>NC_066581.1:68077262-69277262 GCF_024323335.1 Lathyrus oleraceus | reverse complement strand
CAAGCAGTGGATTATACAAGATAAATCAAAGGTCAACACTTGGTAAATACGATTCAAATTGAACAATACGAGCCTTAAGTAATAAGGAATGATGAGACGAAGTTTCTCCTACCCTTGTCTAGAGCGACTTCGCGTACGTGGTGTAGGCCCTAGTTATTCAAGGCATTCGCCTTTATTCATAGACTTTAGTGAAATACGAATCGAGTAAACTACTAAGTCTTCTTCATACAAAGCAACATCAACTTAAGGAGAAACAATGAGAATCCTTCTCCAACCATTTGTCAATTATGGGAAGTATCATGAGCCATGAGCCTTAAGTAATAAGGAATGATGAGACGAAGTTTCTCCTACCCTTGTCTAGAGTGACTTGTGTACGGGGCATAGGCCCTAGCTATTCAAAGCATTCTCCCTTATTCATAGACTTTAGTGTGATTCTTATCAATCAACTGTCAGGTCTCTTCATATTCCATATTCAATCAATCAT
Source organism: Lathyrus oleraceus (assembly GCF_024323335.1). NCBI lineage: Eukaryota > Viridiplantae > Streptophyta > Magnoliopsida > Fabales > Fabaceae > Lathyrus > Lathyrus oleraceus. The sequence continues at coordinate 69,276,778 of NC_066581.1, read as the reverse complement.
TTATTTTGCCTCAATCATCTTGTTTTCAGCCCTAGTGGGCTGAACTACGAAAGCTCTAACTTTCTCATTGCACAATGAGAATACGTAGGCAGGAGAACCCAAATTCTTCGTAAGCTACCTTATTTATTAATCCATCACTCTTCATTCATTCAATCAATACCATATTTTTGAGATCAAATATCATGTTTCCTTGGTTTCCGTGCACAATCTTTTAGGACGCCTAATGAAAAGTCCGCCTTGTGAACCAAGAGTTATTTGGCTTATTGCCAGACATTTAATTCCTTTGTTTTTGGTTATTCCAATACAATGATACCATGCCTCGGGCCCCTCACTTGTTGGTTCATACCAGTTTTACTCTTCGGTTCAGAGTTTATTCCTTCATGGATCCAAGATACCATTATCCTTTGATCTCAAATTATTTGTTCCCTACCAAGTGATATATTCTTCCTTGTGTCGATCAATACTTCATTTTGGGTTCCATTTTCACCCTTTTAGGCAACCTAATCAATGTCCATCTTTGTATCAAGAGTTGTTTGGCTTATTGTCATACATTTAATTCTCTTTGTTTCCAATCATCGCAATACAGTGATACCATGCCTCGGGCCCCTCACTTATTGGTCTGTCTATTTACTCTTTGATTCAAAGCTAGTTTGCCTTTATGAATTCCCATGTTACCATTCTGTTGGTACAAGTTATACTTTCAATCACTTCAATCATACTCTTGAGGTTGTTTGTCTCATCAGTCCTTGTTGCTTAGACAAACATTTTTGTGTTCTCTTTCCATTCGTTTTCGTAGTTCTACGAACTATGATTGCTCTGATTTTCTCATTGCACGATGAGAATATGTAAGCACGAGGATGCGAATCCTTGGCGAGCATACTTCTAATTACTCCTTCCGCCTTAGGGCACCATCCATATCGTTCACGATCCATTATCCACCTTCAATCATTGAACCGCTCACCCTAGTGACATACCGTTTCTTTGAAATTAGATACGTTTTTCTTTGGCATTCCATATATAACCTTTTAGGACGCCTAATGAAAAGTACGCATTTGTACCTAGAGTTATTTGGCTTGTACCCAGACATTTAATTTCTTCTTTTTCGGCCCAACCATACACTGATACCATGTCTTAGACCCATCACTTGTGGTTTATGCCACATTCCCTCTATGGTACAAATTATATTTCTCCTATGGATTTCGATGTATATCTGACCCTTGGTTTCAAATTATACCTCTTCAGTCACTTGTTACCAAATCATTCGATTCTATGACTTTGGTCATTCATTCCATTCATCTCCATGATGCATTCATATTCTACCTTCATTCACTCCACGTGATATACCCTATCTTTGAGCCAAATACATTATCTCTTTGAGCTCCATCTTGTATCCCTTTGTGAACCGAGAGCTATTTCGCTTTTACCCAAACACTTAATTCCTTTCTTTTTCGTTTATTCCAATACAGTGATACCATGCCTCGGGCCCCTCACTTATTGGTTCATACCAGTTTACTCGTGGATTCATATTTCATCCCTTTTGGAGTTCAAATCATATAATTCTTTGGTTTAGACCATACCGTTATCACACTTCTTTTCACCTCCCACCACTAGTTCTTTGAACTACGAAGCTCTGAATTCCTCATTGCACCATGAGGATACGTAGGCATGAGGGCGCTAATCGTTACCGAGCACTTTATATATTTATTTTCCTTTTCCCCAATCTTTTGCGAGTAATCTTCAGATATAACACCAATTTGAGCAAGAATAATCAAAACGGCTCCCATGGAGTACCATGGATGTTAGGGGTGTTAATACCTTCCCCTTACATAACCGACTTCCTTACCCAACATATCTCTTTCCCCATGGTTTTGTCGATGTTTTCCCTTTCCTTCGGGAATAAATAAAGTTCTATGGCGACTCTGTTGTATGTTTGAGCATGCAATACGTTCGGGTATATTTCCGCTAGCTTCAGCTAGCGACTCTGCTGGGGATACTTCGCTGCTTGGAGTACTTCCTAGTCGCTAAAAGGAGTCAAGCCTAGTTTTGGTTTTTTCTCGCTAGTTTTAGGTGTTTATCTTGATACCTTACTCGCTCTATATTATTCGAAATTTATCTTTTTATTGTTATATTCCCCTATTATGGATATATGTATATGTTGTTGTTGGGTTGGGGCGACGATACATGAGAGAGAAGCTCTATACCCGAGCTTGAGTACAAACACATGATAGTAACATGACTAGAGTCGTGTTTGACCCCCATGGAGTTATTCTGTGATTATGGTTGACACGAGATGTAACATCTAGAGTAGATCCTTTAAGGAGCATCATTGTCCGACGAGTCATTTGTCTAAGGCAATGGTATCTCAAAATGGGTCATTGACTCTAGGGACCTTTTAGGATCACCCTTTGAGGATAGTACATACCTGTGAGAGGGATATTGGGTTTTTGCAGGAAACCAAGACCCTTCATACCCGTTTTCTTGTGTATACGTCGGACCTTTGAACTTGCAACAAACAGAATATAAAGTTTATCCAGAATACGTCGGAATTCTGATTATGTGATATCTCACCATCATTGCATCATAATATTTGATTTTTCTTGTTACATTTTCGTTTTTCAGGGACCTACAATTGTCAGTTGCTATTGTCAACTCAATTATGGAGAAGACCGATAGAAGAAACACGTATCAGTACAAGTTAAGAGACTCCAAGTTTGATGAACTGAGGAAGCTCAGTGACTTTTTGGTTGATGACTACAGGGTAACCTTCAAGAAAGCTTATGGTAATCTGTTGGGAGTCCTAGCTACTAGAGAAGATGCAGGATTGATATTCCTATTTGCATAGTTCTACGACCCCGCATTACATTGTTTCATATTTCAGGACTTTCTTCTAGCTCCCACGCTGGAAGAATTTGCTCACTTGCTCCAGCTTCCAGTTAAGAACCAAGCACCTTACATGAATGAAGATAACTTCCCAGATTCTTCCGTGATAGCACAAGCTTTACACATGAAGAAGGATTTGATTGATTCTAGTTTCTGAGTTAAGGGCAATACCAAGGGCCTTCCGTCTAAGTTCTTGTTCGAGAAAGCCACTGTATTTTCCAACAGTGGGAGTTGGGACACCTTCTATGCTAGATTTGCATTTACTCATCTATGGTCTGGTGTTATTCCCAAGTGTCGAAGGTTTCATTGACAAGGTCGCCATCACCACCTTCATCTCCCAGAACCCAGTTCCTACACTACTAGTTAATGTTTTCTTCTCTTTCCATTGGAGAAACATGAAGAAGGGTGGAACTATTAACTGCTGCATTCCTCTACTTCACAAGTGGATCATAACTCACTTTTCGAAGAGAGGGCCATTTGCTGACAATGTGGGAGCTTTGAAATGGTCACAAAGGTTATTGTTATTGGATGCTGAAGACGTCATCTGGTACAACCATGATTACATTGGGGTAGAACTTGTATTCCATTGTGGGGAGTTTCCAAATATTCCGTTCATCAGTACTAAAGGGGGGCTGATCAACTATAACCTTATTCTCTCACTGCATCAGTTAGGGTATCCACTAAAGGAAAAACCTGAAGCCCGACAATTATAAGAACAACTTTTAGCTGAAGGGGTCGAGAATCCGGATTTGATGAAGAAAGTGCACAGAGCCTGGGGTAAGATACAGCGTATTGGGAAGAAATAATTGGGCAAACAGACGTGCACCATGCCAGTACCATATTCTACTTGGGTAAAGTCAAGAGCTAAGATGATTAAGTTGTCGTACCCATGGGAACCTTCCATGAGTCTCAAGACTATTGAACCACCTGTTTCTACCATTTATGAAGTGGATCGTCTCAAAGAGACTATTAGGAAGTTGGAGAAAGAGAATGCCGACCTCCGGTCCAGTCTGGGAAAAGTCACATCAGAAAGGGATGCTTTAAAGACCAATCTCATTCAGAAGAGAGAGTGATTCAACAAAGTAGACGCTGACATTTAAATTGAGCAGAATAAGAGAAGAAAGGTGATAGAAGCCTTGAAGGGAACTTATGAGACCCTTGCAACCAAGAAGAAACAATTAGTTGAAGCCCAATACCGCACTTGTAAATTGGATATCAATTACCAAGACCAGATCAAGAATCTACAAGACCAGTTAGAGAGGTGTCAGAAGAGGTTGAAGGAAGAGCAAAGTCGTGCCAAAAAGCTAGAAGTAACTCTTTCACAACACCAGAGTGATCTCGATAAAAGGCTTGAGGAAATTCGAGAACTGAAAGGTCAAGCACACCGGAGTTTGAAAGATAGGAACCAACTGAAGGATGAAGCTACTCATTGGGAGACCCACAGTCATCACCTGCAGGTTCTCCTGGATAAGAAGGAGGCATTTGTACATGATCTCTTAAGCGGACATAACCATTCCCTATTGTACAACCGTGTCAAGGATGCATAGTACTGAAATGACAGACATGCACTCCTGGTCAAATTTGTTGACCACGCACTTGAGGACCTTCCTGGATTAATGAAGAAGGCGTATGCTGACATGTTTCCTCACAACACTCCATGAACTTTTTTCATTTTGTATCAGTGTGTAGGGTTGTATTTGAAAGGATCAAGACTGATCTTCTTGTAGTTTATTGAATAGATTTCGAGTTGTAATAATTTGTACTTTTGTTGAATAAAATAGATTTTGTTGAAATACTTCTGTTGTCTTACTCCTACTCACTGTATGACTATATATGCACACTGACACACTAGCACCCTCAAAATTCTTTCTTTTTGCTTGCATGCATCTATACATTCATGCATTCATACATTTTGCTAACAAGAAAACAAAATGTTTACCCTACCCATCTTTTCACAACAACTACGACGACTCGTCATTGCTATTATACATGTGCAAACAAATCCAAACTCATTGCTGATTACAAATCTGATAACGCTGCCATCAAGGAGACTCTTGCCCAATTCCAGGGCAAAATGGATATTTTTCCAGGGAAACATGGAGACCATTATGGAAATTATCCAAACTCAGACGGCTTCTACCTCTGCTAACCCTGCTGCTGCAAATGTCACCAGTGTTGCTAGGGTGACCAATATTATTGTTAATGTCGTTTCCATTATTGAAACTCCTGTGGAGACCGTGGTACCGACTGCTGTGAATCAACCACTATTCCCTTATGTTGCAAATAGGCTTGATGCTTCCTATCCTTGGGGAATGCCCCTAAAATTTGCTGCTTAGTTTTCTAATGGGGGTGCCTTTATCCCTCATCAGGCTCTCTCCGCCCCTAATGCTGTCGGGAATGATGTTTTCCCATGGGGTGTGCCTATTATCCAGACTCTTCCGGCGGTTGATGCTACCAACCCCGAGGACACCTAAGGTCAGGTTCTTGCTGAAACTCCTGACAATGAAGCTAAGTACCGAGGCCCGCGCCTCCACCCTCAGATTCCTTCCCAAGTTGCTCAACCTGTGAATTCGAATCACTTTCAAGCTGCTTTGTTGCTTACACTGGGGCAACCTCAATTCCGATGCTGTCATATGCACCTACTAACCCTGCACTCCAGTACGTGCAGGCTGGGGCACCTCAGGCCCCTAATGCTCAAGCTGGAGGACAGTTCCCTCACATGATACATGCTGCTTCCCAAACAGTGCCTCCCAGTTTCTCTTATCCACCGCAGATGTCGTTTTCTCCCCCAAAATATGCCTGTTCAGGCGTTTGCTCAGGACACCTCCCGAACAACCAGTCAGGTCATCGTCCCTACTGTTAGTTCGACCTAGTCGATGGATTACCAGCTATTGGATAATAGAATAAGGGCTACCGAAGGTTTCTCTGCCTTCAGAATAGACGCAAGAGATCTTTGTTTGATTCCAAACGTGGTACTCCCTCAGAAGTTCAAAGTACCAGATTTACCGAAGTATAAGGGGCTAAGTTGTCCTCGAAGTCAAATTACGATGTACTACAGGAAAATGTCATCGTATATTGACAATGATGATCTGCTAATCCAGTCGTTTCCAAGATAGTCTGTTAGGGGCTTCCTTGGACTGGTACATGGGCTTAGAGCGTACCAAGATTAGATCCTGGAGAGATTTATCTGAAACATTCTTAAAGCAGTATAAGTATAACCTCGATATGGAACCAACCAGATTACAGCTGCAAAATCAGGCATAGAAATCCAGGGAGACTTTTAAGGAGTATGCCCAACATTGGCGTGGAATGGCTTCTAGAGTCAGACCGACTTTATCAGATAATGAACTCATTGACATCTTCATGGGTACTCTTCATGGGATGTACTTTGAGAAAATGATTAGCAATTCTTCTACCAACTTCTCAGACATGGTGACCATTGGTGAATGTGACGAAAATAGGGTTAAATCGGGAAAGATTGTGGGTACCGTCGCTCAGCAGACTACGAATAAGAAGCTGCATGGGGGCTTTACGAAAAAGAAAGAAGTGGAGACAAGTGTTGTAACAGCAAGTGTCCACCCTAATATCAATTTCTTATGGCTCCCATGCCATATTATCCGTATCCTTATGTAACCGTCGCTCAATATCAACAACCTCCATGTCAGTATCAACCACAGAATTGCAATCAGCAATCAACACCGAATCAGAGCACTCAAATCAATAGAACACTCGTGACCATAGGGGAAAGAGTCAAGGGAAGAACAACAAAGGTAACTATGGTAGACGTACCCAATATGACAAGATTCGGGTACCATATGATGAACTGGTACCGTATTTAATCCATGTGAGGGCTATCATACCAAAAGAAATCCCTCAGGCTATGCGCGCCCTATCATCCTAAGCATAACCCCAATGCCTCGTGTGCCTATCATGCTAGATATATAGGACATTCAACAGAGGACTATTGGCCGCTAAAAAACAAAATACAAGAGTTTATTAATCAGAAGGTTTTGTCTTTCTCAGAAGTAAAGCCTAAAGTGAAAACAAACCCTCTACCTAATCATGGTGGCCCAACAGTCAGCGTTGTCATTGAAGAGGAAACCGCAGAATCTGTTAAGAGGGTTGACGATGTGAGGACTCTGATGTCAGTAGTGTTTAAAAAGCTTGAACAGTTTGGGTTTCTAGTTGGTATCCATGAAGATTGCATTGTGTGTGAATCTAATCCTGATAGTTGTGACAACTTAAAGGGTTATGTGCAAGAGTTGATGAATCAAGGACTGATACAGTTTTCCAAATCTAAGGCAGTTGAAGAGATTACAGTGATTGAGCCTATAACTATTGTGTACAGGAATAAGAAAATTGAATCTCCTCCCAAGAGGATTCAACCGATCCATATCCATGTTCCTGGTCTGTTCCTGTATCTGAACACCAAGGCGGTGCCTTAGAAGTATGAAACAACTGCGTACGTGGGCGAAAAAGAGATTCAAATCCCTGACACTGAAATTGTTAATATAATTGGAGCGGGAGGCATGACTCATAGTGGTCGTGTATTCCCTCCAAAATAAACTCCTAGGGTGTCTCCATCACCCACAGTTGTCCCGCCTAAGGAGAAGGTCCTTCCTACTCCTCCTTCGCAGGCAGGGGCATCTGTACTCGCCACTCCGACCATGACAATTATTCCAACATTAACAAAGGTTATTGTTGATAAAGTTGTAGAATCTGAAACTTATAGGGGTAAGGGACTGATGGTTGAAGAAGAACAGGTTGAAGGTCACCAAAAAAGTATCACTTTTGAGGAAGGCCAAGAATTCCTCAAATTGATTAAGAAGAGTGACTTCAAGATTGTTGATCAGTTGGGTCAGACTCCTTCCAAAATCTCCATATTATCCTTACTTGTGAGTTCTGAGGCTCACCATAAAGCATTGTTGAAAGTCCTGAATACTGCTCATGTGATGCAGGATATAACGGTAGATCAATTTGATGACGTGGTTGCAAATATCACCGCCAACAGATACTTAGGATTTAATGAAGCAGAATTACCTCCTGAGGGAAACGCTCACAATAAAGCATTGCATATTTCAGTTATATGTACAAACTCCCTTCTATCTCGAGTCCTTGTTGATATTGGTTCCTCACTTAATGTAATTCCAAAAGCTACATTAAGTCAATTACAGTTCAAGGGGCCCGAGATAAGGAGTAGTGCACTGATTGTTTGAGCTTTTGATGGCTCCAGAAGACAGGTCATTGGGGAAGTAGATCTTCCAATTTATGTTAGACCTCATCAATTCAGTATCACCTTTCAAGTCATGGACATCAACCCGGCCTACAGTTGTTTATTGGGTAGACTGTGGATTCATGTTGCTGAGGCAGTCACTTCTACACTGCACCAAAGGTTGAAATTCTTGATCGATGACAAGTTGGTTATAGTATATGGTTAAGAAGACTTGTTGGTTAGTGAACTTTCTTCGTTCATATATGTCGAGACAGGTGAAGGGTTTGTTGAGATTCCACTCCATTGTTTAGATTTTTAAGAGGTCAGTTCAGCTACTGCTAATCATGATCAGTCATCTGCTATCATCCTATCTTCAGTCAGAAGCGCCAAGCAGACTCTGGAGAAAGGTATACTAGCCGATTGGGGAAAAGTTGTCAATGTGGCAGAGAAGCATGACAGATTCGGCATTGGCTATCGTCCATCAGCGTGCAAAGCAAGCTCGAGGAAGAAACAGTTTAACCCGGTCAAATTCAGCAGCGCAGGCTTCCAAGGCGATCACACCGTGGCAGTTATTGGAGAATCTAGTGGAAGCAAATCAGAGACTCCCAGTCTTATACGCAGGTGTCCTCCAGGATTCAAGCTCACCAACTGGACAGCTTACATGATTCCTATAGTGTATTATGCATTTTGTTTTCTGAATCCCTTGTCTTTTCCCGAGACAAGAGGATAGCTTGTAAGGGCCCCCATGTTTAAAAGTATTATGTGATTAAATAAAGAAAGTACTTTTTGCATGCAAAATTTGTGTTCCTTTTTCTTTCAGTTATTTTTTCTTTTTCACAAAAACAAAATGGCAAAAGTTTCTTTTTATTTTTCCACTTTATTAAAAAGCATACTAAAAATAAGCTCATAACATGCAGAGCAAATAAAACCATTGATAACAACATGGCAAGAATCAGTTGTAAGTATGGACTTCCAATTAACCAAGTTGAAGATGACAGTGAGGAAGATTGTGAACTACCGACTGAACTAGCACGGCTCCTTGAGCACGAAGAAAAAGAGATTCAGCCATACAAAGAACTAGTGGATGTCATTAATTTGGGTTCTGAAATTAAGAAAAAAGAAGTAAAGATTGGGGCATCTCCTATCGAGCATGTACACTCTGAGTTGGTCAAGTTATTACATGAATATGTTGACGTCTTTGCTTGGTCATATCAAGATATGTCAGGATTAGACACCAACATTGTTGAACATCACTTACCACTCAAGCCTGAATGTTCTCCAGTCAAGCAAAAGCTCAGAAGGACCATACCCGACATGGCACTCAAGAACAAAGAAGAGGTTAAGAAGTAGTTTGACGCTGGCTTTTTAGCTATTTCCGAGTATCCACAGTGGGTTACTAATATCGTTCCAGTTTCAAAGAAGGACGACAAAGTCAGAATGTGTATAGATTACCGAGACCTCAATAAAGCGAGCTCAAAGGATGATTTCCCTTTACCTCATATTGATGTTTTGGTTGATAATACAACTCAGTTTTCCGTCTTTTCCTTCATGGATAGTTTCTTAGGGTATAATCAGATAAAGATGTCGTCAGATGATATGGAGGAGACCACTTTCATCACACCTTGGGGAACTTACTGCTACAAAGTAATGTCCTTTGGCTTGAAGAATGCAAGGGTAACATATCAATGTGCCCTAGTAACCCTCTTTCACGACATGATTCATGAAGAGATTGAAGTTTATGTGGACGACATGATTGCAAATCCAGAACTGAAGATGATCACTTAGAAAACCTGAGGAAGTTGTTTGCCAGGCTCCGGAAGTTCAAGTTGCGTTTGAATCCAGCAAAGTGCACTTTTGGGGTCCGATCTGGTAAGCTATTAGGTTTCATAGTCAGTCAGAAAGTATTGAGGTTGATCTCGACAAAGTTCGAGCCATCCAAGATATGCCACCTCCCCGAACATAAAAAAAAGTCTGAAGTTTCCTTGGTTGACTCAATTATATTTCCAGATTCATATCACATTTAATAGATACCTGTGAATCGACATTCAATTTATTGAGGAAGAATTAATCGATTGTATGGAATGACGATTGTCAAATGGCATTTGACAAAATAAAAAAGTACTTGCAAGAACCACTGATCCTCATACCGCCGGTTCCTGGTAGGCCGCTTATTATGTACCTCACGGTACTCGATGAATCTATAGGCTGCGTTTTGGGTCAGCATGATGATACAGGCAAGAAAGAACATTCAATATACTACCTCAGCAAGAAATTCACTGAATGTGAGAGCTGCTCGACGACTAAGACAATACGTGATGTACCATACCATTTTATTGATATCCAAAATGGATCTGATAAAGTATATATTTGAAAAGCCTGTTGTTACTGGTAGAATTGCTCGGTGGAAAATATTATTAACCGAATACGATATCCAATATGTGACTCAAAAAGCAATAAATGGGAGTGTTCTGTCTGACTACCTTGCTCATTTACCCGTGGAAGGTTATCAATCGTTGAGGTTTGACTTTCCAAACGAAGATATCATGTTTATCAGAGATTTCACTATTCTAGGCCCCGAGGAAAGCCCTGAGGAAGGCCCCGAACCAGGATCACGATGGACGCTCGTGTTCGACGGTGCTTCCAATGCTCATGGTCATGGAATAGGCGTAGTAATTACTTCTTCGACTGGTTTCCACCTTCCATTCATCGATGGGTTATGCTTTTAATGCACCAATAATATGGAAGAATATAAGGCACGTATCTACAGTATGGAGGCAGCCATTGACTTAAGGATCAAGATTCTTGAGGTATATGGAAATTCAGCTCTGGTAATAAGTCAGGTAAAAGGTGATTGAGAAACTCGGGATAGCAAGTTGATACCTTATAAGGAGCATATCAGAAAATTGATACCCTACTTTGATGAAATATCTTGTCATCATATTCCTAGGGAAGAAAATCAGTTGGCAGATGCTTTATCTACGTTGGCATCTATGTTTAAAGTCAAATGGAAGAATGAAGCACCAACCATCCATATTGACCACTTAGATGAACCATCACATTGTCTAGTAATCGAGGCGGATCCTGGTGATAAGCCTTGGTTCTATGACATAAAGACATTTCTAGAGAAACAACAATATACCGAGGGTATATCTATTACTGATAAGAAGGCTTTGAGAAGAATCTCTTCCAACTTTTTCTTAAATGGTGACATGTTATACAAGAGGAATTATGATTTTGTGCTGCTCAGATGCGTGGATAGACACAAAGCTAGCATGCTCATAAAATCTATACATGAAGGCTGCGAGGGTGTACATGCGAAAGGTCCTGCTATGGCCAAGAAGATCCTTTGATTTGGGTATTACTGGATAACAATGGAGGTTAACTGTTACAACTTTGTTAGAAGATGCCACAAGTGTCAAATATACGGTGACAAGATCTTTGTGCCACCGACTCCGTTGAACGTTTTGACGTCTCCATGGCCCTTCTCTATGTGGGGTATTGATATGATTGGGATGATAAAGTCTAAAGCTTCCAACGGTCATCGATTCATCCTAGTTTCTATCGATTAATTCATGAAATGTGTTGAAGTTGCTTCGTATGCCAATGTCACTCGACAGGTGGTTACTCAATTTATCAAGAAAGAGATCATTTGTCGCTACGAAATTCCTAGCAAGATCATCACTGACAATGCCAGTAATCTCAACAATAATATGATGAAGGAGTTGTGCAAAGAATTTAAGATCGAGCACCACAACTTTTCACCATACCGGCCGAAGATGAATGGCTCCGTAGAAGCAGCTAATAAGAACATCAAGAAAATCGTCCAGAAAATGGTCAAGACATATAAGGATTAACATGAGATGCTACCTTTTGCTATGCACGGTTACATGACATCGGTTCGTACATCCACTAGGGAAACTCCGTACTCATTAGTGTATAGGATGAAGGTCGTTCTACCAATTGAGGTCGAGATCCCTTCACTCATGGTCATTATGGAGGTTGATCTCGATGAAGTTGAATGGGTTCAATTTTGGTATGAACGCTGAATTTGATTAAAGAAGAGCATTTGGAGGTATTTGCCATGGTCAGTTGTACCAAAGACGCCTCAAACGAGCTTTTGACAAGAAAGTTCTTCCTCGTGAGTATCGCTCAGGAGAACTCATGCTCAAAAGGTATTATGTTATTCACTCAGATCCTCGGGGCAAATGGACTCCTAACTATGAAGGACCTTTCGTAATTAATAAGGCATTCTCAAGTGGAGCTCTAATCCTCACAACAATGGATTGGGAAGATTTGCCATCGCTAGTGAATACAAACATAGTCAACAAATATTATGCCTAAAAAGAAATGATGATAAAAGCCCGCTAGGTTAATTTTCGCAAAACTAATGCAGGCAAAAATGGTTATCCCGATGGACCAAAAAATGAATTGTCCATGCAAAAGTCAGGGATCAAATAAAAATATAAAGCTCGCTAAGTCGAAAACCCGAAAGGGAGACTTAGGCGAAAAGGAGAATCCCGGTGGATGAAAAGAATAGAAAATGTATAGGCAAAAGTTATGGATAAAGGCATTGACTATGATCCTTGAGCCTACTACACTAAAAGCTAGATCTCAAATGGTTAAAGATCAATTTAATCATCATTAATCAAAGCAAGGTCTTGGGATTCAGATCCTACAGTGGATAACGGTCAATATTGTAATCAATGGAAAAATACCAAAAAAAAAATCCCATTGCTATTTCTTTTATTTTTCAATTTTTGTGATATCCTCTTTAAGGATGTTTACATCCTCGTACATACCATATGTACAGTTTTGTTCATGATCAATAAAATTTAGTTTCTTTTATTGATCGCTTTTGTTTCTCCTGCATTTTGTTTGCGAGTTAACTAATTTATTCTAATCATATAATGTTTCAAAATCTTGGGGAATAATAAAAGCTACATTAAAAGAAAACTTTATGCAATGCTGTAAAACTCCCGAAAAGCTTAAAAAGATTATCGGTAGTTTGAAATTTTTGCTTGAACAACTATATTTGTCTTGATGACTGCCCAGTTAGATCACATATCCCTGTGATCCTCAGCAGGGTCAGATGAATCCTTAGCAGTTGTGTCAATGCTCTTTCATTTCACAATATCAGTTTCTTCGGTATAATTGATGACGAGTCGGAGTTCCCTCCATGCAAAAAAAACCTACCCTGGGAATGACATCCGTTTGACCATGTAAACACTCATGCATCATGAAAATAAAGCATACACCGTGCAACATACATATCATATTCTCCATCTAGGGTTTCCCTACAGAATATCAAATATATGTACCTCAACAGTGGCAAATTTTCGGATACATTAGTATTTCATCCTCTTCTACCTTGAATACCTGAAAAGATTCCGCAATTCTTGTATTCAGGTTCAAGAAGATTAAATAGGGGCAGTTTTCATACCCCAAAATTTTCCCTCCCTTTTTCATCTTTTCATTCAACCTTTAACTTGGGAACCATTTGCATATACTCATGTTTCATTCAAGTGCATCAATCATACATTCATTCTTAATCATAGTAAATATAAAGCTCTTGGCTTGTAAAGCTAGGGTTTGTGTGTAGATCAAAGCTTAAAGGCATGACTGGGACATTCATCTGATCATAAGGGGGTGTGAAGTCCTAATTGCTTGGTCTTGGAAGCATGGATTCGATAAGATCTCACCATGACACTCCTCAGGGCTGTCAAACCCTAATTTCTTGATAACTTGTCTTAGGACTTTGCAGATGTTCTTTGGGCTTTGCCTTGGTTATTTAAACCCTAATCTGGGACCCATACATTGAAGATTTTCTTATGAAGCATCTTGTATCATTCAAAGGTATTGTTTGAAGGATATGCCCATTAAAACCCTAATCAGGGAAGATTTGGTCCTAATGGGCCTTGTGGCCTGACATTTCACCTTGTGGGTGTATTAATCCCTATTTAATTTGGAGGAGGTTCTTGCCCATCATGTCATGCATCATCAATCATGAATTTTGCTTTGTGCATGAGAATCATTCATGGGGCATACATGTCTACCTGCTTAGGATTTCATCTGATCCAAAACCTTGCTCAGGCATCCATGCGTATGCATTCTACTTTAACATTCTTAATCCACTGATTATATTATAAGCTTTTGTTACTTTCAAGTTCATAAGTTCATAGTCTTTAATGTATGATTCATGATTGCATTGGCGCGTTAAACTTTGAGTCCATTATTTGTCATTGTCCTATTGTGATTCACCGGGAATTATAGGCTATTAATTCTTACTTCATCCATGTATCTTAGTCCACTTAATTCATGTGATTCAAATATTTAAAGATGGTTGATTCATGCATAGATTAAACTTGGTTTTTAGTTGAAATGCATTCAAAAGTCAAACTTTGCTTCACATTCAATCTTGATCATTTCACTCAAACAATTGATGATTCATTCATGCATTAGAATACAATGTTCATTACAAAGAGAGAAATAAATAAAAATTACTTTTTTGAAAAGTTGACTTTTGGTCAACTATTGACTTTTGGTCAATTGTTAACTTTTTGGTCTACCAGTTGATCAAAGTCAACCATTACTTTTTTCCCCTAAAACCTGAGTCTCATTACATCTTCATAATTCCATGAGTTTCCATCATTGTTATGAGCAAGAAATCCCTTTTCAAGTTGATCATGCCTTGATTTCACTTTGCTTTTCCTTTATCACCTTGATGTTCTTGTTAAGTTAAGCCAAGTCCAAACATGACCATTACTATCATGCATCATGTGACATTCAGACCAACAATACATCACACATTACATGGGTGTATTCAATTGAACTAAGGCCTAACTCAAAATCATATGACTCATGGTAGCATGGACCAAACCAGAGGTCCTTGATTCTACAAACATTAGTACATTTTCCTGCATTAAGTGCTAAAAGGAAGAAGCATGAGTAGACTATGAGCCAGTCTTCAAACCATGGTCATGAACCTTGCATAACTAGCAAGCCAAGTCAGAATATGCGTTAACAAAAACTCAGGAAACCGCAAAGAGAAATTCCAGACGGATTCAGTTCAACTCAATGAATTTTCCCTACTAGTTTTACATTGCAAAAATACCCAGATGAGTTTATCAAGTCGCAGCCCACAACTCAGTAATGCAGTCAACTTTTAAGTTCAAAAATTAACTTCATGTTCACTTCCAATCAACCTAAATGACCTGCAAGTGTATTATAAATTCAAACCAAATTGACAAACCAGTTCATTCCCAAACTGACTTTAATCTCAATCAATTAACCTCAAGTTTGCTTCCAAACTAGCCTCAAATTCAAACCTAACAGAAGTTGGGATAAAATATTCGAGTCTTTCAAAACATGGCAGGATCAATTCAAAAGCTGGCAATAAAATTCTTAAGTAGATTGTTTCCAGGGGAAAGCATGAGCAAGCTCGATTCCGATTTGACCTGAAGTTGATTTAACATAATACTCTGAACTTTTCTGCAGAATTGTTGCAAGGTTATTTAAGTCAGAATTCGAATAAGTAATCACAGTCCAACAAACACCAGTCCAAATAACTCCAAATTCAAATCAAATTGGCCAGCAAACTTAACTCTAAATTCGACTTCAAATTCAGTTTCAAATGACATTCAAATTGATTTTTCAAGCTAACTAAATTTCACTTACAACTTAGCTCCAAAAATCTTTAATTTCATCTGCATTCGTCTAGATTTTAAGGTGAATTTGAGTGATAACTAACTAGTTGTATTTCTAACCGAAAATGAATTACAGATGAACTTCATTAGAATTTCATTTGGATTTCATAACAGAATTTGATTTCTATAAAATCAGTCATCACTGATCAAAATGGAGAACTTTTTTTCACCAAAGTTGATTCAAAACTCAGAGCAAATCAGAATACTCTCGACCTCTCCCCCTCTCACTTAAAGCTCTATTCAAAACTCCATTGAAGCTTCATCTTGAAGCTTCAAGAAGGGCGAGATAAACCATCTCACCACTCACAATCCAATTTGGAAGAAGGTGTAGAAGATAGAAGAAACAACGAACATATAAAGAAGAAGTGAATCGTGAACGTTACCTGGTTGATAAAGCCTGGTTCGTCCGCATCTCGTCTCCTCCGATCAATACTCGCCGAAATATTTCTCCGTTTCGGAGGTAAACAAAATTTCCTCCGTTTGCTTCAGCATCGACCACCAACATGTAGTAGGAATCCTTAGCAGCATTAACCCCATGGTTTTCATGAAGATCCATGCCTTGACACTAGTTAGTTGGACTTTGGTGCGTTAGGGTTCTTGGCTGGTTACCTTCGTTTGGACCAGTTCAAGTTGATTTTAGACTTTTTCATTGACGTATTTTGATTCCACGCGTATCATTGAAGGGGTGTGTCAGCTCTGTTCCTTGAATGCATTTCTCACCCTCTGCTCCTCTAGCTGACAATGAGTCGGGCTTGGTTTCAATAGTTCTGCGCCCACTGCTTCCTACACCCTATTGCAGGGCTTTCACCCCCAAGGCCGATGATCATCTTTTTTTGGGCTCAACTCTGTTTTTTTTTTCTTTATTTGTTTTGTTAGTGATTGATTAGGATATGTTAATTAGGGTTAATAGAAGTAAATTAGAGTTTTTAATCTTGATTAGTTAGATAGAGGTTAGAATTAGAGTTTGAGAAATATCCGAATTTGATTAATTTTGATCAATCTTAAAAATATTAGATTTTAGTTTAGTTAGGTTTATTAGACTTTATAATTGACTTTAGAAAATAGTTTAATATTTTTAGAATTAGAGCTAATTAGAATTGTTTAGGATTTTGAATTGATTAATTAAACTTTTCATGGATATAAATTAATCCAATATCAATATCCTTGTAAAATGACCATTTTACCCCTTAGGGGTCTATTTTGTTATTTTGACCAATTGCATGCTCCCTTAGGAATAGCCTTTGAATTTAATTCTAACCATTATATTAGGATTAAGCGTAATTTTCAAACTAATTCAAACCTTCTATTCAAGTTGATCAAAAGCAATTTGATCAACTAAATCCTTTGATCTTGTATAACCCCACAATCCATTCAAGTGATCAAAAGTCACTTGATCATTTGATAGAATTATTTCTAACGATGTGGATCTCCAAGCTTCAAGACCAGTATTTCATATAAGATATCCCAGTCACATCGAGCAGCGAATTATACAAGATAAATCAAAGGTCAACACTTGGTAAATACAATTCAAATTGAACGATACGAGCCTTAAGTAATAATGAATGATGAGACGGAGTTTCTCCTACCCTTGTCTAGAGTGACTTTGCGTACGGGGCGTAGGCCCTAGTTATTCAAAGCATTCTCCCTTATTCATAGACTTTAGTGCAATATGAATCGAGTAAACTACCAAGTCTTCGTCATACAAAGAAACATCAACTCAAGGAGCAACAACGATGATCCTTCTTCATCCACTTGTCAGTAATGGTAAGTATCATGCGCCATGAGCCTTAAGTAATAACGAATGATGAGACGGAGTTTCTTCTACCCTTGTCTAGAGGGACTTTGCATACGGGGCGTAGGCCCTAGCTATTAAAAGCATTTACCCTTATTCATAGACTTTAGTGTGATTCTTATCAATCAACTTTCAAGTCTCTTCATATTCCATATTCAATCAATCATTTCTTTTGCCTCAACCATCTTGTTGTCATCCCTAGTGGGTTGAACTACGAAAACTCTGACTTTCTCATTGCACAATGAGAATACTTAGGCAAGAAAACCCAGATTCTTCGCGAGCTACCTTATTTATTAATCCATCACTCTTCATTCATTCAATCAATACCATATTTTTGAGATCAAATATCACTTTTCCTTGGTTTCCACGCACATCCTTTTAGGACGCCTAATGAAAAGTCCGCCTTGTGAACTAAGAGTTGTTTGGCTTATTGCCAGACATTTAATTCCTTTGTTTTTGCTTATTCCAATACAGTGATACCATGCCTCGGGCCCCTTACTTGTTGGTTCATACCAATTTTACTCTTCGGTTCGAGTTTATTCCTTCATGGATCCAAGATATCGTTCTCCTTTGATCTCAAATTGTTTGTTCCCCAACAAGTGATATATTTTTCCTTGTGCTGATCAATACTTCCTTTTGGGTTCCATTTTCACCCTTTTATGACGACCTAATCAATATTCATCTTTGTATCAATAGTTGTTTGGCTTATTGCCATACATTTAATTCTCTTTGTTTCCAGTCATCCCAATACAGTGATACCATGCCTCGGGACCCTCACTTATTGGTCTGTCTGTTTACTCTTTGATTCAAAGTCAGTTTACCTTTATGGATTCCCATGTTACCATTCTGTTGGTACAAGTTATACTTTCAATCAATTCAATCATACTCTTGAAGTTGTTTGTATCGTCAGTCCTTATGGCTTAGACAAATATTTTTTTGTTCTCTTTCCATTCTTTTTCATAGTTCCACGATCTACGATTGCTCTGATTTTCTCATTGCATGATAAGAATACGTAGGCACGAGGACGCGGATCCTTGGCGAGCATACTTCATACTATTCCTTACGCCTTAGGGCATCATCCATATATTTCACGATCCATTATCCACCTTTAATCATTAAACCGCTCACCCCAGTGACATACTGTTTCTTTGAAATCAGATGCATTTTTCTTGAGAATTCCATATATACCCTTTTAGGATGCCTAATGAAAAGTTCGCATTTGTACCTATAGTTGTTTGGCTTGTAATCAAACTTTTAATTTCTTCTTTTTCGGTCTAACCATACAGTGATACCATGTCTTAGACCCCTCACTTGTGGTTTATGCCACCTTCCCTCTATGGTACAAATTCTATTTCTCCTATGGATTCCGATGTATATCTGACCCTTGGTTTCAAATTATACATCTTCATTCACTTGTTACCAAATCATTCGATTCTGTGACTTTGGTCATTCATTCCATTCATCTCCATGATGCATTCATATTCTACCTTCATTCACTCCATGTGGTATACCCTATCTTTAAGCCAAATACATTATCTCTTTGAGCTCCATCTTGTATCCCTTTGTGAACCGAGAGTTGTTTGGCTTATACCCAATTACTTAATTCCTTTCTTTTTCGGTTATTCCAATACAGTGATACCATGCCTCGGGGCTCTCACTTGTTGGTTCATACCAGTTTACTCTTGGATTCATATTTCATCCCTTTTGGAGTTCAAATCATATAATTTTTTGGTTTAGACCATACCGTTATCACATTCTTTTCACCTCCCACCACTAGTTCTTTGAACTACGGAGCTCTGAACTCCTCATTGCACCATGAGGATACGTAGGCATGAGGGCCCTAGTCCTTACCGAGCATTTTATCTATTTATTTTCCTTTTCCCCATTCTTTTGTGAGTAATCTTCATATATAACACCCAATCGAGCAAGAACAATCAAAACGGTTCCATGGAGTACCATGGATATTATGGGTGCTAATACTTTCCCCTTACATAACTGACTTCCTTACCCAACATATTTCTTTCCCCTAGATTTTATCGATGTTTTCCCTTTCCTTCGGGAATAAATAAAGTTCGATGACGACTCTGTTGTATGTTCGAGCGTGCGATATGCTCGGGTATATTTTCACTAGCTTCAACTACATACACATTTAAAATCAAACTTTGGAGGAAAACGTCCTCCATATCCAACAACGTAGGGAGGAGAACTTCCCTCCAGAAGAGATTGAAATTCAAGACCCCTAACCTCTCAAATAAAAAATGAGGGGTGTCTAGGCCATAGAATTTCAAGCCGTCGTCGTTAGCCAAATTTGATAGCCGCAGTGATCCATATGAGCATGTCGCCTCTATTAACATGCAGAGGAAAATTATTGGAGTTCTGATTCTAAAAATGCAAGCTTCTCTCTAACACCTTCAGAGATACTACATTAAGGCGGTACATGGGTTTTCCACAACTCTCGATCACTAGTTACTAGGACTTGGTGAAGAAACTGGTCCATCAGTTTGCAGCAAGGAAGCATAGAAAGATGGCTGCCACCAACCTTTTTAGCATTCACTAAGGCTCTTATGAATCTATGAGAGAGTATCTCGCCCATTTCAATGAGTCAATAATCAAAGTCGTTCACCTCAACAAGAAAATGTTCATAAGAGCATTTTAAAATGGCTTAAGGGCATGCCATTTTAATTAATCCCTCTCCTAGAGGCCTCCAGATTCTGTGGCTGAATTGGTGACATGTGTAGAATGTTATATAAAGGGCTAAGAAAGCAATGTCGAAAAGAAAGCGAGAGATGTCAAAGAATGCACAACTAGTAACCCTGATAGTTCTCTTGCACAAAAAATAAACAAATATGTGTAAACCCACCATTTGATTAATCCTCGAGGGATGAAAAGGTACAAGAGAACCTGTAAGGGTGCTATAGGTATTATAGAAGAACCATTTGCTCACAATTATAAAAAAGTCTCCTAGGGAATAAATAACTAAGCCTTAAGCTCATTGACCCTTTATTGGAGCCCGCCGCTCCTAATAAATATCCTATTGGAAAATCGTGTTTCCTTTGGGAATTTCTTTTATCACCTTGTTTCTCTCATGACCAACTTGGGCGCTCTCACCAAGAGATGCACCAACCTCTCTATGGGGTAGGACTTCTCCGTCGTCTACCAACTCGTCGTCACAGACCATCTTGAATAAGTTCATCTAGCTCTTGTCCAATCTAGGGTGAAACAAGGTTATTTACTCCTTCGCCCACTAAAAATACTAGTAGATGGTTTTCACTAATTCATCATTGAGTGCGGATAAATACCCTTCCAGTTTCTTCAGAGAATAGATTCATCTAGCTCTTGTCCAATCTAGGGTGATGCTTCCATTAGCGATAGAAAGTTTGGATCCCAAATAACCAACAGCTTGGGTATGCTTTTCTTGTTTAACCTGCTCGATCAGAAGACCCTTTAGCAGATGGATCTTTGCCAAGTTTGAAAGCTTAAGGGGAGACATATTATGGATGAGATGGAGTTCAACAGGGAAGTCCTCGAGAAAGGGGAGAATCATATTATGAAAGCTTAAGGGGTTACATATTATGAAAGCTTAACGACATCAAATGCGGGATCCCTCCATAAAGAGGGCTGAGGGAGAATCATGTTTTGTTGGCGAAGGGTCCCCCACCATCATACCTTTTTCAGGGATTGTCATATGATCAACCTATAGACATGACAAGAACTCCAACATTTCTTCCCAATTATAAGGGCACGAAACATCGGGGGGTGTAGTCCTAAACATACATTTCCCCTCTCTTATCATTAGGCCCCCTAAGAGACTCTTAGGGATATTTGTTAGCTAGTGTTCAGCTAGAGGAATTTCAAACATTTTATCTACATGAAATATAGAAGAAAAACATAAGAGTTGTAACATATGAACGATCTCAAAATAAGGGTTTACTTGACTATAAACCTACTCAGGTATTCGTCTATCTTTCTATCTTTCCCTTGATCTAGGGTGATCATGGTATGGGAACTCATGAATTCAGAATCATTCAACAT
Source organism: Lathyrus oleraceus (assembly GCF_024323335.1). NCBI lineage: Eukaryota > Viridiplantae > Streptophyta > Magnoliopsida > Fabales > Fabaceae > Lathyrus > Lathyrus oleraceus. The sequence continues at coordinate 69,255,159 of NC_066581.1, read as the reverse complement.
TTGGAAACCTCTTTCTCAATTGGGATGATTTAGTCAGAGTCAAAACCAATGATGATCTTTGGATCTCCTGTCCATTATAGAGGGAAGCGAGAGGCACCATAGATCTGGGTTGCTAGAGGTATGAACTTCTTAGCTATCTGTAGATAACCAGAGCAGAAGACAAAATGAGATAACCAAAGGATGAGAAGGCGTTATGCTCATAATCAGAGACCAACTCATGGTGGTCTTCGTGTTAGTCCTTGATATAATTACTAAATCTTGGACGGGTGAAGGAGAAGTTAGGTCTAGTTTTGTTCTTGAGAGATGGGTCAAAGACTAGTGATAGCAGCCATGTCGAAGAGGGTGGGAGTCTTTATTCCAAAGAGAAGGTGGAAGGTGTTATTCGATCCTTCACAAAAGAAAAGTGATGAAATGAGCCTGTTAGGGTTTTATCTAGGGTCAGTCCTACACAATTGAATTAAATCATATATGCCTTAGTCTTCCCAAAATTGTTTTTTCTTCTTTTCTAATTTTTTCAGCCAATTGATGTAAGCATCTTTGTTGGTGGTAGGATCATAAAAGAAGACACATTAAAGTGAACTCATCAAACCTAACTCATAAGTTGTGTCTTCAAACACACGGGGCTTACAGCAGTGGTAACAAGGGAAAAATTCTTTAGCTGACCAAGTTTTGCAGAGATTCTGGGGACCGGAACCAGAAATGTGTGAACGATACCTGAAGTAAAGAAAGGGATCAACACCTGGGAAGCCTAGATCGTGGCTTATTATTTCTCCATTGGTGGTTCTTGGATGTAGGCACGAACATCAAGGTGAGTCGGAGCAATAAGATTAGCAGTAGAAGGCATTGGAAGTTGTTTCAAAGAGGAAGCCATTGTTTGTTCTAATATTTGAGTTAAGGAAGGAAAATTGTTGAAGATGAAGATTTCAAGAGATGGGAATTCTTAGGTTTCTGAACAAACAAAGTGGTGAAAAGGAAAAAGAAAAAAGAAAGGTGTGTATATAGTCGTTGAGTAAAAATTTTCAATTTCCCTATAGAAATATGGATAAATGTGTTTTAAATATGTATATCAACAGTTATGAAAATATAGTATATTAGCATATTTCATTCATGTAACCAAGGTTTGAAAATTTAACCATTATTCCCTAAAAAACTCAAGTATCCAAGTGAGAGAGAGAAAAATGTTTATGAGGAAAAGATGTATGAATTTGCATCCCTTTTATAATTATGTAATCAAAGAGTTTTTGTTTAAGTTGCTTTTATTTGTTATTTGTTTTATTTCAAGTTCTTAGAACAATCATGTGTTGTTCTTATTGGAAGTTCTTTCCAACTTCTCCTTATTCAAACATTAATATTCAAAGCATAAACATATTTTCTCAAATATTTTGCACAATATACCCTAGGATTTTTTTTGAGTTTAATCTTGTGAGTGAAGAAAAATTGTGATTTAATTTACAAAAAACAACGGTAAACATGAACTAAGTGAGTAATGCAAGAGAATAAGTGGAACTCGAGAATCTAATGGAAGTATGCGACGGATTGAAAGCACGCGACATGAAGAAACCCCCCTATAAATATGGATAATCAAGACATCAACTTAGGATTTCTCCATAGTCTGCAGAGTTGAGGAAAGTTAACTTGGAATTGTAGCAATTAGGTATTAAGTCGTTCTCCACTAAATAATGAAGCAATCAGATAAAAAATCGATAGAGTAGTCACCAATGAAGCAAATCCTCGTTGAAGTATAAGAGGTTGTTACGAGTGGTTAAAGTCCAAAAGACTAGAATATAAGGCTATTATTGACTAAGAGACGCAGATTCTAATGTTGAGTTTGATTCATACATGATTCAGGCATGCGAGGGATATGTGTTGGGGTCACCATGAAGACTGCTTTCTGTAGCGGGGTATTCGTTACCTTTAGATTTATTGACTAAATCAAAAGTAAGCATACAATTCGAGTCGCCACCACACTTTTATTTGTCCAAAGGAAAGGCTAAAATGTGAACAAAAGCCAAGTAAGAAGTTTTATCAACTCAAAAACTAATAAAAATGTCAGAGATCTGGGTAAGGGGGATGGTTATGAAATGGGAAGGTTTTAAGCACCCAAAACATCCTTAGTACTCTAAGGGATCCCTTTTTGCAAATGTGTATTGTAGGTTGGTATTTGTGAAAATATTTGTGCAAACAAGATTGGAGGGATGAGAAAAAGAATATGCATTATATTTACAATTTTGTTGTTTGAATGGATGAACCCATTGCCTACGTACCATCACAAAGGTAGGATAAAAACCTCGTAGTTCGGGGTAAAAATCTCAAAAGATTGGTGAATTGATTTGATCAAAAGCCTTAAGGTATTTTGTTATCAAAGGGAGAAAACTCAACCTAAACCAATAATCCACCATGTGAGGAGAGCTTCAACATACTAGTGAGGGATCCACCTTATAATAAGTATGGAATACTTATAGTCCAATCACTAAGGATAAGGTGAGGTTTACATCAACCACTATGATAACTCAAACATATGGCTAATGTTTATGAAAAAAGGTTTTAACAAAAGATGGCCATTGGAACCACAAAAACAACTTGAAGTGAGTTGTATTTACAAGTTAGAAGTATTCACAAAAATGAAGTCAAAGTTGGATTAAGGTTTATTCACAAATGAGTATTAGAGAAAAGAGTTTGAAAAATCAAAGGCATAAGGCCTAGGTTTCTAATTTGAAACAAAGTCAAAGTTTGCACAAAATGAGTTTGGCTTGGGTTAGAGTGGAGAGAAGAAGAGAAGGGCTAGTCCTAAACATGCAAAGATAAGAGAAGAGATAAAACCCTTGGAGTTCCTTTTATTGAGATCATAAAGATGATTCAAGATGCTCCTTTCCTTTGGACTTAGAAATCATTCAAGCAATCAAAACAAATATTCATTCAAGCTCTTAAGATCTCCATTTGGCTTGTCTCTCTTAACTTGGCTACTCATGACAATGGTCCTTCTTACTATCTCAAGATGGAATCCCTATCATAAGAACAAACATCAAAAAGTTCACAACACAATAAGAAGAATGGACAAAGAATGAGTTTAGATTAGGGGTCCTTTGAAGTCATCTTTAAGATTTAGCATTCTAAAGGCATGAGGCCTAGTTGCTCTTCAACAAGTTTAGCATTCTAAAGGCATGAGGCCTAGTTGCTCTTGAACTCCTTTAAGCATAGGTAAGGTCCTAATTCTAAGTCCTTTCTCCTTTTTGCATTGGGTTCACACAAACAAAGACAAAACAACCACAAAGCAACAACATATTTATATACAATAATGAGCCCAAATGAGCAAAAGGAAAATGGCATAAACATAAAGTATGTGCTCAAATGAGCAAAGGGAAAAGGCAATATGAATAAATGAGCAACAAAATAAATTGCATTAAAGTAAATTACATGAAATTAAATGCTTGAATTAAAGTTAGTAATTAGTAGTTAATGTTAGTGTGTCATAAGACAATTTAGCGCTATGTTAAGCAATCGTAAGTGGACTAATGTAGTAGTCACACCTATCTGAGGCCGGTCAATAAAACTATAGGCAAATAAACACAAGTTAGATATCATGACTAGTAAGCCAAGCTCCTACAACTTGCCATGCCAAAAGAAAAGAAGGAAGGCCTTGTATGGACTTTAGGTTTTTTGCTTGACCAAGAAGCAACCTATCTTGGACACAAAGAAACTCACTTGATCTTTGATCAAGTTGAGTTTGATTTGGATCAAAGAAGGTTAAGCCTCTCATATGTCAAGACCAACCACAAATCATTAACTCATTGGCCAAAATGAAAAGAAGAAGTGAGATGAAGATGAAATGAACAAAAGGAGAATTCAATATGAAATATCAAAACACAATGATCAAATATGAATCAAATCATCATCAACCAATGGTAAACAGAAGAGAAATGAAGATTAGAAGTCAACAAAGTCAAATATTTTTTTTTGGTATTTTGGGAATTAAAATAAATGCAAAATTAAAATGGACAAAGGTCAAACCTCAAATTCAATTCAAATCAACTTAGATAAGTCCAATTAAATTCTCATAGGTCTAACATGGTCAAACAAAGTTTGGCAAATTTTTCAACATTTTTTGAAATCAGAAACTATTTAAAATCAATTAAAAATAATAAAAATAACACATTATGAATTAAAATCTCAAATAAATCTCAAATCAATTAAGAAATTGATGAGACTATTTTTCATTGACTTATCATGATCCATATGTGTTAAGAAAATATTTTTGGATTTTTTGGATATCAAAAAGTATTTAAAATGAATTAAAAACTATTAAAAACAAAATAATTCACAAAAAATATTAAATAAAGTCACAAAAATAATTAAAAATTAGATTATGAAACTAGATTTTTCAAGAAATTTTTTGCCATTGGTCTCATATTTTTGTGACTGCAAATAAAATAGTTATGCATTTTTGAAATTAAAAGGAATTAAAGAAATTAAAACAGAAAAATAGAAAATAGGAAAAATCAGCGCCCATTGGATTGATTTCATTAAATGACGTGGCCTTATCCAATGGCTCAGAGGCGCTAGTGTACCATGGTCCTTAGTCAAACGCGCCACAAATGGAATTAAAAATAGTAAACATAACACATGGCCAGGATTAAAACGTTTCCACAAGATCTGATGGACATGGTGCATCCACGTGGGGATGGTGGTGGAAACCACCATCTTCTCCGGCCAACAAACAACTTTCGGCCACCATGCGCAGGTTTTTGAACCTCAACCAAAATGAACAACTATGGTACCAAAATGAAGCTGGGGTGATGTATATCACCCCTGTAACCTTGGATTGTGCTCAATGTTTCTATTAAGTGAGAAATCTGAGCTTGAAAATCCAGGTATGCAAACTGAAATGGCTCAAATCTTGAAATCAAGACCACCACTGGCCTGCCTCTTGCTCGAGGACTTCAAAAAACAGTTTAAACACAAGAAATTCACATTGTATAACAAGCTTTAGATCAAAACAGTTTGGTGTTATACCTTTGGAGAGCAGCTTTGAACATCACGATTCCTTTAAGCTTTTGCTTCCAATTTGATCTTGAGATGTGATATGAATGCAAGGCTAAGGAATAAGACTTGAAGATTAACTGATTGTGTTGAAATTCAAGCTTGAAATGAGAAATGAAAAACATAAATTCCTTTGAGTGAGGTTAGGTTTTTATTCCAGCAGAGTTTCAGATCACCATAAGGTTGACATTTGAATGAGCATGGCAATGTATTTATAGCTGAGATGGATGCAAGCAAGTGATTTACTCGTGTGCATGAGAATTGGGTCCTCCATGCATGGGCCTGTACAGGCGCATGTGAGGCCCAAAAGTGGATTAATTTGCAAGCTGATATCATTCTGAAGTGAAATGGATGTGCAATTGGCCTTGCATTAGCTTGCATTTCAAGTTTCAAAGTGAATTGCATAGTTGATCATAAATGTTAAGCCCTTCGAAAGTCACACATGGAAAAACCAAACATGATGGTGTGAGTAATGATTGGAAATCTTTTTGAACAAGGAACAAAAGTTATGTTGGGAAAAAATCCATTTGGAGTTTGGAAATTTGTGAAAAATGGCCTTGAAGTTTGAGGTACAAAACATGTCTAGGTTTCCTTTGAAATTTTTTACCAAAAGTGATTAACTTCAAGCCCTTCTATTTCAATGATGCAAGCCTCAAATGGAAAACCCTTCAACATAAAAGTTGTATATATTTTCAAGATGATCAATTTGGACTTAAATTTTGCATCATTTATATTTTTAATGAGAAAGTTATGGGCACTTGAAGTTGGACATTTTCAAAATTCAATGGTTTTGGTCCAAAGTGACCTATAATGTTTTGTATTATCACATGTGTTTATTTTAGAACTATGAAATTTTGTCCAACATAACATTTTAAGTAGACATATTAAGATTTCCAATGAAATTGGTCTCACACCAAAATCATAAAAAATGAAAAAGTTAGGTTCTTGGGAAGTTGACCTAAAACTAGGGTTTCAGTCAAAATGACCTATAATATTTTGAAATTAATGATGACCTTACAAGTTTCAAATGGATTTTTATGAACATGAAAGTTTTTGATATCGTTCTTAAGAACATTTTTTCTCTTGGGGTCATCTTCATTTGACAAACATATCAAAAGTTAGGTCTCAGGGATCCTCAGTTTGGTTAGATGACTTGACTGGTCAACTTCTCAAGGCCAAACTTCAAATCTTGATGAACGAATGATTGAGGATACTCACATAGGATCATATATGTATAAAATAATGAATGAAAGAACTTACCTTGATTAAATTTGATCATAGGTTGAGTTTTCTTCACGAGCAAGGCACAGTCCATGCACAGTTGAATTAGGGTTTCCTTGGGAAACAATCCTCAAGCCCTTTGGTTTATCTTGATCAAATTGGAAAATTGAGATAATTGGGAGACATATATGGTGATTAGGAACTTTGTGGACCATTGTCATGATTTCTTTCATCTTCATTGAGCCACTTCATTGAGCTTAGGAGCCTCCTAGGAGCAGGGGATCACATGGTCACTTGAACTTCAAAACCAAAGAGGTTAGTGACATATTTTTATGCTTTTGGTTAGTAAACAAAATAAGAAAAGCAATAATATACAATACAAGCATGCTTGGTGGTCTCAAACCACTCACACAAGTCCCAACCCTAAGGTTAAGGAGCCACACATGCTATGATCCTTGAGGCAATGCATTGAGCAAATGATATGATGCCATGAGGGATCTTAGGGTCAAAATTAGGGTCTTACACTTTGGTGTTTCATAACCTTATATATCAAGTGCAAAGGAAATTTTATCTGGTAAAAGTAACTAGTGGTTGATTTCATATGGTATGGAAGTAAGAAATAAGGGCCTAGGATGAAGGAACGCCGAGCGGAAGAGCGTGTTTCACCAACAAAGGTGAGAGATTTTTTCGTATTTCAAAAGTTTTAGTGTAGAATTTTAGAGATCTACAATGTGTTGAACTAGAAGAAACGAGATGAAAGAAGAATTTTATGGAAGGGTGTTGATAAACGCTACACTTTCGCCTTGAGACTAAAGGAAAGTATTATCATCAAGAAAGGCTGAAGTGAAGTCTCCCATAAATTTAAAAATCAAACTGAAAGGATTCAAATTGATGAAAGAACTTAGAGAAGTTAGAAGTATGACGTTAGTACGTCTAGCAGGAGACATAAGTGAAATGCGAATTTCGAGGACGAAATTATTTTAAGGGGGAGAGGTTGTAATATTCCAACCGACAACACCGATTAGAAAATCAATTTGTTTGTCAATTAGTGATATTTAAACACCTAGAGATAAAATAGTAAATTTACCACCAAAGGTATTTTGGTCAATAATCAATAATTCCTCATGAAATATTGATTCAAGTGGAGAATTAGTGTGGCAAAAATAATGTTTAAAGCCACAAATTTACTCATTAGGGAAAAAGGGTATGATATATATTTTTCTAGTTAAGTGAAGGGAAATGTGGTCATGTTGTCAAGGTAAATACATGTGTTCATATAGGGATTAGAAGAAAAACTCTAAATATTAGAACCTCCCCTCCCAAAATGAAGAACAATCATGAAGAGAAGAGTATAAGAAGGAAAGAGGAAAAGTAATCCAACTCCATGACTAAATTATTAAGGGTAAGCTCTCCTCTACACGCACCTTCTATCTTTATTCTAGTAATTTATTATCATCCATATTTCTTGTTCCATTGAAAGATAAGAAGCATTAAGGAGGATCTTGGAAATCCATTGATGTGGAAAATGGGAGAAACGAGAAATGGAACTTGATGATGGGAATGCATGTGGTTAGAGAAGGAAAGAGGTTTTTCCCCATTATAATCATCATTATCTTTACCCTCATCAAATTTCAGGTGGGTTTCCCCCTCCTTTAGGCTATGATCATGATTTAGTGGTTTAGACAAAATTTACATGTGTTAGTATCTTTCTTAAATTATTGATAATGACATTCTAGAATTCTAGGGATGTGGATTTGATGTGCTAAGAAATGATGTAATTTAAGTTCTCATTGAGGTTCTTTGATTCTTAAAATCACGGATAATGATTAGGAATGTTTATGGTAGGTTAGGAATGAGTTAAATATCAGAAAAAGGGTATTTTCAGGAAAATTAGCTTGTTAATCAATTACCATCAGTGGGTAATCTGTTACCTTTTAGAAAACTGGATTTTGGGAGTTGTATCAGGGTTGGGAATCAATTAATATTAGTAGGTAATCGATTACCCATTATTAAAATTTATTACAACCCACAGGCAATTGATTACAACTTGAAAGGATGGACTTTTATGAACCAATGCCACTTGTAAATCTTAGCAAACCCTACTTTAAAGAAGTTAATGATTCTAAATATTAATAGAATAATTATAAGTGTGATTTCAATTAAGAATGAGTGTAGAAGGTTTTATACAAGCTTGAGGTGTCTTAGGTTGGTAAAATCCTTAAACACTAAGTATACTTAGGAATGTGCTAAGTGGCGAGTGATCATGTGTGAACTTTACGCTTAAAGAATGAGACTATGTGTTGGTTAATGGATTGGAATGCATCAAGTTAAGCATAAAGAACCCTTAGGTTATTCTTTGAGAGGGATACCTAGGTAACAACGAGGATAATCACTAACTATCATTATCATGTTGATCTTGGCATTGGGTTTTGATGCTTGATCTGGCTATATATAAAATATAGTCTGTCGGGTACTTGACTGCAAGTGCACAGTCTAGTCGCTTTAGTTTTAAAAGATATCGATCCCACAGGGACCTATGGTCAAACTAGTGTTACTAACGTCACTATGTTTAGCTAAGGGAATGATTAGTAGAAGTTTGGGGGCAAAATAGTAAATCTAAGGGAAATGTAGTTTTAAGAAGGAATTTATGGAAAGAATCAGTATGCAGCGCATTAATTTTCAAGGATTCGATAAGTCACCGGTGAATAGTTTAAATGCCAAATATCTCTCAGTATAAAATGTTTATTTAAAAGACCTTATCTCACACTCTCGTGGTTGTTGATTCGGCCTATAACTTTAAGTCAGAATGTACGCTCTCGCTATCCCATTTGAAGTCAAAATTAATTTTTTAAAATAAATAGTTCTAATTACTTTTAAAGTGCTCTCGCTGATTTTAAACTCAATGCTTAATTTTTACTATCCAGCTCGAGCCTCACGCTCTCGCGATTGTTGGTTCTCACCTTAGTTAATTTCCCACTCTCGTGGCAAAATCGTATTAAATAGCTTTTCACGCTTTTGTGATAAAGTTAGTTAAATTTAGATTAAAAACTTCAGCCTAAAAGGTTATTTGAGAAAAAGGGTTTTCACTGGTTATTATTAAATCCCATCAAATTAAGTTGCTACATATCGATACCGGTAGTTTAGCCGAACATATTAAATAAAGCAAACGCAAGGCATAAACAGATCAACATTGCGGCAAACATGCTTATAATAATAAATGGGCAATAACAATAATAATTCAATAAAAACCCGGAGATCGAGGTAACAGAGTATAACGATTCTTGGAGTACTTGAGCAGTCCTCCACAAGTCGGTAGGCTTTGCTTCTTCAATACAAATTACTACTAAAATTAAATAAAGTGTAGTAGTTCCCCAGTGTAGGAAACTACAACTATGGCTAACTGGAAAAAGGGAAACTCTAAAAAGAATGACGAATACAATAAGGCAACGGAAACAAGGTTGCTGGAAAGAAAAAATGCTAAAAGCTAGAAAGCTGAAAATTAAATTGCAGAGCGTAAATCTCAAAGTAGGCGTCCCCAATTTTTCCCATTCTGGTCCTTTATATAGTGTCCATTAGGTCTTGGTGGTTGAGAAAATCAAGGGAGACTTGGTTTTGAATGAGGAATCCGTGGGAATAAGTTTGTTGGAGGAGATTTAGGCACGTTTGGCTGTTGTGGCTGACTGTTTCAAAGCGCACTTTGTGGCCGCGTGACGCTCGTCATGGGCCTGTGAGGGTCGTCACATTGTGGGTCGTGACGAACGTCATGAATCTGTGACGGTCGTCACATCAGCAAAATCTACAAACTCTGCTTTTCTGGTTTTTCTGTTCTTTTTCATGTGTTTCTTCTTCTTTTTTGAAAACTTGATGCTTGATCTAACTATATATAAACTATAGTCTGTCGGTTAGTTGACAGCAAGTGCACAGTCCGGTCGCTTTAGTTTTAAAAGATATCGATCCCACAAGGACCTATGGTCAAACTAGTGTTACTAACGTCAGTATGTTTAGCTAAGGGAATGATTAGTAGAAGTTTGGCGGCAAAATAGTAAATCTAAGGGAAATGTAGTTTTAAGAAGGAATTTATGAAAAGAATCAGTATGCAGCGCATTAATTTTCAGGGATTCGATAAGTCACCGGTGAATAGTTTAAATGCCAAAAATATCTCTCAGTGGAAAATGTTTATTTAAAAGACCTTATGTGACACTCTCTTGGTCGTTGATTCGGCCTATAACTTTAAGTCAGAATGTACGCTCTCGCTGTCCAATTTGTAGTCAAAATTACTTTTTGAAAATAAATAAGTTCTAATTGCTTTTAAAGTGCTCTCGCTGTTTTTAAACTCAATGCTTAATTTTTACTATCCAGCTCGAGCCTCATGCTCTCGCGATTGTTGGTTCTCACCTTAGTTAATTTCCCACTCTCATGGCAAAATCGTATTAAATAGCTTTTCACGCTTTTGTGATAAATTAGTTAAATTTAGATTAAAAACTTCAGCCTAAAAGGTTATTTGAGAAAAAGGGTTTTCACCGGTTATTATTAAATCCCATCAAATTAAGTTGCTACATACCGATACCGGTAGTTTAGCCGGACATATTAAATAGAGCAAACGCAAGGCATAAACATATCAACATTGCGGCAAACATGCTTATAATAATAAATGGGCAATAACAATAATAATTCAATAAAACTTGGAGTTCGAGGTAACAGAGTATAGCGATTCTTGGAGTACTTGAGCAGTCCTCCACAAGTCGGTAGGCTTTGCTTCTTCAATACAAATTACTACTAAAATTAAATAAAGTGTAGTAGTTCCCCGGTGTAGGAAACTACAACTATGGCTAAATGGAAAACTAACTGGAAAAAGGGAAACTCTAAAAAGAATGGCGAATACAATAAGGCAACGGAAACAAGGTTGCTGGAAAGAAAAAAATGTTAAAACCTAGAAAGCTGAAAATTAAATTGCAGAGCGTAAATCTCAAAGTAGGCGTCCCCAATTTTTCCCATTCTGGTCCTTTATATGGTGTCCATTAGGTCTTGGTGGTTGAGAAAATCAAGGGAGACTTGGTTTTGAATGAGGAATCCGTGGGAATAAGTTTGTTGGAGGAGATTTAGGCACGTTTGGGTGCTGTGGCTGACTGTTTCAAAACGCACTTTGTGGCCGCGTGACGCTCGTCATGGGCCTGCGAGGGTCGTCACAGTCTGGGTCGTGACGAACATCATGAATCTGTGACGGTCGTCACATCAGCAAAATCTGCAAACTCTACTTTTCTGGTTTTTCTGTGCTTTTTCATGTGTTTCTTCTTCTTTTTCAAAAACTTGATGCTTGATCTGACTATATATAAAATATAGTCTGTCGGGTACTTGACTGCAAGTGCACAGTCCGGTCGCTTTAGTTTTAAAAGATATCGATCACACAGGGACCTATGGTCAAACTAGTGTTACTAACGTCACTATGTTTAACTAAGGGAATGATTAGTAGAAGTTTGGGGGCAAAATAGTAAATCTAAGGGAAATGTAGTTTTAAGAAGGAATTTATGGAAAGTATCAGTATGCAGCGCATTAATTCTCAGGGATTCGATAAATCACCGGTGAATAGTTTAAATTCCAAATATCTCTCAGTGGAAAATGTTTATTTAAAAGTCCTTATCTCACACTCTCGCGGTTGTTGATTCGGCCTATAACTTTAAGTCAGAATGTACGCATTCGCTGTCCCATTTGAAGTCAAAATTACTTTTTGAAAATAAATAAGTTCTAATTGCTTTTAAAGTGCTCTCGCTGTTTTTAAACTCAATGCTTAATTTTTACTATCCAGCTCGAGCCTCACGCTCTCGCGATTGTTGGTTCTCACCTTAGTTAATTTCCCACTCTCGTGGCAAAATCGTATTAAATAGCTTTTCACGCTTTTGTGATAAAATTATTTAAATTTTGATTAAAAACTTCAGCCTAAAATGTTATTTGAGAAAAAGGGTTTTCACCGGTTATTATTAAATCTCATCAAATTAAGTTGCTAAATATCGATACTGGTAGTTTAGCCGGACATATTAAATAAAGAAAACGCAAGGCATAAACAGATCAACATTGCGGCAAACATGCTTATAATAAAAAATGGGCAATAACAATAATAATTCAATAAAAACTTGGAGATCGAGGTAACAGAGTATATCGATTCTTGGAGTACTTGAGCAGTCCTCCACAAGTCGGTAGGCTTTGCTTCTTCAATACAAATTACTACTAAAATTAAATAAAGTGTAGTAGTTCCCCAGTGTAGGAAACTACAACTATGGTTAACTGGAAAACTAACTGGAAAAAAGGAAACTCTAAAAAGAATGGCGAATACAATAAGGCAACGGAAACAAGGTTGCTGGAAAGAAAAAAATGCTAAAACCTAGAAAGCTGAAAATTAAATTGCAGAGCGTAAATCTCAAAGTAGGCGTCCCCAATTTTTCCCATTCTGGTCCTTTATATGGTGTCCATTAGGTCTTGGTGGTTGAGAAAATCAAGGGAGACTTGGTTTTGAATGAGGAATCCGTGGGAATAAGTTTGTTGGAGGAGATTTAGGCACGTTTGGGTGCTGTGGCTGACTGTTTCAAAACGCACTTTGTGGCCGCGTGACGCTCGTCATGGGCCTGTGAGGGTCGTCACAGTCTGGGTCGTGACGAGCGTCATGAATCTGTGACGGTCGTCACATCAGCAAAATCTGCAAACTCTGCTTTTCTGGTTTTTCTGTGCTTTTTCATGTGTTTCTTCTTCTTTTTCAAAAACTTGATGCTTGATCTGACTATATATAAAATATAGTCTGTCGGGTACATGACTGCAAGTGCACAGTCGAGTCGCTTTAGTTTTAAAAGATATCGATCCCACAGGGACCTATGGTCAAACTAGTGTTACTAACGTCACTATGTTTAACTAAGGGAATGATTAGTAGAAGTTTGGGGGCAAAATAGTAAATCTAAGGGAAATGTAGTTTTAAGAAGGAATTTATGGAAAGAATCAGTATGCAGCGCATTAATTCTCAGGGATTCGATAAGTCACCGGTGAATAGTTTAAATTCCAAATATCTCTCAGTGGAAAATGTTTATTTAAAAGACCTTATCTCACACTCTCGTGGTTGTTGATTCGGCCTATAACTTTAAGTCAGAATGTACGCTCTCGCTGTCCCATTTGAAGTCAAAATTACTTTTTGAAAATAAATAAGTTCTAATTGCTTTTAAAGTGCTCTCGCTGTTTTTAAACTCAATGCTTAATTTTTACTATCCAGCTCGAGCCTCACGCTCTCGCGATTGTTGGTTCTCACCTTAGTTAATTTCCCACTCTCGTGGCAAAATCGTATTAAATAGCTTTTCACGCTTTTGTGATAAAATTATTTAAATTTTGATTAAAAACTTCAGCCTAAAATGTTATTTGAGAAAAAGGGTTTTCACCGGTTATTATTAAATCCCATCAAATTAAGTTGCTAAATACCGATACCGGTAGTTTAGCCGGACATATTAAATAGAGAAAACGTAAGGCATAAACAGATCAACATTGCGGCAAACATGCTTATAATAATAAATGGGAAATAACAATAATAATTCAATAAAAACCTGGAGTTCGAGGTAACAGAGTATAGGATTCTTGGAGTACTTGAGCAGTCCTCCACAAGTCGGTAGGCTTTGCTTCTTCAATACAAATTACTACTAAAATTAAATAAAGTGTAGTAGTTCCCCGGTGTAGGAAACTACTACTATGGCTAAATGGAAAACTAACTGGAAAAAGGGAAACTCTAAAAAGAATGGCGAATACAATAAGGCAACGGAAACAAGGTTGCTGGAAAGAAAAAAATGCTAAAACCTAGAAAGCTGAAAATTAAATTGCAGAGCGTAAATCTCAAAGTAGGCGTCCCCAATTTTTCCCATTCTGGTCCTTTAATATGGTGTCCATTAGGTCTTGGTGGTTGAGAAAATCAAGGGAGACTTGGTTTTGAATGAGGAATCCGTGGGAATAAGTTTGTTGAAGGAGATTTAGGCACGTTTGGGTGCTGTGGCTGACTGTTTCAAAACGCACTTTGTGGCCGCGTGACGCTCGTCATGGGCCTGTGAGGGTCGTCACAGTCTGGGTCGTGACGAGCGTCATGAATCTGTGACGGTCGTCACATCAGCAAAATCTGCAAACTCTGCTTTTCTGGTTTTTCTGTGCTTTTTCATGTGTTTCTTCTTCTTTTTCAAAAACTTGATGCTTGATCTGGCTATATATAAAATATAGTCTGTCGGGTACTTGACTGCAAGTGCACAGTCCGGTCGCTTTAGTTTTAAAAGATATCTATCCCACAGGGACCTATGGTCAAACTAGTGTTACTACCGTCACTATGTTTAGCTAAGGGAATGATTAGTAGAAGTTTGGGGGCAAAATAGTAAATCTAAGGGAAATGTAGTTTTAAGAAGGAATTTATGGAAAGTATCAGTATGCAGCACATTAATTCTCAGGGATTCGATAAGTCACCGGTGAATAGTTTAAATTCCAAATATCTCTCAGTGGAAAATGTTTATTTAAAAGACCTTATCTCACACTCTCGTGGTTGTTGATTCGGCCTATAACTTTAAGTCAGAATGTACGCTCTCGCTGTCCCATTTGAAGTCAAAATTACTTTTTGAAAATAAATAAGTTCTAATTGCTTTTAAAGTGCTCTCGCTGTTTTTAAACTCAATGCTTAATTTTTACTATCCAGCTCGAGCCTCACGCTCTCGCGATTGTTGGTTCTCACCCTAGTCAATTTCCCACTCTCGTGGCAAAATCGTATTAAATAGCTTTTCACGCTTTTGTGATAAAATTATTTAAATTTAGATTAAAAACTTCAGCCTAAAATGTTATTTGAGAAAAAGGGTTTTCACCGGTTATTATTAAATCCCATCAAATTAAGTTGCTAAATACCGATACTGGTAGTTTAGCCGGACATATTAAATAAAGAAAACGCAAGGCATAAACAGATCAACATTGCGGCAAACATGCTTATAATAATAAATGGGATATAACAATAATAATTCAATAAAAACTTCGAGATCGAGGTAACAGAGTATAGCGATTCTTGGAGTACTTGAGCAGTCCTCCACAAGTCGGTAGGCTTTGCTTCTTCAATACAAATTACTACTAAAATTAAATAAAGTGTAGTAGTTCCCCAGTGTAGGAAACTACAACTATGGCTAACTGGAAAACTAACTGGAAAAAGGGAAACTCTAAAAAGAATGGCGATTACAATAAGGCAACGGAAACAAGGTTGCTGGAAAGAAAAAATGCTAAAAGCTAGAAAGCTGAAAATTAAATTGCAGAGCGTAAATCTCAAAGTAGGCGTCCCCAATTTTTCCCATTTTGGTCCTTTATATCGTGTCCATTAGGTCTTGGTGGTTGAGAAAATCAAGGGAGACTTGGTTTTGAATGAGGAATCCGTGGGAATAAGTTTGTTGGAGGAGATTTAGGCACGTTTGGGTGCTGCGGCTGACTGTTTCAAAGTGCACCTTGTGGCTGCGTGACGCTCGTCATGCGCCTGTTACGGTCGTCACAGTCTGGGTCGTGACGAGCGTCATGAATCTGTGACGGTCGTCACATCAGCAAAATCTGCAAACTCTGCTTTTCTGGTTTTTCTGTGCTTTTTCATGTGTTTCTTCTTCTTTTTCAAAAACTTGATGCTTGATCTGGCTATATATAAAATATAGTCTGTCGGGTACTTGACTGCAAGTGCACAGTCCGGTCGCTTTAGTTTTAAAAGATATCTATCCCACAGGGACCTATGGTCAAACTAGTGTTACTACCGTCACTATGTTTAGCTAAGGGAATGATTAGTAGAAGTTTGGGGGCAAAATAGTAAATCTAAGGGAAATGTAGTTTTAAGAAGGAATTTATGGAAAGTATCAGTATGCAGCACATTAATTCTCAGGGATTCGATAAGTCACCGGTGAATAGTTTAAATTCCAAATATCTCTCAGTGGAAAATGTTTATTTAAAAGACCTTATCTCACACTCTCGTGGTTGTTGATTCGGCCTATAACTTTAAGTCAGAATGTACGCTCTCGCTGTCCCATTTGAAGTCAAAATTACTTTTTGAAAATAAATAAGTTCTAATTGCTTTTAAAGTGCTCTCGCTGTTTTTAAACTCAATGCTTAATTTTTACTATCCAGCTCGAGCCTCACGCTCTCGCGATTGTTGGTTCTCACCTTAGTCAATTTCCCACTCTCGTGGCAAAATCGTATTAAATAGCTTTTCACGCTTTTGTGATAAAATTATTTAAATTTAGATTAAAAAGTTCAGCCTAAAATGTTATTTGAGAAAAAGGGTTTTCACCGGTTATTATTAAATCCCATCAAATTAAGTTGCTAAATACCGATACCGGTAGGTTAGCCGGACATATTAAATAGAGAAAACGTAAGGCATAAACAGATCAACATTGCGGCAAACATGCTTATAATAATAAATGGGCAATAACAATAATAATTCAATAAAAACCTGGAGTTCGAGGTAACAGAGTATAGGATTCTTGGAGTACTTGAGCAGTCCTCCACAAGTCGGTAGGCTTTGCTTCTTCAATACAAATTACTACTAAAATTAAATAAAGTGTAGTAGTTCCCCGGTGTAGGAAATTACTACTATGGCTAAATGGAAAACTAACTGGAAAAAGGGAAACTCTAAAAAGAATGGCGAATACAATAAGGCAACGGAAACAAGGTTGCTGGAAAGAAAAAAATGCTAAAACCTAGAAAGCTGAAAATTAAATTGCAGAGCGTAAATCTCAAAGTAGGCGTCCCCAATTTTTCCCATTCTGGTCCTTTATATGGTGTCCATTAGGTCTTGGTGGTTGAGAAAATCAAGGGAGACTTGGTTTTGAGTGAGGAATCCGTGGGAATAAGTTTGTTGGAGGAGATTTAGGCACGTTTGGGTGCTGTGGCTAACTGTTTCAAAACGCACTTTGTGGCCGCGTGACGCTCGTCATGGGCCTGTGAGGGTCGTCACAGTCTGGGTCGTAACGAGCGTCATGAATCTGTGACGGTCGTCACATCAGCAAAATCTACAAACTCTGCTTTTCTGGTTTTTCTGTGCTTTTTCATGTGTTTCTTCTTCTTTTTCAAAAACTTGATGCTTGATATGGCTATATATAAAATATAGTCTGTCGGGTACTTGACTGCAAGTGCACAGTCCGGTCGCTTTAGTTTTAAAAGATATCTATCCCACAGGGACCTATGTTCAAACTAGTGTTACTACCGTCACTATGTTTAGCTAAGGGAATGATTAGTAGAAGTTTGGGGGCAAAATACTAAATCTAAGGGAAATGTAGTTTTAAGAAGGAATTTATGGAAAAAATCAGTATGCAGCACATTAATTCTCAGGGATTTGATAAGTCACCGGTGAATAGTTTAAATTCCAAATATCTCTCAGTGGAAAATGTTTATTTAAAAGACCTTATCTTACACTCTCGTGGTTGTTGATTCGGCCTATAACTTTAAGTCAGAATGTACGCTCTCGCTGTCCCATTTGAAGTCAAAATTACTTTTTGAAAATAAATCTGTTCTAATTCCTTTTAAAGTGCTCTCGCTGTTTTTAAACTCAATGCTTAATTTTTACTATCCAGCTCGAGCCTCACGCTCTCGCGATTGTTGGTTCTCACCTTAGTTAATTTCCCACTCTCGTGGCAAAATCGTATTAAATAGCTTTTCACGCTTTTGTGATAAAATTATTTAAATTTAGATTAAAAACTTCAGCCTAAAATGTTATTTGAGAAAAAGGGTTTTCACCGGTTATTATTAAATCCCATCAAATTAAGTTGCTAAATACCGATACCGGTAGTTTAGCCGGACATATTAAATAGAGAAAATGTAAGGCATAAACAGATCAACATTGCGGCAAACATGCTTATAATAATAAATGGGCAATAACAATAATAATTCAATAAAAACCTGGAGTTCGAGGTAACAGAGTATAGCGATTCTTGGAGTACTTGAGCAGTCCTCCACAAGTCGGTAGGCTTTGCTTCTTCAATACAAATTACTACTAAAATTAAATAAAGTGTAGTAGTTCCCCGGTGTAGGAAACTACTACTATGGCTAAATGGAAAACTAACTGGAAAAAGGGAAACTCTAAAAAGAATGGCGAATACAATAAGGCCACGGAAACAAGGTTGCTGGAAAGAAAAAAATGCTAAAACCTAGAAAGCTGAAAATTAAATTGCAGAGCGTAAATCTCAAAGTAGGCGTCCCCAATTTTTCCCATTCTGGTCCTTTATATGGTGTCCATTAGGTCTTGGTGGTTGAGAAAATCAAGGGAGACTTGGTTTTGAGTGAGGAATCCGTGGGAATAAGTTTGTTGGAGGAGATTTAGGCACGTTTGGGTGCTGTGGCTAACTGTTTCAAAATGCACTTTGTGGCCGCGTGACGCTCGTCATGGGCCTTTTACGGTCGTCACAGTCTGGGTCGTGACGAGCGTCATGAATCTGTGACGGTCGTCACATCAGCAAAATCTGCAAACTCTGCTTTTCTGGTTTTTCTGTGCTTTTTCATGTGTTTCTTCTTCTTTTTCAAAAACTTGATGCTTGATCTGGCTATATATAAAATATAGTCTATCGGGTACTTGACTGCAAGTGCACAGTCCGGTCGCTTTAGTTTTAAAAGATATCTATCCCACAGGGACCTATGGTCAAACTAGTGTTACTACCGTCACTATGTTTAGCTAAGGGAATGATTAGTAGAAGTTTGGGGGCAAAATAGTAAATCTAAGGGAAATGTAGTTTTAAGAAGGAATTTATGGAAGGAATCAGTATGCAGCGCATTAATTCTCAGGGATTCGATAAGTCACCGGTGAATAGTTTAAATTCCAAATATCTCTCAGTGGAAAATGTTTAGTTAAAAGACCTTATCTCACACTCTCGTGGTTGTTGATTCGGCCTATAAC
Source organism: Lathyrus oleraceus (assembly GCF_024323335.1). Lineage (NCBI taxonomy): Eukaryota > Viridiplantae > Streptophyta > Magnoliopsida > Fabales > Fabaceae > Lathyrus > Lathyrus oleraceus. The sequence goes on along the minus strand of NC_066581.1, from coordinate 69,236,000 downwards.
TTTAAGTCAGAATGTACGCTCTCGCTGTCCCATTTGAAGTCAAAATTACTTTTTGAAAATAAATAAGTTCTAATTGCTTTTAAAGTGCTCTCGCTGTTTTTAAACTCAATGCTTAATTTTTACTATCCAGCTCGAGCCTCACGCTCTCGCGATTGTTGGTTCTCACCTTAGTTAATTTCCCACTCTCGTGGCAAAATCGTATTAAATAGCTTTTCACGCTTTTGTGATAAAATTATTTAAATTTAGATTAAAAACTTCAGCCTAAAATGTTATTTGAGAAAAAGGGTTTTCACCGGTTATTATTAAATCCCATCAAATTAAGTTGCTAAATACCGATACTGGTAGTTTAGCCGGACATATTAAATAAAGAAAACGCAAGGCATAAACAGATCAACATTGCGGCAAACATGCTTATAATAATAAATGGGCAATAACAATAATAATTCAATAAAAACTTGGAGATCGAGGTAACAGAGTATAGCGATTCTTGGAGTACTTGAGCAGTCCTCCACTAGTCGGTAGGCTTTGCTTCTTCAATACAAATTACTACTAAAATTAAATAAAGTGTAGTAGTTCCCCAGTGTAGGAAACTACAACTATGGCTAACTGGAAAACTAACTGGAAAAAGGGAAACTCTAAAAAGAATGGCGAATATAATAAGGCAACGGAAACAAGGTTGTTGGAAAGAAAAAATGCTAAAAGCTAGAAAGCTGAAAATTAAATTGCAGAGCGTAAATCTCAAAGTAGGCGTCCCCAATTTTTCCCATTCTGGTCCTTTATATAGTGTCCATTAGGTCATGGTGGTTGAGAAAATCAAGGGAGACTTGGTTTTGAATGAGGAATCCGTGGGAATAAGTTTGTTGGAGGAGATTTAGACACGTTTGGGTACTGTGGCTGACTGTTTCAAAGCGCACTTTGTGGCCGCGTGACGCTCGTCATGGGCCTGTTACGGTCATCACAGTCTGGGTCGTGACGAGCGTCATGAATCTGTGACGGTGGTCACATCAGCAAAATCTGCAAACTCTGCTTTTCTGGTTTTTCTGTGCTTTTTCATGTGTTTCTTCTTCTTTTTCAAAAACTTGATGCTTGATCTGGCTATATATAAAATATAGTCTGTCGGGTACTTGACTGCAAGTGCACAGTCCGGTCGCTTTAGTTTTAAAAGATATCTATCCCACAGGGACCTATGTTCAAACTAGTGTTACTACCGTCACTATGTTTAGCTAAGGGAATGATTAGTAGAAGTTTGGGGGCAAAATAGTAAATCTAAGGGAAATGTAGTTTTAAGAAGGAATTTATGGAAAGAATCAGTATGCAGCACATTAATTCTCAGGGATTTGATAAGTCACCGGTGAATAGTTTAAATTCCAAATATCTCTCAGTGGAAAATGTTTATTTAAAAGACCTTATCTTACACTCTCGTGGTTGTTGATTCGGCCTATAACTTTAAGTCAGAATGTACGCTCTCGCTGTCCCATTTGAAGTCAAAATTACTTTTTGAAAATAAATCTGTTCTAATTCCTTTTAAAGTGCTCTCGCTGTTTTTAAACTCAATGCTTAATTTTTACTATCCAGCTCGAGCCTCACGCTCTCGCGATTGTTGGTTCTCACCTTAGTTAATTTCCCACTCTCGTGGAAAAATCGTATTAAATAGCTTTTCACGCTTTTGTGATAAAATTATTTAAATTTAGATTAAAAACTTCAGCCTAAAATGTTATTTGAGAAAAAGGGTTTTCACCGGTTATTATTAAATCCCATCAAATTAAGTTGCTAAATACCGATACCGGTAGTTTAGCCGGACATATTAAATAGATAAAACGTAAGGCATAAACAGATCAACATTGCGGCAAACATGCTTATAATAATAAATGGGCAATAACAATAATAATTCAATAAAAACCTGGAGTTCGAGGTAACAGAGTATAGCGATTCTTGGAGTACTTGAGCAGTCCTCCACAAGTCGGTAGGCTTTGCTTCTTCAATACAAATTACTACTAAAATTAAATAAAGTGTAGTAGTTCCCCGGTGTAGGAAACTACTACTATGGCTAAATGGAAAACTAACTGGAAAAAGGGAAACTCTAAAAAGAATGGCGAATACAATAAGGCAACGGAAACAAGGTTGCTGGAAAGAAAAAAATGCTAAAACCTAGAAAGCTGAAAATTAAATTGCAGAGCGTAAATCTCAAAGTAGGCGTCCCCAATTTTTCCCATTCTGGTCCTTTATATGGTGTCCATTAGGTCTTGGTGGTTGAGAAAATCAAGGGAGACTTGGTTTTGAGTGAAGAATCCGTGGGAATAAGTTTGTTGGAGGAGATTTAGGCACGTTTGGGTGTTGTGGCTAACTGTTTCAAAACGCACTTTGTGGCCGCGTGACGCTCGTCATGGGCATGTTACGGTCGTCACAGTATGGGTCGTGACGAGCGTCATGAATCTGTGACGGTCGTCACATCAGCAAAATCTGCAAACTCTGCTTTTCTGGTTTTTCTGTTCTTTTTCATGTGTTTCTTCTTCTTTTTCAAAAACTTGATGCTTGATCTGGCTATATATAAAATATAGTCTATCGGGTACTTGACTGCAAGTGCACAGTCCGGTCGCTTTAGTTTTAAAAGATATCTATCCCACAGGGACCTATGGTCAAACTAGTGTTACTACCGTCACTATGTTTAGCTAAGGGAATGATTAGTAGAAGTTTGGGGGCAAAATAGTAAATCTAAGGGAAATGTAGTTTTAAGAAGGAATTTATGGAAAGAATCAGTATGCAGCGCATTAATTCTCAGGGATTCGATAAGTCACCGGTGAATTGTTTAAATTCCAAATATCTCTCAGTGGAAAATGTTTATTTAAAAGACCTTATCTCACACTCTCGTGGTTGTTGATTCGGCCTATAACTTTAAGTCAGAATGTACGCTCTCGCTGTCCCATTTGAAGTCAAAATTACTTTTTGAAAATAAATCTGTTCTAATTCCTTTTAAAGTGCTCTCGCTGTTTTTAAACTCAATGCTTAATTTTTACTATCCAGCTCGAGCCTCACGCTCTCGCGATTGTTGGTTCTCACCTTAGTTAATTTCCCACTCTCGTGGCAAAATCGTATTAAATAGCTTTTCACGCTTTTGTGATAAAATTAATTAAATTTAGATTAAAAACTTTAGCCTAAAATGTTATTTGAGAAAAAGGGTTTTCACCGGTTATTATTTAATCCCATCAAATTAAGTTGCTAAATACCGATACTGGTAGTTTAGCCGGACATATTAAATAAAGAAAACGCAAGGCATAAACAGATCAACATTGCGGCAAACATGCTTATAATAATAAATGGGCAATAACAATAATAATTCAATAAAAACCTGGAGATCGAGGTAATAGAGTATAGCGATTCTTGGAGTACTTGAGCAGTCCTCCACAAGTCGGTAGGCTTTGCTTCTTCAAGACAAATTACTACTAAAATTAAATAAAGTGTAGTAGTTCCCCGGTGTAGGAAACTACTACTATGGCTAACTGGAAAACTAAATGGAAAAAGGGAAACTCTAAAAAGAATGACGAATACAATAAGGCAACGGAAACAAGGTTGCTGGAAAGAAATAATGCTAAAAGCTAGAAAGCTGAAAATTAAATTGCAGAGCGTAAATCTCAAAGTAGGCGTCCCCAATTTTTCCCATTCTGGTCCTTTATATAGTGTCCATTAGGTCTTGGTGGTTGAGAAAATCAAGGGAGACTTGGTTTTGAGTGAGGAATCCGTGGGAATAAGTTTGTTGGAGGAGATTTAGGCACGTTTGGGTGCTGTGGCTAACTGTTTCAAAACGCACTTTGTGGCCGCGTGACGCTCGTCATGGGCCTGTTACGGTCGTCACAGTCTGGGTCGTGACGAGCGTCATGAATCTGTGACGGTCGTCACATCAGCAAAATCTGCAAACTCTGCTTTTCTGGTTTTTCTGTGCTTTTTCATGTGTTTCTTCTTCTTTTTCAAAAACTTGATGCTTGATCTGGCTATATATAAAATATAGTCTATCGGGTACTTGACTGCAAGTGCACAGTCCGGTCGCTTTAGTTTTAAAAGATATCTATCCCACAGGGACCTATGGTCAAACTAGTGTTACTACCGTCACTATGTTTAGCTAAGGGAATGATTAGTAGAAGTTTGGGGGCAAAATAGTAAATCTAAGGGAAATGTAGTTTTAAGAAGGAATTTATGGAAGGAATCAGTATGCAGCGCATTAATTCTCAGGGATTCGATAAGTCACCGGTGAATAGTTTAAATTCCAAATATCTCTCAGTGGAAAATGTTTAGTTAAAAGACCTTATCTCACACTCTCGTGGTTGTTGATTCGGCCTATAACTTTAAGTCAGAATGTACGCTCTCGCTGTCCCATTTGAAGTCAAAATTACTTTTTGAAAATAAATAAGTTCTAATTGCTTTTAAAGTGCTCTCGCTGTTTTTAAACTCAATGCTTAATTTTTACTATCCAGCTCGAGCCTCACGCTCTCGCGATTGTTGGTTCTCACCTTAGTTAATTTCCCACTCTCGTGGCAAAATCGTATTAAATAGCTTTTCACGCTTTTGTGATAAAATTAATTAAATTTAGATTAAAAACTTTAGCCTAAAATGTTATTTGAGAAAAAGGGTTTTCACCGGTTATTATTTAAATCCCATCAAATTAAGTTGCTAAATACCGATACTGGTAGTTTAGCCGGACATATTAAATAAAGAAAACGCAAGGCATAAACAGATCAACATTGCGGCAAACATGCTTATAATAATAAATGGGCAATAACAATAATAATTCAATAAAAACCTGGAGATCGAGGTAATAGAGTATAGCGATTCTTGGAGTACTTGAGCAGTCCTCCACAAGTCGGTAGGCTTTGCTTCTTCAATACAAATTACTACTAAAATTAAATAAAGTGTAGTAGTTCCCCGGTGTAGGAAACTACTACTATGGCTAACTGGAAAACTAAATGGAAAAAGGGAAACTCTAAAAAGAATGACGAATACAATAAGGCAACGGAAACAAGGTTGCTGGAAAGAAATAATGCTAAAAGCTAGAAAGCTGAAAATTAAATTGCAGAGCGTAAATCTCAAAGTAGGCGTCCCCAATTTTTCCCATTCTGGTCCTTTATATAGTGTCCATTAGGTCTTGGTGGTTGAGAAAATCAAGGGAGACTTGGTTTTGAGTGAGGAATCCGTGGGAATAAGTTTGTTGGAGGAGATTTAGGCACGTTTGGGTGCTGTGGCTAACTGTTTCAAAACGCACTTTGTGGCCGCGTGACGCTCGTCATGGGCCTGTTACGGTCGTCACAGTCTGGGTCGTGACGAGCGTCATGAATCTGTGACGGTCGTCACATCAGCAAAATCTGCAAACTCTGCTTTTCTGGTTTTTCTGTGCTTTTTCATGTGTTTCTTCTTCTTTTTCAAAAACTTGATGCTTGATCTGGCTATATATAAAATATAGTCTATCGGGTACTTGACTGCAAGTGCACAGTCCGGTCGCTTTAGTTTTAAAAGATATCTATCCCACAGGGACCTATGGTCAAACTAGTGTTACTACCGTCACTATGTTTAGCTAAGGGAATGATTAGTAGAAGTTTGGGGGCAAAATAGTAAATCTAAGGGAAATGTAGTTTTAAGAAGGAATTTATGGAAGGAATCAGTATGCAGCGCATTAATTCTCAGGGATTCGATAAGTCACCGGTGAATAGTTTAAATTCCAAATATCTCTCAGTGGAAAATGTTTAGTTAAAAGACCTTATCTCACACTCTCGTGGTTGTTGATTCGGCCTATAACTTTAAGTCAGAATGTACGCTCTCGCTGTCCCATTTGAAGTCAAAATTACTTTTTGAAAATAAATAAGTTCTAATTGCTTTTAAAGTGCTCTCGCTGTTTTTAAACTCAATGCTTAATTTTTACTATCCAGCTCGAGCCTCACGCTCTCGCGATTGTTGGTTCTCACCTTAGTTAATTTCCCACTCTCGTGGCAAAATCGTATTAAATAGCTTTTCACGCTTTTGTGATAAAATTAATTAAATTTAGATTAAAAACTTTAGCCTAAAATGTTATTTGAGAAAAAGGGTTTTCACCGGTTATTATTTAATCCCATCAAATTAAGTTGCTAAATACCGATACTGGTAGTTTAGCCGGACATATTAAATAAAGAAAACGCAAGGCATAAACAGATCAACATTGCGGCAAACATGCTTATAATAATAAATGGGCAATAACAATAATAATTCAATAAAACCTGGAGATCGAGGTAATAGAGTATAGCGATTCTTGGAGTACTTGAGCAGTCCTCCACAAGTCGGTAGGCTTTGCTTCTTCAAGACAAATTACTACTAAAATTAAATAAAGTGTAGTAGTTCCCCGGTGTAGGAAACTACTACTATGGCTAACTGGAAAACTAAATGGAAAAAGGGAAACTCTAAAAAGAATGACGAATACAATAAGGCAACGGAAACAAGGTTGCTGGAAAGAAATAATGCTAAAAGCTAGAAAGCTGAAAATTAAATTGCAGAGCGTAAATCTCAAAGTAGGCGTCCCCAATTTTTCCCATTCTGGTCCTTTATATAGTGTCCATTAGGTCTTGGTGGTTGAGAAAATCAAGGGAGACTTGGTTTTGAGTGAGGAATCCGTGGGAATAAGTTTGTTGGAGGAGATTTAGGCACGTTTGGGTGCTGTGGCTAACTGTTTCAAAACACACTTTGTGGCCGCGTGACGCTCGTCATGGGCCTGTTACGGTCGTCACAGTCTGGGTCGTGACGAGCGTCATGAATCTGTGACGGTCGTCACATCAGCAAAATCTGCAAACTCTGCTTTTCTGGTTTTTCTGTGCTTTTTCATGTGTTTCTTCTTCTTTTTCAAAAACTTGATGCTTGATCTGGCTATATATAAAATATAGTCTATCGGGTACTTGACTGCAAGTGCACAGTCCGGTCGCTTTAGTTTTAAAAGATATCTATCCCACAGGGACCTATGGTCAAACTAGTGTTACTACCGTCACTATGTTTAGCTAAGGGAATGATTAGTAGAAGTTTGGGGGCAAAATAGTAAATCTAAGGGAAATGTAGTTTTAAGAAGGAATTTATGGAAGGAATCAGTGTGCAGCGCATTAATTCTCAGGGATTCGATAAGTCACCGGTGAATAGTTTAAATTCCAAATATCTCTCAGTGGAAAATGTTTAGTTAAAAGACCTTATCTCACACTCTCGTGGTTGTTGATTCGGCCTATAACTTTAAGTCAGAATGTACGCTCTCGCTGTCCCATTTGAAGTCAAAATTACTTTTTGAAAATAAATAAGTTCTAATTGCTTTTAAAGTGCTCTCGCTGTTTTTAAACTCAATGCTTAATTTTTACTATCCAGCTCGAGCCTCACGCTCTCGCGATTGTTGGTTCTCACCTTAGTTAATTTCCCACTCTCGTGGCAAAATCGTATTAAATAGCTTTTCACGCTTTTGTGATAAAATTATTTAAATTTAGATTAGAAACTTCAGCCTAAAATGTTATTTGAGAAAAAGGGTTTTCACCGGTTATTATTAAATCCCATCAAATTAAGTTGCTAAATACCGATACTGGTAGTTTAGCCGGACATATTAAATAAAGAAAACGCAAGGCATAAACAGATCAACATTGCGGCAAACATGCTTATAATAATAAATGGGCAATAACAATAATAATTCAATAAAAACTTGGAGATCGAGGTAACAGAGTATAGCGATTCTTGGAGTACTTGAGCAGTCCTCCACAAGTCGGTAGGCTTTGCTTCTTCAATACAAATTACTACTAAAATTAAATAAAGTGTAGTAGTTCCCCAGTGTAGGAAACTACAACTATGGCTAACTGGAAAACTAACTGGAAAAAGGGAAACTCTAAAAAGAATGGCGAATATAATAAGGCAACGGAAACAAGGTTGTTGGAAAGAAAAAATGCTAAAAGCTAGAAAGCTGAAAATTAAATTGCAGAGCGTAAATCTCAAAGTAGGCGTCCCCAATTTTTCCCATTCTGGTCCTTTATATAGTGTCCATTAGGTCTTGGTGGTTGAGAAAATCAAGGGAGACTTGGTTTTGAATGAGGAATCCGTGGGAATAAGTTTGTTGGAGTAGATTTAGACACGTTTGGGTACTGTGGCTGACTGTTTCAAAGCGCACTTTGTGGCAGCGTGACGCTCGTCATGGGCCTGTTACGGTCATCACAGTCTGGGTCGTGACGAGCGTCATGAATCTGTGACGGTGGTCACATCAGCAAAATCTGCAAACTCTGCTTTTCTGGTTTTTCTGTGCTTTTTCATGTGTTTCTTCTTCTTTTTCAAAAACTTGATGCTTGATCTGGCTATATATAAAATATAGTCTGTCGGGTACTTGACTGGAAGTGCACAGTCCGGTCGCTTTAGTTTTAAAAGATATCTATCCCACAGGGACCTATGTTCAAACTAGTGTTACTACCGTCACTATGTTTAGCTAAGGGAATGATTAGTAGAAGTTTGGGAGCAAAATAGTAAATCTAAGGGAAATGTAGTTTTAAGAAGGAATTTATGGAAAGAATCAGTATGCAGCACATTAATTCTCAGGGATTTGATAAGTCACCGGTGAATAGTTTAAATTCCAAATATCTCTCAGTGGAAAATGTTTATTTAAAAGACCTTATCTTACACTCTCGTGGTTGTTGATTCGGCCTATAACTTTAAGTCAGAATGTACGCTCTCGCTGTCCCATTTGAAGTCAAAATTACTTTTTGAAAATAAATCTGTTCTAATTCCTTTTAAAGTGCTCTCGCTGTTTTTAAACTCAATGCTTAATTTTTACTATCCAGCTCGAGCCTCACGCTCTCGCGATTGTTGGTTCTCACCTTAGTTAATTTCCCACTCTCGTGGAAAAATCGTATTAAATAGCTTTTCACGCTTTTGTGATAAAATTATTTAAATTTAGATTAAAAACTTCAGCCTAAAATGTTATTTGAGAAAAAGGGTTTTCACCGGTTATTATTAAATCCCATCAAATTAAGTTGCTAAATACCGATACCGGTAGTTTAGCCGGACATATTAAATAGATAAAACGTAAGGCATAAACAGATCAACATTGCGGCAAACATGCTTATAATAATAAATGGGCAATAACAATAATAATTCAATAAAAACCTGGAGTTCGAGGTAACAGAGTATAGCGATTCTTGGAGTACTTGAGCAGTCCTCCACAAGTCGGTAGGCTTTGCTTCTTCAATACAAATTACTACTAAAATTAAATAAAGTGTAGTAGTTCCCCGGTGTAGGAAACTACTACTATGGCTAAATGGAAAACTAACTGGAAAAAGGGAAACTCTAAAAAGAATGGCGAATACAATAAGGCAACGGAAACAAGGTTGCTGGAAAGAAAAAAATGCTAAAACCTAGAAAGCTGAAAATTAAATTGCAGAGCGTAAATCTCAAAGTAGGCGTCCCCAATTTTTCCCATTCTGGTCCTTTATATGGTGTCCATTAGGTCTTGGTGGTTGAGAAAATCAAGGGAGACTTGGTTTTGAGTGAGGAATCTGTGGGAATAAGTTTGTTGGAGGAGATTTAGGCACGTTTGGGTGTTGTGGCTAACTGTTTCAAAACGCACTTTGTGGCCGCGTGACGCTCGTCATGGGCCTGTTACGGTCGTCACAGTATGGGTCGTGACGAGCGTCATGAATCTGTGACGGTCGTCACATCAGCAAAATCTGCAAACTCTGCTTTTCTGGTTTTTCTGTGCTTTTTCATGTGTTTCTTCTTCTTTTTCAAAAACTTGATGCTTGATCTGGCTATATATAAAATATAGTCTATCGGGTACTTGACTGCAAGTGCACAGTCCGGTCGCTTTAGTTTTAAAAGATATCTATCCCACAGGGACCTATGGTTAAACTAGTGTTACTAACGTCACTATGTTTAGCTAAGGGAATGATTAGTAGAAGTTTGGGGGCAAAATAGTAAATCTAAGGGAAATGTAGTTTTAAGAAGGAATTTATGGAAAGAATCAGTATGCAGCGCATTAATTCTCAGGGATTCGATAAGTCACCGGTGAATTGTTTAAATTCCAAATATCTCTCAGTGGAAAATGTTTATTTAAAAGACCTTATCTCACACTCTCGTGGTTGTTGATTCGGCCTATAACTTTAAGTCAGAATGTACGCTCTCGCTGTCCCATTTGAAGTCAAAATTACTTTTTGAAAATAAATAAGTTCTAATTGCTTTTAAAGTGCTCTCGCTGTTTTTAAACTCAATGCTTAATTTTTACTATCCAGCTCGAGCCTCACGCTCTCGCGATTGTTGGTTCTCACCTTAGTTAATTTCCCACTCTCGTGGCAAAATCGTATTAAATAGCTTTTCACGCTTTTGTGATAAAATTAATTAAATTTAGATTAAAAACTTTAGCCTAAAATGTTATTTGAGAAAAAGGGTTTTCACCGGTTATTATTTAATCCCATCAAATTAAGTTGCTAAATACCGATACTGGTAGTTTAGCCGGACATATTAAATAAAGAAAACGCAAGGCATAAACAGATCAACATTGCGGCAAACATGCTTATAATAATAAATGGGCAATAACAATAATAATTCAATAAAAACCTGGAGATCGAGGTAATAGAGTATAGCGATTCTTGGAGTACTTGAGCAGTCCTCCACAAGTCGGTAGGCTTTGCTTCTTCAAGACAAATTACTACTAAAATTAAATAAAGTGTAGTAGTTCCCCGGTGTAGGAAACTACTACTATGGCTAACTGGAAAACTAAATGGAAAAAGGGAAACTCTAAAAAGAATGACGAATACAATAAGGCAACGGAAACAAGGTTGCTGGAAAGAAATAATGCTAAAAGCTAGAAAGCTGAAAATTAAATTGCAGAGCGTAAATCTCAAAGTAGGCGTCCCCAATTTTTCCCATTCTGGTCCTTTATATAGTGTCCATTAGGTCTTGGTAGTTGAGCAAATCAAGGGAGACTTGGTTTTGAATGAGGAATCCGTGGGAATAAGTTTGTTGGAGGAGATTTAGGCACGTTTGGGTGTTGTGGATGACTGTTTCAAAACGCACTTTGTGGCCGCGTGACGTTCGTCATAGGCCTGTGAGGGTCGTCAAAGTCTGGGTCGTGACGAGCGTCATGAATCTGTGACGGTCGTCACATCAGCAAAATCTGCAAACTCTGCTTTTCTGGTTTTTCTGTGCTTTTTCATGTGTTTCTTCTTCTTTTTCAAAAACTTGATGCTTTATCTGACTATATATAAAATATAGTCTGTCGGGTACTTGACTGCAAGTGCACAGTCCGGTTGCTTTAGTTTTAAAAGATATCGATCCCACAGGGACCTATGGTCAAACTAGTGTTACTACCGTCACTATGTTTAGCTAAGGGAATGATTAGTAGAAGTTTGGGGGCAAAATAGTAAATCTAAGGGAAATGTAGTTTTAAGAAGGAATTTATGGAAAGAATCAGTATGCAGCGCATTAATTTTCAGGGATTCGATAAGTCACCGGTGAATAGTTTAAATGCCAAATATCTCTTAGTGGAAAATGTTTATTTAAAAGACCTTATCTCACACTCTCGTGGTTGTTGATTCGGACTATAACTTTAAGTCAGAATGTACGCTCTCGCTGTCCCATTTGAAGTCAAAATTACTTTTTGAATATAAATAAGTTCTAATTGCTTTTAAAGTGCTCTCGCTGTTTTTAAACTCAATGCTTAATTTTTACTATCTAGCTCGAGCCTCACGCTCTCGCGATTGTTGGTTCTCACCTTAGTTAATTTCCCACTCTCGTGGCAAAATCGTGTTAAATAGCCTTTCACGCTTTTGTGATAAAATTAGTTAAATTTAGATTAAAAACTTCAGCCTAAAGAAAAAGGGTTTTCACCGGTTATTATTAAATCCCATCAAATTAAGTTGCTATATACCGATACCGGTAGTTTAGCCGGACATATTAAATAAAGAAAACGCAAGGCATAAACAGATCAACATGCTGCAAAGATGCTTATAATAATAAATGGGCAATAACAATAATATTCAATAAAAACCTGGATATCGAGGTAACAGAGTATAGCGATTCTTGGAGTACTTCAGCAGTCTTCCACAAGTCGGTAGGCTTTGCTTCTTCAATACAAATTACTACTAAAATTAAATAAAGTGTAGTAGTTCCCCAGTGTAGGAAACTACAACTATGGCTAACTGGAAAACTAACTGGAGAATGGGAAACTCTAAAAAGAATGGCGAATACAATAAGGCAACGGAAACAAGGTTGTTGGAAAGAAAAAATACTAAAAGCTAGAAAGCTGAAAATTAAATTGCAGAGCGTAAATCTCAAAGTAGGCGTTCCCAATTTTTCCCATTCTGGTACTTTATATAGTGTCCATTAGGTCTTGGTGGTTAAGAAAATCAAGGGAGACTTGGTTTTGAATGAGGAATCTGTGGGAATAAGTTTGTTGGAGGAGATTTAGGCACGTTTGGGTGCTGTGGCTGACTGTTTCAAAGCGCACTTTGTGGCCGCGTGACGCTCGTCATGGGCCTGTGACGGTCGTCATAGTCGGGGTACTTGACTGCAAGTGCACAGTCTGGTTGCTTTAGTTTTAAAAGATATCGATCCCACAGGGACCTATGGTCAAACTAGTGTTACTACCGTCACTATGTTTAGCTAAGGGAATGATTAGTAGAAGTTTGGGGGCAAAATAGTAAATCTAAGGGAGATGTAGTTTTAAGAAGGAATTTATGGAAAGAATCAGTATGCAGCGCATAAATATTCAGGGATTCGATAAGTCACCGGTGAATAGTTTGAATGCCAAATATCTCACAGTGGAAAATGTTTATGTAAAAGACCTTATCTCACACTCTCGTGGTTGTTGATTCGGCCTATAACATTAAGTCAGAATGAACGCTCTCGCTGTCCCATTTGAAGTCAAAGTTACTTTTTGAAAATAAATAAGTTCTAATTGCTTTTAAAGTGCTCTCGCTGTTTTTAAACTCAATGCTTAATTTTTACTATCCAGCTCGAGCCTCACGCTCTCGCGATTGTTGGTTCTCACCTTAGTTAATTTCCCACTCTCGTGGCAAAATCGTATTAAATAGCTTTTCACGCTTTTGTGATAAAGTTAGTTAAATTTAGATTAAAAACTTCAGCCTAAAAGGTTATTTGAGAAAAAGGGTTTTCACCGGTTATTATTAAATCCCATCAAATTAAGTTGCTACATACCGATACCGGTATTTTAGCCGGACATATTAAATGGGCAATAACAATAATAATTCAGTAAAAACCTGGAGATTGAGGTAACAAAGTATAGCGATTCTTGGAGTACTTGAGCAGTCCTCCACAAGTCGGTAGACTTTGCTTCTTCGATACAAATTACTACTAAAATTAAATAATGTGTAGTAGTTCCCCGGTGTAGGAAACTACTACTATGGCTAACTGGAAAACTAACTGGAAAAAGGGAAACTCTAAAAAGAATGGCGAATACAATAAGGCAACGAAAACAAGGTTGCTAGAAAGAAAAAATGCTAAAAGCTAGAAAGCTGAAAATTATAGTACAGAGCGTAAATCTCAAAGTAGGCGTCCCCAGTTTTTCCCATTCTGGTCCTTTATATAGTGTCCATTAGGTCTTGGTGGTTGAGAAAATCAAGGGAGACTTGGTTTTGAATGAGGAATTCGTGGGAATAAGTTTGTTGGAGGAGATTTAGGCACGTTTGGGTGCTGTGGCTGACTGTTTCAAAGCGCAATTTGTGGCCGCGTGACGCTCGTCATGGTCCTGTGACGGACGTCTCAGTCTGGGTCGTGACGTGCGTCATGAATCTGTGACGGTCGTCACATCAGCAAAATCTGCAAACTCTGCTTTTCTGGTTTTTCTGTGCTTTTTCATGTGTTTCTTCTTCTTTTTCAAAAATTTGATGCTTGATCTGACTATATAAAAAATATAGTCTGTCGGGTACTTGACTGCAAGTGCACAGTCCGGCCGCTTTAGTTTTAAAAGATATCGATCCCACAGGGACCTATGGTCAAACTAGTGTTACTAACGTCACTATGTTTAGCTAAGGGAATGATTAGTAGAAGTTTGGGGGCAAAATAGTAAACTTGAGGGAAATGTAGTTTTAAGAAGGAATTTATGGAAAGAATCATTATGCAGCGCATTAATTCTAAGGGATTCGATATGTCACCGGTGAATAGTTTAAATGCCAAATATCTCTCAGTGGAAAATGTTTATTTAAAAGACCTTATCTCACACTCTCGTGGTTGTTGATTCGGCCTATAACTTTAAGTCAGAATGTACGCTCTCGCTGTCCCATTTGAAGTCAAAATTACTTTTTGAAAATAAATAAGTTCTAATTGCTTTTAAAGTGCTCTCGCTGTTTTTAAACTCAATGCTTAATTTTTACTATCCAGCTCGAGCCTCACGCTCTCGCGATTGTTGGTTCTCACCTTAGTTAATTTCCCACTCTCGTGGCAAAATCGTATTAAATAGCTTTTGTGATAAAATTAGTTAAATTTAGATTAAAAACTTCAGCCTAAAAGGTTATTTGAGAAAAAGGGTTTTCACCGGTTATTATTAAATCCCATCAAATTAAGTTGCTACATACCGATACCGGTAGTTTAGCCGGACATATTAAATAAAGAAAACGCAAGGCATAAATAGATCAACATTACGGCAAACATGCTTATAATAATAAATGGGCAATAACAATAATAATTCAATAAAAACCTGGAGATCGAGGTAACAGAGTATAGAGATTCTTGGAGTACTTGAGCAGTCCTCCACAAGTCGGTAGGCTTTGCTTCTTCAATACAAATTACTACTAAAATTAAATAAAGTGTAGTAGTTCCCCAGTGTAGGAAACTACAACTATGGCTAACTGGAAAACTAACTGGAAAAAGGGAAACTCTAAAAAGAATGGTGAATACAATAAGGCAACGGAAACAAGGTTGCTAGAAAGAAAAAATGCTAAAAGCTAGAAAGCTGAAAATTAAATTGCAGAGCGTAAATCTCAAAGTAGGCGTCCCCAATTTTTCCCATTCTGGTCCTTTATATAGTGTCCATTAGGTCTTGGTGGTTGAGAAAATCAAGGGAGACTTGGTTTTCAATGAGGAATTCGTGGGAATAAATTTGTTGGAGGAGATTTAGGCACGTTTGGGCGTTGTGGCTGACTGTTTCAAAGCGCAATTTGTGGCCGCGTGACGCTCGTCATGGTCCTGTGACGGTCGTCACAGTCTGGGTCGTGACGTGCGTCATGAATCTGTGGCGGTCGTCACATCAGCAAAATCTGCAAACTCTGCTTTTCTGATTTTCCTGTGCTTTTTCATGTGTTTCTTCTTCTTTTTCAAAAATTTGATGCTTGATCTGACTATATCTAAAATATAGTCTGTCGAGTACTTGACTGCAAGTGCACAGTCCGACCGCTTTAGTTTTAAAAGATATCGATCCCACAGGGACCTATGGTCAAACTAGTGTTACTAACGTCACTATGTTTAGCTAAGGGAATGATTACTAGAAGTTTGGGGGCAAAATAGTAAATCTAAGGGAAATGTAGTTTTAAGAAGGAATTTATGGAAAGAATCATTATGCAGCGCATTAATTCTCAAGGATTCGATAAGTCACCGGTGAATAGTTTAAATGCCAAATATCTCTCAGTGGAAAATGTTTATTTAAAAGACCTTATCTCACACTCTCGTGGTTGTTGATTCGGCCTATAACTTTAAGTCAGAATGTACGCTCTCGCTGTCCCATTTGAAGTCAAAATTACTTTTTGAAAATAAATAAGGTCTAATTGCTTTTAAAGTGCTCTCGCTGTTTTTAAACTCAATGCTTAATTTTTACTATCCAGCTCGAGCCTCACGCTCTCGCGATTGTGGGTTCTCACCTTAGTTAATTTCCCACTCTCGTGGCAAAATCGTATTAAATAGCTTTTCACGCTTTTGTGATAAAGTTAGTTAAATTTAGATTAAAAACTTCAGCCTAAAAAGGTAATTTGAGAAAAAGGGTTTTCACCGGTTATTATTAAATCCCATCAAATTAAGTTACTACATACCGATACTGGTAGTTTAGCTGGACATATTAAATAAAGCAAACGCAAGGCATAAACAGATCAACATTGCGGCAAACATGCTTATAATAATAAATGGGCAATAACAATAATAATTCAATAAAAACCTAGAGATCGAGGTAACAGAGTATAGCGAATCTTGGAGTACTTGAGCAGAGTCCTCCACAAGTCGGTAGGCTTTGCTTCTTCAATACAAATTACTACTAAAATTAAATAAAGTGTAGTAGTTCCCCGGTGTAGGAAACTACTACTATGGCTAACTGGAAAACTAACTGGAAAAAGGGAAACTCTAAAAAGAATGGCGAATACAATAAGGCAACGAAAATAAGGTTGCTGGAAAGAAAAAATGCTAAAAGCTAGAATGCTGAAAAGTAAATTGCAGAGCGTAAATCTCAAAGTAGGCGTCGCCAATTTTTCCCATTCTGGTCCTTTTTATAGTGTCCATTAGGTCTTGGTGGTTAAGAAAATCAAGGGAGACTTGGTTTTGAATGAGGAATCCGTGGGAATAAGTTTGTTGGAGGAGATTTAGGCACGTTTGGGTGCTGTGGCTGACTGTTTCAAAGTGCACTTTGTGGCCGCGTGACGCTCGTCATGGGCCTGTGACGGTCGTCACAGTCTGGGTCGTGACGAGCTTCATGAATCTGTGACGGTCGTGACATTAGGAAAATCTGCAAACTCTGCTTTTCTGGTTTTTTTGTGCTTTTTCATGTGTTTCTTCTTCTTTTTCAAAAACTTGATGCTTGATCTGACTATATATAAAATATAGTCTGTCGGGTACTTGACCGCAAGTGCACCGTCCAGTCGCTTTAGTTTTAAAAGATATCGATCCCACAGGGACCTATGGTCAAACTAGTGTTACTAACGTCACTATGTTTAGCTAAGGGAATGATTAGTAGAAGTTTGGGGGCAAAATAGTAAATCTAAGGGAAATGTAGTTTTAAGAAGGAATTTATGGAAAGAATCAGTATGCAGCGCATTAATTTTCAGGGATTCGATAAGTCACCGGTGAATAGTTTGAATGCCAAATATCTCTCAGTAGAAAATGTTTATTTAAAAGACCTTATCTCACACTCTCGTGGTTGTTGATTCGGCCTATAACTTTAAGTCAGAATGTACGCTATCGCTGTCCCATTTGAAGTCAAAATTAATTTTTAAAAATAAATAAGTTCTAATTGCCTTTAAAGTGCTCTCGCTGTTTTTAAACTCAATGCTTAATTTTTACTATCCAGCTCGAGCCTCACACTCTCGCGATTGTTGGTTCTCACCTTAGTTAATTTCCCACTCTCGTGGCAAAATCGTATTAAATAGCTTTTCACGCTTTTGTGATAAATTTAGTTAAATTTAGATTAAAAACTTAAGCCTAAAAGGTTATTTGAGAAAAAGGGTTTTCACTGGTTACTATTAAATCCCATCAAATTAAGTTTCTACATACCGATACCGGTAGTTTAGCCGGACATATTAAATAAAGCAAACGCAAGGCATAAACAGATCAATATTGCGGCAAACATGCTTATAATAATAAATGGGCAATAACAATAATAATTCAATAAAAACCTGGAGATCGAGGTAACAGAGTCTAGCGATTCTTGGAGTACTTGAGCAGTCCTCCACAAGTCGGTAGGCTTTGCTTCTTCAATACAAATTACTACTAAAATTAAATAAAGTGTAGTAGTTCCCCGGTGTAGGAAACTACTACTATGGCTAACTGGAAAAAGGGAAACTCTAAAAAGAATGGCGAATACAATAAGGCAACGGAAACAAGGTTGCTGGAAAGAAAAAATGCTAAAAGCTAGACAGGTGAAAATTAAATTGCAGAGCATAAATCTCAAAGTAGGCATCCCCAAATTTTCCCATTCTGGTCCTTTATATAGTGTCCATTAGGTCTTGGTTGTTGAGAAAATCAAGGGAGACTTGGTTTTGAATGAGGAATCCGTGGGAATAAGTTTGTTGGAGGAGATTTAGGCACGTTTGGGTGCTGTGGCTGACTGTTTTAAAGCTCACTTTGTGGCCGCGTGACGCTCATCATGGGCCTGTGACGGTCGTCAAAGTCTGGGTCGTGACGAGCTTCATGAATCTTTGACGGTCGTCACATCAGCAAAATCTGCAAACTCTGCTTTTCTGGTTTTTCTGTGTTTTTTCATGTGTTTCTTCTTCTTTTTCTTTCTTTTCTTCATTTTGCTCTTTGGTGCATGGAGATTTAAATACCTTCATAAACAACATGGATACTTGCGCAATAATCGGGTTATTAGTCGAAATGGTGTGATCTTTGAGTGTAAATTAAGGCAATTATCTGATGTGTTTTCACGTTATCAGGTTTGGTTGTCGAATATCTTTCCACGGAGTGGGTTATCTTATTGACTAGTTGTTTATCGGTTTTTTTGGTAAACAATCACGAGTTTGAAAGTTTATGAGATTAACTCGAAAAATCTCCAAAGTAATTTGTGTAAATAATTCGTGTCAACACACGTGCGTGTGAATTGAATGCAGTGTAGAAAAAGACTTTTTTAAATGAAGTCAGGTTATGATAAATGATAAGGTAAAATCAAATAAATTAAATTACACAAAACAAAGGTAAACGTACATGTTCCGTTTAAGGAAGCAAAAAGACTAAAAAAGAGTCGACGCAGACGCATACATGTTTCGCGCTCAACGATTTTGCTCTTTGACTCTGGTACTCCAATGGTATGGAGAGTATGTATGAAATTTTATGACCTTTTACCCCATGTATGAGTCTGCTATTTATTATATTTACAACATAATCATCGATAACGATTATGAATAACATGGGACTATTGAGTTTACTCCATGTTCAATATTCAAATTCCCACTAGTGTGCTTATGTGTCTTCCAAGACACTATGTTCAAAACTCACGTTGAGTGGTAACTTCTTCCCACTTCTGCACGAACCCTCGATGGTAACCACTCCAATCTGTTGTCGACGCTGCCTATCAAGGATCCAGTACTTATAAATTTACTTCTTTTACATCATATCGTTTATTTGAATGGTCCACTTGAAGGAATAAAGGTATTTTTCGACTGTCCTTCTTGAGATTCTGGACATGTTTCCAGGTCTAGGGGGATTTATCCCTAAGATTCCTCTAAACCACGTCTTGCAGTGTCGATAGCTCGGTCGACCCTTTGTTGTTGGTCTATCGACGACTTATCGTTAATGCTCTTTTAAGGACACTTCATTAATTCTTTCTCATAGTAAATGTCTTTGACATTATTTATTGACTTTCTAGTAGCTGAAAATCCAAGTGTAATAGATGCCCCCAAAAAAATATTATTGTCGACCCATATCTGAGGGGAAAAGGTTACATTGTTTGTAACTATTATGTCATTATTCACATTATGTGCCACGTCATCTCAGTCACGTTTGTTATCAGTCATTATGACTAACTTTTCTACCAAACATTACGTCTTTAAACGTGTCAATATCAGTCCATCATTACCCCGAATTACAAGGTCATTAAATAGCCATTAACCCGAGATTTAAGATTTTAATTTTAGTTTACTTAATCATAGTTTTCCTGGCTTTGAGGATGCTCATTGGCTCCATAACACTCCATCTGTACACGTTGTTAGGAGAATCTTTTCGCTACGTTTCTATTTAAACCCTTCCTTTTCCTCACTACTTCTTTCTCACAACCATACCAGAAGACACAAAAGGCAAGCATTATCTCCAATTTTTCTACTACCATTTCCACTTGCCTTTTTTACATAATCAATGGCGCCTAACCACTCTAGCTCAAGCCGCACCCATCTTGCCGCTCAAATTGATGGATCGATCTTGGTTGGCCATTAAACTTACATCCCGAAGCCTCCTCTAACGGAAACCACTAGGAGGTTGTGGTATTCTAACGCCTTTATCCCTTACTCAATCGCAGATAATATCTTTGACTTTATGGATCTCCTTCCTAAGCTCGTCAAGAAACCTGGCTTCCTGGAAAAGATCTTCCCTAACTATCATAGGTGGGAACCCGTGGTTTTTAGTGACCAACCTTTTAATTTTAATTTTCTGGAAAACCAGGTATACTTCCCTCCCCCACTTGAGGCACCAGACTCAGCCTACATAAATTGGTTAAATAGGGTGGAGAAGAGGAGAAAGGCTCTATGCAAGTACTCGAGTATTTTTGACCTCATTCAACTTTCAAGGGTGCACCTCAAATATAACTCGGCAGTGTTACTTACCGCTACATCATTTTAGGAGTCGACTACCAACACTTTCCACTTTCCTTGCAGGATGTTGACCCCTACCCTTTTCTATATCGCTGCCATCGCTGGTCTTTGACCAACTAGGGAAGCTTACAAACTGTCTCGGCTTACCCGAACCAATCTAGCCTTCGGTTTCCCCGACGGGAGCTTCGATGCTTTTATCATGGCTCACTATGGTTCGACTAGAGATGTCGACATGCACGAGCATATAATGTTCTTAACTTATTGGTTGAACCACTATGTTTTTCCCCCCGAGGATCAAATTCTGAAGATGTTTGTGCCTTTGGCCACTCAACTCCACGAACAATGAAAGATTTTCCTTAGTAAAGTGACCATGTACAACGTTACGAGTCGCTGGGGATATCGTCCCGTCAGATTATCGAGTGACCTTACTTTAACAGTCTACCAATAAGGGGTCCCATTTGTTTATTCCAACTGTGGTTCAACGCCACTTTTGTGCCTACCTTGCACTCTGACACTCCCTCCATTATAGAAGTGGGTGCTGAAGGCGCCCAACTTCCCTGTATCACTTCTGAGGATGGCGAGATTGTGTTACAAGAAATTCTTGAGAGGTATGTCTCTATGTTTACAAAATTAAAACATTTGTCTCCATCATGGCGACATTTGTTGCTCGACAATGCGGTTCGGTGTGCTTTCACGAACCTTTCCCCAGTCCTACTATTGAGGGGGAAAAAGACATCCATGGTGTCCTGATGGAGTGTTTTGGGCCTACTCCTCTATGGATGAGGCTCACCATTGGAGCAAGCATTATAAGACTGGCTGAATACCAACCCAACTTGGTAGCCATACAACTTGGCCTAAGTTAATTTATTCCTAAGTATCTTATTCCCTTGGAAGACTGTGTGTTCATCTCCATGGACGACGCTTCTGAGAAAACCTTGGCCAAGTGCCTCAATATTTTTAAAAACAAACTGTTTTATCTTCCCTCTTTTAGGTTTTTACTCTCTTTCTACTGTATGAAAGAGTTTGAGGACTAGTGGCGATCTTACTACATGTCGATAGCAGAGCCTACCCTTATGGCGTAATATATCTGAGACACCTTTTCTTTTTGCCAGGAAAGAAGTATATGGTTTACAGGTATATATTGTCGGTATCCTTCTCGAGTATTAACAAGTTTCTAAACTATGTATTGTTGTTTGTCGTAGGCAAGCCTGACTAGGGGGAATATGAGATCTTTGATGAAGATGAAGTTGGTGGCTCACTTCGACCTTTCCCTTCTAAGTGCAGGATCCCTAGGGAAATACATTTTACACCGCCTGAACTGGGGAAATTTTTAACGGATCCCAAGGTCGTGCCACCCTAGAACCCTGGTTATTTGGAGGAAAAGAGTGTGGTGAGGTTCAGGGTTGACCCTGTCTTTACCTACGACGCAACCGACAATATAGAATTGGTGGCTTCTTTGGGTGAAGTTCTGCAAGCCCAAAATGCTTAATTCAAAGTTGTATGCCAACTTCTTAGCTTTTTGCCTATGTGCTTTTTTATCAAGCGTATGATAACTTGGTTCACTACCTCCAATTGGCCATTAGCTTGTGCATAATAAGGGGTCGACATTAGGAATTTGATTCCCGTCTCAGCAACAAACTCTATTACTTTTCTGCTGATGAATGTTGAACCTTGGTCAATTTGTATGGTTTCAGGAATCCCATATCTGTACATGATATGAATCTGTATGAAGTCAATCATCGTGCTTTGGACGTAGTTAGGGGCATTGCCTCGACCCACTTTTTAAATTAATCAATGCCTATTATGAAATATATATGGATTTTAGATGATTTAGGTTTGATATCACCTATCAGGTCTAACACCAATTCCCTAAATGGCCATGGCTTGATGATCGAATATAATTCACTGATGGGTGAATGTTGTATTACTCTATGTTTATGGCACTCTTGACATCCTCGAGCGAACTCAATGCAATCCTTCAACATGGTGGGCCAGTATACCCCATGTCGATGTTCGCGAGATTATGAGTCTATCGGAATAACTAACTGCAAGTGCACAGTCTATCGCATAGTTTTAAAAGATATCGATCCCATAGAGACCAATAGTCAAATGTATCGTTTCTAATTATTACAGTGTTTATCTAAGGAGAAAGAATTAAGAATGGGACAAGATGAAATAATAAACTTTAATAAATTCGGACAAGTAATACTAGAACGTGGTTCACATAAATTAACAATACTCTTGATTGTTTCTAATAGGATTACTGTACGAGGCAATATTTTCTACCTTGAAAAGAATTCAATTAAATAGGAATTGTCGCTTTCGCGTATTCAGAACCGAATTTTACTCCTTAATTTATACCATCCATTGTCGCATATGACCGATGCTTATTGCGTTAAAGTAGTAAATCCTATTTTAAGGAATCATACTCTTTACTCAGTTGAAAAATGATTTTGATTGGTAAGTTTAAATAAAAAGGGTCCCCAGCTTCCGCTCAGGTGATCGGGTCCAAACACTATAGGCGCACGCGTTTGCAAATAGTTTTAAAACCACCTTCTAGAAATATTAAACCTCCTAAGTAATTAATAAAGTGCTTTCGCGGTATTTACTAACCAAAAATAACCAATTTAAATCTTTAGTGTCATACGACTTTCGATCTTACCTGATGTTATCACTATCCTACGTTCGTAGTAACAAATTAGATTCCGTTTGGAAAAATTGCATTAAAACCAAACCAATCCAACATTGTAATCCCAAAGAAATAACGAACAGAGTACCGTCAAATGATGGTCTTCACATTCTAGTACGAACAAATTATCTAGACATGATCACGGTAAATAAAAAGGCATTTGGTTTAGATTTAGAATTAAACATAACGACGATTTTAAATAAAGCGGTTTAAAGGAAAAGGTGGGGAAATTAAATTAGGGGAAACAAAATGCGAGAAATAAAATGCGTGAAAAATAAAGCAATGAAACTAAATTGACAAGATAGATAAAGTGTAAATAAAGCCGAATAAAATAAGAATCTGCTCCAATCGGAGACTTGAATCTGATACAATGCGTGTAGACGAAAATAAACTTTGACGGAATGTAAATGCGGGAAGATAAATAACTTCAAAATAAATATGCTCTAAGCTTGATACAGGAACAAAATGTGATAACCGTTTGATGTAAGGAGTTGAAGCTCTAATGATACCGAGTTTATGGATTATGTTGGTGCTAAGATTGGATGCCTTATAAAGCCAAGTAAAACGACTATTTATAATGATCCTAAGCCCTAAAATGTCAAGTAAAACATTCTCAGTTTGTGGGAGAAATAATAGGGAAACAAGGGTTGGATGGAAGACCAAGTAAGGCCCATTTCCAACTGAAGTGCAAAGTAAAGGATTGCGAACGCCATCTCCGTAACATGGGCATGACCAAGTCTTCCGATCGTTTAAACGTGGGACACATCATTCTCCTGGTGGCTACCTCTATGGCGAACGCCATGTAGGTAGCCTTGAGTGTAAATTTCCATTTTTCATTGTTTTGCATCTGAATTGTTTCCTTTCTTCGCATATGGTCCCGATATGGTTAAATACCTGAAATATAGACAAAGTACCCACATAACACTGGAAATAGAGATAAAACGACAACAAAACATATATAAAACGAGTCAAAATAATGGTGCAATTTAGTGTTATCAAATTCTCCCACACTTGAACCTTTGTTTGTCCTCAAGCCAATAAGCATATGAAGAAAACAATGGTGTTTTTTTAACTATTCTATGCTAAAGACTCTAATTCGCTCAAGGCCATATTGATAGGTACTAACCTGGAAACTAAGAGTATCGTAACAACACATTCCGCATTTGCGGTCATAAGTCTATTTCCTATACAAACCAATTCTCATCAT
The DNA here is from genome assembly GCF_024323335.1 of Lathyrus oleraceus. Taxonomy (NCBI): domain Eukaryota; kingdom Viridiplantae; phylum Streptophyta; class Magnoliopsida; order Fabales; family Fabaceae; genus Lathyrus; species Lathyrus oleraceus. Next base: position 69,211,915 of record NC_066581.1, on the reverse strand, counting down.
GTCATTATGCCTTGGCCTAACTTACTCATCCCATTTTTCGTCCCTTTTTCATTCAGGCATAATCACATTAATCTTGTTATCTGTTTACACACGACAAACGAACTTGTTAGTGACCCTGATCCATATCATGCCAAAAATTATGGTGAATATACAATATTCTTAGTGGTTTCATAGTCGTTTGGCTAAGTAATCGGGTGAGGGTCACCTGACTTGGAAGGCGGATTCCTTTTTTTTTTTCTTACTTTTCCAGATTTTTGCTTTTCTTTTCTTTTCTTTTTATTTAATATGGGACCATTCACCTATTTGCATCAGTCCGCTTACTCGATGGTAATTCAGATGGTGCTTACTACTAGGATAAACCACTCAGAGACTTATTTAAGGGCGAGATTTTAAGGCCATAGCCTAACAAGTATTTAAACTGATCTTTATAATTAGGAGACTTACGATGTTGAGGCAATAATGATCTTTTGGGGGCTTTCCCAAGTCTCTATAACTTATCCGTAACTTGTCTAATAACATAAAATTTTCAAATTAAACACATGTTTTCTTTTTCAATTTTTTTATTATGGCTTATGAAATGGGAGAATTAATAAACAGCAGAAAAACCACGCATTAAGACTCGACAACACATGAATTGACACAACAGACAACCTAAATTGAAAACAGCAGATAGAAAATAAAAGTAAATAATAAAAAATGAAAACAGAAAAATGAAAACAGTAAAGTTCCACTCCCACACTTAAACCGAAAATTATCCTCAATGTTTCGATAAAGGTAAGAGAAAGGAACGAAAAACCTGGAGGAGATGCTAGTGATGGCCCCCACTGCCCTCTCCTTGCTGGTTGGGATGTCGGGGATGATGGCTTCGGCTCTGGTGGCGTAAACTCTGTGAAATCTAGAGTTGATGGACTTGGGATGAGAGCGAGGCGTTGGACGCCTGTAGACTCTAAAGGTTCCCCGTTATGGATGCCTGGTTTGCATGAACAAGAGCAAAGTCGTGTGCATGTGCAGCTTGTAGACGCATTTGTTGGGTAACCATGGTGGCTTGGGCCTCCGCCATTGATCTGAGGGAGCACATTGTCTGGCGTTGTGATTCCCATATGAACTCCATCATATCCTATTGTTATTCATACATGGCATAAAATAAGCCATCACGCTCTTACTCGCGTGCCATCTGATCCTGGTACATATCCTCAGTGTAAGTAAAACTGGAAGAGGTACCTGCAAAAGGGTTAGCATAACCAGGTGTAGTGTGTGTAGGTGGTCGAGTGACATCATGAACACGAGACATGTGTCTCCGCTCATACTCATCATCGATCCCATCATCCTCGACATTTACATCCTAAGGAATGTCCATCGGCATCGGGCCGGTGTAAGGCGGGGCTTGCAAATCAAAAGTCCAGTTGGCCCTTTGACGTACATCTGTACGGGATGAACATGGTAAGAAAATAATTCTAATCTCATGATTTATGACCATGAGATGGTATCCTCCTTCCTTCCGTACCTTGTAGAGCCTCATATGCCTCAAAAGAGTGAGGTGCAAAGTGCGAGGTGGTAAGGGTTCTAGTGTAGCTAGCTCAGCATCAAGCCCTATAGCACGGGCGATGAAGGTAATCAATCCTTCAAAAGAGATGGTCCCCTTCTTCACAACAACAACACACATGTGGGTTATCATGAAAGGGACCGAATTCAGCCGTCGTTGTGTCAAAGCTGCCTGCAGGTAAAGAAATTCTTTGACATTTAATTTGTTAGAATTCTCTCGGCCAAATATAATATCTGCCAACAGTTGGCGAAAGACACATATGGTCGGGTTATGGATATCAGACGCCAGATTTCCCTCAAAGGAATCAGTGGTGAGACCTGTCAGATCTCTCCACAACTAGAATGCCTCAACGGCCCAGGCTGTGTCTAATGGTGCCTCACATAAAACACTGTCCCCGTGGGGAAATCCCAACAAACCTGCAAGTTGGTCAGTGGTAAATTCATATTCCACATTGAACATGCGGAACTTAACCGTGCCCATGGTACTCGCAGTGCTTGGTCTAACAGAATACATGAGGGAACTCAAAAATTCCCTAGTCAGGCTCTCATAGGTGTTGTCTCTATGGTTAAACAGATGCTGAAGACTTAAATTCTCTAACAGATACTACACACAATTGTAAGTGCCTAAATTATATAAGCAGTTGTTTTTGATATACCTGGTTGAGAAAACTTCTCGGGTCAGCAATTCTTGATATTTTTGCATCTGTTTGTTGTCGTCCCGTCCCTCACGGAAGATAATTCCTCATATGGCTGCCATTGTTGTGAAGAAAATAGGGTATTTTGGTGAAAATGAGAAATGGGGGTTTTGAGGATTTTTAGTGAGAAAATGAGGAATTTATGAATTTAAGTGGATGGACGAGTGGGTATTAATTTTTTTATGATTGAATGTGAGTAAGTGGGATTTGATGTGGATTAAAGAGGAGATAAAATGGGTTGAATTAGGTTTAAGATGAGTTAAATTTGAGAGAAATGGGGGTTTTTCAGTTTTGTTCCGTGTTTTCAATTCAGGCCCATGGAGAACACCATATGGGGATGGCGAACGCCATCTTCACCAAATGGGCCGTCTTTGGGCTTTGGCTATGGATTTGGACTTCTGAGGGGTGTTTTGTCATTTTGATCCGGACCGTTGTTCTGTTAGCATAGATTAGCCTTGAAATTGACACATTAAAAAAATAATAGGACACATAATGAAATTAAAATAAAAAATATGTTAAATGATGCAATATGAAAAAAATAACTTGAAGTAAAAAAACAATTAAAAAGATAATAAGTATGAATAACATTAATAGTAATGATAACTGTGAAAATAAACTCTTCTTCCATCATGAATAACTTTGCAACAAATGCTATTGACGGGACTGCAGTGGATATCCCTAGTTTTGGGGTGGTTGGATGCCTAAGCTGCAGTAATCTGGCATTGAAGACTATGGAGTTCACTCCATAGGAAATTTGTCTCTGCTGTGTGAGTGGCATTAGCCACTTCCATCTGTGAATTGAGGTCACGAACTTCTTCGTGAAGGGAAATAATCTCCTGGCGTATGACATTGAGCTCATAGTTAGTGTTGCGCCTCTGTGTTGGTCTTGTGGAGGAAAACGCAGTGGACCTATCTGAGAGAGGTGATGGATGGTATTCTGGAGTGGGGGGGGGGGTCTGGTTGGTTTCTCTTCCTGTCCTTCTAGATTATATTTCCAATTTTCCTTATTATAAATGCTGGTTCTTTCTAGGTTGGGCAAGGTAAAGTGGTGGACCACCTCATTATCAACGAGTAGTTTGTACTCGTTAATCCTGAAGTACACTCGTTGTACCAGGCCATGGTCTAAGCAATATTCTATATCGAAGAGGGCGAATCCACAATATGGGACTAGGTGGGATAGTTGGTTTTGGAGGTTCAAGGCATAAGCTATTTGTGTTACGGTTCCTCCTACATGGATTGGGCCTTCTGTAGACCTAGAAAATCCTTCAAGGTTGGCTATAAGGAAAGTTCCATATTCAATTGGTTCTGACTTATTGACACGATAGAGAAACAATAACTCTTCTGCACTAATAGGCTCGCTACCCTCACTCCTACCAAAGAAGGTTTGGGCTAAAATCATCTGGAAGTACCTAAGCGTCGGGTTATAGATGTAAGTGGAGAGCTGGGTGGATGGTTCGGGATTACCTTATGTGGTAATAGCTCCCAAGAAAGTATCAAGCTTATCCTGTGTACCCTTATGATAAGATACCTCAGCTACAACAGTTGGGCCATACTGGAATCCTAGCAGTTTTGCAAAATCCCTATGGTTAAAGGTATATTCACGTCCAAATAATCTGAATGTGATGCTTCCTATGTTAAATCCACTACCATTATAAGGCTCGTAGGTAAGTGAACTCAGGAACTCAAGAGTAAGGTTCTGGTATGTAACATTTTTGCCCTCTGAGTATTTGTCCCAATCTAACTCACTACACATGGATCTGATGTTAGGCTCGATCCCTAGGGTCTCTAGGGAGTGAGAGTTGGGGTATCAGGTAGGTAGCATGGGTCTCTCAGATAATGCCATATAGTGTTTCTCCCGGGCTTTATCTCTGAAGTGGACGTGCATATTATCCAAGTTGTGCATCCTGAAAGTATGGTTAGTAGGAACAAAGAGTGTTGATACCTGGAGTGAAATCAACCAACAATTAGTCTCGTTAGTAGGAAGAAAATAAATCAATGTTATATATAAAGAAATAAAATATGGAAAATGAAGAAAATGAAATCGTGGGTTGCCTCCCACGCAGTGCTTTGTTTAATGTCGGTAGCTCGACAAAGCTGAGAGATGCTCATGGGGGTTCTTTAGAGGATAAGTCCTCAATTGAACTGTTAATAGTCTTTGGTTTCCATGGCCACTTATTGAGACATGTCTCATATCCTTTACCTTTTCTTTTTCCTTTTCTGTAAGGTGGTTCAGGTATGCTTATAGGTATTAGCTTTTTGAGTTCAGCGTTTTCTTTCTTTGCCTTAAAAGCTAATAACTCTCTATTTTCATTAGTTTTATGGTCCTTTAATTTTCTATTCTTGTGCGGGACCTTGGATAGAGTTGGATTAGTGTGGATAGTTTTTAGAGTCTCTATTATTTTCTCATCTAAAAAATTTTCCCTTAGGATTTTCGATCAGTTTTTCACTACTGGTTGTAACTATAGTCGTATGTTTCTCAGGGGAGGGCCTAGAGGTGTTTTCATAAGTAGTGAGATTTTAGTCTTTAATGCTTTGCCTCCTGTGACTAGGGAGTCGACCAACGTGTCTAATTTCTTAAGGTTTTTTCTAGTGTTAAAAATTTGGTTTATAAACTCTTTATTCCACATGATTTGTGTTTCCATAAATCTTCGCATGGTACATTCTAGATTGGATAGAGTTAGGGTTTCAATGTAATTATCCCAAATAATCGTAAGATTGGATTTATGAGACTCATGTGGTACTTCATAATATTGAGAGTTGTAATTGTAAGAGAAAATTTGACGATGCATAGTGATAGAGATTGGGTGCTTTAATCTAGACGGTATAACAACAAGTTAGGAAATTTTGACGTAATTGATCCCCAATAATGGCGTCAAAAACTTGTTCACGAGATTATGAGTCTATCGGAATAACTAACTGCAAGTGCACAGTCTATCGCGTAGTTTTAAAAGATATTGATCCCACAGAGACCAATAGTCAAATGTATCGTTTCTAATTATTACAGTGTTTATCTAAGGCGAAAGAATTAAGAATGGGACAAGATGAAATAATAAACTTTAATAAATTCGGACAAGTAATACTCGAACGTGGTTCACATCAATTAACAGTAATCTTGATTGTTTCTAATAGGATTACTGTACGAGGCAATATTTTCTACCTTGAAAATAATTCAATTAAACAGGAACTGTCGCTTTCACGTATTCAGAACCAGATTTTACTCCTTAATTTATACTGTCCATTGTCACATATGACCGATGCTTATTGCGTTAAAGTAGTAAATCCCATTTTAAGGAATCATACTCTTTACTCAGTTGAAAAGTGATTTTGATTGGTAAGTTTAAATAAAAAGGGTCCCCAGCTTCCGCTCAGGTGACCAGATCCTAACACTATAGGCGCGCGTGTTTGCAAATAGTTTTAAAACCACCTTCTAGAAATATTAAACCTCCTAAGTAATTAATAAAGTGCTTTCGCGGTACTTACTAACCAAAAATAACCAATTTAAATCTTTAGTGTTAGACGAATTTCGATCTTACCTGACGTTATCATTATCCTACGTTTGTAGTAACATATTAGATTATGTTTGGAAGAATTGCGTTAAAACCAAAACAACCCAAAATTGTAATCCCAAAGAAATAACGGACCTAGTACCGTCAAATGAAGGTGTTCACATTCTAGTACGAACAAATTAGCTAGACATGATCATGGTAAATAAAAAGGCAATTAGTTTAGATTTAGAGTTAAACATAACAACAGTTTTAAATAAAGCAGTTTAAAGGAAAAGGCGGGGAAATTAAATTAGGGGAAACAAAATGCGGTAAATAAAATGCGGAAAAAGTAAAGCAAGGCAACTAAATTGATAAGACAGTTAAAGTGAAAATAACGCTGAATAAAATAAGAACCCGGTCCAATCGAAGACTTGAATCTGATATAATGCATGTAGACAGAAATAAACTTTGACGGAATGTAAATGCGGGAAGATAAATAACTTCAAAATAAAAGTTCTCCACGCTTGATACACGAACAAAATGCGATAACCCTTTGATGTAAGGAGTTAAATCTCTAATGATACTGAATTTATGGCTTATGTGGGTGCTAAGTGATCACACTGAATTACACCGTGTTTTTGACTCGAATTTCACATGTTTATTAGGACTTTATATCGTTTTATTTGTATTATGCTCTCTTTTCTCTTGTTTCAGATATTTAGCACTCTCGGACTCTTTTGGAAAAAACGAAGCAAAAAGACCTAAAATTAGGGTTTTTCGGCGAAATTACACACATGGCATTGCACATGGCGGCCGCTATAGGGGAAGCCATGAGTCATCAACCCTCAACTAGGAGGTAACCGCTATGTTCCCATGATCCACCCCATTTACACACATGGCGGGCACCATGAAGGGATGACGGGCGCCACCTTTGGAAGTCACGTTCCCACTAAGGGGAAGTTGGAGGGCACCATGGTCTTTACAAGCTGTTGAAAACCTCTATAAATAGCTCATTCTATTTCGTTTTCTAATCATCCAACTTAGTTTTACAACACTAAGCATATATTTATCATTTGTAATAGCGATAATCCGTCACATCGGGGGGTTATCGCACCTTAGTGAGATTGAGTTGGGTCACTTCGAGTTGTTGTCGTCTTTAACTTCAGGAGTCAGAGGTTTATTTTTGTACCAGAATCGAAGCCTCCGTTTGGAGCAAGTTCTTATTTATCGCTTTTATTTTATTTATTTCCCGCATCACTTTTATTTTATTTATTTCCCGCATGCCTTTTATTTTATTTATTTCCCGCATCGCTTTTATTTTATTTATTTCCCGCATCGCTTTTATTTTATTTATTTTCCGCACTCGCTTTACTTTATTTATTTTCCGCACTCGCTTTACTTTATTTATTTTCCGCACTCGCTTTACTTTATTTACTTTACGCACTTTACTCGCTCTCTATGCCTCACATTCTAAAACAAACTTTTCATCATGATTAACACCGTTGTGTTCGTTTGTGTTACCAAGTCTGGCTAAATCTTTTAAAGGTTAGAATGTAAGGATCGCGGTTAAAGTAATGTTTCACATATTGAAATCTGTAGAAATACTTAAAAGGTTGTTTTGATTTTTAACTTGAGTGTTCTAAAACAGACTTGGTTAGTTTTCACTATTCGAGGAGTGCGAAAGCACCCTGGCTTAGTAACTAGGAATCTTTATCACTTTAAGGAAAAACTATTTTTGAAACTGTTTTCGGACGCGTTGATAGATTTAAAATCAGGGAACTCTTTGGGTAAACTTTCCAAATCAAAATCACTTTTCAACTAAGTTTACGAGTCTCATTTCTTAAAAATAGGTTTACTACTTTAGCGTTCTGCGCACCTTTTTTAAGTGACAATAAAAGGCCTTAATTTAAGGGTAAACTCGGTTCTGAATACGCGAAAGCGACAGTTCCTGTTAAATGGATTATTTTCAAGAGTAGAAAATATTGCCTCATAAGTAGTTCTATTTAGACAATCGAAACATCACTTAACTAACGTGAATTACATTCAACCTGTCTTACCTGCATTTATTATTTACCGTCATTTTGCAAACCCAATATCTCTTTTATACCGTCTTAGATAAACACCGTAACGATAGTAATCGATAGATTGACGATTGGTCTCTGTGGGATCGATATTCTTTTATATTACTTTGACGTAATTCGTGCACTTGCGAATCAACACGATCAAGTTTTTGGCGCCGTTGCTGGGGACCAACTTCGTTAAATTTCATACTCTGTTGTTACACCGTATAGACTAAGGCATTACACTCGTACACGCCTCTTACTCATCCGAATTAAGAAAGTTATGGCCGAGAATCGCGATAGGAGACCTCTTAAGGAATTTGCCCAACCCTCTAATGAGGAACCTAGTTTGAGTATAGTAAACCCCCTTATACCTGCTAACAATTTCGAACTAAAACCGTCTTTGTTGCAATTAGTGCAACAAAACCAATACGCGGGTCTCGCTACTGAGAACCCGAATCAACATTTAAAAGTTTTTATCCAACTAGCCGACACCTTTAAATCTAACGGCGCTTCACCCGATGCGATCCGTTTAAGATTATTTCCTTTCTCCCTCAGGGATAGAGCACGTTCATGGCTAGATTCACTTCTAGCTAATTCAATAACTACCTGGGAAGACCTTAGGAGAGTATTCCTTGCTAGATATTTCCCCCTAGTAAGACTGCTGTTCTTCGAAACCAAATAACTAGATTTTCTCAAAACCAAGGAGAATCGCTTTTCGAATCTTGGGAGAGATATAAAGAGTTATTAAGAGTCTTCCCACACCATGACCTAGAACAATGGTTGGTCGTTCATACCTTCTACAATGGACTCTATTATAACACCAAGATGAGCATCGACGCTGCCACAGGTGGCGCGCTGATGAACAAACCTTATCCAGAAGCTTGTGACCTAATTGAGGATATGGCCCAAAACCATTACCAATGGGGAACTGAACGAGCACCAATAGAGAAAAAGGAGACCCAAGGTGGAACACATGAGGTAAGCTCTCTAGACATGATGCAGGCGAAAATGGACGCTTTAGCCCTTAGGATCGAACATATGTCTACAAACACTAACACCGTAGCAGTAATCCACACAAAGTGCGAAATTTGTGGATCTAAAGGACACGAATCGGCAGAGTGTAACCTTTTGAACGAACTAAATACCGACCAAGTGAATTACACCCAAGGTAACCCATTTTCAAACACTTACAACCCTGGATAGAAGAATCATCCAAATTTCTCCTATAAAAACCAGAACCCTATACAAAATCATGCACCTTAGAGACCGTAAGGTTATCAAGCCCAAAAACCAAACCAACCTATGCAAGATGTGCCCCAGAAGTCTAACCTTGAGAAGATCATGGAGAGCTTTATATCGGGCCAGACTCAGCAAAATAAAGAATTCCTAAACCAAAAAATTCACGTAAACGAACTTATAACGCAATTAGGAACCAAGGTTGATCAGATAATCACTCATAACAAGATGCTTGAAACTCAGATCTCACAGGTAGCACAAAACCAAGCCCCACAAAGTACACCTGGAGGAAAATTTCCTGGACAACCTCAACCAAACCCTCAAGGACAAGCTAACACTATCTCATTAAGAAGTGGGACCGCTTACGAAGGGCCTTAGAACCCAACAATGAGCGAGTCCAAAACTTCTAAAGAAAATATGCCTACCAATCGAGAAGAGGAACCAGAGGAACCTGAGAAACAAACCAACCAAGAAGGTGAAGCCAAGGATAAAACTTACAAACCACCACCCCCGTATAAACCACCAATCCCATATCCACAAAGACTTAAACAAACCAAAGTCAATAACCAATACCAAAAATTTATAAAAGTGATAGAAAAGCTTCATGTAGAGATTCCTTTCACCGAAGCTATCACCCAAATTCTGTCTTACGCCAAATTTCTCAAAGACATCTTAACTAACAAGTGTAGGCTCGACGATCCAAAACCCTTGGAATGCAACTTTATTTCCGAGGATAAACTTGCTAAGAAGGAGAAAGACCCTGGTAGTTTTTCTATACCTTGCATTTTAGGGAGTCATGTGATCGACAAAGCTTTCCTAGATTTAGGCGCTAATGTGAGTTTAATGCCCTTAGCTGTATGTAAAAGGTTAAACCTAGGAGAATTGCAACCAACTAAGATGTCCCTCCAATTAGCCGATAGGTCTGTTAAGTATCCTGTAGGCATTTTAGAAGACATCCCAGTTAGGATCGGTCAACTTTATATCCCAACAGACTTTGTGGTCATGGATATCAAAGAAGATGAAGATATCCCTATCCTTTTAGGTAGATCATTCTTATCAACAACCGGAGCTATAATAGATGTCAAAAGAGGAAAATTAACCTTTGAAGTAGGGGATGAAAAGATCGAGTTCATTCTTTCGAAATTCCTGATGACACCAATTCTAGGAGACGCATGTTATGCGATTGATATCATAGATGAGTGCATAAGAGAATTTGATCAGGGAGAACCTAAGATCGAACCATTTTCAAACCCGAATGAAAAGGATGACGAGTTAGAGGAAACAGAACCTCGCCCTAAGTTAAGGTTTCTAGCTAACTTGCACAGGAAGCAAGCCTATCCTAATCATGACTTGCACAGGAAGCAAGCCACACCTAACTTGCACAGGAAGCAAGTCAAACTAAACCTAACTTGCACAGGAAGCAAGCTAAAGCAAACACACAAGCACAAGTAGCACACACTATATGCAAGCAACGGGCTCAAACAAGGTCAGGTTTTAGTCGAGGGGTCATATCAACCTCAACAAACAAACCACTGGAACTGGGTAGTGTTAGCTCTTAACCTTGCCATTGAGGGGCTAAGGTGAAGCAGATGAAAGGTGAGTGAAGATAAGACTTCACAGCTCTTATCCCTGGCCTGGGAGAGCTTAAGACAAGAATGTGTGGGTTCAGAAAGGGGGAACCCTTCTACACATTTGAAACTGACTCAACTGTACAATGGTACAAGATCTTGGGTTTGTATCTGCAATGCATCAACACAGTGATGTGAGCAAAGCAGATGACACACAGAATAGCAGGGGATAGGTTGCATATCCCTTGGGTTCTGCCAATTGCCTCTTCACTTAGGAGGTCTTTGACTCTGTACAAGGACAAATGTAAACAGTCACAAACATCGCCTCTTAAGGAGGACTTCAGACAGTTGCCTGGCCAAGTAACAGGCCAGGTCTTCCAGACTACATGAAGATAAGAAGTTATACCTCAATGCAAATTGCTATTAAGCAAAGCAAAGCAAAGTTCTTAAAGAACTATAAGCAACTAAAAGTACCTGAAACCAGTCAGACAACATCAGTATTTAATTCAAAGTTAAATCAAAATGAGATAGAAATCCACAGTCAACACAGTCAGTTAAATGTGCAATGCACAAGGCTCAAAGCATGTGAGCCAATCAACCTACAAAACAAACAAGTTAGTCATGACAATCAAGCAAGCTCAATCAATTTGTATTGATCTCTTTGGGTATTTGTTGCTTAACCTGAAACAACAAACTTAAACATGAGCAACAGGACCACTAGGACAAGCCTAGGGTCAAAAGGGGATGAGAAAGTCAAAACAGCAAGTGAAATCCAATCAAAATCATATTCAAACAATCAAGAAACAATACCAATTGGTTTCACATTCATATCAATCATCATCATCATTTCATGAACAAGTTAGGTCAAAGCATGGCATTTAGAAGCTCATAGAAGTCAACAGCAAGACTTGAATCAAAATCAATCTCAAACATTTCCAAAAATCACCAAATAAATCATGATCAATCACAACCCATAGCATGGTATGCATGTCAAATTTCATCTCATTTGGACAAGTAGAAGATAGTCGATGAAAATCAGAAAGGCAAGGCAATTTTGAACATGCTCAAAGAAGTCAACCAAACATGTATCAACTTCAAAAAATCATAAATCAGTGATAGCACATGAGAAATGAATGGGACTAAAACCATGGCAAAGCTTGAGATGTCTACTAATCTCATGTCAAATTTCATGTCCATCTAATAAAGTATGAGAATTTCACAAATGATATGGCAACATGTATCACAAAAAGTCAACATATGACTAAACAGGGGAGAAAATCTCAAACAATTAGGAAATGCCACAAATAATTCCAAGAAAATTCACATGTAAACTAGACATACAAGAGTAGGTTCATGCAAAAATTCACATCAATTTGAGGTCAAGAAGCATGGTAATGAAAATCATCAAGTTGCACATCATTGGTGTGACACAAATTGTCACACCCTAATTCAAAAAATCATAACTCAACAACCAGATAAGATAAATTCACAAACTCTAAACCAAAATCACCATGAATGTGTCTAGTTTAAGCACAAAAAATTTGGGAGCCATTGGATAAAGTATCACCATTTCACAAATGTTTTGGCAAAGTGTACAAAATATGAGCACATGTCACAAACCATAATGCCAGATAAAATCCATTCATCACAAAAATCTGGAAAAAATATGACAATTAAGTAGAGATCATGATGAAAAGAAAGATGCAAAAAATCCCATGGAAATTGGACTAACAACAAAAGAGTTATGATTTTTCAAAGTTTGTGATCAAAAGTGAAATTAAAATAAAAAAACAACATATTTCAATATGTCACATCGGCCACGCCAGTGGCAATTTTGTAATTCCCAGGGTCACTAATTGAAACACGGTCGTTTAGGGCAAAGGCAGGAAATGTTTCTATTGGTCATGGGGGCTGGAACAGTACCACGACATGCACACGCGAAAAAATCTGGGCAGCGTTTTAGGGTTTTTGCTACAGTGATGTTCATCATCAATGATGAACAAAAATCCCAGAAATGGGAATTAAGCATAACATTAGAATCGTCTAACATCACACAATCCAAACCCAGGCTTGGTTTTCAGTAATTTGAGCTAAACATCAAGAATCGAATCAAAAACATATTCAACTATCAAACTTTAGATCCATGTAACTTTCAGCATACTTAACCATTTTTAGTGGTTTAAGTTTCAGAATGACCAGCACAACAAGACCTAGCTAAAGCATATCATAGTTTTGTAAATAGTGGAAATCGAAAACTCACCAAATCTGCAAAACAGTTGAGATTCAAGGGTTGTTTGGCTATTTTGTGATGAAACAGATGCTTTTCAAGTTTCCCAAAGTTGAATGATGAAGTTGGCTTGGCTCGAGATAGCTTGAAATGGCTTTAACCTTGAACTGCCATTGATGGAGCTTAGCAAAAACAGTCGTGGAAATGGCCTTCCAGTTGTGAAATGAAGGTGGAAACAAGCTTAAGGTGGTGGTTAGATGTTGTATTAAGCAAGGCAATGTTGAGTTCTTTGACAATTGTTGACAGATTTTGAAAATGGCAAGAGATGAGATTTTGAGAGAGTGAGTTTTTTTCTGTTCTTTCTGTGGCTGCTAGGGTTTCCTTCAGAGAGAAAATGATGAATATATACTCTGTTCAATGGTACTTAATCAAGGTTCATGAAAAAGTGGAATGGAGTTGGTGAAAAGTGTCCTTTTGCCAATTTTCAAGCAAGTTGGTAATGGGTGTATGTACTGCACGAAAATGGGCCTTGAACATGTCCAAAATATGATTTCTGAACATATTTGATTGGTAGAATTGGTTGGAAGTGGTTAATTTTGAAACTCATTTTTCAACCTCACTTGAAATTAATTCATGCAAGTCCAAAAATGCCATTTTGATTGGTAATGTTTTGATGCATGGTGGTTGCATATTTGGAAAGAGGGGATCAAATGTGACTTGTTGCAAAAACCCCACCCAAATTGACCAAATGGTTTGAGAGATATGGCCTTTTGAAGTTCAAAAATTTCTGAAAATGATTCGATCATAACTTGCCAACCATACATGGGAATTGAGAGTTCTTGGACTTTTTGGAAATGGGAGAACAAGATCTTCAACTTTCATGTTGGGCAAAAATTCATTTGAAGCTTGTATCATGATGTAAGTTTGGGATCAAGAAGTTTCCATTTTTGGCAAGTTTCAATTACAGGTCCAGTTTCTATTTTTGGAAATTTCTGATTTGGCTTCAAATTCTTCCATGATGGTGTTTGACATGATATATGAGGCCTATTTGGACATGAATGAGACCTCTCAAACCAATTTCCACCATCAAATCACTGATTAAATGCACAGTTGACCAACAGTTGACTTTTAGGGTTTCTGGTGAACTGAGCCATGACTGATGACTTCTGAACATCCAATCCTTGACCAAAACACTCCAAAAGGACCCCTAGGTCATGTGAACATGTTGGACCAACCCTAGGGCCTTGGCTCAATGAGAATTGCACTTGCTTGCTTGATTGACTGATCTCCTGACCAGTTTGACCTAATTCTTCTGATGACTTTGTACTTGAGGCAGATGGGACAATGCAATGCTATGCAGTGGACCATGTTATGCTATGACCTAATATGAGAATGTATGTACAATGATAGGTGCAAATTTGAGGTGTTACAGCTGCCCCTATTCAATCAGCTGGGAACCCGAACGGATGATAGCAACGACTGTCAGACTTTCAGGGTAAACAGGGATTGAATACCAAGAACCGTAGAAATTTGCACTCTGCCGGATATGATACAAGAAAAACCACGTCATTTACCGATGACGCCTGCAATTGACAACTTCAGAAAGGCGAAACCATTTACCGATGGTTAGAAACTGGTAACTTGATATTTACCGATATCAACTTCAGCAAGACCATTTACCGATGGCTGCTGGGAAACAACTTCTGATGTAAAAGGAAGCAAAACCATTTACCGATGGTGGCTTCAAAGGAACTTGACATTTACCGATATCAACTTCAACTCGACCATTTACCGATGGCTACTGCAACTAGGGATCCGATATTTACCGATATCGAAGAAAACGGGGCCATTTACCGATGGCGGATAAAACTGGGCATTCAATATTTACTGATATCGAAGCATACAGGGCCATTTACCGATGGCGTCTCCACTTGGGGAGGAACAAAATCTTTGTGGTGTAATCAGACAAGACGTTTACCGACGACTTCTGGGGATCTTGATTTTATCAACAAGGAAACAAAGCATGACCAGACATTTACCGATGACTGGGATGAGACTTGACGTTTACCGACATCGAAAGATGATGTTTACCGACATCAAAACAAACGACCAGACATTTACCGATGACTGGGGAACACTTCACTAAGGGAAAAACAAATATTTGCAACTGGAAACCAGATAGGACATTTACCGATGACTCTACTAGGGATCTCTAGCTGGGGATTATCAGACATTTACCGATGACTGCAGAAAAGACTCGATGTTTACCGACATCGAAAGATGATGTTTACCGACATCAGAAAAATGACCAGACATTTACCGATGACTGGGGAGAAAACCCGATGTTTACAGACACCGAAACAATGGTGTTTACCGACACCAAAAATGATGACCAGACATTTACCGATGACTGGGGAGAATACCCGATGTTTACAAACACCGAAACAATGGTGTTTACCGACACCAAACAAAGAAACACACGCGGGTGCTGGCATGACACTTACCGGTATCACAAGAACGTCATCTTAGATATGTCAAGGCAAGGTTGACCACTTGCTGGGGATCTCACTGGGGAGAAACAAACTTTCCGTCCTCGGACGGGTGAGGAAATAAACCTCTCTGGGGAATATCAATCCTGAGTGCTGTCAGGAGCCACTGTAGCAGGCGTGTTGCACCGATGTTGAACAAAATGATCCGCCTCTGCCGGGGATATTGTCTGATTGGGTTAACACATGAATGCATATGTTTGAATTTTTCTATGGCGTAATGCTCCATATTGAATGGGAATGCTACGCAGTTTGAGGATGCAATGATCACTAAAATGCAAAAATGCAAAAATGATGAAAAACTCCGGCTGGGGAGCCAAAACTGATCGGGTACTCCAACTCTTCGGGGAGACTCTGCAGGGAGAGCAACGACTTCTCACTCATGTTGGAGAATAGCACTGCTGCTGGGGAAAGGTAAACTCCGCTGGGGATATCCTTCAGTCCACAGATAGGATAAATGTTGGAGATAAATTTCAATGAACCTGCCTCACTCGGGGAGGAAATCGGCAAATACAGGCCGGCTGGGGATAGGCAATCCTTAGATCTGTTGGGGAATAGAAGGCACTATCCACGGACGTCTCTGTTAGATGCCCAAAAGTGCTTATTTGAGCTATCATATGTGGGCATCTTTCACTCTTTTTCCTTGCTAAAATTGTCAAAATCACATTTGTTTTACATGGAATGCGTTACATTGATAAACAAGCTTGGTGCCTTTGATGTGTGTGTTATTGTGCAGGAAAGGCATGAATTAATTGATAATAAAGACACAAGAGAATTGGCAAAGGAACCAAAGAAAAGGAGCATTTCATCTGCCTGCTCGCTAGGCGAGGCTGTGGCGAAGAATGGGTTCGCTAGGCGAGCTCCTGGCGAACAGCTCCAGTAAATTAGCAAATTAATTCGCTAGGCGAGCTCAAGGCGAAGTTTTGCAGCGAATTCATTCTGTTTTGGTGAAAAGTGCAGCCAACACTCACTCGCTAGGCGAGGCTCTAGCGAGTCCCCAGCGAGCATTCCAGTAGCAAAACTTCTCAACCTCGCTGGGGCGAGCTTGAAGCGTTTCCTTCGCTAGGCGAAGGTATGTTCGCTAGGCGAACATGACAGTTCACCAACGCCCTGTTTTCTCTGGGCGCAGGGGCCTTTTGTGCTCATATTTGACCTTCGCTAGGCGAGCCATTCTGCTCGCCTAGCGAACATGACAGTTCTGCACTTGTCTATAAGTAGCAGGTGCCACTTTTGGGCACCATACCTCATTTTTTACCAACTTTTCCATTTTTTGTACTTTCTCCTAGATATTTTACAGCATTGTTTTGTGGGAGCTTTTATGCCCTAATTTCATTTCTCTTCATCTAGCAACCATCTTCCACAAAAAGAAGGTGGATTCCCATCCAACCTCGATTATTCGACTTGGATGTTGATCAACCCTCTTTCCTTACTTGCCGACCAAGCTACCATGAAAATGAGTAGCTAAGTCTTCCATTTGTCAAGGTTAGATGTAGGTGATTGCTAGCTTTGTGTGTAAATGTAAGGATCCTCATATGTAAACTCTTTAACGGTAAATATATGATGAAAACTTTGTTTCTATTTAAAACCCTTTGTGTTGGTATTTGATCGAGAGATGTTTACCGATTCTTGACCTAGGTTTTCATCCAAACTTGTTTGTTAGCTAGAGATAGTAACGAATGATTTTGTTCACCATAAGGTTGAACCAAAAAGTTGTCATTTTGATAGATTGTGTTCGAGAGAAACAATGGATCAAAATGGCAAAACTCACAATGGGTGTTCGAGAGAAACGCATTGAGAGGACCTTGTGAAATAATTTATCATCTAAAGGAGTTTATAAGATTGTTGACCGAGCAAATACATGCAAAGCAATGTAGTCATTGAAACCTAACTTTGACAATATTTCTCATATTAATCAAAACATAACTTTTTCCGCAATTAATTACTTTGTATGCAAGATAACTTGATTAAAACCAAAACCCTAGTGTTACATTAAGTTAAGATTAATTCAACCATTGAACGGCAGTGATATCTTACAATCTCTGTGGATACGATAACAAAAACCTGACACGAAATATACTTTTCAACAAAATGGCGCCGTTGCCGGGGATTGTAAATTGATATTGCGAGAATCGCAATGGTTGTTTAAGTTTTAGCTTGTGAATTTTTGACTTGTGCTTGTAATTTGTTTGGTTTAGTGTGCAGCTTACGTTTTATGCGAGGGCAAATCCCTGTGGACGAACTTCTTTTTGATCCTGAGATCGAGAGAACCGCAAGGAGGCTCAATAGCAAAACGAGACGTAGGAGGCAACAGGCTAGGCAATGCCAAGAGCAAGGAGAAAGTTCTTCGACCACAAATCACCACCCATTCATACCAAACATGGAGCCACAACCACCACCACCTATTTCTACTCCATGTATCAACAGTCCAAGGAACACCGCTCAGTTTGCCAACCACACAAGAAGGCAAGCTGAGATGAAGACGGGAACTCTGAATTTATTATATGGGAGTCCATTCACCGGAATGGACCATGAAGACCCATTTGCTTTTCTCACAAAATTTTATGAGATAGCATTGGCTGCCGGAGTGGATCAGGCTCAGGAGCTTCCGTTGTTCAGACGATTGTTTCCCCACGCTTTGCTCGGTAAAGCAAAGGATTGGTATCTTGATCAAACACCTGCCGTAATGACCGACTGGAATGTGTTAGAAGAGAAATTCATTGAAAGATTTTTTTCTCATAACCGATTCATGGAATCAAAGACGGCCATCTCGGTGTTTTCTCAAGGAACCAGTGAATCTTTAAATGAAGCGTGGGAGAGATTCAAGTCCATGCTTAGGAAATGCAAAGGGCATGGATTTGATGAATTAACTCAAATCCATATCTTCAGAAATGGACTTCAACCAAACTGTAAGACGTTGTTGGATGCCACCTCGGGTGGCTCGTTGATGTCAAAAAGTGCCGAAGAAGCCACAAACATTATCAACCGTATGGCTTTGAATGATCTTCAAAGTCAAAGTCGTGGAAATTCTTTGAAGAAGGCGGGAGTGCTTGAGTTAGGGACGAATGATGCCATACTTGCCCAAAACAAGCTCATCTCACAACAAGTGGAACTCTTAACGCAACAAATAAAAGAGTTAAGAGAACCGTCAAAAGCTAAACAAATAGCTTGTTGTGAACTTTGTAAAGGTGAACATGACACCGGATTTTGTCCACCTCCCGGTTTTGACGAAGTAAATTACATGGCCAATCAACGGGACTATCAACCAAGACAACAACAACCTTATCAACCGCACCCTCAACAACAACAACAACAACAATTCCAAGGGAACCAAGGGTTCCAACCTAGAAGCAACTATTATCATAACCAAGGTTATGGAGGTGGTTCTTCTAGCCGTCAAAACCCTCCCCAAAATCCGTATCAATCTCAACCACCGCCGGTAGTCAATTCTAAATTGGAAGAGACATTGACGCAATTCATGCAAATGTCAATGGCCAATCAAAAGAGTAATGACGCGGCCATAAAAAATCTTGAAACTCAAGTTGGGCAACTTGCCAAGCAACTAGCTGAACAACAAACCGATCCTTCTTTCTCGGCTAATACGCAAACAAATCCTAAGGAGCATTGTAAGGCGATTATGACGAGAAGTGGGAGGGAGTTGGGTAGTGAAAATGAAAAAAGAGTTGAGAGTGAACAAGAGAGAAAGAGAAGGAGATTGAGGAGGAAATAGTGGAAGAAAATGTTGATGGTGAAGTAAGAGTGTGGAGTGATGAGGAAGTAGTTGAAAAGAATAAAAATAATGGTGAAGTTGAAAAAGAAAAAGGTGTGGAGATTGAGGAAAATAAAAGTGATGAGGTAATAAGGGAGGTAGTGAAGAAGCCTAGATGGAAAAGTGCTAGAATTGCAAAGGGAAAGGAGGTAGTGAGCGCTACTCCAGTCCAAAATCTTCCTTACCCTCATGCTCCTTCCAAAAGGGAAAATGAACGGCATTACGCCCGGTTCATGGATATTTTTAAGCAATTACAAATTAACATTCCGTTTGCTGAAGCTTTGGAACAAATGCCAAAGTATGCCAAATTCATGAAGGACATACTGACCAAAAAGCGGAGGTATACGGAACCGGAGACCATCGTCCTTGATGCGAGCTGTAGTGCCATCATTCAAAGGACGCTTCCTAAGAAAGAGGTTGATCCGGGAAGAGTTACATTGCCGGTTAAGATTGGTGACGTTTATGTCGGGAAGGGACTTATTGACTTGGGGTCGAGCATAAATCTTATACCTTTGTCAATTATCAAGAGGCTTGGCAACATCGAGATTAAGTCCATCCGAATGACATTACAATTGGCGGATAAGTCGACGACCCATCCTCATGGCGTAGCCCAAGATGTGTTGGTGAAGGTCGACAAATTCTTTTTCCGGTGGATTTTATTGTAATTGATATGGAGGAAGATGATGATGCTCCGCTCATATTGGGACGACCATTCATGAAGACCGCAAGAATGATGATTGATGTTGATGACGGTTTAATGAAGGTGCGTGTTCAAAATGAGGAGGTCACATTTGATCTATTCGAGGCGATGAAGCATTCCAAGGACAGAAATGATAGCTTTCGCATCGATGTGATCGAAGACGCTATTATGGAAGTTTCAAAGCATATCCACGAGATATCTCCTATGGAGTTAGCTCTCGACGACTCATTGGAGGTTTTCACTGTTGAGGAGGAGCTAGCTCTTGAGGAATGCTTAAAGGAACTTGATAGCTTGGAAGACCTACAATCGTGGGAAGTAGAGGAAGAAAATTTGAAGAAGGAGGTAATTGACGAGAAAGCGCCAATTGAATTAAAAGAGTTACCTTCGACTTTGAAATATGTGTTTCTAGATGAGACCGAGGCAAAGCCGGTCATCATAAGCAACCTTTTGACAAAAGAAGAAGAAGCCCGTCTAATCATTGTGCTAAAAACCAATCAAGAAGCTATGGGTTGGACTCTTTCCGATCTAAAAGGAATAAGTCCATCCTATTGTATGCACAAGATTTTGATGGAGGAGGATTTCAAGCCGGTAGCTCAACCACAACGCCGCTTAAATCCTACGATGAAAGAGGTTGTAAGGAAGGAAGTGGTGAAGCTTTTGGATGCGGGAATGATTTACCCGATCTCGGATAGTCCGTGGGTTAGTCCCGTGCACGTGGTTCCGAAGAAGGGTGGAATGACCGTAATCCGTAATGACAAAGACGAATTGATCCCGACTAAAGTTGCAACGGGGTGGAGAATGTGTATAGATTATAGACGGTTGAATACCGCGACTCGTAAGGACCATTTTCCATTCCCATTTATGGATCAAATGCTTGAAAGACTATCGGGCCAACAATACTACTATTTTTTAGACGGCTACTCCGGGTACAACCAAATTGCGGTTGACCCGGTTGATCATGAGAAGACGGCTTTCACGTGTCCGTTTGGAGTGTTCGCATACAGAAAAATGCCTTTTGGGCTTTGCAATGCGCCGGCGACATTCCAACGATGTGTCCAAGCTATTTTTGCCGATCTGATAGAGAAAACAATGGAAGTCTTCATGGATGACTTCTCGGTGTTTGGTGGGACGTTTAGTCTATGCTTGGCAAATTTGAAGACGGTGTTGGAAAGGTGTGTGAAGACTAATTTGGTGCTAAATTGGGAAAAGTGTCACTTCATGGTGACCGAGGGGATCGTGCTAGGCCACAAAGTCTCAAAAAGGGGGCTTGAAGTGGATAGAGCTAAGGTTGATGTAATTGAAAAATTACCCCCTCCGGTGAATGTGAAGGGCATCCGTAGTTTTTTGGGGCACGCGGGGTTCTACCGGCGCTTCATCAAGGACTTCTCAAAGGTGGCAAAGCCTTTGAGCAATTTGCTCGCCAAAGATCAGGTATTTCTCTTCACCGAAGATTGTTTGCAAGCTTTCGAGGTTTTAAAAGAAAAATTGGTTACCGCTCCAATAATAGTCGCTCCCGATTGGAATGAAATTTTGAACTAATGTGTGACGCGAGCGACTATGCCGTTGGAGCGGTACTTGGCCAAAGAAAGGACAAAACTTTTCATGCTATACATTATGCGAGTAAGGTTCTTAACGAGGCTCAAATAAATTATGCCACAACGGAAAAAGAACTACTCGCAATAGTGTATGCGCTAGAAAAGTTTAGGTCCTATCTTATAGGGTCGAAAGTCGTTGTGTATACCGACCACGCGGCGATTAAATATCTGCTAACCAAGCCGGATTCGAAGCAAAGGCTCATCCGTTGGATCCTCTTGTTACAAGAATTCGATGTCGAAATCAAAGACAAGAAGGGGTCGGAAAACTTGGTAGCGGATCATTTATCCCGCTTGGTGAATGTCGAGGTTACCGCATCTGAAAAGGAAATCCGGGAAGAATTTCCTGATGAAAAATTGTTTAAGGTTCAAGTTAGGTCGTGGTTTGCAGACTTTGCAAACCACAAGGCTAGTGGTTTTGTGCCGGCCGACC
The DNA here is from genome assembly GCF_024323335.1 of Lathyrus oleraceus. Classification (NCBI taxonomy): domain Eukaryota; kingdom Viridiplantae; phylum Streptophyta; class Magnoliopsida; order Fabales; family Fabaceae; genus Lathyrus; species Lathyrus oleraceus. Next base: position 69,190,062 of record NC_066581.1, on the reverse strand, counting down.
TAACTTCGAACCAAAAGAGGAAGTTCCTTTCGGATGCGAAGTATTATGTTTGGGATGACCCATACTTGTTTAAGTTGGGTAGCGATAACCTGTTAAGGAGATGCGTAACTGGTGATGAAGCCCAGAGCATCCTTTGGCATTGTCACAACTCGCCTTATGGCGGACATTATAATGGGGTTAGAACGACCACTAAAATTCTTCAATCGGGATTTTATTGGCCAACTATTTTCAAAGACGCACATACCCATGCGCAAAGTTGTGACAGTTGCCAAAGAAGTGGTGGGATAGGTAAGAGAGATGAGATGCCTCTCCAAAATATCCAAGAAGTGGAAGTGTTCGATTGTTGGGGCATAGATTTTGTTGGACCTTTCCCACCCTCTTACGGGAATGAGTACATGCTTGTAGCTGTTGATTATGTCTCTAAGTGGGTTGAGGCGATTGCCTCACCTCGGGCGGATGCCAAAACGGTGATAAAATTTTTAAAGAAAAACATCTTTTCCCGTTTTGGAACCCCCCGAGTGTTGATAAGTGACGGAGGGTCACACTTTTGCAATGCACCTTTGGAAACAATTCTAAAACATTATGGTGTATCGCATAGGGTGACAACTCCGTACCACCCTCAGGCTAACGGGCAAGCGGAGGTCTCTAATCGAGAGATTAAGAGAATCCTAGAAAAAACCGTGTCTAATTCTAAAAAAGAGTGGTCCCAAAAATTGGACGAAGCATTATGGGCCTACCGTACGGCCTTTAAAGCTCCAATTGGCCTAACTCCGTTTCAATTGGTATTTGGTAAAACTTGCCATTTGCCGGTTGAATTGGAGCACAAGGCCTTGTGGGCCCTAAAATTTTTAAATTTTGAACATGAGTTGGCCGGTAACAAAAGGAAAGTACAACTACTTGAGTTGGAGGAGATGCGCAATGCCGCATACCACTCAAGTTGGTTGTACAAGGAAAAAGCAAAGAAATATCACGACAAGAAGATCCGAACCAAAGAATTCGTGCCCGGACAATTGGTCTTATTGTTCAACTCCCGGTTGAAGTTGTTTCCCGGGAAGTTGAAATCAAAATGGTCCGGGCCATTTCGGGTGAAAGAAGTAAAAGAATACGGGGCCATTATCATTGAAGACATGGACGAGAAAGATAGTTGGACCGTGAATGGCCAACGATTGAAAGTGTATCTCGGCGGTCATGTGGATCGCGAGAGTTGTGCTCAGCCGCTCGATGCTCCTCTGTGAGCATCGCACCGTCGAGCTTAGCCGACGTTAAACAAGCGCTAGTTGGGAGGCACCCCAACATTGTAAGTATTTGCTGTTTTATGTTTTCTGTTGTATTGAGTACCCTGTGCTGAAATCAAGCTGGATGACTTGCAAGTGCTGCATTTGCAAATGCACTTGCTGTCATGCTCGCTTGCTGCTCGCTAGGCGAGTCTGCAGCGAGCGCGCTCGCTGGCCGCTCGCTAGGCGAGGCAGTAGCGAGCGCACCAGTACTGTTCTATAAATTTCTCAGCAGGGCATTTTGCCCCAAACCCTCAAAAATATTCAGAGCTGTTCTGTTGAGAAAATTTTGCGAAACTTCTCTAACTCCCGCATTCGCATCGCTATCACCAACCCTCGCTCCTTCCGTCCGATTGCAAACTCTTCTCATTTCAATTTTTCCGAATCCGTGTAATTAAGGTTTGCCCTACTTCATTTTCTTTTTGTATACTCTTAAAATTCCAAATATGAATTGCAAATAGGGAAGTATAGTATGGGAAATTGAGGTTGCATGTGATGTTTTGGGAGTTTGCAATGTTTGTACATTTAGGTTTTCAAATTGGGGATTTAATTTTAATTTAGGTTTTGCATGCAATTAGGCAATCCCCAATAGCATAGAACGATTCATTGTCAAGAGAAATTATTAGGTTCTGTGTGGGAACCATTAGAGTACGGGTTTTGGGGAAAACATCTTTGAAAATGCAGAAAATCCCAAAAACCCGTAAGGTTCGCTAGCAGCTCGCTAGGCGACCTGGGGCGAGAGTTCGCTGCAACTTCGCTAGACGAAGCAGCAGCGAACATGACAGTATTTTGATTTATGTTTTAATGGCTAATCTGTGTGTTGGTATGTGTTGTTTCTTTGTATCTTTTGCAGATGGAGTCTAGATCTGGAGCTGGTAAGAAAAGGAAGGGAGCTGCAACTACTTCCAGAACCGTGCCGATTCAATTCGACCAAGACAAGTTTGTAGGCCCGAAACAAGCGGCACGGTACATAGCTTTGGAAAAGAGAAAAATACTCCCTGAGAAGCATTTTCTGATCAACCCACAAGGCACTTACAGAACTTTCGCCGGGTTGATAGACGCCAAGAAGTGGGATAGGTTGATAAGTCCCTTGGAGCATTACGACATTGCTACAGTGCGGGAGTTTTATGCTAACGCACTGCCCGACGACGACGAGCCCTTCACTTGGGTTTCTAGAGTTGCCGGGCGTGCAATTCCATTTGATAGGGATGCTATCAACCGAATCCTAGGGGAACCGCTCCAGCTGGGAGCTGATCAGAGAGACCAGTACCACACCGACCTCAAACTTCATCGAGATGTCGCTGCCATTACCGCCGACCTGCTTTTACCTGGGAGATCGGTTGAGCCGAACCCATCTGGGGTTCCTGTGAGATATCACCGGGAGGACATGACTCCCATGGCTCAGCTGATCCTACTCTTGGTTTTGACCAACATCCAGCCCAAATCACACACTTCTACTGTGCCGATCCCAGTGGCACATTTAGTCCATTCCATTCTCACAAATGTCGAGATAGATGTCGCGAGGATAATCGCCAATGAGCTGAAGACCGTGGTTGAGAGCGGGCTTAAGTCTGGGGCTCGTGTTAATTGCCCCTTGGCTTTCCCGTGTTTGATTATGAGCTTATGTGTTCAGGCTAGGGTGAGACTTCCGTCTCGTGGGCAGGTTCAAATCCCGGTACCTATAGATGATAGGTATGTGGCTAAGTATTGTAGAGCTAAGACTACTGGTGGCAGTGCAGCCTCAGGAAGTACTCGGGCTGCTGATGGTCCTAGTGCTTCTTCTCCCGGACTTGATCCGTACCTGCGGGCTGTTTGTGACTACAGTTTTGAGTGGATGGCAGCATCCCAACGAGCTATGATTGATATGCACAACAGTATGCAGAGGTTGGAGCTGCAAGGTAATGACCCCTCCGGTGCTCGAGCATTGTTAGCGCGTGAGCAGTTTATGCTTAACGCTAATTGGTCTGTGGACAAGCCAGTCTATGGTGAGGGGTGGACGTTGAAGCTGAGAATGATGATGATGATGTTGATGATGAGGCTACCGGTTCTGAGGCCGGTAGCGAGGAGGAGTCCTGAGCCCTTTGTGGGTTGAGTATTTGTACTTTTTCAGTTTTTATGTCATTTTTATTTGTATTTTTGAATTTTGTATTTTGACCATGGGTTGTACTATTGGGGTGTTTTGTCCCCCACGAACAAATTTTTATTTTCAGTTAATGTTATTTAATTATGTTTTTAATTTTGTGTGTTTAATAAATTTTTGGTTGAATGAGTGGCAAACCCTTCTAGATTGGTTGCTCCTCAAGAAGTACCCAATGAAGGTGCATCCGAGCTTGGATGGCAATGATAAGAATAACAAGTGAATGAAGCTAAGGTACATGGTTACCGTCGGCTAGAATTTTAGAATGCATTAGGAACTTTACTCTTTTTTGGTAAATTGAATATTGTCTTTGTGCAACATAATAGAATGAATGTTTCATCTAGAACTTAAAACCACAAATTGTGAGGAAACCTCCATTGTTCACTTAAATGCTGGATTCTAATAAGTTTTGTTGATTCATGTGATTCATGCTTTGTCTTTTACTATTGTGAAATTGTGGAAGCAATTAGAAATGATCGAGGCACTTGTTTTCTTTCGAGCACAACTACATCCAAAAACAACTTACCTGTGAGCAGAGAGAGTATTTGTTAACCCCTTTGAGCCTGAACAGTTGAATCTCGGCTTGTAATAAAGCGAGATCTCAAAAATCTTTTTTTTACACAACCCGGAAAATATTGATTATTGTTCTTTTGCCGTAAAAAGTTAAGAGCATTCACTTAGGGTGTGGAAGAAATAAGTTGGGGAGAACGAAAAAGAATTGGTAAGTACCACAACTCTTGAAAAAGAAAAGAAAAACCGAGCAAGCATAGAAAAATATATGTATAGAAAATGTAGAAAATAAACATCTGTTTTGTATATTTGATGTGAAAGAAAAGAACAAAAATAGAAAGAATGAAAAAAAATGCTTGCTTGGAAGAAAAATAGTGAAAAATAAAAGTGGAGTTGTGGAATATGTGTTGTGAAGGTTACAAATAAGAAACAAAGGAAACAAAGTCGAGTAGTGTGAATAATACTGTGAATGTCTCTTTTGCATCGGCACTTTCGTTTCAATGGCCTTAGAAATGACCCTTGTTTGTTAACCTAACCAAGCTTCAACCGAAAAGCCCTTAGTGATCTTTTTGCTTCCACAGTAGCATTTTTAATTGATTAGACATTGTATGAATCTGTTTGATTTCTTCATTATTTGTTAGAGAGTGAGATTAGTCCCGCGGTTGCAAACGCGCAAAATCTTCATTCCTTATTCGAAGAGGAGAGATAGGATGATTCATTCAGAATAGTATTGTTGTAGATAGATAAATATTTTGCATTGCTATTTAAGTTTAAGTTCCTAGGTATTATTTTATTCGAACCGTTGGGAACTCGTATATGCGAATTTCGCTTGTGTTTGAGCCGTTTATCCAACTTCGGAGAAACCGTTTCTTAATGCAAATCCTCTTGTCTTTCAAGAGGCATACTTTGCTTGAGGACAAGCAAGAATCTAGTTGGGGAGAGTTGTTAGATGCCCAAAAGTGCTTATTTGAGCTATCATATGTGGGCATCTTTCACTCTTTTTCCTTGCTAAAATTGTCAAAATCACATTTGTTTTACATGGAATGCGTTACATTGATAAACAAGCTTGGTGCCTTTGATGTGTGTGTTATTGTGCAGGAAAGGCATGAATTAATTGATAATAAAGACACAAGAGAATTGGCAAAGGAACCAAAGAAAAGGAGCATTTCATCTGCCTGCTCGCTAGGCGAGGCTGTGGCGAAGAATGGGTTCGCTAGGCGAGCTCCTGGCGAACAACTCCAGTAAATTAGCAAATTAATTCGCTAGGCGAGCTCAAGGCGAAGTTTGCAGCGAATTCATTCTGTTTTGGTGAAAAGTGCAGCCAACACTCACTCGCTAGGCGAGGCTCTAGCGAGTCCCCAGCGAGCATTCCAGTAGCAAAACTTCTCAACCTCGCTGGGGCGAGCTTGAAGCGTTTCCTTCGCTAGGCGAAGGTATGTTCGCTAGGCGAACATGACAGTTCACCAACGCCCTGTTTTCTCTGGGCGCAGGGGCCTTTTGTGCTCATATTTGACCTTCGCTAGGCGAGCCATTCTGCTCGCCTAGCGAACATGACAGTTCTGCACTTGTCTATAAGTAGCAGGTGCCACTTTTGGGCACCATACCTCATTTTTTACCAACTTTTCCATTTTTTGTACTTTCTCCTAGATATTTTACAGCATTGTTTTGTGGGAGCTTTTATGCCCTAATTTCATTTCTCTTCATCTAGCAACCATCTTCCACAAAAAGAAGGTGGATTCCCATCCAACCTCGATTATTCGACTTGGATGTTGATCAACCCTCTTTCCTTACTTGCCGACCAAGCTACCATGAAAATGAGTAGCTAAGTCTTCCATTTGTCAAGGTTAGATGTAGGTGATTGCTAGCTTTGTGTGTAAATGTAAGGATCCTCATATGTAAACTCTTTAACGGTAAATATATGATGAAAACTTTGTTTCTATTTAAAACCCTTTGTGTTGGTATTTGATCGAGAGATGTTTACCGATTCTTGACCTAGGTTTTCATCCAAACTTGTTTGTTAGCTAGAGATAGTAACGAATGATTTTGTTCACCATAAGGTTGAACCAAAAAGTTGTCATTTTGATAGATTGTGTTCGAGAGAAACAATGGATCAAAATGGCAAAACTCACAATGGGTGTTCGAGAGAAACGCATTGAGAGGACCTTGTGAAATAATTTATCATCTAAAGGAGTTTATAAGATTGTTGACCGAGCAAATACATGCAAAGCAATGTAGTCATTGAAACCTAACTTTGACAATATTTCTCATATTAATCAAAACATAACTTTTTCCGCAATTAATTACTTTGTATGCAAGATAACTTGATTAAAACCAAAACCCTAGTGTTACATTAAGTTAAGATTAATTCAACCATTGAACGGCAGTGATATCTTACAATCTCTGTGGATACGATAACAAAAACCTGACACGAAATATACTTTTCAACAAAATGGCGCCGTTGCCGGGGATTGTAAATTGATATTGCGAGAATCGCAATGGTTGTTTAAGTTTTAGCTTGTGAATTTTTGACTTGTGCTTGTAATTTGTTTGGTTTAGTGTGCAGCTTACGTTTTATGCGAGGGCAAATCCCTGTGGACGAACTTCTTTTTGATCCTGAGATCGAGAGAACCGCAAGGAGGCTCAATAGCAAAACGAGACGTAGGAGGCAACAGGCTAGGCAACGCCAAGAGCAAGGAGAAAGTTCTTCGACCACAAATCACCACCCATTCATACCAAACATGGAGCCACAACCACCACCACCTATTTCTACTCCATGTATCAACAGTCCAAGGAACACCGCTCAGTTTGCCAACCACACAGGAAGGCAAGCTGAGATGAAGACGGGAACTCTGAATTTATTATATGGGAGTCCATTCACCGGAATGGACCATGAAGACCCATTTGCTTTTCTCACAAAATTTTATGAGATAGCATTGGCTGCCGGAGTGGATCAGGCTCAGGAGCTTCCGTTGTTCAGACGATTGTTTCCCCACGCTTTGCTCGGTAAAGCAAAGGATTGGTATCTTGATCAAACACCTGCCGTAATGACCGACTGGAATGTGTTAGAAGAGAAATTCATTGAAAGATTTTTTTCTCATAACCGATTCATGGAATCAAAGACGGCCATCTCGGTGTTTTCTCAAGGAACCAGTGAATCTTTAAATGAAGCGTGGGAGAGATTCAAGTCCATGCTTAGGAAATGCAAAGGGCATGGATTTGATGAATTAACTCAAATCCATATCTTCAGAAATGGACTTCAACCAAACTGTAAGACGTTGTTGGATGCCACCTCGGGTGGCTCGTTGATGTCAAAAAGTGCCGAAGAAGCCACAAACATTATCAACCGTATGGCTTTGAATGATCTTCAAAGTCAAAGTCGTGGAAATTCTTTGAAGAAGGCGGGAGTGCTTGAGTTAGGGACGAATGATGCCATACTTGCCCAAAACAAGCTCATCTCACAACAAGTGGAACTCTTAACGCAACAAATAAAAGAGTTAAGAGAACCGTCAAAAGCTAAACAAATAGCTTGTTGTGAACTTTGTAAAGGTGAACATGACACCGGATTTTGTCCACCTCCCGGTTTTGACGAAGTAAATTACATGGCCAATCAACGGGACTATCAACCAAGACAACAACAACCTTATCAACCGCACCCTCAACAACAACAACAACAACAATTCCAAGGGAACCAAGGGTTCCAACCTAGAAGCAACTATTATCATAACCAAGGTTATGGAGGTGGTTCTTCTAGCCGTCAAAACCCTCCCCAAAATCCGTATCAATCTCAACCACCGCCGGTAGTCAATTCTAAATTGGAAGAGACATTGACGCAATTCATGCAAATGTCAATGGCCAATCAAAAGAGTAATGACGCGGCCATAAAAAATCTTGAAACTCAAGTTGGGCAACTTGCCAAGCAACTAGCTGAACAACAAACCGATCCTTCTTTCTCGGCTAATACGCAAACAAATCCTAAGGAGCATTGTAAGGCGATTATGACGAGAAGTGGGAGGGAGTTGGGTAGTGAAAATGAAAAAAGAGTTGAGAGTGAACAAAGAGAGAAAGAGAAGGAGATTGAGGAGGAAATAGTGGAAGAAAATGTTGATGGTGAAGTAAGAGTGTGGAGTGATGAGGAAGTAGTTGAAAAGAATAAAAATAATGGTGAAGTTGAAAAAGAAAAAGGTGTGGAGATTGAGGAAAATAAAAGTGATGAGGTAATAAGGGAGGTAGTGAAGAAGCCTAGATGGAAAAGTGCTAGAATTGCAAAGGGAAAGGAGGTAGTGAGCGCTACTCCGGTCCAAAATCTTCCTTACCCTCATGCTCCTTCCAAAAGGGAAAATGAACGGCATTACGCCCGGTTCATGGATATTTTTAAGCAATTACAAATTAACATTCCGTTTGCTGAAGCTTTGGAACAAATGCCAAAGTATGCCAAATTCATGAAGGACATACTGACCAAAAAGCGGAGGTATACGGAACCGGAGACCATCGTCCTTGATGCGAGCTGTAGTGCCATCATTCAAAGGACGCTTCCTAAGAAAGAGGTTGATCCGGGAAGAGTTACATTGCCGGTTAAGATTGGTGACGTTTATGTCGGGAAGGGACTTATTGACTTGGGGTCGAGCATAAATCTTATACCTTTGTCAATTATCAAGAGGCTTGGCAACATCGAGATTAAGTCCATCCGAATGACATTACAATTGGCGGATAAGTCGACGACCCATCCTCATGGCGTAGCCCAAGATGTGTTGGTGAAGGTCGACAAATTCTTTTTCCCGGTGGATTTTATTGTAATTGATATGGAGGAAGATGATGATGCTCCGCTCATATTGGGACGACCATTCATGAAGACCGCAAGAATGATGATTGATGTTGATGACGGTTTAATGAAGGTGCGTGTTCAAAATGAGGAGGTCACATTTGATCTATTCGAGGCGATGAAGCATTCCAAGGACAGAAATGATAGCTTTCGCATCGATGTGATCGAAGACGCTATTATGGAAGTTTCAAAGCATATCCACGAGATATCTCCTATGGAGTTAGCTCTCGACGACTCATTGGAGGTTTTCACTGTTGAGGAGGAGCTAGCTCTTGAGGAATGCTTAAAGGAACTTGATAGCTTGGAAGACCTACAATCGTGGGAAGTAGAGGAAGAAATTTGAAGAAGGAGGTAATTGACGAGAAAGCGCCAATTGAATTAAAAGAGTTACCTTCGACTTTGAAATATGTGTTTCTAGATGAGACCGAGGCAAAGCCGGTCATCATAAGCAACCTTTTGACAAAAGAAGAAGAAGCCCGTCTAATCATTGTGCTAAAAACCAATCAAGAAGCTATGGGTTGGACTCTTTCCGATCTAAAAGGAATAAGTCCATCCTATTGTATGCACAAGATTTTGATGGAGGAGGATTTCAAGCCGGTAGCTCAACCACAACGCCGCTTAAATCCTACGATGAAAGAGGTTGTAAGGAAGGAAGTGGTGAAGCTTTTGGATGCGGGAATGATTTACCCGATCTCGGATAGTCCGTGGGTTAGTCCCGTGCACGTGGTTCCGAAGAAGGGTGGAATGACCGTAATCCGTAATGACAAAGACGAATTGATCCCGACTAAAGTTGCAACGGGGTGGAGAATGTGTATAGATTATAGACGGTTGAATACCGCGACTCGTAAGGACCATTTTCCATTCCCATTTATGGATCAAATGCTTGAAAGACTATCGGGCCAACAATACTACTGTTTTTTAGACGGCTACTCCGGGTACAACCAAATTGCGGTTGACCCGGTTGATCATGAGAAGACGGCTTTCACGTGTCCGTTTGGAGTGTTCGCATACAGAAAAATGCCTTTTGGGCTTTGCAATGCGCCGGCGACATTCCAACGATGTGTCCAAGCTATTTTTGCCGATCTGATAGAGAAAACAATGGAAGTCTTCATGGATGACTTCTCGGTGTTTGGTGGGACGTTTAGTCTATGCTTGGCAAATTTGAAGACGGTGTTGGAAAGGTGTGTGAAGACTAATTTGGTGCTAAATTGGGAAAAGTGTCACTTCATGGTGACCGAGGGGATCGTGCTAGGCCACAAAGTCTCAAAAAGGGGGCTTGAAGTGGATAGAGCTAAGGTTGATGTAATTGAAAAATTACCCCCTCCGGTGAATGTGAAGGGCATCCGTAGTTTTTTGGGGCACGCGGGGTTCTACCGGCGCTTCATCAAGGACTTCTCAAAGGTGGCAAAGCCTTTGAGCAATTTGCTCGCCAAAGATCAGGTATTTCTCTTCACCGAAGATTGTTTGCAAGCTTTCGAGGTTTTAAAAGAAAAATTGGTTACCGCTCCAATAATAGTCGCTCCCGATTGGAATGAAAATTTTGAACTAATGTGTGACGCGAGCGACTATGCCGTTGGAGCGGTACTTGGCCAAAGAAAGGACAAAACTTTTCATGCTATACATTATGCGAGTAAGGTTCTTAACGAGGCTCAAATAAATTATGCCACAACGGAAAAAGAACTACTCGCAATAGTGTATGCGCTAGAAAAGTTTAGGTCCTATCTTATAGGGTCGAAAGTCGTTGTGTATACCGACCACGCGGCGATTAAATATCTGCTAACCAAGCCGGATTCGAAGCAAAGGCTCATCCGTTGGATCCTCTTGTTACAAGAATTCGATGTCGAAATCAAAGACAAGAAGGGGTCGGAAAACTTGGTAGCGGATCATTTATCCCGCTTGGTGAATGTCGAGGTTACCGCATCTGAAAAGGAAATCCGGGAAGAATTTCCTGATGAAAAATTGTTTAAGGTTCAAGTTAGGTCGTGGTTTGCAGACTTTGCAAACCACAAGGCTAGTGGTTTTGTGCCGGCCGACCTAACTTCGAACCAAAAGAGGAAGTTCCTTTCGGATGCGAAGTATTATGTTTGGGATGACCCATACTTGTTTAAGTTGGGTAGCGATAACCTGTTAAGGAGATGCGTAACTGGTGATGAAGCCCAGAGCATCCTTTGGCATTGTCACAACTCGCCTTATGGCGGACATTATAATGGGGTTAGAACGACCACTAAAATTCTTCAATCGGGATTTTATTGGCCAACTATTTTCAAAGACGCACATACCCATGCGCAAAGTTGTGACAGTTGCCAAAGAAGTGGTGGGATAGGTAAGAGAGATGAGATGCCTCTCCAAAATATCCAAGAAGTGGAAGTGTTCGATTGTTGGGGCATAGATTTTGTTGGACCTTTCCCACCCTCTTACGGGAATGAGTACATGCTTGTAGCTGTTGATTATGTCTCTAAGTGGGTTGAGGCGATTGCCTCACCTCGGGCGGATGCCAAAACGGTGATAAAATTTTTAAAGAAAAACATCTTTTCCCGTTTTGGAACCCCCCGAGTGTTGATAAGTGACGGAGGGTCACACTTTTGCAATGCACCTTTGGAAACAATTCTAAAACATTATGGTGTATCGCATAGGGTGACAACTCCGTACCACCCTCAGGCTAACGGGCAAGCGGAGGTCTCTAATCGAGAGATTAAGAGAATCCTAGAAAAAACCGTGTCTAATTCTAAAAAAGAGTGGTCCCAAAAATTGGACGAAGCATTATGGGCCTACCGTACGGCCTTTAAAGCTCCAATTGGCCTAACTCCGTTTCAATTGGTATTTGGTAAAACTTGCCATTTGCCGGTTGAATTGGAGCACAAGGCCTTGTGGGCCCTAAAATTTTTAAATTTTGAACATGAGTTGGCCGGTAACAAAAGGAAAGTACAACTACTTGAGTTGGAGGAGATGCGCAATGCCGCATACCACTCAAGTTGGTTGTACAAGGAAAAAGCAAAGAAATATCACGACAAGAAGATCCGAACCAAAGAATTCGTGCCCGGACAATTGGTCTTATTGTTCAACTCCCGGTTGAAGTTGTTTCCCGGGAAGTTGAAATCAAAATGGTCCGGGCCATTTCGGGTGAAAGAAGTAAAAGAATACGGGGCCATTATCATTGAAGACATGGACGAGAAAGATAGTTGGACCGTGAATGGCCAACGATTGAAAGTGTATCTCGGCGGTCATGTGGATCGCGAGAGTTGTGCTCAGCCGCTCGATGCTCCTCTGTGAGCATCGCACCGTCGAGCTTAGCCGACGTTAAACAAGCGCTAGTTGGGAGGCACCCCAACATTGTAAGTATTTGCTATTTTATGTTTTCTGTTGTATTGAGTACCCTGTGCTGAAATCAAGCTGGATGACTTGCAAGTGCTGCATTTGCAAATGCACTTGCTGTCATGCTCGCTAGGCGAGTCTGCAGCGAGCGCGCTCGCTGGCCGCTTGCTAGGCGAGGCAGTAGCGAGCGCACCAGTACTGTTCTATAAATTTCTCAGTAGGGCATTTTGCCCCAAACCCTCAAAAATATTCAGAGCTGTTCTGCTGAGAAAATTTTGCGAAACTTCTCTAACTCCCGCATTCGCATCGCTATCACCAACCCTCGCTCCTTCCGTCCGATTGCAAACTCTTCTCATTTCAATTTTTCCGAATCCGTGTAATTAAGGTTTGCCCTACTTCATTTTCTTTTTGTATACTCTTAAAATTCCAAATATGAATTGCAAATAGGGAAGTATAGTATGGGAAATTGAGGTTGCATGTGATGTTTTGGGAGTTTGCAATGTTTGTACATTTAGGTTTTCAAATTGGGGATTTAATTTTAATTTAGGTTTTGCATGCAATTAGGCAATCCCCAATAGCATAGAACGATTCATTGTCAAGAGAAATTATTAGGTTCTGTGTGGGAACCATTAGAGTACGGGTTTTGGGGAAAACATCTTTGAAAATGCAGAAAATCCCAAAAACCCGTAAGGTTCGCTAGCAGCTCGCTAGGCGAACTGGGGCGAGAGTTCGCTGCAACTTCGCTAGACGAAGCAGCAGCGAACATGACAGTATTTTGATTTATGTTTTAATGGCTAATCTGTGTGTTGGTATGTGTTGTTTCTTTGTATCTTTTGCAGATGGAGTCTAGATCTGGAGCTGGTAAGAAAGGAAGGGAGCTGCAACTACTTCCAGAACCGTGCCGATTCAATTCGACCAAGACAAGTTTGTAGGCCCGAAACAAGCGGCACGGTACATAGCTTTGGAAAAGAGAAAAATACTCCCTGAGAAGCATTTTCTGATCAACCCACAAGGCACTTACAGAACTTTCGCCGGGTTGATAGACGCCAAGAAGTGGGATAGGTTGATAAGTCCCTTGGAGCATTACGACATTGCTACAGTGCGGGAGTTTTATGCTAACGCACTGCCCGACGACGACGAGCCCTTCACTTGGGTTTCTAGAGTTGCCGGGCGTGCAATTCCATTTGATAGGGATGCTATCAACCGAATCCTAGGGGAACCGCTCCAGCTGGGAGCTGATCAGAGAGACCAGTACCACACCGACCTCAAACTTCATCGAGATGTCGCTGCCATTACCGCCGACCTGCTTTTACCTGGGAGATCGGTTGAGCCGAACCCATCTGGGGTTCCTGTGAGATATCACCGGGAGGACATGACTCCCATGGCTCAGCTGATCCTACTCTTGGTTTTGACCAACATCCAGCCCAAATCACACACTTCTACTGTGCCGATCCCAGTGGCACATTTAGTCCATTCCATTCTCACAAATGTCGAGATAGATGTCGCGAGGATAATCGCCAATGAGCTGAAGACCGTGGTTGAGAGCGGGCTTAAGTCTGGGGCTCGTGTTAATTGCCCCTTGGCTTTCCCGTGTTTGATTATGAGCTTATGTGTTCAGGCTAGGGTGAGACTTCCGTCTCGTGGGCAGGTTCAAATCCCGGTACCTATAGATGATAGGTATGTGGCTAAGTATTGTAGAGCTAAGACTACTGGTGGCAGTGCAGCCTCAGGAAGTACTCGGGCTGCTGATGGTCCTAGTGCTTCTTCTCCCGGACTTGATCCGTACCTGCGGGCTGTTTGTGACTACAGTTTTGAGTGGATGGCAGCATCCCAACGAGCTATGATTGATATGCACAACAGTATGCAGAGGTTGGAGCTGCAAGGTAATGACCCCTCCGGTGCTCGAGCATTGTTAGCGCGTGAGCAGTTTATGCTTAACGCTAATTGGTCTGTGGACAAGCCAGTCTATGGTGAGGGGGTGGACGTTGAAGCTGAGAATGATGATGATGATGTTGATGATGAGGCTACCGGTTCTGAGGCCGGTAGCGAGGAGGAGTCCTGAGCCCTTTGTGGGTTGAGTATTTGTACTTTTTCAGTTTTTATGTCATTTTTATTTGTATTTTTGAATTTTGTATTTTGACCATGGGTTGTACTATTGGGGTGTTTTGTCCCCCACGAACAAATTTTTATTTTCAGTTAATGTTATTTAATTATGTTTTTAATTTTGTGTGTTTAATAAATTTTTGGTTGAATGAGTGGCAAACCCTTCTAGATTGGTTGCTCCTCAAGAAGTACCCAATGAAGGTGCATCCGAGCTTGGATGGCAATGATAAGAATAACAAGTGAATGAAGCTAAGGTACATGGTTACCGTCGGCTAGAATTTTAGAATGCATTAGGAACTTTACTCTTTTTTGGTAAATTGAATATTGTCTTTGTGCAACATAATAGAATGAATGTTTCATCTAGAACTTAAAACCACAAATTGTGAGGAAACCTCCATTGTTCACTTAAATGCTGGATTCTAATAAGTTTTGTTGATTCATGTGATTCATGCTTTGTCTTTTACTATTGTGAAATTGTGGAAGCAATTAGAAATGATCGAGGCACTTGTTTTCTTTCGAGCACAACTACATCCAAAAACAACTTACCTGTGAGCAGAGAGAGTATTTGTTAACCCCTTTGAGCCTGAACAGTTGAATCTCGGCTTGTAATAAAGCGAGATCTCAAAAATCTTTTTTTACACAACCCGGAAATATTGATTATTGTTCTTTTGCCGTAAAAAGTTAAGAGCATTCACTTAGGGTGTGGAAGAAATAAGTTGGGGAGAACGAAAAAGAATTGGTAAGTACCACAACTCTTGAAAAAGAAAAGAAAAACCGAGCAAGCATAGAAAAATATATGTATAGAAAATGTAGAAAATAAACATCTGTTTTGTATATTTGATGTGAAAGAAAAGAACAAAAATAGAAAGAATGAAAAAAAATGCTTGCTTGGAAGAAAAATAGTGAAAAATAAAAGTGGAGTTGTGGAATATGTGTTGTGAAGGTTACAAATAAGAAACAAAGGAAACAAAGTCGAGTAGTGTGAATAATACTGTGAATGTCTCTTTTGCATCGGCACTTTCGTTTCAATGGCCTTAGAAATGACCCTTGTTTGTTAACCTAACCAAGCTTCAACCGAAAAGCCCTTAGTGATCTTTTTGCTTCCACAGTAGCATTTTTAATTGATTAGACATTGTATGAATCTGTTTGATTTCTTCATTATTTGTTAGAGAGTGAGATTAGTCCCGCGGTTGCAAACGCGCAAAATCTTCATTCCTTATTCGAAGAGGAGAGATAGGATGATTCATTCAGAATAGTATTGTTGTAGATAGATAAATATTTTGCATTGCTATTTAAGTTTAAGTTCCTAGGTATTATTTTATTCGAACCGTTGGGAACTCGTATATGCGAATTTCGCTTGTGTTTGAGCCGTTTATCCAACTTCGGAGAAACCGTTTCTTAATGCAAATCCTCTTGTCTTTCAAGAGGCATACTTTGCTTGAGGACAAGCAAGAATCTAGTTGGGGAGAGTTGTTAGATGCCCAAAAGTGCTTATTTGAGCTATCATATGTGGGCATCTTTCACTCTTTTTCCTTGCTAAAATTGTCAAAATCACATTTGTTTTACATGGAATGCGTTACATTGATAAACAAGCTTGGTGCCTTTGATGTGTGTGTTATTGTGCAGGAAAGGCATGAATTAATTGATAATAAAGACACAAGAGAATTGGCAAAGGAACCAAAGAAAAGGAGCATTTCATCTGCCTGCTCGCTAGGCGAGGCTGTGGCGAAGAATGGGTTCGCTAGGCGAGCTCCTGGCGAACAGCTCCAGTAAATTAGCAAATTAATTCGCTAGGCGAGCTCAAGGCGAAGTTTGCAGCGAATTCATTCTGTTTTGGTGAAAAGTGCAGCCAACACTCACTCGCTAGGCGAGGCTCTAGCGAGTCCCCAGCGAGCATTCCAGTAGCAAAACTTCTCAACCTCGCTGGGGCGAGCTTGAAGCGTTTCCTTCGCTAGGCGAAGGTATGTTCGCTAGGCGAACATGACAGTTCACCAACGCCCTGTTTTCTCTGGGCGCAGGGGCCTTTTGTGCTCATATTTGACCTTCGCTAGGCGAGCCATTCTGCTCGCCTAGCGAACATGACAGTTCTGCACTTGTCTATAAGTAGCAGGTGCCACTTTTGGGCACCATACCTCATTTTTTACCAACTTTTCCATTTTTGTACTTTCTCCTAGATATTTTACAGCATTGTTTTGTGGGAGCTTTTATGCCCTAATTTCATTTCTCTTCATCTAGCAACCATCTTCCACAAAAAGAAGGTGGATTCCCATCCAACCTCGATTATTCGACTTGGATGTTGATCAACCCTCTTTCCTTACTTGCCGACCAAGCTACCATGAAAATGAGTAGCTAAGTCTTCCATTTGTCAAGGTTAGATGTAGGTGATTGCTAGCTTTGTGTGTAAATGTAAGGATCCTCATATGTAAACTCTTTAACGGTAAATATATGATGAAAACTTTGTTTCTATTTAAACCCTTTGTGTTGGTATTTGATCGAGAGATGTTTACCGATTCTTGACCTAGGTTTTCATCCAAACTTGTTTGTTAGCTAGAGATAGTAACGAATGATTTTGTTCACCATAAGGTTGAACCAAAAAGTTGTCATTTTGATAGATTGTGTTCGAGAGAAACAATGGATCAAAATGGCAAAACTCACAATGGGTGTTCGAGAGAAACGCATTGAGAGGACCTTGTGAAATAATTTATCATCTAAAGGAGTTTATAAGATTGTTGACCGAGCAAATACATGCAAAGCAATGTAGTCATTGAAACCTAACTTTGACAATATTTCTCATATTAATCAAAACATAACTTTTCCGCAATTAATTACTTTGTATGCAAGATAACTTGATTAAAACCAAAACCCTAGTGTTACATTAAGTTAAGATTAATTCAACCATTGAACGGCAGTGATATCTTACAATCTCTGTGGATACGATAACAAAAACCTGACACGAAATATACTTTTCAACAAAATGGCGCCGTTGCCGGGGATTGTAAATTGATATTGCGAGAATCGCAATGGTTGTTTAAGTTTTAGCTTGTGAATTTTTGACTTGTGCTTGTAATTTGTTTGGTTTAGTGTGCAGCTTACGTTTTATGCGAGGGCAAATCCCTGTGGACGAACTTCTTTTTGATCCTGAGATCGAGAGAACCGCAAGGAGGCTCAATAGCAAAACGAGACGTAGGAGGCAACAGGCTAGGCAACGCCAAGAGCAAGGAGAAAGTTCTTCGACCACAAATCACCACCCATTCATACCAAACATGGAGCCACAACCACCACCACCTATTTCTACTCCATGTATCAACAGTCCAAGGAACACCGCTCAGTTTGCCAACCACACAGGAAGGCAAGCTGAGATGAAGACGGGAACTCTGAATTTATTATATGGGAGTCCATTCACCGGAATGGACCATGAAGACCCATTTGCTTTTCTCACAAAATTTTATGAGATAGCATTGGCTGCCGGAGTGGATCAGGCTCAGGAGCTTCCGTTGTTCAGACGATTGTTTCCCCACGCTTTGCTCGGTAAAGCAAAGGATTGGTATCTTGATCAAACACCTGCCGTAATGACCGACTGGAATGTGTTAGAAGAGAAATTCATTGAAAGATTTTTTTCTCATAACCGATTCATGGAATCAAAGACGGCCATCTCGGTGTTTTCTCAAGGAACCAGTGAATCTTTAAATGAAGCGTGGGAGAGATTCAAGTCCATGCTTAGGAAATGCAAAGGGCATGGATTTGATGAATTAACTCAAATCCATATCTTCAGAAATGGACTTCAACCAAACTGTAAGACGTTGTTGGATGCCACCTCGGGTGGCTCGTTGATGTCAAAAAGTGCCGAAGAAGCCACAAACATTATCAACCGTATGGCTTTGAATGATCTTCAAAGTCAAAGTCGTGGAAATTCTTTGAAGAAGGCGGGAGTGCTTGAGTTAGGGACGAATGATGCCATACTTGCCCAAAACAAGCTCATCTCACAACAAGTGGAACTCTTAACGCAACAAATAAAAGAGTTAAGAGAACCGTCAAAAGCTAAACAAATAGCTTGTTGTGAACTTTGTAAAGGTGAACATGACACCGGATTTTGTCCACCTCCCGGTTTTGACGAAGTAAATTACATGGCCAATCAACGGGACTATCAACCAAGACAACAACAACCTTATCAACCGCACCCTCAACAACAACAACAACAACAATTCCAAGGGAACCAAGGGTTCCAACCTAGAAGCAACTATTATCATAACCAAGGTTATGGAGGTGGTTCTTCTAGCCGTCAAAACCCTCCCAAAATCCGTATCAATCTCAACACACCGCCGGTAGTCAATTCTAAATTGGAAGAGACATTGACGCAATTCATGCAAATGTCAATGGCCAATCAAAAGAGTAATGACGCGGCCATAAAAAATCTTGAAACTCAAGTTGGGCAACTTGCCAAGCAACTAGCTGAACAACAAACCGGTCCTTCTTTCTCGGCTAATACGCAAACAAATCCTAAGGAGCATTGTAAGGCGATTATGACGAGAAGTGGGAGGGAGTTGGGTAGTGAAAATGAAAAAAGAGTTGAGAGTGAACAAAGAGAGAAAGAGAAGGAGATTGAGGAGGAAATAGTGGAAGAAAATGTTGATGGTGAAGTAGAGTGTGGAGTGATGAGGAAGTAGTTGAAAAGAATAAAAATAATGGTGAAGTTGAAAAAGAAAAAGGTGTGGAGATTGAGGAAAATAAAAGTGATGAGGTAATAAGGGAGGTAGTGAAGAAGCCTAGATGGAAAAGTGCTAGAATTGCAAAGGGAAAGGAGGTAGTGAGCGCTACTCCGGTCCAAAATCTTCCTTACCCTCATGCTCCTTCCAAAAGGGAAAATGAACGGCATTACGCCCGGTTCATGGATATTTTTAAGCAATTACAAATTAACATTCCGTTTGCTGAAGCTTTGGAACAAATGCCAAAGTATGCCAAATTCATGAAGGACATACTGACCAAAAAGCGGAGGTATACGGAACCGGAGACCATCGTCCTTGATGCGAGCTGTAGTGCCATCATTCAAAGGACGCTTCCTAAGAAAGAGGTTGATCCGGGAAGAGTTACATTGCCGGTTAAGATTGGTGACGTTTATGTCGGGAAGGGACTTATTGACTTGGGGTCGAGCATAAATCTTATACCTTTGTCAATTATCAAGAGGCTTGGCAACATCGAGATTAAGTCCATCCGAATGACATTACAATTGGCGGATAAGTCGACGACCCATCCTCATGGCGTAGCCCAAGATGTGTTGGTGAAGGTCGACAAATTCTTTTTCCCGGTGGATTTTATTGTAATTGATATGGAGGAAGATGATGATGCTCCGCTCATATTGGGACGACCATTCATGAAGACCGCAAGAATGATGATTGATGTTGATGACGGTTTAATGAAGGTGCGTGTTCAAAATGAGGAGGTCACATTTGATCTATTCGAGGCGATGAAGCATTCCAAGGACAGAAATGATAGCTTTCGCATCGATGTGATCGAAGACGCTATTATGGAAGTTTCAAAGCATATCCACGAGATATCTCCTATGGAGTTAGCTCTCGACGACTCATTGGAGGTTTTCACTGTTGAGGAGGAGCTAGCTCTTGAGGAATGCTTAAAGGAACTTGATAGCTTGGAAGACCTACAATCGTGGGAAGTAGAGGAAGAAAATTTGAAGAAGGAGGTAATTGACGAGAAAGCGCCAATTGAATTAAAAGAGTTACCTTCGACTTTGAAATATGTGTTTCTAGATGAGACCGAGGCAAAGCCGGTCATCATAAGCAACCTTTTGACAAAAGAAGAAGAAGCCCGTCTAATCATTGTGCTAAAAACCAATCAAGAAGCTATGGGTTGGACTCTTTCCGATCTAAAGGAATAAGTCCATCCTATTGTATGCACAAGATTTTGATGGAGGAGGATTTCAAGCCGGTAGCTCAACCACAACGCCGCTTAAATCCTACGATGAAAGAGGTTGTAAGGAAGGAAGTGGTGAAGCTTTTGGATGCGGGAATGATTTACCCGATCTCGGATAGTCCGTGGGTTAGTCCCGTGCACGTGGTTCCGAAGAAGGGTGGAATGACCGTAATCCGTAATGACAAAGACGAATTGATCCCGACTAAAGTTGCAACGGGGTGGAGAATGTGTATAGATTATAGACGGTTGAATACCGCGACTCGTAAGGACCATTTTCCATTCCCATTTATGGATCAAATGCTTGAAAGACTATCGGGCCAACAATACTACTGTTTTTTAGACGGCTACTCCGGGTACAACCAAATTGCGGTTGACCCGGTTGATCATGAGAAGACGGCTTTCACGTGTCCGTTTGGAGTGTTCGCATACAGAAAAATGCCTTTTGGGTTTGCAATGCGCCGGCGACATTCCAACGATGTGTCCAAGCTATTTTTGCCGATCTGATAGAGAAAACAATGGAAGTCTTCATGGATGACTTCTCGGTGTTTGGTGGGACGTTTAGTCTATGCTTGGCAAATTTGAAGACGGTGTTGGAAAGGTGTGTGAAGACTAATTTGGTGCTAAATTGGGAAAATGTCACTTCATGGTGACCGAGGGGATCGTGCTAGGCCACAAAGTCTCAAAAAGGGGCTTGAAGTGGATAGAGCTAAGGTTGATGTAATTGAAAAATTACCCCCTCCGGTGAATGTGAAGGGCATCCGTAGTTTTTTGGGGCACGCGGGGTTCTACCGGCGCTTCATCAAGGACTTCTCAAAGGTGGCAAAGCCTTTGAGCAATTTGCTTGCCAAAGATCAGGTATTTCTCTTCACCGAAGATTGTTTGCAAGCTTTCGAGGTTTTAAAAGAAAAATTGGTTACCGCTCCAATAATAGTCGCTCCCGATTGGAATGAAAATTTTGAACTAATGTGTGACGCGAGCGACTATGCCGTTGGAGCGGTACTTGGCCAAAGAAAGGACAAAACTTTTCATGCTATACATTATGCGAGTAAGGTTCTTAACGAGGCTCAAATAAATTATGCCACAACGGAAAAAGAACTACTCGCAATAGTGTATGCGCTAGAAAAGTTTAGGTCCTATCTTATAGGGTCGAAAGTCGTTGTGTATACCGACCACGCGGCGATTAAATATCTGCTAACCAAGCCGGATTCGAAGCAAAGGCTCATCCGTTGGATCCTCTTGTTACAAGAATTCGATGTCGAAATCAAAGACAAGAAGGGGTCGGAAAACTTGGTAGCGGATCATTTATCCCGCTTGGTGAATGTCGAGGTTACCGCATCTGAAAAGGAAATCCGGGAAGAATTTCCTGATGAAAAATTGTTTAAGGTTCAAGTTAGGTCGTGGTTTGCAGACTTTGCAAACCACAAGGCTAGTGGTTTTGTGCCGGCCGACCTAACTTCGAACCAAAAGAGGAAGTTCCTTTCGGATGCGAAGTATTATGTTTGGGATGACCCATACTTGTTTAAGTTGGGTAGCGATAACCTGTTAAGGAGATGCGTAACTGGTGATGAAGCCCAGAGCATCCTTTGGCATTGTCACAACTCGCCTTATGGCGGACATTATAATGGGGTTAGAACGACCACTAAAATTCTTCAATCGGGATTTTATTGGCCAACTATTTTCAAAGACGCACATACCCATGCGCAAAGTTGTGACAGTTGCCAAAGAAGTGGTGGGATAGGTAAGAGAGATGAGATGCCTCTCCAAAATATCCAAGAAGTGGAAGTGTTCGATTGTTGGGGCATAGATTTTGTTGGACCTTTCCCACCCTCTTACGGGAATGAGTACATGCTTGTAGCTGTTGATTATGTCTCTAAGTGGGTTGAGGCGATTGCCTCACCTCGGGCGGATGCCAAAACGGTGATAAAATTTTTAAAGAAAAACATCTTTTCCCGTTTTGGAACCCCCCGAGTGTTGATAAGTGACGGAGGGTCACACTTTTGCAATGCACCTTTGGAAACAATTCTAAAACATTATGGTGTATCGCATAGGGTGACAACTCCGTACCACCCTCAGGCTAACGGGCAAGCGGAGGTCTCTAATCGAGAGATTAAGAGAATCCTAGAAAAAACCGTGTCTAATTCTAAAAAAGAGTGGTCCCAAAAATTGGACGAAGCATTATGGGCCTACCGTACGGCCTTTAAAGCTCCAATTGGCCTAACTCCGTTTCAATTGGTATTTGGTAAAACTTGCCATTTGCCGGTTGAATTGGAGCACAAGGCCTTGTGGGCCCTAAAATTTTTAAATTTTGAACATGAGTTGGCCGGTAACAAAAGGAAAGTACAACTACTTGAGTTGGAGGAGATGCGCAATGCCGCATACCACTCAAGTTGGTTGTACAAGGAAAAAGCAAAGAAATATCACGACAAGAAGATCCGAACCAAAGAATTCGTGCCCGGACAATTGGTCTTATTGTTCAACTCCCGGTTGAAGTTGTTTCCCGGGAAGTTGAAATCAAAATGGTCCGGGCCATTTCGGGTGAAAGAAGTAAAAGAATACGGGGCCATTATCATTGAAGACATGGACGAGAAAGATAGTTGGACCGTGAATGGCCAACGATTGAAAGTGTATCTCGGCGGTCATGTGGATCGCGAGAGTTGTGCTCAGCCGCTCGATGCTCCTCTGTGAGCATCGCACCGTCGAGCTTAGCCGACGTTAAACAAGCGCTAGTTGGGAGGCACCCCAACATTGTAAGTATTTGCTGTTTTATGTTTTCTGTTGTATTGAGTACCCTGTGCTGAAATCAAGCTGGATGACTTGCAAGTGCTGCATTTGCAAATGCACTTGCTGTCATGCTCGCTTGCTGCTCGCTAGGCGAGTCTGCAGCGAGCGCGCTCGCTGGCCGCTCGCTAGGCGAGGCAGTAGCGAGCGCACCAGTACTGTTCTATAATTTCTCAGCAGGGCATTTTTCCCCAAACCCTCAAAAATATTCAGAGCTGTTCTGCTGAGAAAATTTTGCGAAACTTCTCTAACTCCCGCATTCGCATCGCTATCACCAACCCTCGCTCCTTCCGTCCGATTGCAAACTCTTCTCATTTCAATTTTTCCGAATCCGTGTAATTAAGGTTTGCCCTACTTCATTTTCTTTTTGTATACTCTTAAAATTCCAAATATGAATTGCAAATAGGGAAGTATAGTATGGGAAATTGAGGTTGCATGTGATGTTTTGGGAGTTTGCAATGTTTGTACATTTAGGTTTTCAAATTGGGGATTTAATTTTAATTTAGGTTTTGCATGCAATTAGGCAATCCCCAATAGCATAGAACGATTCATTGTCAAGAGAAATTATTAGGTTCTGTGTGGGAACCATTAGAGTACGGTTTTGGGGAAAACATCTTTGAAAATGCAGAAAATCCCAAAAACCCGTAAGGTTCGCTAGCAGCTCGCTAGGCGACCTGGGGCGAGAGTTCGCTGCAACTTCGCTAGACGAAGCAGCAGCGAACATGACAGTATTTTGATTTATGTTTTAATGGCTAATCTGTGTGTTGGTATGTGTTGTTTCTTTGTATCTTTTGCAGATGGAGTCTAGATCTGGAGCTGGTAAGAAAAGGAAGGGAGCTGCAACTACTTCCAGAACCGTGCCGATTCAATTCGACCAAGACAAGTTTGTAGGCTCGAAACAAGCGGCACGGTACATAGCTTTGGAAAAGAGAAAAATACTCCCTGAGAAGCATTTTCTGATCAACCCACAAGGCACTTACAGAACTTTCGCCGGGTTGATAGACGCCAAGAAGTGGGATAGGTTGATAAGTCCCTTGGAGCATTACGACATTGCTACAGTGCGGGAGTTTTATGCTAACGCACTGCCCGACGACGACGAGCCCTTCACTTGGGTTTCTAGAGTTGCCGGGCGTGCAATTCCATTTGATAGGGATGCTATCAACCGAATCCTAGGGGAACCGCTCCAGCTGGGAGCTGATCAGAGAGACCAGTACCACACCGACCTCAGACTTCATCGAGATGTCGCTGCCATTACCGCCGACCTGCTTTTACCTGGGAGATCGGTTGAGCCGAACCCATCTGGGGTTCCTGTGAGATATCACCGGGAGGACATGACTCCCATGGCTCAGCTGATCCTACTCTTGGTTTTGACCAACATCCAGCCCAAATCACACACTTCTACTGTGCCGATCCCAGTGGCACATTTAGTCCATTCCATTCTCACAAATGTCGAGATAGATGTCGCGAGGATAATCGCCAATGAGCTGAAGACCGTGGTTGAGAGCGGGCTTAAGTCTGGGGCTCGTGTTAATTGCCCCTTGGCTTTCCCGTGTTTGATTATGAGCTTATGTGTTCAGGCTAGGGTGAGACTTCCGTCTCGTGGGCAGGTTCAAATCCCGGTACCTATAGATGATAGGTATGTGGCTAAGTATTGTAGAGCTAAGACTACTGGTGGCAGTGCAGCCTCAGGAAGTACTCGGGCTGCTGATGGTCCTAGTGCTTCTTCTCCCGGACTTGATCCGTACCTGCGGGCTGTTTGTGACTACAGTTTTGAGTGGATGGCAGCATCCCAACGAGCTATGATTGATATGCACAACAGTATGCAGAGGTTGGAGCTGCAAGGTAATGACCCCTCCGGTGCTCGAGCATTGTTAGCGCGTGAGCAGTTTATGCTTAACGCTAATTGGTCTGTGGACAAGCCAGTCTATGGTGAGGGGGTGGACGTTGAAGCTGAGAATGATGATGATGATGTTGATGATGAGGCTACCGGTTCTGAGGCCGGTAGCGAGGAGGAGTCCTGAGCCCTTTGTGGGTTGAGTATTTGTACTTTTTCAGTTTTTATGTCATTTTTATTTGTATTTTTGAATTTTGTATTTTGACCATGGGTTGTACTATTGGGGTGTTTTGTCCCCCACGAACAAATTTTTATTTTCAGTTAATGTTATTTAATTATGTTTTTAATTTTGTGTGTTTAATAAATTTTTGGTTGAATGAGTGGCAAACCCTTCTAGATTGGTTGCTCCTCAAGAAGTACCCAATGAAGGTGCATCCGAGCTTGGATGGCAATGATAAGAATAACAAGTGAATGAAGCTAAGGTACATGGTTACCGTCGGCTAGAATTTTAGAATGCATTAGGAACTTTACTCTTTTTTGGTAAATTGAATATTGTCTTTGTGCAACATAATAGAATGAATGTTTCATCTAGAACTTAAAACCACAAATTGTGAGGAAACCTCCATTGTTCACTTAAATGCTGGATTCTAATAAGTTTTGTTGATTCATGTGATTCATGCTTTGTCTTTTACTATTGTGAAATTGTGGAAGCAATTAGAAATGATCGAGGCACTTGTTTTCTTTCGAGCACAACTACATCCAAAAACAACTTACCTGTGAGCAGAGAGAGTATTTGTTAACCCTTTGAGCCTGAACAGTTGAATCTCGGCTTGTAATAAAGCGAGATCTCAAAAATCTTTTTTTTACACAACCCGGAAAATATTGATTATTGTTCTTTTGCCGTAAAAAGTTAAGAGCATTCACTTAGGGTGTGGAAGAAATAAGTTGGGGAGAACGAAAAAGAATTGGTAAGTACCACAACTCTTGAAAAAGAAAAAAAAACCGAGCAAGCATAGAAAAATATATGTATAGAAAATGTAGAAAATAAACATCTGTTTTGTATATTTGATGTGAAAGAAAAGAACAAAAATAGAAAGAATGAAAAAAAATGCTTGCTTGGAAGAAAAATAGTGAAAAATAAAAGTGGAGTTGTGGAATATGTGTTGTGAAGGTTACAAATAAGAAACAAAGGAAACAAAGTCGAGTAGTGTGAATAATACTGTGAATGTCTCTTTTGCATCGGCACTTTCGTTTCAATGGCCTTAGAAATGACCCTTGTTTGTTAACCTAACCAAGCTTCAACCGAAAAGCCCTTAGTGATCTTTTTGCTTCCACAGTAGCATTTTTAATTGATTAGACATTGTATGAATCTGTTTGATTTCTTCATTATTTGTTAGAGAGTGAGATTAGTCCCGCGGTTGCAAACGCGCAAAATCTTCATTCCTTATTCGAAGAGGAGAGATAGGATGATTCATTCAGAATAGTATTGTTGTAGATAGATAAATATTTTGCATTGCTATTTAAGTTTAAGTTCCTAGGTATTATTTTATTCGAACCGTTGGGAACTCGTATATGCGAATTTCGCTTGTGTTTGAGCCGTTTATCCAACTTCGGAGAAACCGTTTCTTAATGCAAATCCTCTTGTCTTTCAAGAGGCATACTTTGCTTGAGGACAAGCAAGAATCTAGTTGGGGAGAGTTGTTAGATGCCCAAAAGTGCTTATTTGAGCTATCATATGTGGGCATCTTTCACTCTTTTTCCTTGCTAAAATTGTCAAAATCACATTTGTTTTACATGGAATGCGTTACATTGATAAACAAGCTTGGTGCCTTTGATGTGTGTGTTATTGTGCAGGAAAGGCATGAATTAATTGATACTAAAGACACAAGAGAATTGGCAAAGGAACCAAAGAAAAGGAGCATTTCATCTGCCTGCTCGCTAGGCGAGGCTGTGGCGAAGAATGGGTTCGCTAGGCGAGCTCCTGGCGAAGTTTGCAGCGAATTCATTCTGTTTTGGTGAAAAGTGCAGCCAACACTCACTCGCTAGGCGAGGCTCTAGCGAGTCCCCAGCGAGCATTCCAGTAGCAAAACTTCTCAACCTCGCTGGGGCGAGCTTGAAGCGTTTCCTTCGCTAGGCGAAGGTATGTTCGCTAGGCGAACATGACAGTTCACCAACGCCCTGTTTTCTCTGGGCGCAGGGGCCTTTTGTGCTCATATTTGACCTTCGCTAGGCGAGCCATTCTGCTCGCCTAGCGAACATGACAGTTCTGCACTTGTCTATAAGTAGCAGGTGCCACTTTTGGGCACCATACCTCATTTTTTACCAACTTTTCCATTTTTTGTACTTTCTCCTAGATATTTTACAGCATTGTTTTGTGGGAGCTTTTATGCCCTAATTTCATTTCTCTTCATCTAGCAACCATCTTCCACAAAAAGAAGGTGGATTCCCATCCAACCTCGATTATTCGACTTGGATGTTGATCAACCCTCTTTCCTTACTTGCCGACCAAGCTACCATGAAAATGAGTAGCTAAGTCTTCCATTTGTCAAGGTTAGATGTAGGTGATTGCTAGCTTTGTGTGTAAATGTAAGGATCCTCATATGTAAACTCTTTAACGGTAAATATATGATGAAAACTTTGTTTCTATTTAAAACCCTTTGTGTTGGTATTTGATCGAGAGATGTTTACCGATTCTTGACCTAGGTTTTCATCCAAACTTGTTTGTTAGCTAGAGATAGTAACGAATGATTTTGTTCACCATAAGGTTGAACCAAAAAGTTGTCATTTTGATAGATTGTGTTCGAGAGAAACAATGGATCAAAATGGCAAAACTCACAATGGGTGTTCGAGAGAAACGCATTGAGAGGACCTTGTGAAATAATTTATCATCTAAAGGAGTTTATAAGATTGTTGACCGAGCAAATACATGCAAAGCAATGTAGTCATTGAAACCTAACTTTGACAATATTTCTCATATTAATCAAAACATAACTTTTTCCGCAATTAATTACTTTGTATGCAAGATAACTTGATTAAAACCAAAACCCTAGTGTTACATTAAGTTAAGATTAATTCAACCATTGAACGGCAGTGATATCTTACAATCTCTGTGAATACGATAACAAAAACCTGACACGAAATATACTTTTCAACAGTCTCCGCAGGGGAACATAGCTCTGATAGCTTCCAAACTTGCTTCGGGAAAATATCTGCTGAGGAAACGTCCTCACAGATGCCAATCTGAAAAACAGCACAACAAAATGCCCCCAGGGGATACATGGACAAGATACGCTCAAGTGTCCTCAACATTCAAAATGATTTTCAAATGTTTTGTCTTTTTGCACGTTATTGTGTAGCCTTCATGTTCTTATATGCAATGCTTATCAAAAATTCGGACATTTTTGCGAACAAAACAGTAAAAAATAAAAGCAAAAGGGCCATTTATCTGAATAACGACTTTTATTGATTGAAAATGCGCCTGAAAAGGCAAATACATTGGGAGGCAATTCCTAGAAAGAGGTAATTGCGCACAAAAGGAAAGATCTATCCTAATGGCAATGTGAACACGGCATCCACTATTTCCCAATTCTGTTATAATTCACAGATCATCGGTTTTCCTCCCAACTCCTTGCTTTCTGAGAAGAATGACTGGACGGATCACATCTTTCGAGATGGCAGACGACAAAGCTTGATGAAGTACAGACAACTCAGACTGTAATCTTCGCTTTAATCCCTCTTTTGGCTGGATCGCCCTTTCGGGTTTTCAATCCACCGGGATACCCATTTTTGCCTAAGCCGCCCTTGCGGGTTTTCGACTTACCGGGTGTACAAATTCTTTTCATTTTATCCTTAATTTTTGCCCGAACCTTTCCTTTCTGTTTTTTTTGGTTCGCCGGGATGCCCATTTTTGCCTGGACTCTTTTTTTCTTTTTGTCCAGCGGGTCAATTTATGCGAAGTATTTTTTGACTACATCCGAGTTAACAGGAGACGGAAAATCTTCACCATCCATAGTTGTAAGCATCAAGGCTCCACCGGAGAATACCTTTTTCACAACATATGGACCTTCATAATTAGGAGTCCACTTGCCCCTGTTATCTGTACCGGGAGGGAGGATCCTCTTCAAAACTAGATAACCGATCTGATAGCTTCGAGGACGCACTTTCTGATCAAAGGCTCGCTTCATCCTTCGCTGATACAACTGTCCATGGCATACAGCTGCTAGCCGTCTCTCTTCGATAAGGCTCAACTCGTTAAACCTTGTTCGAATGCACTCGGCCTCGTCTAGCTTGACATCCAATAAAACTCTCAGAGAAGGAATCTCCACTTCAACAGGTAGGACTGCTTCCATACCATACACAAGGGAGTAAGGGGTTGCCCCGGTCGACGTACGTACTGAGGTACGGTACCCATGCAAAGCGAAAGGCAGCATCTCATGCCAATCCTTGTACGTAACGACCATCTTCTGCACAATCTTCTTGATATTCTTGTTCGCCGCTTCTACAACACCATTCATCTTCGGTCTGTAAGGAGAAGAATTGTGATGTTCAATCTTGAAATCTTTACAAAGCTCCTTCATCATCTTGTTATTGAGATTCGAACCATTGTCAGTGATGATTCTCTCCGAAACTCCATAACGACAGATGATTTCTTTCTTGATGAACCGGGTAACCACTTGTTTGGTAACGTTAGCATAGGAAGCTGCTTCCACCCATTTGGTGAAATAGTCAATCGCGACCAAGATGAAGCGATGTCCATTCGAAGCAGTAGGCTCAATCTTCCCAATCATATCAATGCCCCACATGGCAAACGGCCAAGGCGAATTCATGACATTCAGAGGGCTTGGTGGTACATGCACCTTATCAGCATAAATTTGACACTTATGGCACTTCCGAGCATACTTGAAACAATCGGATTCCATAGTCATCCAGTAGTAACCCGCTCTCAACAATTTCTTAGCCATTGCATGTCCGCCGGCATGAGTACCGAAGGAACCTTCATGAACTTCCTGCATTAACATGTCCGCCTCGGGTCTGTCCACGCATCTGAGCAAGACCATGTCAAAGTTTCTCTTATACAACACATCATCCTGATTCAAATAGAAGCTTCCAGCTAGCCTTCTCAAGGTTTTCTTGTCATTCTTCGACGCACCTTCAGGATACTCCTGAGTCTTGAGGAAGTTCTTGATGTCATAATACCACGGCTTTTCATCAATCACAACAGACTCGGCTGCAAACACATACGCAGGCCTCTCGAGTCGATTCACCGCAACATGTGGCACATGATTCCACCAATGAACTTTGATCATAGACGACAAAGTAGCCAAGGCATCAGCCATTTGATTCTCATCCCGGGGGACATGATACAACTTCACCTTCTTGAAGAACGTCAGTATTCTCCTGGTGTAATCTCTATACGGAATCAAATGCGGCTGATTCGTATTCCAATCTCCATTGACTTGATTGACCACTAGAGCTGAATCTCCAAATATATCAAGAGTTTTGATCCTCAGATCAATGGCTTCTTCTATCCCCATGATACAAGCCTCATACTCAGCTTCGTTGTTGGTGACGTCAAACGTCAATCTGGCAGAAAAAGGTATATGAGCACCTTTAGGATTGATCAATACTGCCCCAACACCGTTACCGTTCATATTCACAGCCCCATCAAACATCAGTGTCCATTTGTCATCTGGATCCGGTCCTTCCTCGACAAGAGGCTCTTCGCAATCTTTCATCTTAAGATACATGATGTCTTCATCAGGGAATTCAAACATCATAGGCTGATAATCTTCAATCGGTTGCTCGGCGAGGTAGTCTGACAGAATACTACCTTTGATGGCCTTTTGTGACGTGTACTGGATATCATATTCTGTTAGAATCATCTGCCAACGAGCAACGCGTCCGGTGAGAGCCGGTTTCTCAAAGATGTACTTCACTGGATCCATCTTAGAAATCAATAAGGTAGTATGGTTCAACATATACTGCCTCAGTCGGCGAGCAGCCCAGGCCAAAGCACAGCAAGTTTTCTCGAGCAGTGAATATCTTGTTTCACAGTCGGTAAACTTTTTGCTAAGGTAGTATATGGCATGCTCTTTTCGACCAGACTCGTCATGCTGTCCCAATACACACCCCATCGAGTTCTCAGTCACTGACAGGTACATTATCAGAGGTCTCCCTGGAACTGGAGGTATAAGGATTGGAGGTTTCTGTAAATACTCTTTAATCTTGTCAAAAGCCTTCTGACAATCATCATTCCACTTGATCGCCTGATTCTTTCTGAGCAGTTTGAAAATTGGTTCACATGTGGCAGTTAGGTGAGATATGAACCTTGCAATGTAGTTCAACCTCCCTAAAAACCCACGGACTTGCTTCTCCGTTTTCGGTTCAGGCATCTCTTGAATAGCTTTGACTTTTGCTGGATCAACCTCAATCCCTTTCTCACTGACAATGAAGCCTAAAAGCTTCCCTGATCTCACCCCAAACGTACACTTGTTCGGATTCAACCTCAGCTTGAACTTTCTCAACCGATCAAACAGCTTCTGCAAATTAACCAAGTGCTCCTCTTCTGTCTGCGACTTCGCGATCATATCATTTACGTACACTTCAATTTCTTTGTGCATCATGTCATGAAAAAGAGTCGTCATTGCCCTCTGATAGGTAGCACCAGCATTCTTTAGTCCAAATGGCATCACCTTATAGCAGAACGTGCCCCAAGGTGTAATGAATGTCGTCTTTTCCATGTCCTCTGGCGCCATCTTGATCTGATTATATCCAGAGAAACCATCCATGAAAGAGAATACCGAGGATTGAGCCGTATTATCAACCAATACATCAATGTGAGGTAATGGGAAATCATCTTTCGGACTCGCTCTATTCAAATCCCGGTAATCGACACACATTCTGACTTTGCCATCCTTCTTCGGCACAGGAACGATGTTGGCCATCCATGGGGGATAACTTGTAACAGCCAAAAAACCTGCATCCCACTGCTTCTGAACCTCTTCCTTGATCTTAGTTGCCATATCAGGACTCGTTCTACGAAGCTTCTGCTTGACCGAAGGATATCCTTCTCTAAGAGGTAATCGATGCACCACAATGTCTGTATCCAACCCAGGCATATCTTGATATGACCAGGCGAATATCTCCACATATTCTCTCAGCATCTCAATCAGCCTCCTCTTGACAGAGTCCTCTAAAGCAGCCCCAATCTTGATTTCTCTTTTGGCGTCCTCAGTACCCAAATTAACAACCTCCAACTCCTCCTGATGAGGCTGGATGACCCTTTCCTCCTGCCTCAGCAGTCTGACCAATTTGGCAGGGAGTTCACAGTCTTCCTCACTCTCCTCTTCAGCTTGGTAGATGGGATTGTCGAAATCATACTGAGCCATAACAGAACTGTTCATAGTGAATGCCATAAGGTCGCTTCTGCATGTTTAATGCTTTGTTTTAGAAAAAGAGTTCAATAAAGTCACAAAAAACAAAAACATTGCCATTTTTATTGTTTTTGAAAAAAGATGAAAACAAAAAATAGAAAGACAGGGATCACAAAGTTTGATTGCAAAAAATGTCCTTCATTAATGATAATCATTAAAACATGATGAGGCCCTACAATGAATCACTACGCCTTGGGCAGATCGTAGGATTTTCATGCAAAATGAAAAAACAAACAGAAAATTACTCTGTCAGAAGAGTAACTTGAACCACTTCTTCAGCCGTCCAGTTGTTGATAGACTCCCCTGGTGCACACGGGCGAACCCAGTTGTCCAGATCACCATCACTGTCACAGTCTTCACTACCGGTTGCAGAGACGTCGCCATGATTCATCAGCCCAGCGCTGGTAAAGGTACTCGGACCCGCTTGACCATTCTGCTCTGCTTGGAGAGGCTCATAACCAACGCCAAATTTGTCTTCTTTGACAGGCAAGTCCACCATCTTGCCCCAGCCTTCAGCTTTTCCAGAATCAACAACCTCCTTAGCCTGCTTGTAAGAAGTAATTGAAGCACCTGGCTTCCTCTGCTCAGCGTACGCCACTTTCTCAAGAGCCACAGTCTCAAACGCCTGGCATAAGGTTTCGTGGATCTCGCCATCCACCTCAACATATTTGAACGAGGATAGATGACTCACCAGAATCTCTTCTTCACCGCACACGGTCACAATCTGACCGTTCCAGACATACTTGAGCTTTTGATGGAGAGTCGACGAGACTGCCCCTGCTGCATGAATCCATGGACGCCCCAATAAACAACTATAGGCGGGCTGGATGTCCATAACATAGAAGATGATATCGAATACCTCAGGACCTATCTTCACAGGCAAGGTAACCTCCCCACACACAGAACGTTTGGAGCCGTCGAAAGCACGAACGATCAGGTCACTGGGAGTAAGCACAAACCCTTCCACATCAATCTTCTTCAGAATCTGCTTAGGCAGCACATTCAGCGACGACCCGGTGTCTACCAATACGTGAGACAACACTGCCCCCTTGCACTCCATGGTGATGTGCAAGGCTTTGTTATGGTTCCGCCCTTCAGGCGGTAGGTCCAGGTTGGTGAATCCTACACCATGCCTGGTGCTCACATTGGCCATCACACCCTCCAGTTGATTGACAGAAATCTCTTGAGGCACGTAAGCCAGATTCAACATCTTCAGCAAGGCATTACGGTGTGCCTCAGAGCACAACAACAGTGAAAGTATAGAAATCTTGGACGGAGTTTGATTCAACTGATCTACAATCTTGTAGTCACTCTTCTTGATTATCTTCATAAACTCCTCCACGTCCTTCTCAAATGACCCCTCGGGCGCTTCCTTCTGGACAGGTTCTTCCTCAACCACAGCTTGCTTACCCTTTGCTTTGGCGAGAGCCTCAGCATTATTGTCCCTCAAAGGCTGCGGTGCGAACAGACGACCGCTTCTGGTAAAACCTCCTGGACCCCCTACATTATCCACAGCCGGACCAACAGTTGCAGGAACTCTATTCGGTAAACCAATTGTCACTGGAACTTGATTCACTGGTCTCGTCTGACTTTCAGCCCTTCTGTTACTGCGATAAGCATTATCATACTTCCACGGCACGGCTCTACTATTCTCAACAGCCCTTCTTCCAGACGCAGCGATAGTAGTTGGAGCACTGATGGTTACAGGCACGAAAATGGTAACTGGGGTACCATTTGTTGCAGGTGCACTAACGACCCTTTGTCCACGTCCTTCAGACGGTTTAAAGTAAATGGTGATAGTTGACACTGTCCCACGATCTTTTACAGCCCTACTGAATTGCAAACAACCCTCATCCATCATACCCTGGATACCGGCCCTTAACTGGTCGCAACCATTCTCAGATTCTGCACAGCCCAAACAATCCTCATCACAACCCGAGTAGACACCCCCATTCAGCAGACGGCCCTTCACAACTAGCAGAGAAGTCTGAACATCATCAACATTAACAACCAGATCTTCAGCTTCTTTCCCCTCAATATTGTTCACTCTATGCCCACCATGCTGAGGCATAGGGTTGTTTACGACGTTAGGCACTGGAGCGAAGTTGATCGCCTTGGCATCGATCAAATCTTGGACCTTGTGCTGGAGAGCCCGACACTTCTCAGTATGATGTCCTGGTGCCCCAGAGTGAAAGTCACAACGGACGTTGGCGTCGTACCCAGGAGGCAATACTGTAGGCGGAGCCATTGTACGCAACTCAACCATCCCCAACCTGAGTAGTTCAGGCAGCAGTTCGGCGTACGACATGGGTAGCGAATCAAAATGTCGATCAGGCATCCTTTGTCTGGGCTGATACGGACGTTGCTGTTGTTGTTGTTGCGGTTGTTGAACTCTTTGTTGTTGTTGTTGACGAGGTTGAGGTGCCGGAATAGTTACTGCAGCAGCTTGACGGTATTCACTTCTGTTCTGATCTCTGCGGTGTTGAACAACATTAGTTTCACCCTCTCTTCGGCGAGGTGCCCCAGCAAACGGCTTCTTAGAAGAAGAGGAACCAGCATCTTGGATCTTCCCAGTTTTAATCAAGCTCTCAGTCCTCTCTCCACAAATGACAACATCATAAAAACTACCGAATGGGCAGCTCCCCATCCGGTCCATAAACACACCCTGAAGAGTGCCGATAAACATATCTGTCAACTCCCTCTCCAGCATAGGGGGTTGAACTCTAGCAGCCAGTTCACGCCACCTCTGGGCGTACTCCTTGAAGCTCTCTCCGGATTTCTGACATAGACTCTGCAGCTGAGTTCGGCTGGGCGCCATGTCCATGTTATGTTTATATTGCCTCAAGAAGGCCTCACCCAGATCCCTCCAGCATCGGATCGAATCTCTCTTTAATTCCATGTACCAGTCTAAAGAAGCCCCAGATAGACTATCTTGGAAAAAATACATCCACATCTTTTCATCATCTGTATACGCAGAGATTTTTCGATAATAAGCCTGCACATGGGTGCGAGGGCAAGAAGTACCGTTGTATTTATCGAAGGACGGTGCTTTGAACTTGTAAGGGATTCTCAAACCTTCCACCAACCCCATATTGGTAACATCAAAACCGAGAGAATTCAGACATTCCATAGCTCTAATTTTCTCAGCAAGGGCATCAACTTTACGATCCCTCTCGTCAACCCTTCCCAGAACATCTTCGTCTTCACTGAGCAGAGTGAACATATCCTCTTGTCTGTCAACAATCGGAGCAGGATTACGGGCCAGGGCACGGACCGCTCTGGCATTAGCGGAATCTGGAGCAATAGGTTGACCGTTGATTCGAATACCCCCCAACTCATCACCTACAACATAGTTGTTGATGGGTACAGCAGCAGCAACATTATTATCATTGACCGGGCCTCCCTCTGGCGGAGCATGGTTGACCGGTGGAATTGCAGCCTCTTGTCTCTGAACCATGGCTCGAAGTTCTTCTTGACCTTGTGCAACCCCTTGCATCATATTCATAAACTGGGCCATGTTAGCCTTCATCTCAGCCAACTCAGCTTGAACTTGATCCATACCTCTCTGTTGATTCAGTCTTGTTGAGTAGCGGTGCGGACGTTGATCAGCTATCCTGCCTGAACAGGAACCAAGAGTGAGAAGTCACGACCAAGAACACCTGTTATGCAAAATGATATGAGTATGGTGCTAATGATGCGTATGATGCACATGATATGTTCATTCCTCAGGCATTCAAAGAGCCTGAGTCATCCTCAAAAGATGGCAACCTGCAGCAAGAACAACATAGAAGCACAGAAACAACATACACAAGAGTGATGAGTACAAGGTGAAACCAACAACCTCATCTATATGAGTAACAGGATCATACAACAAAGTCGACAAAGAAAATCCAAACAATCGGAGTACAACAATGAATCCCATCCAACAAGCCTGGAGGTGATTCTCAACATACATATCAAAGATACAAGCTAAGACAAACGGCCTCCCGGAATGAGAGTCTTCAAGTACTGACACTGGTCTATCAACAGGTCACATTCTGAACATTCTGGCAAAAGAGTGATCTTCTCCTTCAGTTGTCGTCTAAGCTCTACCACTTCTCCTCCAAGGTGGTTCTCTGATGCCTGTCTCAAGTCTACTTCCTTCTTCAACTGGATGTCTTTATCTCTGAGTTGCTTCTCCAAGCCTCTGATCTTCTTCTGATAGCTGGCCTCAACTCTCTGCAGCCTCAAGCACTCCCGGTGTTCTGCATCTAACATGCTCTCCACCTCCTCGTAGGATCTCTTCTTGCTTCTCAGTCTGCTAGCATCTTCTTCTCGCAATCCTCTGAGTTGATGAGCCAAGCTCAACCTATCAGCTTTGGCTTTGTACAGCTCCATTTGGGTATCTTGCTCCTTCTCTCTCAAACGTCGATTCTCCATCAGGGCTTGCTTGTAGTGCTCCGCAGGCACACTCTCAGCAAGGATCAAAGGTGGTTGCTCCTGCAACGGCTCCATCCTATCGTAGGGTAACAACAAAGTTTCTACTCTCTCCTTGACCCAATCAGTGTAATCAGGCATAGCAACGACAAACTTCTTCCCTAAGACAGATCCATCCTTCACACCAATAGACTTCCAAGCTCTTCCTATCTGCTCCAATCTATCCGGGTCACTCCGCTTCTCAAAATACACACTTTCTGCTACCTCAGCCTCAAGTGGTCTTCCCTTCATCACAAACCCCAACTGGCGGAGAGAAAGAACCGGGTTGTAATTGATGCAACCCCTAGTCCCTATGAGTGGCACATTACGGAATCCTCCACAGCTCATAATGACGTTACGCACATCCATCCGGTAAGATTGCCATCTGATATCATAGGAAGTAAGAGACATAACCCTCTGAGTCCACTTATGCGTGCTCTGAGCATCCACAAAAGGTCCACTGACTGGCA
Source organism: Lathyrus oleraceus (assembly GCF_024323335.1). Classification (NCBI taxonomy): domain Eukaryota; kingdom Viridiplantae; phylum Streptophyta; class Magnoliopsida; order Fabales; family Fabaceae; genus Lathyrus; species Lathyrus oleraceus. Next base: position 69,153,012 of record NC_066581.1, on the reverse strand, counting down.
GGAGAGACAAGAACCATCTGAGCAAAAGCGGGAGACAACACCTGATAGCCCCACCCTTACCATGCCTACTGTGAACAGCATAGTAAGTGTCAGCTAACAGAGTAGGAACTGGATTTCCTCCAATGAAAATACTGACTGCAGCATAGTCAACAAAATTGGGCATACTCGGAAACAGGACTATCCCATAGATCATGACGGCCAACTGAGCATGAAAGGCTTCCCAACTTCCCTTCTCTGCTTCTTCTCTAGCTACCCTCAACAGAAACTTCAAAGGCAATCCTACAACATCCCCACTGGACTTCCAACTATCACTGACTTCCTTGATACCCAAATGGAGAGCTCTGACAACAACTCTGAAATCAACCTCCATGGGCACATCCAAGAAAGGAACCTGATACCGGACCGGGACACTCAGCAGAATGGAGTACTCCTCAAGAGTAGGCGCCAACTGATAATCTTGAAAGGTGAAACAATGAAGCTCTGGGTCGTAGAACTGTAGAAGAGTCTGCAACGGCACCGGATCGACTACCATCTTCAACAGTGTCAGAATATCTCCATACTGGTCAACAAACCCCTTCTGGTTACCACTGGTCATAAGGTTGCTCAACTCAATCAGAGACGTCAAAGGTTCACGGTGAAAGCTGTAGGAACAAGTCTTCCGCTTCAACTCTGGGACTGTTGCCATCTCTATCAGTGAACAAGCTCTGGAATGTACCTGAGAAATGATATGCATGCAGGGATTAGTTTTTTTCTTTTTTTTTTCTTCTCTTTTTTTTTATTGCGTATTTTTTTTGAAAATAAACATGCTATGATGCAAATGATGCAGACAAGACTGGTTGGCTGTGTCTCTCAGAACACAGGATCAAAGCTTCGGCTTGAACTCGGAACCACAAATTCATCTGAAACCCAAAGGCATCTGAGACCCCAAAATTCTGAACCAATAGTCACCAACAGGATCGCAAGTCACCAACAAGTCACCAACGAGTCACCAACTGTACCTGTAATAATGATCATTCCCTCCCCACTCACGGGTGTCATCTAGGCCAGGGTAAGGTCGAGAGAAACGCAGCATAAATAACCTTTCGCAGAACATCATCATATACACACCCGAAGTATGTAACGATAATATCCCACCAGGGTCTGAACTGCTCGTGATATCAATGTTCCGCTAAGTGGCGCAATACCACCCGCTTCCCATGAATCACTCTATTCCTAAGTATCCTAGATTTCACTCATGGCCTGGGTATTGGGCCTTTTACCTCATGTAACTCCCACCCCAACAGAGAGAAACAGACAACCAGCCAGGTGAACAGATGAATATGAATGCAAACATTAATGCAAACAATAAATGCAAACAGTAAATGCAAATATATACAAATGAATGCAATAAATACGACAGCAAACAGCAACTAAACCCTATCCTAGAGAGCGCTAGGAGAGACTCGCTCAGGGAAGATGGACCAGCAAGAGGTCAACTTCTCTATATCCCCAGCATAGTCGCCAGCTGTCGCATCACGCGAAAAACCGGCGGGAAAACAAGAACAATAGAGCCGCCACCGTGCGTTATTTATCCCAAAAGAGGGAAAGGAAACGCTCAGAGTAAACCTGGAAAAGACATGGTCTCGCGACCAAAGAGAATGGGTTCGGGAGTCGGTTATGCGAAGGGAAGGTATTAGCACCCCTACACATCCGTCGTACTCAACGGGATCCACGCACAAAAGGAAGGATAAATGGTTGCTAAAACACTACTCACACACACACACTGGCTGAAAGAGACACAAGAAAACAAAACTGAAACTGACTCGGCAGGATATCGCATCCTGGGCCTACTTAGTCTATCAGGCATAGACATCAGAGTCGAAGTAGTTCGGACTGGGGAAACGACACATGCTCGCTAGGATATCGCATCCTATGCATACGTATCTCCTTGGACGAAGGAGAATCAGAGCATTCGTAGCTCGGCTGACACGCACATAAACAAACACAAACAAAGGCAAACGTGGAGCCTGAATGCCAATCACTGGACTTACATCAGCATCCGAACCAAAACACACACAAAGAGGCAAACGTGGAGCCTGACTGCCAATCACTGGGCTTACATCAGCATCCGAACCAGACAAACTCACACTAGAACCCGAATGCCACTCGATGGACTTACATCAGCTTCCAAGCACACGACAACACAAAACAAAGACACAGGCGCCCGGAGAGATCTGCTCATCTCCTGCCTACGTACCTCATCTGGTATGAGGATCAGGGCGACGTAGTTCCCCTACGAAGGGACACAGGACTAGCCTAACCAGATAACAAAGGGAGACACAACACTAGGGAGACTACGACTCGAGCCTAGATGTTGTCATGCAAAATCATCCCTAAGTTAAGGTTTCTAGCTAACTTGCACAGGAAGCAAGCCTATCCTAATCATGACTTGCACAGGAAGCAAGCCACACCTAACTTGCACAGGAAGCAAGTCAAACTAAACCTAACTTGCACAGGAAGCAAGCTAAAGCAAACACACAAGCACAAGTAGCACACACTATATGCAAGCAACGGGCTCAAACAAGGTCAGGTTTTAGTCGAGGGGTCATATCAACCTCAACAAACAAACCACTGGAACTGGGTAGTGTTAGCTCTTAACCTTGCCATTGAGGGGCTAAGGTGAAGCAGATGAAAGGTGAGTGAAGATAAGACTTCACAACTCTTATCCCTGGCCTGGGAGAGCTTAAGACAAGAATGTGTGGGTTCAGAAAGGGGGAACCCTTCTACACATTTAAAACTGACTCAACTGTACAATGGTACAAGATCTTGGGTTTGTATCTGCAATGCATCAACACAGTGATGTGAGCAAAGCAGATGACACACAGAATAGCAGGGGATAGGTTGCATATCCCTTGGGTTCTGCCAATTGCCTCTTCACTTAGGAGGTCTTTGACTCTGTACAAGGACAAATGTAAACAGTCATAAACATCGCCTCTTAAGGAGGACTTCAGACAGTTGCCTGGCCAAGTAACAGGCCAGGTCTTCCAGACTACATGAAGATAAGAAGTTATACCTCAATGCAAATTGCTATTAAGCAAAGCAAAGCAAAGTTCTTAAAGAACTATAAGCAACTAAAAGTACCTGAAACCAGTCAGACAACATCAGTATTTAATTCAAAGTTAAATCAAAATGAGATAGAAATCCACAGTCAACACAGTCAGTTAAATGTGCAATGCACAAGGCTCAAAGCATGTGAGCCAATCAACTTACAAAACAAACAAGTTAGTCATGACAATCAAGCAAGCTCAATCAATTTGTATTGATCTCTTTGGGTATTTGTTGCTTAACCTGAAACAACAAACTTAAACATGAGCAACAGGACCACTAGGACAAGCCTAGGGTCAAAAGGGGATGAGAAAGTCAAAACAGCAAGTGAAATCCAATCAAAATCATATTCAAACAATCAAGAAACAATACCAATTGGTTTCACATTCATATCAATCATCATCATCATTTCATGAACAAGTTAGGTCAAAGCATGGCATTTAGAAGCTCATAGAAGTCAACAGCAAGACTTGAATCAAAATCAATCTCAAACATTTCCAAAAATCACCAAATAAATCATGATCAATCACAACCCATAGCATGGTATGCATGTCAAATTTCATCTCATTTGGACAAGTAGAAGATAGTCGATGAAAATCAGAAAGGCAAGGCAATTTTGAACATGCTCAAAGAAGTCAACCAAACATGTATCAACTTCAAAAAATCATAAATCAGTGATAGCACATGAGAAATGAATGGGACTAAAACCATGGCAAAGCTTGAGATGTCTACTAATCTCATGTCAAATTTCATGTCCATCTAATAAAGTATGAGAATTTCACAAATGATATGGGAACATGTGTCACAAAAAGTCAACATATGACTAAACAGGGGAGAAAATCTCAAACAATTAGGAAATGCCACAAATAATTCCAAGAAAATTCACATGTAAACTAGACATACAAGAGTAGGTTCATGCAAAAATTCACATCAATTTGAGGTCAAGAAGCATGGTAATGAAAATCATCAAGTTGCACATCATTGGTGTGACACAAATTGTCACACCCTAATTCAAAAAATCATAACTCAACAACCAGATAAGATAAATTCACAAACTCTAAACCAAAATCACCATGAATGTGTCTAGTTTAAGCACAAAAAATTTGGGAGCCATTGGATAAAGTATCACCATTTCACAAATGTTTTGGCAAAGTGTACAAAATATGAGCACATGTCACAAACCATAATGCCAGATAAAATCCGTTCATCACAAAAATCTGGAAAAAATATGACAATTAAGTAGAGATCATGATGAAAAGAATGCAAAAAATCCCATGGAAATTGGACTAACAACAAAAGAGTTATGATTTTTCAAAGTTTGTGATCAAAAGTGAAATTAAAATAAAAAAACAACATATTTCAATATGTCACATGCCACGCCAGTGGCAATTTTGTAATTCCCAGGGTCACTAATTGAAACACGGTCGTTTAGGGCAAAGGCAGGAAATGTTTCTATTGGTCATGGGGGCTGGAACAGTACCACGACATGCACACGCGAAAAAATCTGGGCAGCGTTTTAGGGTTTTTGCTACAGTGATGTTCATCATCAATGATGAACAAAAATCCCAGAAATGGGAATTAAGCATAACATTAGAATCGTCTAACATCACACAATCCAAACCCAGGCTTGGTTTTCAGTAATTTGAGCTAAACATCAAGAATCGAATCAAAAACATATTCAACTATCAAACTTTAGATCCATGTAACTTTCAGCATACTTAACCATTTTTAGTGGTTTAAGTTTCAGAATGACCAGCACAACAAGACCTAGCTAAAGCATATCATAGTTTTGTAAATAGTGGAAATCGAAAACTCACCAAATCTGCAAAACAGTTGATATTCAAGGGTTGTTTGGCTATTTTGTGATGAAACAGATGCTTTTCAAGTTTCCCAAAGTTGAATGATGAAGTTGGCTTGGCTCGAGATAGCTTGAAATGGCTTTAACCTTGAACTGCCATTGATGGAGCTTAGCAAAAACAGTCGTGGAAATGGCCTTCCAGTTGTGAAATGAAGGTGGAAACAAGCTCAAGGTGGTGGTTAGATGTTGTATTAAGCAAGGCAATGTTGAGTTCTTTGACAATTGTTGACAGATTTTGAAAATGGCAAGAGATGAGATTTTGAGAGAGTGAGTTTTTTTCTGTTCTTTCTGTGGCTGCTAGGGTTTCCTTCAGAGAGAAAATGATGAATATATACTCTGTTCAATGGTACTTAATCAAGGTTCATGAAAAAGTGGAATGGAGTTGGTGAAAAGTGTCCTTTTGCCAATTTTCAAGCAAGTTGGTAATGGGTGTATGTACTGCACGAAAATGGGCCTTGAACATGTCCAAAATATGATTTCTGAACATATTTGATTGGTAGAATTGGTTGGAAGTGGTTAATTTTGAAACTCATTTTTCAACCTCACTTGAAATTAATTCATGCAAGTCCAAAAATGCCATTTTGATTGGTAATGTTTTGATGCATGGTGGTTGCATATTTGGAAAGAGGGGATCAAATGTGACTTGTTGCAAAAAACCCCACCCAAATTGACCAAATGGTTTGAGAGATATGGCCTTTTGAAGTTCAAAAATTTCTGAAAATGATTCGATCATAACTTGCCAACCATACATGGGAATTGAGAGTTCTTGGACTTTTTGGAAATGGGAGAACAAGATCTTCAACTTTCATGTTGGGCAAAAATTCATTTGAAGCTTTTATCATGATGTAAGTTTGGGATCAAGAAGTTTCCATTTTTGGCAAGTTTCAATTACAGGTCCAGTTTCTATTTTTGGAAATTTCTGATTTGGCTTCAAATTCTTCCATGATGGTGTTTGACATGATATATGAGGCCTATTTGGACATGAATGAGACCTCTCAAACCAATTTCCACCATCAAATCACTGATTAAATGCACAGTTGACCAACAGTTGACTTTTAGGGTTTCTGGTGAACTGAGCCATGACTGATGACTTCTGAACATCCAATCCTTGACCAAAACACTCCAAAAGGACCCCTAGGTCATGTGAACATGTTGGACCAACCCTAGGGCCTTGGCTCAATGAGAATTTCACTTGCTTGCTTGATTGACTGATCTCCTGACCAGTTTGACCTAATTCTTCTGATGACTTTGTACTTGAGGCAGATGGGACAATGCAATGCTATGCAGTGGACCATGTTATGCTATGACCTAATATGAGAATGTATGTACAATGATAGATGCAAATTTGAGGTGTTACACCAACCTACCTTACAACATTGGTGAAAAGGGCTCCTTTAGAGTACTAAGGATGTTTTGGGTGCTTAAAACCTTCCCATTGCATAACCAACCCCCTTACCCAGATCTCTGACATTTTCATTAGTTTTTTATTTGATAAAACTTCTCGGTTTTTGTTCGCTTTCTAAGCTTTCCTTTGGATAAATAGAAGTGCGGTGGCGACTCGAATTGTATGATTTACTTTTGATTTAGTCAATAAATCTAAAAGTAACGAATACCCCGCTACACCTAGGGTACAACATCTCTGATCTAAAAGGTATAAGCCCATCCGTGTGTATGCACAGGATCTCACTAGAGGAGGACTCAAAACCTTCCAGAGAACATCAGAGAAGGATCAACCCTGTGATGAGCGAGGTAGTGAAGAAGGAAGTCCTTAAACTACTGGAAGCTGGTATAATCTATCAGATTTCTGATAGTAAGTGGATAAGTCATGTACATGTGGTACCCAAGAAGGGAGGCATCACAGTCATGCAGAACGAAAAGGGAGATCATATCGCTAAACGCATAGAAGGCGGATGGCGTATGTGCATAGATGATAGGAATCTCAATAAGGCAACTAGGAAAGACCATTTCCCCCTTCCATTCATAGATCAAATGCTGGAGCGTCTTGCCAGACACTCTTACTTTTGTTATCTTGATGGATATTCTGGATTTTTCCAAATACCCGTACACCCCGAGGATCAAGAGAAAACAACCTTTACCTGTCCTTACGGAACGTCTGCTTACAGACGAATGCCGTTTGGACTCTGTAATACGCCAACTACTTTCCAACGTTATATGATGTCAATATTCGCAGATTATCTCAACGGAATCATGGATGTATTCATGGACGACTTCTCGGTGTGTGGATTAGACTTCAAAAACTGCCTTATTAACCTTGAGAAAATCCTAGAGAGATGAGTAGAAGTTAACCTTGTGTTAAACTAGGAGAAGTGCCACTTTATGGTTAAAGAAGGCATAGTGTTAGGACATATAATATCTGAAAGAGACATTGAGGTCGATAAAGCAAAAATAGAAGTTATAGAAAACCTTAACCCTCCTAAGACAGTTAGAGAAGTCCGTAGTTTCCTTGGACACGCCGGTTTCTACCGACGCTTCATAAAAGACTCGTCTAAAATAACAAAACCCTTTACCGGTGTTCTGATGAAAGACATCGAATTCATTTTCGATGAAAAATGCATCGAAGCCTTTAACCGTTTAAAATAAGCATTAATTTCAGCACCCATTCTACAAACCCCGGATTGGACTAAACCCTTCGAAATAATGTGTGATGCTAGCGATTTCTCTATAGGAGCTGTTTTAGGGAAAAGAAAAGATAAGAAACTACACGTAATATATTACGCTAGTAGAACCCTAGATGCCGCTCAATTAAATTATACAACAACAGAGAAGGAACTCCTAGCTGTAGTTTTCGCAATCGATAAATTTAGGTCTTATCTTGTAGGATCTAAGATTATAGTCTATACAGACCATGCAACTATCTGTTACCTTCTGAGCAAAAAGGATGCAAAACCTAGATTACTCAGGTGGATCCTTTTGCTACAAGAATTCGACTTAGACATTAGAGACAAAAAAGGAACAAAAAATGTAGTTGCTGACCATCTTTCCAGATTAGAGCATTTAAAGCCAGATCATTTGCCCTTAAATGATTACTTCACCTATGACAGACTAGTAGCTAAGATAGATACCGCTCCCCTTGAACCTGATAGAGACACGTAATATATTACGCTAGTAGAACCCTGATGCCGCTCAATTAAATTATACAACAACAGAGAAGGAACTCCTAGCTGTAGTTTTCGCAATCGATAAATTTAGGTCTTATCTTGTAGGATCTAAGATTATAGTCTATACAGACCATGCAGCTATCCGTTACCTTCTGAGCAAAAAGGATGCAAAACCTAGATTACTCAGGTGGATCCTTTGCTACAAGAATTCGACTTAGACATTAGAGACAAAAAAGGAACAGAAAACGTAGTTGTTGACCATCTTTCCAGATTAGAGCATTTAAAGCCAGATCATTTGCCCATAAATGATGACTTCACCTATGACATACTAGTAGCTAAGATAGATACTGCTCCCCTTGAACCTGATAGAGACAACCTTGGGACGATTTCAGAAATTAGCAGAGTACCATGGTACGTGGATTTTGTGAATTATCTAGCCGCTGATATCATACCACCTGACCTCAACTATCAACAGAAGAAGAAGTTCTTTAAAGATATAAGACACTTCTATTGGGACGAACCACTCCTTTTCAAAAGAGGAACTGATAACATATTTCGACGTTGCGTCCCGGAAGAAGAAGTCAGAAACATCATAGAGCATTGTCATTCTTCACCCTATGGTGGACATTCAAGCACATCCAAGACATACGCTAAGATCCTTCAAGCTGGTCTTTATTGGCCGACGTTATGGCGTGATGTCCATGCTTATATTGTCCGATGTGACCGGTGCCAGCGGGCTGGGAACATCTCAAGACGTGACGAAATGCCTTTGAAGAACATCCAAGAAGTAGAATTATTTGACGTTTGGGGTATCAATTTCATGGGACCTTTTCCATCTTCATTGGGAAACAAGTACATTTTGGTAGCAGTTGACTATGTGTCCAAGTGGATAGAAGCTATAGCCACGCCTACCAATGACACAAGAGTAGTCATCAAGATGTTCAAGAATCATATCTTTCCCAGATTTGGAGTGCCACGACTTGTCATAAGTGATGGTGGATCACATTTTATATCCAGGATATTTAATAAACTCCTAAGGAAATATGGAGTGAAACATAGAGTAGCAACACCATATCACCCCCAGACTAACGGTCATGTGGAAGTATCCAACAGAGAGATTAAGCAGATCTTGGAGAAAACTGTATCAATATCTAGAAAAGATTGGTCTGAAAAGCTAACAGAAGCATTGTGGGCCTACAGAACTGCTTACAAAATCCTTATTGGAACTACACCGTACCAGTTGGTCTACGAGAAGTCATGCCACTTACCTTTTGAACTCAAGCACAAGGCGTATTGGGCCATCAAGACCCTGAATTTGGATTACCTAGCATCTGGCAAGAAGCGAATCCTTGATATTCACAAATTGGAGGAACTCCGCCAGAACGCTTACGAGAATGCCGTTATATACAAAGAGAGAACCAAAGCTTGGCACGACAAAAGGATCGTGAAAAAGGAATTTAATATAGGAGACTCTGTTCTCCTCTTCAATTCGAGATTACGTCTTTTTCCAGGTAAGCTGCGTTCGAGATGGACAGGCCCCTTTGAGGTGTCCAAAATCCTGAAATCTGGAGTAGTTGAAATACGGAACAACTCTTGTAATCCATTCGTGGTAAATGGACAAAGATTGAAGCAATACCAAGGAGGTGACATACCCACAAAATGTCATGACCAAACTCTGGCCGACCCTCCAGTTCCTACCTCTAACATATAAAGTTCGAATCGTCAAGCTAACGACGTTAAACAAGCGCTGCATGGGAGGCAACCCATGACTTCTTTTCCTTTACTTTTACTATTTTCAATTTATATTTTTATTTGTTTTATATATATTTATATCTATATGGAGACTAACAGTTATAAAATTTGTGATTTCAGGTGTCCTCTGTTTCTAATCTAACATTTTAGGAATGGAGAATATCGATACCATGCTAGTAATCTTTCGTGACCTAGTTCAAGAACAGCGCTACGCCATGCTTTCACAGCGCCCAATGCTGCCCACCAGATATCCCGACTCGAGCTGCATGGAGGCATTAGGCATTGAGCCTAGTGTCAGGTACTTGTGCAATCAGTTACAGTGGGATGAATATACAGATGCTATGCACGTGACTTACAGGAACCTGACTTTGGATTTCCTGAGCTCGCTTATCAACGAGCCTTATGTTGGTCACGCCAATGATGGAGCATACATTAACTTCAGGTTGTTTGGGGGCAGAATACACCTTCAACGACAAGCGTTTCGGCGACTTGCTTGGTTTTCAGACTTCCTATGATGCTTCATCTGAGCTCCCCATGAGCTACTTTCTGAGCCGAGACGTCGAGAAGTTTTGGAGTGATATCACGTGTGGAGGTAGTCCTGACCCTACCACCCAAATCTCCAACAAGATTCACAACCCTGCTTTCCGATACTTCCAAATGATCATTGCCCACACCTTCCTGGGAAAGAGTGACCCTGATACGCATGTGAGTGCTGAAGAGATCTTCTTCATGTACTGTACCACTCAGTCATGCCCGGTGGACTGTGGAGCTTTCTTGATCGAGAGTCTATATCTTAATGCTCGCTCTGCTGCAAGCCCTATACATGTTGGAAGCACGATGACTCACATAGCCTCAGCCATGGGACTCGATAGAAGACCATCTCACCTGACGTCTTATTGCAGCTACACCTTGATGGATATTGATTTCTGTCTGGACCGTGGCCTCATGAGGAGATCTTCTTTCCATCCGGATCAATACAGGCTGCTAATTGAAGGTGAGACCATTCACTACTTCACTTTACCTGACCCTCAGGTGACTTGTGTTATTGATCAAGCCAACTAGGCCTACGCCATAGAAGGGCAGGGAGAGACAGTAGATGCGCCGAAGATTGCACAGATCAGAATCAAAGTCCGTACCAATAATCCGAATCTCTAGACTCCGAGCATGCAGTCCGAATTGGTCAAGCTTCGCATGGAGATAGCCGAGCTTCGCCAGGAGCTTGATGATGTTGCCCTGCAGGTCAAGGTATCAGTTGCCTCACACGACACCGAGACTGATATGCTGCATGATGAGATCGCCGATCTTCGACGCCAGATCACAGAGCTTCGAGGCTACGAAATCGAGGAGACTCCACTATACCCCGAGCATTGATGGCATCATGAACCAAGAAATACCGTTTGAATTTCCCTATTTTCCCGTTATTTATTATTCATGCTTATTTTTATTGTTTCCTTTGACATTATGCTTGCTTTATTTTTCCTAAGATCTCTGGATTCGTGAATTATTATTGACTCTTCATATATATATATATATATATATATATATATATATATATATATATATATATATATATATATATGTATATATATATATATATATATATATATATATATATATATATATATGTATGTATGTATGTATATATATATATATATATATATATATATATATATATATATATATATATATATATATATATATATATATATATATATATGCATTATATTAATTATTGTGTTTTTATGTCCTTTTTGTTTATTTTGTTTTTTACTTTACTATTTTATTTTGTCTTATTTTATTTTGTTTTGTTTTATTTTTGTTTTACTTTATTTTTTTTTATTTCGTTTTATTTTATCAAGCTTAAAATCAAAAAAAAAAAAAAAACAGCATTCATGGATACCTATATGCACCCCCATTACAAAAATGAAGACGAGAGAATTGAGGCCCAAGAAGCAAACAGCATAGCCGACCCAAACCAAATCCGAAGACATGGCAGGCGCCATAAGCTTCATGGCAGGCGCCATGACGTAACGGTCAGATTTGCCTTTTCCACTATTTATACCTTCTTCAACCTCTCCAAAAAATTCCCAAGCATCTCATTTTCACTACAAATCATTATAATTTCCCAACTTCACTTCTCCATTTCTCCACCAAAAATCCATTAAATTCCACTTTTTTCATTTCTTTTCTATAAATACTCATTTTTCTCTACAATCACCATTAATGGTCGGAATGGAGTTTAACAACATCACTCTTCATGGAGGAAAGCCCGATGAGCGACAAAACAAGATTTTGCAAAGATTGCAAATTCGGGAAATCCTCGCTACCAGGTACCACTCCCGGTTTCTACATCACCGAGGAGATGTGGCGCGAGCACCTGGCTCGTGAGGAATGGCGTGACACCCTCCTGAATACCATAAACCAACAATTGTCAGATCATATGAGTTTTATGGTAGCTTCCCAACAGCATAGTGAGCGAGCACATCAGACTGTCACTGAGTCCTTACTTGCGATCACTAATGATCAGCAACGCCAACGACAGGCTAATGAGCGTCACTTCGCTCTCATCGAGGCCACCCAAGGATCTCTCCTAGGTCGCTCTCAGCAGCTGTAGGAAGGACTTAGTACTCGAACCAGACGTCGTCGACCCAGGCATCCTGACCAGGGCGGTGACAGTGACGGTATCGGTGCTCACCCCTAGCTCTCTCTCTCTCTCTCTCTCTCTCTCTCTCTCTCTCTCTCTCTTCCAGGTTAGTCCTACCCTATCTCATATCGAAACATTGAGGACAATGTTCGGTTTAAGTGTGGGAGGAGATTTTATCGCTTTTCATCTTTCCTTTATTTTTATTGCTTTTTATCGCTTTCCTTTACTTTTATCGCTTTTTACCGTTTTCTTTTATATTTAGTATGTTTTGTTTATTTTAGTTGCTTGTTTTTCCCTTTCAATAAAATAACATGTGTCTGACGAGTCATTTGTGTAAGTGTATCCTTATCTCCCCCATTTCTTTAACCTTACCAAAAAAAATTTTTTAGCCAAGAAAACTGTACATCTTGAACATCCAGGCTATAAGACAAGCTTGTGACAGGATGTAAAAGACTTGGGAAAACTTTTTCTAAAAATTGGTATTGTCTTAACACCTTAGGCTTCATGATTATAAGAGTCGATCCCGATACCCCATATGCGGTAGCCCCAGTTTTGTTCCAAATAAGTCCTTAAGTAGTTTATCCTAGCAGTCAGCTCTGGCTTAAGCATGCTCTACGTATGGGACCGATGAAAATAAGTGAATGATCATAAAAGTTCCTGCTTTATTCTCAAATCGCATGAAAATCCGGGCTAGGTGACTCTCACACGGTCATTTAACCCAGCAAAATAAAAACATATGCGGAACATGCAAAAGAAAAATAAAAAAATAAATAATAATAGCCTATTTGTTTGTTGGTTCAGAGGTATCTGGTGCTGAACTTGGTAGGGTGGATTACGATTCAATCCCCCACAACTGCAAATTGGGTTAAATAAAAGGGTTACACCAACTTATGTACCGGAGCCCCATGCTTAGAAAAATAAAATAATAAGCCTATTTGCTTGTTGGTTCAGAGGTATCTGGTGCTGAACTTGGTAGGGTGGATTACGATCCAATCCCCCACAACTGCAAATTAGGTTAAATAAAAGGGTTACACCAACTTATGCACCAGAGCCCCATGCTTAAGATCATAATCACTAACCGGTCACTTTACTATGAGTATGTACGGATAACGGGCTTAATGTGATTGCACCTGAATGAAAAGGACTTTAAGAAAACAAAAAGAAGGCTTAGGTATGGTGGGGTAATGTGGATTGATTTGTATAGGAACGAAGCCTACGACCGCAATTGCGGGAAGTGTCACTACAATACCCTTAGTTCGATTCGTTAGTACCTATCGATGCATTCCTTAAATGAACTCGTAAGTCTTTTTACCTCAAATTAACTCTAGTTGATACTGATTTTCTTGCATAAACTATAAAGAGTTTCGCTTGAGGACAAACAATGGTTTAAGTGTGGGAGAATTTGATCACACCGAATTACACCGTGTTTTTGACTCAGATTTCACATGTTTATTAGGACTTTATTATTACTTTGTTTGTATTATGCTCTCTTTTCTCTTGTTTTCAGATATTTAGCACTCTCGGAATCTTTTGGAGGAAACGAAGCAAAAAGACCTAAAATTAGGGTTTTTCGGCGAAATTACACACATGGCGTTGCATATGGCGGCCGCTATAGGGGAAGCCACGAGTCATCAACCCTAAACTAGGAGGTAACCGCCACGTTCCCATGATCCACCCCATTTACACACATGGCGGGCACCATGAAGGGATGATGGGCGCCACCTTTGGAAGTCACGTTCCCACTAAGGGGAAGTTGGAGGGTACCATAGTCTTTACAAGCTACTGAAAACCTCTATAAATATCTCATTCCATTTCGTTTTCTAATCATCCAACTTAGTTTTACAACACTAAGCATATATTTATGATTTGTGATAGCGATAATCCGTCACATCGGGGGGTTATCGCACCTTAGTGAGATTTAATTGGGTCACTTCGAGTTGCTGTCGTCTTTAGCTTCAGGAGTCCGAGGTTTATTTTTGTACCAGAATCGAAGCCTCCGTTTGGAGCAGGTTCTTATTTATCGCTTTTATTTTATTTATTTCCCGCATTGCTTTTATTTTATTTTTTTCCCGCATCGCTTTTATTTTATTTATTTTCCGCACTCTCTTTACTTTATTTATTTTCCGCACTTACTTTACTTTATTTATTTTCCGCACTCGCTTTACTTTCTTTACTCTACGCACTTTACTCGCTCTCTACGCCTCACATTCTAAAACAAACTTTTCATCATGATTAACACCGTTGTGTTCGTTTGTGTTACCATGTCTGGCTAAATCTTTTAAAGGTTAGAATGTAAGGATCGCGGTTAAAGTAATGTTTCACATATTGAAATCTGTAGAAATACTTAAAAGGTTGTTTTGATTTTTAACTTGAGTTTTCTAAAACAGATTTGGTTAGTTTTAACTATTCGAGGAGTGCGAAAGCACCCTGGCTTAGTAACTAGGAATCTTTATCACTTTAAGGAAAAACTATTTTTGAAACTGTTTTCGGACGCGTTGATAGATTTAAAATCAGGGAACTCCTTGGGTAAACTTTCCAAATCAAAATCACTTTTCAACTAAGTTTACGAGTCTCATTTCTTAAAAATAGGTTTACTACTTTAGCATTCTGCGCACCTTTTATAAGTGACAATAAAAGGCCTTAATTTAAGGGTAAACTCGGTTCTGAATACGCGAAAGCGACAGATCCTGTTAAATGGATTCTTTTCAAGAGTAGAAAATATTGCCTCATAAGTAGTTCTATTTAGACAATCGAAACATCACTTAACTGACGTGACTTACATTCAACCTGTCTTACCTGCATTTATTATTTACCGTCATTTTGCAAACCCAATATCTCTTTTATACCGTCTTAGATAAACACCATAACGATAGTAATCGATAGATTGACGATTGGTCTCTATGGGATCGATATTCTTTTATATTACTTTGACGTAATTCGTGCACTTGCGAATCAACCCGATCACTAAGATTGAATTCCTTAAAAAGCAAAGTAAAATGACTATTTATAATGATCCTAAGCCCTAAAATGTCGAGTGAAACCTTCTCAGTTCATGGGAGAAATAATAGGGAAACAAGGGTTGAATGGAAGACCAAATAAGGCCCATTTCCAACTACAGCGCAAAACAAAGGATGGTGAATGCCATCCCCTGTATGGAGAACGCCATCTTCGTAACATGGGTGTGACCAAGTCTTCTGATTGTTGAAAAGTGGGACACGTCATTCTCCTAGTGGCTACCTCTATGGCGAATGTCATGTAGGTAACCTTGAGTGAAAATTTCTGTTTTTCATTGTTTTGCATCCAAATTGTTTCCTTTCTTCGCATATTGTCCCAATATGGTTAAATACATGAAATATAGACAAATTACCCACATAAAACTGGAAATAGAGATAAAACGATAGCAAACAAGTATAAAATGAGTCAAAATAATGGTGCAATTTGGTGTTATCATCCGACACAACAACCACTTCATTTTGTGGCCTGCTTGGTGAGCGTCGCATGATCCGATGTGAGTGTCGGAAATTACCAAGTAGGCTTCACTCTCACTAATGCATTTGAGCAACACCTCTCGTGGAGTCTCTTTGAACAACACGTTCCCAATAATGACGTAACCGAATGCCTTGTATTTCATTTATCGATCCGTTGTTCATGTTGGGTTTCTAAGGAACTCCATAATTTTCCTTCGCCAATTACTGTTTTCTATGTACCCGATGGAAAAAGTTTCAAAAATTTCAAAAAAAATCCTGGCAACTCCTCTGCCCCACCAGTTTTGGCATTGACAACTTTGGTTGAATAACGCTAGTTGATACCAGTTTTTCTTTCACTTTAGACAAGTTCTTTCATTTTCTCTTGGCTACTTGGGCCAAATCATTCGTCTTTTGGTTTCGTATTTGTGGTACATGTTTAATATCCATAATTTCAAATCGTTTAAGCATTGAATTTGCCTTGACGAAGTATATTAACAAGTTATATTTAATACATTTGTATTCCCTTGTTAACTGTTTGATCCCCAGTTCAAAGTCATCCTTGATATTGACTCTAGTTATCCCTAAGTCTAATAATATTGTAAGACTAGTGATCAAGGCTTCGTGTTCAGCCTCATTTTTGGAACAATGGTCGTTATCTTGAACTTATACTTAGGAATTCCTTCACGGGATACTATGAAAACCCCCACATCCGTTCCCTTGGAATGAGTGGAACAATCAAAATATAGTTTCCATGCTGGGAACTCGACATAATTCTGTGATATTTCTGTTACTGCATGATCTATTATGAAAGCAACAATAATTTGGTATTTCATGGCTTTTAAGGGCGCATAAGTTAAAGAGTATCCGGTCAAGGCTAATGCCCACTTTCTAATTCTTCTATGTAAAATTGGTTTCAACAACATATGTTTAATTATGTCGAGGTGTGAATAAACAAACATATCTGAAGATTTTATATAATGCTTGAGTTTGGTACAAGAAAAATATAATGATAAACACAACTTTTCTACCATAGTGTATCTAGTCTCAACATCATTCATGATTCAACTTAAATAATATATGGCTCTTTCGGTGCCATCATCATCTTCTTGGGCTAACATACTCCCAATTGTCAACTCAGATGCAATCATGTACAACTTCATAGCTTTGTTCCTCGTGGTAGGTAACAACGTTGGAGGCTTCGAAAGGTACCTCTTAATCTCATCAAAGGCTAGTTTATGTTCTGGCCCCCATGTGAAACCTTCTTATTTCTTTAAACATAGTAGTGGTGAGAATACTTTTTTCTTACCACTTAGATTTGAAATGAATCTCTTTAGAAAGTTGATTTTTCCTAACAAGGACTGAAACTATTTTTCTTTGGTTGGAGACTCCGTATTTTGTATGGATTTTATCTTGTTTGAGTTTATCTCTATGCCCTTCCTGTGGAAGACAAATCCAAGAAAATCCCCTGTATGAACACAAAAATCGCATTTTAACGGGTTCATTTTAAGCCCATGTTTCCTCATCCTTTCGAATAATTGTCAAAGATGGTCAAGATGGCCATCCTTAGATGCAGATTTGATAACAATGTCATCAATGTACACTTGCACGAATGTTTTAATAAAGTCGTGAAACATCGAGTTCATTACTCTCTAGTAAGTAGCACCAACAATTTTCAGGCCAAAATGCATCATTACCCATTCATATGTACCTAAGGCCGCTGGGCATCGAAACACCATTTTTGCTACGTCTTCCTCCCCAATGAAAATCCGGTTGTAAGTAGAGTATCCATCGAGGAGACTCAACTATTAGAATCCAGTCACAGAATCGACAAACATCTTAGCCACTAGCATTTGATATTCGTCTTTAGGAGTAGCAGAATTAAGACCGCTAAAGTCTATGCAGACTCTATGGGTGTCGTTTTTCTTAATAACTGGAACAATATTAGCAAACCACTCGACATACCTGGCAGGTCTGATGAACTTGTTATGGAGCAATCTCTAGATCTCGACTTTGATCTTAGACATGATTCTAGGTGCGAACCTCCGTGGGGTCTGCTTCACTGGCTTCTGGTCAGACCTGATTGGCAACTTCAACTATACTAAATCGCAACTGAGTCCGGGCATTTCATCACCCAACGCGCTTGACTCAATCATGGTCTCCATCATATTCAGACTATCGGTTATACCCTCTGATAATTTCATATTCCCATGTAAACCTATATTGATGATGTATGTTCATCGTGTAGCATACCTCACGCCCTTTGAAGTTATATCCTCCTTCAACAGGTTTACATGGAAAAATGTTAGCCAATTTTCGGTCAAATTTAAGTTTTGTCGATGTGATTGAAATCCTCTCTGAAAAAACTCTGATCCGCTTCAATGGTTTTGACAATACCACTAGGCTTCCAGACAGTGATCCTCTAATGCATAGACGAGGGTACAAATCCTACTCCATGCAACCATTCTCTACCTAATAGCATATTGTAGTTTTCTTTGGTTGGCACCACCACACACAGTGTTAGCCTTGTGGTTACGTCGACTTGAATGACCCCTAAGAGTTTGATGGTTTTTCCCTTATAGTTGGACAATACCATGTTGTTACAAGCTAAATCTATGGAAAATTTTCCTATTTTTTCCAAGATGGATTGAGGAATAATGATGACACATGCCCCATAGTCGATCAAAACTTTGATGATCCCCACATCGTTTACCTTGGCCCTTATATACAAAGGCTTTAAGTGTTGAAACATTGCCATGTTTGGCCATTCAAAAATGGCACGGTCTTCATTAACTGAGTCATCATTCATCACATAATAACAAAGGTTTATGGGTAGCTAGTTCTTCCTTAAGACCTTCTACCTCAATCACTTATGTGATCGTATCGTACTCTAAGGGCAACACAAATATCATATTGCAAATGATATCTAATTTTGGCTCAGACCCTGAATCAAAGTTGTATGTCTCCTTATCAACGTCTTCTATTACTTTATCTTTCGTTGCTTTCTCCTCCTTTATGGATGATAGAGGGGGAAACAACATTTGATTGACTAGTCGTCAACTAATTTAGCCTTTATTGACATAATATATGATATCACTTTTGCTGGAGCTTCCATCCTCTCGTGCAACTTTCTTGTTTCTCTGGTGTCTCTTCCACTGAGTCCAATTCATGGGGGGTTTTTCCCATGTAGTTTTGTGATACATGAGAGTATTTCTTCGAAACTTGAGAGTTGCCTCTGTATGAGGAACCAGAATCAACATTTACTAATTTCCATTTTCCCCCACCAATCTCTGATTTCCGAGCAGGTTGTAACCATTCTCTAGGAGATGCATATGCGGTAGTGTAGCGGGGTATTCGTTACCATTAGAGATATTGACTAAATCCAGGTAAATCATACAAGTCGAGTCGCCACCGCACTTCTATTTATCCAAAGGAATGGTTAGAAAGCGAACAAAAACCGAAACGTTTTATCGAATCAAAAACTAGTAAAAATGTCAGAGATCTGGGTAAGGGGGTTGGTTATGCAATGGGAAGGTATTAGGCACCCAAAGCATCCTAGGTACTCCTAGGGAGCCCTTTTCACATTTGTTGCAAAGGTTGTTGTTTTTTTTTTTTGAAAATTTATTTGTGCAAACATGATTGAAGGGATGAGAAAAACGTGTATGTTTATCTAATGTACTACTTACTAAAAGAAGGGTCAAAAGAAAATGACTCGCACGGACGTCGCATCCACTGCATACGTATCTCATCTGAATCTGAGAATCAGAGTCTTCGTAGCTCGGCTACCTATGGGTTAAAGAGGAGTGTGCTCATTAAGACATCTTGTCTTATGCCTACGTATCTCATCTGGGATGAAAATCAAAGCAAAACGTAGTTCGACCACCTAAGGGGTAAGGGTTGTGTTTTGGGGTGAACGACGTTACTACGTAATCTACCGGATGCTTGACCTTTGGAGACTTACTCGCCTGTAGTAGAAGGAGATAACGTGTTCTTAGGAGAAGAAAAATCAATGAGTTTGGGGTTTTAGGGATGCTTATGCAAAAAGGCAGTCCTAGATGAAGGAACCGCGTTACCTTAAATGACATGCCACGAGAGGCTATACGAAACCTGAGAAATCGGTAACATGCGGGAAAAGTAAAGGGATCGAGAGATCTACCATACGGATAAAGATCCGAAGTAATAACAATTAGATAAATAAGAAACCCAAATACTCTTCCAAGCTAAACACCATCAAAGAAAGTGAGTCAGTACAGGTAATCGGAATAAACCTACAGGTGGTATCCCACAAATAAAGTGGAACACCAGGCAAGCCATCTCTGCAAGAGTCATATGAGCCCTCACAAAACAAAACTCAACAAACAGGTTAGAGAAACAAGATAGGGTAATCAAGAGTTGCCCCCAAATCAAAATGTAACCACATGAATCATGCCATTAAAATTCACAAAAAGCAACCAAGGGTAGGAGGCCTAAACCTCTCGTCAAACACATGCATCAAAAGGGTATCAAATTCACCCATAATACCTCATACATTCAGAGCATTCAAATTAAAAGCATAAACTAATGGGAATAAGGCAAACTTGACTGGAGAGATCAAATGAAATTGAATTGCCCGGTTGGGTTTGCAAAGCAATCTGAGGGTTTATATGAGAGGGAATTGGTTCTTTGCCGATGAGTTCCCTTCAGTCTCTGGAGGTTGCTCTGAACTCTATTAGCTCTTCTCTCCCTATCTTTTTCCTGCCAGGGTAATAGGAATAGAATGAAATTTTGTTTCACTGAAACTCTGAATTTATAACCTGATTTTTGTGGACCTGTGGGCTCAAATGAGAGAGGCTCAAGTCCAAATTTTTTCTGTTATACTTTATTTATTTATTATTTTATTTTTTTTAAACACGTGGGCTTCGCCTAGCGAGCATGACAGTTCAAGAAATTCCTCTGAGCGTAGGTGATTCCGGTGGCTTTTCTTGGGACTCGCTAGGCGACCCATTCTGCTCGCCTAGCGA
This sequence comes from Lathyrus oleraceus, assembly GCF_024323335.1. Classification (NCBI taxonomy): domain Eukaryota; kingdom Viridiplantae; phylum Streptophyta; class Magnoliopsida; order Fabales; family Fabaceae; genus Lathyrus; species Lathyrus oleraceus. The sequence goes on along the minus strand of NC_066581.1, from coordinate 69,132,091 downwards.
GCATGACAGCTCATGAACAAACTTTTGCTCCTTCAAGATTAACGTTTTGACTGACGAATAGACCCCATTTGAACCTGTTGGAAGCATCTCAAGCCATTCCCTTGTGTTGACTGATCATCTAAATAGAACCCACAAAGTGTCTTGGATGATACTCAAGCTTCAAACAAAAGATGTTAGTGACACATTTTTGTGCTTTTGGTTAGTAAACGAAAGTAAAAGAAACAATGATGTATAATTCAAGCATGCTTGGTGATCTCAAACCAATCATAGGAGTCCTACCCAAAGGCAAAGGGAACCAAGATGCTAAAGATCCTTGAGGTAATGCAAATGCAATGTTATGATGCCATGAGGGATGTTAGGGTCAAAATTGGGGTCTTACAGATGCCCCTATTTAAGGTCATTCTAGCCGGAGAAGTGAAGGTTAAAATCTTCGTCTCGACGGGGTAGAATGGGCTTAAATAATAACAAAGAGACGAATTTTGGTCCCTAAGAGACCTCATGATGCAAATGTAGGTATGAAAAATGGCAGCACTCTGTGGAGATATGTGTCCACAAAAGCAAAGAAATCAGAAGCCACTGATAATCCATATGAGCAATTCACTCCATGGGACCAAGACCCTGGGGACTCTCCTGGGGATAGAAAAGGGATAAAAATGCGCGAGCAGGTCACGACTCAAAGCGTGGGGAACAAAATTCCAAAGGGAAAAGATCCAATGGAAAGACTCGAGCTGACTCGAAGATGCATGTATTGGGGAATATGCCAATACATCAAAAAACTATCCACAACGGATACTTCGGATAAAATCCGGATGAAAACAATCCACTAAGGGACTTCGCTGGGGATGTCCACAAGGACACTCCTGGGGAAGCAGCGGGACGAGGTATTACCGGTTACTGGGTAATAAGCTCAAGGAGACATGTGATCTGAACGCCAGGTATGAGGGTGAGAGATACAACATGCTCAGGAAGAGATGAATATCCAAGACCGGCATAAGGGTGAGAGATATCAAAACTTCAAAACGTCTGAGGAAAACCTAAAAGGTATACTTCAACTCAAGGATTCTGACTCCACAGGGGACAAAAAGTCATAATAGGGAGCAGAGAGGAAGGAACACCAGGGATACCGGTTATTGGGCATATAATAGGTGACCAACCAAGGCGTGAATTGGGGAATATTCCCAAAACACTCATCATCCAAAAGAGGGCTAAAAGCAAACTCGATTACAGGATGGATATTCGACTCCACAAAGGGGATACAAATCTTACTCAACTGGGGAAGAACAAAAGGCTTCAGACCCAAGAGTGCATGAGATATACTATCTATTACCGTCAGAACGTAGATAATATACTCGCATGGACGATTATCCACAACCGGTTACTGGGTTAATAAAGGATAAATCGACCGAAAAGAAAAGGCATCGGGATACCGAAACTAGGTATATAATGATGACCAATTCAGGGGAGAAACAATCGTTACCAACAACAACAAGGTAGACGAGAGATGACCCACTGGGGATAAATTGCGTAATCAGGGCAATTATCCAAGTAGATGAGGGGATATCATCATCGAATATTGGATGAAGATAACTGTCACCAATTAAAGATGAGCAAAAATAGTTACTCTGCAAAAAGGGAAGAAATAGGGTTTACAACTACCGGTATGAGGGTAGAGAAACACAGACTCCGTCGGGGATAATAATTACTAATTATTGAGCAATTATTCATTTACCACGGGGAAACAGGAAAAGAGTCTCAAGAGACCGATCTAGGATCAAACTAGATAGGCACACCAAATCGAGACTTGTCCCGGTGAGGATATAACTCAATGGGGAAAACCATCCCAGTATATGTGTTAGGAAGGAACAAAAACAATCAACATCCACGAGGATATAACCCGGTGGGGAATATGGAAGAAAGGATAGACGCTTTCTGCCTATGGAGCTGAATCTATATGGAGAGATCAGACACACACGTCTGCTTGGGGAAGTATATCACCAAATAGCAGGAGACAGCGAACAACGATATATGGCAAAGAATGCAACATGAATATCTGAATGTTATATTTATGCATGTATGCGCATGGTTTATGTATGATGTATGTTGACAAACAGACATATTTAACACAACCAGGTCCAGGAATCAACCACCCGGTACTACATCTCAAGAGAGAAAGCCAAGTTCACCGGAGAGTATCCAATCTGCTGGGGATCAGAGATACCAGGAAGCAAAGAACTCTGCAAGGGATGAATCATCAATCATTCCAGCTGGGGACGAGAGTTATCACAGACAAGGTCCACCACACCAACAACTCTACTGGGGAATCTATCCAAGGAGATAAAGGATTTATCGGGATCAACCACCAAATACCGCTCTTGCCCAAAGAGATCTAAGCTGTTGAGGAAGAAAGATTGCTACTCTGCTGAAGGGAAGAGAGGTGACTCTCAACAAGCAATCCACTTGGTAGGATAAACCACAAGGGGTTCCGGAGGGAGGAGATACAGTCATGCCAGGAATATGGACAAAAATCTTACCCTGTTGGGGATCGTACCACCCTTGGGAGAGCACTGACGATCTCCTAAGTATCCTTTCGTCATTGTGAATGTTCACTTTGTTTAAAAACAAATTATAAAAAATTTGATTGTTTAAAACAATGATATTTTTTTAATCAAAACATGCAAAACATTTGTTGAATAGAAACAGATAAGAGTGCCAATAATTGGATAAAAGGCTCAAATTTATTTGATAGAATGGTAGTCTGCGAATGGCAAGACTCCATAGATCTTTACAAATTCGAAATTGGTGATATATATTGGAAAAGGACTACATTGAACATAATGACCATTTCTCCACCAATTCTGAATCCGATGTATTTGAAGCTTTGGCTGATAATGAGCAAGGATCTCTGATGGACGACAGTTGTAGAACAAAGTCTTGTCAGGATGCAGTTACTTGCCAAATCCCTAATTTTTTCCTAGATTGCCCCAGGATGAGGTACTCAATCTAGCGGGATATATATATCATTATTATATATTTTTTGTGTCTCTAACTTTTGCCTGGATCGCCCTTTCGGGTTTTCAATCCACCCAGACGCTCATTTTTGCCTAAGCCGCCCTTTCGGGTTTTCAACATAGCGAGCTATTCAGTTTTTATTTGTTTAGGCGAAGTATTTCTTGAATGCATCTGAATTCACAGGACGAGTAAAATCCTCCCCATCCATAGTTATAAGTATCAAAGCACCGCCTGAAAAGGCTCTCTTAACAACATATGGACCTTCATAGTTTGGAGTCCACTTGCCCCTGGAATCGGGCGCGAAAGACAGGACTTTCTTGAGCACAAGGTCACCTTCTCGGAACACACGGGGCTTGACCTTCTTATCAAAAGCTTTCTTCATTCTCTGCTGATATAACTGACCATGGCACATGGCAGTTAATCTCTTCTCTTCAATCAAGTTTAGCTGGTCATAACGACTCTGAACCCATTCATCATCAGTCAACTTAGCCTCCATCAAGACTCTCATTGATGGGATCTCCACCTTTACTGGGAGTACCGCCTCCATGCCATAAACAAGAGAGAAAGGGGTTTCCCCTGTTGAAGTGCGGACAGATGTACGTAACAACCATCTTCTAGATAATTTTCTTAATGTTCTTATTAGCAGCTTCAACAGCCCCATTCATCTTGGGTCTATAAGGAGAAGAATTATGATGTGCAATCTTGAACTCGCTACACAGCTCTTTCATCATTTTGTTGTTCAAGTTAGATCCATTATCAGTAATGATCTTATCTGGCACACCATATCGGCATATGAGTTGATTCTTGATAAACTTCACGACCACCTGCCTGGTCACATTTGCATACGACGCCGCTTCAACCCACTTGGTGAAGTAATCAATTGCTACGAGAATAAATCTGTGTCCATTGGACGCTTTCGGCTCTATCATGCCAATCATGTCAATTCCCCACATGGAGAAAGGCCATGGTGATGAGATCACATTCAAAAGTGTCGGGGGAATATGAATCTTATCAGCATAAATCTGACACTTGTGGCATTTCTTTACAAATTTGCAGCAGTCAGACTCCATTGTCAGCCAATAGTAGCCTGCTCTCAACATCTTTCTAGCCATGGCATGTCCATTGGAATGAGTACCAAATGAACCCTCATGGACCTCAGTCATCAACAGGTCTGCTTCGTGTCTATCCACGCATCTGAGCAGAACCATGTCAAAATTTCTTTTGTAAAGCACTTCGCCATTGAGGTAGAAACTGCCTGACAATCTCCTCAAAGTCTTCCTATCTTTTACAGATGCCCCAGGCGGGTAAATCCGGCTCTTAAGGAAACACTTGATATCATAATACCACGGCTTATCATCTTTTACTTCTTCTACTGCAAATACATGAGTTGGTCTGTCCAAGCGCATCACGGTGATATTGGGGACTTCATTCCACAATTTAACCACAATCATCGAAGCAAGTGTAGCAAGAGCATCTGCCATCTGATTCTCATCTCGAGGAATATGATGGAAGTCAACCTCAGTAAAGAACGTTGAAATCCTCCTCGCATAATCTCTGTATGGAATGAGGCCAGGCTGATTCGCTTCCCATTCACCCTTAATCTGATTAACAACGAGGGCCGAATCACCATATACATCAAGATGCTTGATCCTTAGATCAAATACATTCCTCCAATCCCATAATACAAGCCTCATACTCATCCATATTATTCGTGCATTTGAAAGTTAGCCTTGCTGTAAAAGGAATATGCGCGCCCTGAGGAGTAATAATCACGGCCCCAATACCATTTCCATACTGATTTACAGCGCCATCAAACACCATACTCCATCTGGAACCAGGCTCTGGCCCTTCATCAAGTGTAGGCTCATCGCAATCTTTCACTTTCAAATACAGAATTTCCTCATCCGGGAAGTCATACTGAACTGACTGATAATCTTCAATAGGCTGATGTGCCAAATGGTCAGCCAAGATACTACCTTTAATAGCCTTCTGAACTCGATACTCAATATCATACTCAGATAACAACATCTGCCAACGGGCAATTCTCCCTGTTAAAGCAGGCTTCTTGAAGATGTACTTGATTGGATCCATTCTGGATATCAACCAAGTCGTATGATTTATCATATACTGGCGTAAGCGCTTAGCAGCCCAAGCCAAAACACAACATGTCTTTTCAAGCATTGAGTATCGAGACTCACAATCAGTGAACTTCTTACTCAGGTAGTAAATAACATACTCCTTCTTCCCTGATTCGTCTTGCTGACCAAGGACACAACCCATCGAGTCTTCAAGAACAGTCAGATACATGATCAAAGGTCTTCCCTCTACAAGCGGAGACAGAATCGAAGGCTCAGACAGATATTCTTTAATACTGTCGAAAGCTTTCTGGCAATCCTCGGTCCAATCATGGGACTGATCTTTCCGGAGGAGCTTGAATATAGGCGCACATGTGGCAGTCATGTGGGATATGAATCTGGAGATATAATTCAAGGGGCCAAGAAAACCTCGGACTTGCTTCTCAGTTTTGGGCGCAGGCATCTCTTGTATTGCTTTGACCTTTGCAGGATCAACCTCAATACCTCTTTCACTAACAATGAAGCCCAATAACTTGCCAGAACGGACTCCAAATGTACACTTGTTGGGATTCAGACGAAGCTTATATTTCCTCAAATGCTGGAAAAGCTTCAACAAATGCTCTACATGTTCAACTTCCGTTCTTGACTTAGCAATCATATCGTCAACATATACCTCAATCTCCTTGTGCATCATATCATGAAATAAGGTGGTCATAGCTCGTTGATATGTAGCTCCAGCGTTCTTCAAACCGAAGGGCATCACTTGATAACAGAATGTTCCCCAAGGTGTGATGAATGTTGTCTTCTCCATATCCTCGGGTGCCATCTTAATCTGATTATATCTGGAAAATCCATCCATAAACGAGAAAACATTGAATTTAGCTGTATTGTCTACCAACATATCAATATGTGGTAGAGGGAAATCATCTTTCGAACTAGCTTTATTCAAGTCTCTATAGTCCACACACATCCGGACTTTTCCATCTTTCTTAGGCACGGCCACAATATTGGCCACCCATTGAGGATATATAGAAGTCACCAGGAACCCCGCATCAATTTGCTTCTGAACTTCCTCTTTGATCTTCACTGCCATATCAGGATGAGTTCTTCTGAGCTTCTGCTTCACAGGCACGCACTCAGGCTTTAAAGGTAGGAAATGTTGCACAATATCAGTATCTAGACCAGGCATGTCTTCATATGACCAGGCAAAGACGTCAACATATTCTCGTAGCAACTTAATCAACCCCTTCTTAACAGATTCTTCCAGAAGTGCCCCAATATTTACCTCTCGCACACAATCTTCAGACCCCAAGTTGACTGTTTCCAGATTCTGAAGATGCGGTTGAATGATCTTCTCTTCATGCTCAAGTAGACGGGTGATCTCATCAGGAATCTCTTCAACATCATCTTCCTCTGCCTCAAATACAGGGAATTCAAAATTGGGAGATGGTGTTGGGTCATTATGTTCAATGGGTTTGATCAGCCTGCATAATGATTTTGGATATAAAAGAGATTTTAGAATTCAAACAAAGTAAATCATTACGCAGATGAAAAGATTGATTTTATTCTTATTTTTAGGGTTTTATGTGATCACCAATTTCATGCAAAAACAAAAAGGGAAAATAAATGGGAAAAACAAACATTTAACATGAATTTATTGAATGAAAATATCATTGTATTTATGTTGCCAACAATGTTATCACTCCTCCTTTTGGCATGGGAGAAGGGTTTTTAAACAAAGTGATCATTACGTTGACTTATGGACAACTGTTGGAATATCCACAGCGACCCAATTGTTGCAGACCCCTCTAGGGATGATGAAATTGCCAGAATCCTCTGCATCTTCTTCTAAAACGGCAGCAGCCTCCTCATCCAGACCAGTGTGGATGAAACCTCCACTCTTGAATAACCCTTGCTTGTTGAAAGTACCAGAAGAAAAACCTATGCCAGCCCGAGACTCGTTGTCTTCTAACTCAATAATTTTTCCTAAACCAGTGGTTGCATCACGCTCAATGGCCAACTTTGCATCTTTGTAGGAAGCAAATGAAGGAGTTCTCTTCTCAATAAGCTCAGCTATATATAAAGCTTGGAAAGGAGTTCCAACTTCAACCTCAGCATCTATATAAGAGAAGGAAGACAAATGGCTAACCCGGAGAGCCCTTTCTCCCCCTACCACCACCAGCTTCTTGTTTTTCATGAATTTCAATTTCTAGTGTAAGGTGGACGTCACGGTACCTGCCTCGTGAATCCATGGTCTGCCTAAGAGACAACTATACGATGGGTGAATGTCCATAACCTAGAAGGTAATCTGGAAATCACTTGGTCCGATCTTGACTGGGAGATCAACTTCCCCAATCACAGTTTTGCGAGACCCATCGAGAGCCTTCACAACTACTCCACTCTGCCTCATGGGAGGCCCTTGATATGATAGCTTTGAGAGAGTGTACTTTGGCAATACGTTCAATGATGACCCGGTGTCCACCAGCACATTGGACATGGCGTCGTCTTTGCAATTCATAGATATGTGTAAAGCCAAGTTGTGGTCTCTTCCCTCCTCAGGGAGATCAGAGTCACAAAAGTTCAGGTTGTTGCAAGCAGTAATGTTTGCAACAATGCTATCGAATTGCTCCAAAGTGACATCGTGATCTACATATGCCACATCCAACACCTTCTGCAGAGCCTCTCGGTGTGGTTCTGAATTTAAGAGTAAGGATAACACAAATATTTTGGATGGCGTTTGTAGAAGTTGGTCTACAACATTGTACTCGCTTTTCTTGATGAGTCTCAGCATCTCATCACAGTCTTCTTTCACATTGCCACTCGGGCCAACAGAAGTAGGAGTTTTCAGTACGGAGGAGGGCTTAACAGCAAGTGCCGGATTCGGAGAATTCACAGCGTTCCCGATCGGGCGTTCAACAAAATCAGCATTAATTTGAGGCTTCGGCGGTGCTGAAAATACACGGCCACTACGGGTCAAACCGCTAACATCAGCAATATTCACAACATAAGAAGAGGGCAAGGACACCTCTTTCCCATCTTCTACCGCTACAGCATTGTAGCGATAGGGAACTGCCTTTTCAGAGGAGTAAGGCACAGGACCAGCAGGCTTAATGATCAGAGCGGGAGAAGCCTTCTGCTTGCTACCATTGTACTTGATGATAACAGGCTCGGGTATCCGGAACACTGGGGAAATCACGTTGACCTCAGGCTCATTTTCCTCAACATTCCTGTTTTGAAGGATCTCAATGACTCCTTCGTCCAGCATTTCCTGAACATCCTTGCGCACTTGGCAACAACCCAATCGGTTAACAGAGCAGACTCGACATCTATCATGGTCATGCTCATAATGACTGTAATCACACAACAAACGATGCATCTGGACCAGAGACTGTTGAATATGACTGACATATTTGACCTTGTATTTTCCAGGGCAACCCTGGACCATGTTGACAAATTTCCCATGTTCGGGCAATGGGTTCTTCTTCACATTAGTGCCTACGTCCTCAAAACATAAAATACCACACCTCACAAGGTCTTGAACCTTGGTCTTCAAAGGGTAACAATTCTCCACGTCGTGGCCGGGAGCACCAGAATGGTAAACATAATGTAACTCGGGCTTATACCACCACTAGGGGTTAGCAGGTATAGCCGGTGGGTCTCTCGGAGTAATCAGCTTCCTTTCTATCAGAGAGGGATATAACTTTGCGTACATCATAGGAATAGGATCGAAGGTGACCCTTTTCCTCTCGTAACTCGTGCTGGTTTGATTACTGTTTCGAGGCTGGTAGGCCTGCTGCTGCGGTCAATGCTGTTGTTGCTAATATTGCGGATGTGGTTGCTGATTGTTACTATGTTGCTGATACTGTTGATTGTCTCTGAAAACAGGTGCTATATGAGCCACCTGGTGCTGGTTATTGGCGGGACGCACAGTTTTCCTCCTCACAGAGGGTCTTCTTGGTTTCTCATGGGAGATCATAACATGTGCCTCTCCATCTTTCTTTTTTGCAAACGCCCCATAACGTTTGGCAGAAGGGCCTTCTTCTCTGGTTAACCGTCCTTCACGGACCCCTTCTTCTAGACGCATCCCCATATTCACCATCTCGGTGAAGTCAGAAGGAGCGCTAGCAATCATCCGCTCATAATAAAAAGAACTTAAAGTCTTCAAAAAGATCTTAGTCATCTCTTTCTCCTCTAGCGGAGGCACGATCTGTGCTGCCACCTCTCGCCACCTCTGGGCGTACTCCTTAAATGTTTCTTTATCCTTCTGGGACATGGCTCTCAATTGATCTCTATCGGGAGCCATATCCACGTTGTACTTGTACTGCTTGACGAAGGCTTCGCCAAGATCATTGAAGGATCGGATGTTCGCACTGTCTAAACCCATATACCAACGCAGAGCGGCACCGGACAGACTGTCCTGAAAGTAGTGGATGAGCAGTTGGTCATTATCGGTTTGAGTCGACATCTTCCTGGCATACATGACCAGGTGGCTGAGAGGACAAGTATTTCCTTTGTACTTTTCAAAATCAGGGACCTTGAATTTCACAGGGATCTTCACATTTGGAACCAAGCAGTGTTCAACAGCAGACTTGCCGAAAAGATCCTTCCCTCTGAGAGTTTTCAATTCCTTGCGAAGCTCAAGAAATTGATCGTTCATAGCATCCATCTTCTCATAAACATCTGGACCCTCAGACGGCTCAGAATGATAGATGGTGTCGTCTACCCTGGGCAAAGTATGCACGACAGGAGGAGGAACGGCAAGGACCGGGCTAGATGCCGACAGAGAAGCAAAGGTAGGAACAGTACCCTCAGGCATGAAATTGGGAGGAATCCCCCACGGGAACCCGGTTGGCATGGCTGTTGGAACAAAGTGTGCACTGGCAGCGGGCACAGTAGAGGAGACAATCTCAGAGATAACTGTCCTCTGGGGAGGAGTTGAAGGTGTCGGAGAAGACTGGCTCTGGGCAGCCATGAGTGACTCCATTAGGGAAGTCAATCTGGCCACTTCCTCTTTCAGCTCACGATTCTCTTGCTCTAAGTGATCCATCAGTCTTGAAATGTTGGCTCTAGTGTAGTACCGGTGAGTCAGCTTGTCGTCAAAATAAATGAAGGACACAGAGTTAGACCACAGGGCAAGAGACCGGAAACAAAACCTACTTATGCATATGATGCATGCAATGCTTGTGCATATGATTTGTTTTTTTATTTCAAAGGAACTTTAGAGTTTTATTTGCAAATTCTGAAAATATTAAGCATTTTATCACATATGGGAATATCTCATCAAATAATATCAGGGAAAAGAAGTGCAGCATCGTCAATCATGTACAAGAGGAAAGGAAAATAATCATCCTATGGATCCCTAGAAACAATCATCTAACGCTCGGGACACAGGAAGATAAGTTGCACGAAGCCTCTTCACTTCCCTTTCATAGGCTGCCTCCATATCCGCCTTCTCTTTGGCGAGTCGATCATACTTCCTCTTCCAGAACTTAGAAGACTGAGGAAGTAGAGAAGTCCATACATCATCAGGGTCATCAATAACCTGATGCTCAAGAAACTCAATCAACGCATCCTTCTCCTTAATCTGCTGAAGCAACTCTTCCCTTTCACGGATCCAGGCACATGAACGGTCTTTGTCTCTCAACTCCTCTACTCCTTGATTAGGGAGGGTCGAAGGCCCAGCCATAATCATAGGTGTAGGTCTCGGATACTCGTAAGGCATGAGATACTCAGACGCCCTCTTCCTAACCCAAACAGTGTAAGGCTCCAAAGCGATGCAATTCTTAGGACCTAGCTCCCTCCTTCCTTTCTTATGAATCTTGCGCCAAGCGCGGACCATTCTAGCTTTCAAGCCTTGGGGATCTTTACCATCCTGAAAGGATACACCCTCTAACAGAATGTTATTGTGTTTATCCTTTAAGGGGAACCCAAGCTGCTGACGTGCCAAAACAGGATTGTAGTTAATCCCACCACATGTACCAAGAAGAGGTACATTGGAGAATTCGCCACAAGAGTCAATAATCTGCACACCATTATACACATGGTTATACTAAGAGATATCATCATTAGTGAGAGACATAAGTCTCGTGGACCACCATAGACATTCCTTGTTCTCCTTGAAAGCGACCGTCTGAGGTAAGTGAGAAATAAACCACTTATACAACAGAGGCAAACAACACACAATGGCGCCACCATCCTTTGCATTCCTCATATGCAAAGAGAAGTAGGTATCGCCCAACAGAGTCGGAACGGGATTAAGAGTAGAGAAAATCCTAATAGCGTTCACATCCACAAACTTGTCGATGTTGGGGAATAACACTAGCCCATAGATGAGAAGTACAATTATGGCCTCAAAGGCGTCCTCACTCATGGCCTTCCCATACACAATAGCTTGAGCAATGAGGAACTCAGAAGGGAGACCTTGAATTCCTCCTTTGGTAGTCATATGAGCACCAACCAGAGATTCATCTATGTGTAACATGTCATCTATCTCTTGAGAAGTAGGAACCCTTTCCAAGCCACCGAACGGCGACTGATCCAGAACAGGTATACCCACAAGATAAGCATACTCCTCGAGCGTCGACAAAAGCTGGAAATCCGGAAACGTGAAGCAACGATACAGAGGATCATAAAACTGCACCAATACACTCATCAATCCTTCATCCACCTGAGTAGTCAGAAGAGGAAGAAGCTTCCCAAAACGATCCTTGAAACCCAAGGGATCTAATACATAAGACGTCAAATTCCTTAACTCTTTCAAGTCTGGTTGTCTGAAACTGTACTTCTTTGTATTCCTTCTTTGTCTTTCCATGTCTGAAAATTTTGCAAATAAACCCCTTAAGTTCCTTGAAAATTTTCTTATTTATTGATGATATGGATGCAAATGGGTGCATGAATGCATGAATGCAACAATCACACTCAAGGATCAAGCAAAGCACACCAAACAAAGGTCATGGGATGGATCATGTTATCCTTAATATCAATCATCCATTTTGGTGGATTATGGTTTACACCTTATCAACACCCAAGTTCCATTGATATTAAGGATTCATGAACGGATCAACCATGAATCAAGGGTTTGTTGTAAGTCACGAGCATGGAGTTAGGTTAAGAACCACCCAAAAGGGAGTGTACTAGGGTTTAAACCTGTCAAACATGTTCTACAAGAGGTTCCCATAGTCATCATCCCATCTTTCGGATATTATTGGAGAAACGACTACTCGTATTCCGAAAATATTCTCAAGAGAGACTCTTATGAGTGTAGTATCGCGTAACAATCGTATCAAATCTTACACTTGAACGACTTTCACACTACATCCTAAGAATAGGCCAAGATGGGCTTGGTAAACTAAGGTCCTTGGCTTCTAAGGTCTATATTGGAAAGAGTAATGTCTAACCACAACTTACTTGTGTGACATTATTGATCCCAACATAACCTCCACCAAGTGAATGGACTTGCAAGTCAACTTGCTAAGGAATAACTCCACACAAGTCGACAAGACTATGCCATTCTCCTATCCTAAGTGCACTCGAGTCCGGGTATAGAACTCATCTCACAAAGATCACCAAGCATACAAGGAATTAATATTCAAACAATTCAATCATTACATACAATACAGTAATCCCAAATTGCACAAAAATATGTCACAAAAAAAATATACAATACAATACAACAAATATGAAAAGTAGGCAAAACCCACTAGGATGTTTCGATCCCCAGCAGAGTCGCCATTTTCTGTAACGGGGTATTCGTTACCATTAGAGATATTGACTAAATCCAAGGTAAATCATACAAGTCGAGTCGCCACCGCACTTCTATTTATCCAAAGGAATGGTTAGAAAGCGAACAAAAACCTAAAAGTTTTATCAAATCAAAAACTAGTAAAAATGTCAGAGATCTGGGTAAGGGGGTTGATTATGCAATGGGAAGGTATTAGGCACCCAAAGCATCCTAGGTACTCCTAGGGAGCCCTTTTCACATTTGTTGCAAAGGTTGTTGTTTTTTTTTTTTTGAAAATTTATTTGTGCAAACATGATTGAAGGGATGAGAAAAGCGTGTATGTTTATCTAATGTACTACTTACTAAAAGAAGGGTCAAAAGAAAATGACTCGCACGGACGTCGCATCCACTGCATACGTATCTCATCTGAATCTGAGAATTAGAGTCTTCGTAGCTCGACTACCTATGGGTTAAAGAGGAGTGTGCTCACTAAGACATCGCGTCTTATGCCTACGTATCTCATCTGGGATGAAAATCAGAGCAAAACATAGTTCGACCACCTATGGGGTAAGGGTTGTGTTTTGGGGTGAACGACGTTACTACGCAATCTACCGGATGCTCGACCTTTGGAGACTTACTCGCCTGTAGTAGAAGGAGATAACGTGTTCTTAGGAGAAGAAAAATCAATGAGTTTGGGGTTTTAGGGATGCTTATGCAAAAAGGCAGTCCTAGATGAAGGAACCGCGTTACCTTAAATGACATGCCACGAGAGGCTATACGAAACCTGAGAAATCGGTAACATGCGGGAAAAGTAAAAGGATCGAGAGATCTACCATACGGATAAAGATCCGAAGTAACATCAATTAGATAAATAAGAAACCCAAAGACTCTTCCAAGCTAAACACCATCAAAGAAAGTGAGTCAGTACAGGTAATCGGAATAAACCTTCAGGTGGTATCCCACAAATAAAGTGGAACACCAGGCAAGCCATCTCTGCAAGAGTCATATGGGCCCTCACAAAACAAAACTCAACAAACAGGTTAGAGAAATAAGATAGGGTAATCAAGAGTTGCCCCTAAATCAAAATGTAACCACATGAATCATGCCAGTAAAATTCACAAAAAGCTCACAAAAAGCAACCAAGGGTAGGAGGCCTAAACCTCTTGTCAAACACATGCATCAAAAGGGTATCAAATTCACCCATAATACCTCATACATTCAGAGCATTCAAATTAAAAGCATAAAGTAATGGGAATAAGGCAAACCTGACTGGAGAGATCGAATGAAATTGAATTGCCCGGTTGGGTTTGCAAAGCAATCTGAGGGTTTATATGAGAGGGAATTGGTTCTTTGTCGATGAGTTCCCTTCAGTCTCTAGAGGTTGCTCTGAACTCTGTTAGCTCTTCTCTCACTATCTTTTTCCTGCCAGGGTAATAGGAATAGAATGAAATTTTGTTTCACTGAAACTCTGAATTTATAACTTGATTCTTGGGGACTTGTGGGCTCAAATGAGAGAGGCCCAAGTCCAAAATTTTTCTGTTATATTTTATTTATTTATTTATTTATTATTTTATTTTTTTTAAACACGTGGGCTTCGCCTAGCGAGCATGACAGTTCAAGAAATTCCTCTGAGCATAGGTGATTATGGTGGCTTTTCTTAGGACTCGCTAGGCGACCCATTCTGCTCGCCTAGCGAGCATGACAGCTCATGAACAAACTTTTGCTCCTTCAAGATTAACGTTTTGACTGACGAATAGACCCCATTTGAACCTGTTGGAAGTATCTCAAGCCATTTCCTTGTGATGACTGATCATCTAAATAGAACCCACAAAGTGTCTTGGATGATACTCAAGCTTCAAACAAAAGATGTTAGTGACACATTTTTGTGCTTTTGGTTAGTAAACAAAAGTAAGAGAAACAATGATGTATAATTCAAGCATGCTTGGTGATCTCAAACCAATCACAAGGAGTCCCACCCAAAAGCAAAGGGAACCAAGATGCTAAAGATCCTTGAGGCAATGCAAATGCAATGTTATGATGCCATGAGGGATCTTAGGGTCAAAATTGGGGTCTTACAGGTAGGCACATAAGTCCTAGCCTGGAAATGTTTATGAGCCTTTTACTTCGTTGGAGAAAGGTTTCTTAGGTTTATCCTATCGGACAATATTTTTGGCTTGGTAAGGGCTTGTTCTCTCCAACACTTCAACATCTTCTTTGTCAAACACAGAGCTGCATTTGGGACACATCATTACCTCTGAATCTTTCAACCTGCAATAATTCAAAAAAACGACCAACTCCTTTTCAGCTTTGGGATAGGACTTTGCTTCTTGATCCTCACAATTTGGTTTTCTGTCTTTATCCCTAGTGTTGTCGACATTGTCGACAACCATGATGTCCATTGGCTCGACAAAGAGAGACTCGACTTTTATTTTAGCTTCCTCTTTTGGGCGTGGCTTCTACTTGTCAAAAAACTTGAGTCTGCCATCCTTGAGAGCAATTTTCACCAGGCCCCTAAAAAGTACACATTAGAAGTTTTACTACCCAAAAAATTATGGAATTTACAAAAACCTTTTTCTTTCTTTGTTCTAATGGTGGGACTTTAGCCCCTTTAGGTACAATGATCTATCCATCAACAACCAATAGATCAAATATTTCTCCACACTTAGTAATGTCGAAGGTATATGTTATAGCAACAAATTTTTCATTTTTGGGATCTACGGGATTCTTCCCATTTGAGGGTTTCAGCAACTTGCATGTGTAAGGAGGCCCTGGCTTTAGTTCGACCACATTAACCTCATTCTCCTCCATACACTTATACTTTGAGTCGGATGAGTTTCCTATGTTGTTGACTTCAACATAAGTTACCTTCTTTTTACTGAACTTGGAAGTTCTAGCCTTTTAATCCTTTAACAGTTTTACTTGTCAAACTCTATCAGCCAATTGTGCCATGTCTCTCAACTATTGAGTGTCTAACTTCTTCCTAATGGAGTAATCGAGACCCTTTGCTTCTAATTCAACTAACTCAGGTTTTGGCACTTGCGTAAAACATCCCGCTTTTAAGGTTCTAAACCTATTGAGATAATCATCGATGCTTTTAGCCATCTTTCACCTCACACTATCTAATTCCTTGAGGCTAATCTTACATTGCCCCATGTAGAATTTCTCGTAAAATGCCATCTCTAATTGGGCCCTCATAAAAATGGAATTTGGGGGAAGGGTGGTGAACCATGTAAAATATTCTTTGTCGATGAGTTTGGAAAATACTTGATTTTTAGGTTCTCATTGTTGGTTAAATTACCAACCTCGGTCTGGTATCGAGCGACGTGTTCCATGGTGGACTCACTAGTATCGCCAGTGAAATTGGTGAATTTTGGGACTCTTCACCCCCTAGGCAATTTGGTTTACCTTATATACTCAAAAAATGGGGATATATAGTTTGGCCCGTGGAGGAATACGTTGAGGCTATTCTGAACCAAAATACGGTCAATGACGTTGGTGATATTATCTTGTACCCCCATGTTGTCTTGGTCGACATCTTGGTTAAGTTGCACTAGGACCATGTTGAGGCCTTCTAGCCTTTGATTTTTTCGAGAACCCTATTTTCTAGGGGTTTAGCCCCCTGAGGAATGTTAGGCACTGGATTCGGCGACGCTGGTGGTTCCCCTAAAAAATCAACAATCCTACCCATTTGGTGGGTTAATTGTTGATAACTCTTATTCACATTCTCTATAAGTGGCATAAACACATTGCATATCTGTTGTGTAATCGTGTGAACCATATTGTGGTTGCTTTCATCCTATAACTGTCTCATGACTTGGAGAGAGTTATTGGTTAAGGATAAAGCACCTCGGGGAGGAAAATACCCCATACCTCCTGGTGGTTGTCCTAGTTGGCCAAAGATGCCCATGGTGGACGCTGAAGCCAAATATAGGTTAAAGGGCGATGACGTTACCATCACATTTTTAGAATATATTGACATACTAGGATGGTAGCTTTCCATCATTGCAGTTGGCATGCCATACGGTTGTTCCTTCTGAGGTAATGAGAAACCTAGATAAGGAGGCCTCTAGTCTCCTAAATTTTGTAATTCTCTAGAAAACATTGGAGCATTTGACTCTTGTGGTGATGAAACTCCCACATCTGGTGGTATAGAATACACCACTTCTTGGCTTATGACAGTGGGCATCTCCTTGACTGAGGTTGAAGCCACAAAACTGCTGACACTAGTAACCGTCGATTGTCCTCTTGGGTTTGGAGTATTACTCCTGGAAGGGCTTTGGTTTTTTCGAGACATATCAGAAAGTCAGTTACCACTCCTCAAGTGTATACAACATGGAAGACCATAAAACGGAAGACACTACGAAGAAAATAATGGAAGACACTTCTTTTCTGCATAAAATATTCGCACAAAAGGGTCTCGCCGGGTGTGCCAATTTGTTTACCGGTGTTTTTGGTAAATAATCAAGAGTTTGAAATTCTGTGAGATTAACTTGAAAAATTTCTAAATCAATTTGTGCAAATATTTCGTGTCAACGCACACGCGTGTGAATTGAATGCAGCATAGAAAAATACTTTAAATGAAGTCAGGTTGTGATAAATGATTAGGTAAAATGCAATAAATGACATTAAACAAAACAAAGGTAAAAGTACATGTTCCGTTTAAGGAAGCAAAAAGACTAAAAACAAATGTACGCAAACGCATACATGTTTCTCGCTTAACTATTTCGCTCTTTGACTCAGGTACTCTAGTGGTATGGAGAGTATATGTGAAATTTTGTGACCTTTGATCCCATGTATAAGTCTGCTATTTATTCTATTTACAAAGTAACCATTGATGACGATTATGATTATAGCGGGACTACTGCGTTTACTCCATGTTCAATCTTAAAATTCCCACTAGTGTGCTTATGTGTCTTCCAAGACACTCTATTTAAAACCCATGTTGAGTGGTAACTTCTTCCCACTTCTGCATGAACCCTCGATGGTAACCTCTCCAATGTGATATCAACACTTCCTATCAAGGACCTAAGAATTATAAATTTACTTCTTTTACATCATGTGGTTTAGTAGACTGGTCCTCTTGAAGGAATAAAGATATTTCTCGATTGTCCTTCTCGATATTCTGGACATGTTTCCGGGTTTGGGGGGATCTATCCGTGAGAGTCCTCCAAACCATGTCTCCTAGTTGTAAGAACTCAATTTTGACCCTAAGATCCCTCATGTTATCTCATCATATGCATTGGCTTTGGGATCACACCTTGGCGTCCTCCTTACCCCTCAATCATTGGGTTTGCATTGGGAGAGATCACCAAGCACATTTGATTGTATCATACTTTGTTTTTCATTATTTACTAACCAAAATGCCAAAAATATATAGTTTGTTGCTTTTGTAGGTAGTGTGTGTGTTCACCCATGCACCATCAAGTTCATATCTAGGGTTTAAGACCCTCAATGCAAGGAGACTAATCAAGTGATGGTTTATATTGGTTCTAGACATCATATATGGATCCCCATGATCTTCACATATCATTTTGATCAAGAATTCATCAAGAGTTTGAAGCTTGTTTGCCTTGGAAACCCTAATTCATCTAGGTATCTTGTGTGACTTCTTCAACAAGTTTCCTCATCAATTGATCAAATATTTAAAGGTATACTTCATATTACATCATCTTATGCATATATGATCCTCCATGAGTCCCAAAAATCAAGATAATGTCAAGCTAGCAAGATGGTTCATGGTGGTTGACCAGAGAAAGTCAACTGGTCAAAACTAGGGTTCCCTAGACCCTATCTCCTACAATATTTGTCATATGAAAATGATTCCAAGATAAAATTTACTCCTTGTTATATTCCAAACAACTTTCATGTTTAAGTCAAGAGCTATTTTTTCTTGGAAAGTCATTTTTTATGGTGAAAGATTATAGGTCATTTTGTCTGAACCCTAGTTAGGAGGTCAACTTACAAGGACCATAACTTGCTCAATTTTTATAATATTAAATCCATTCAAATTCCATGATCAAATTCAAGGTGTCCTTTTCAACTTTTATGTTTCGAGGAAGTTCAAATTCAACTTTAAAATGCATGTGCCAAGAGGAAATATTATAGGTCATTTTGGGCCATTACCAATGAACAAGTGATTTTCCTCAACTTCTAAAATGCATAACTCCTTCATGACAAATCCAAATGAGGTCAAATTTGTGACTAAATTGAATAGGTTTGAAATAGATACAGCCTTTATGAAGGAATGTTTTCCATTTGAAGTCCATAGCAAACGTTATACAAGGTGGAAGAAGTGAACATTTAACTTGGTACTTAGAAAATTTTCAAATATGTTTGATTTTTCAAACTTCCACCTCAAAATTCATCATGATCCAAGCTTCAAATTGAAAAGTGTTCAACATGAAAGTTGTTCCCCTTGATCTCACCTTTTGAAAAAGTCCATGACCATCTCATTTGGATCAAAATTGAAGGACTTTCTCATGGGTGGAATGCATGGCCCCATTTGGAAGATTTTCATGACCAATTTCCATTCCACATTGCATGGCTTCATGAATTGCTTTCAGTATCACATGTGCACGATTTTGGACCCTTTGACATCATTCTTTAGGTTTTGTACACGCCCATGCAAGCTTGCATGAGTTCATTACTATTTTTGGAGTTTGAATGGAAGTATGCAAAAAGAATTTGAAAAGCCTATAAATACAAGTGTCATGAGCTCGTAAATGCATCAACACCTTGCCCAAGCTTTGCCAAGGTAACTCATACCCCTCACTCCATAGAATTTCTTGAGGATTTCATTGAAATCGAGTTTGAATTTCACCTTCCGTTTTGAAGCTCAAACTCCAAGAATTCATTGCCCTTTTCATCTCAATTGATCACTGTAAGTAAGAGGGGGAAGAATCAAGCAAATTCAGATCAAGATCAAGCTGAATTGAAGCTACTCGAAGGTTAAATTTCAGAAACTTCACCTCTTCGATTCTCTCTCAATTCTTCACTATTCTTTTTGATTTTTAGTTGGCTGAAGTTCTATCAATGTAGTCAACAAGATTGAGTTGCTTTGAGGTCAAACCGAAGCAACTCAGTTCCTGATCCTCAAAATTCAAATCCCTCTATCTTTTTATATACTTGGAATTGGAGAAAATTGAGGCCAAATTCGTGATCCTGAGCATTTTCTCTTTAAATTAGTGTCCTTGTTTTCCATTTTTCATGAAGTTTAGGTTGGACCAGTCCCGTGGTCCTCATCGGAGAAGATGACCGGAGCTAGGGCTTCAGTGGTGTGTTGGCAAGGTTCCAACCATCTGATCTTGGTCCAGCATTCTAATCTTGGCCATTGGTTTTGATTACCACGCGTGTGGCACTTTGACTCAAGTCTACTATGGATAGCGCGTGCGTAGCCATCAGATCTGCCACCTCAATTAATGAGGGAGATCTAATGGCCCTTGTTTTTTAGTATTTTCTGATTTTATGTTTAATCCTTTTATTTTGTTTAATTCATATTAGTTTCATTTTTAATCAAAAAATTTCATCTTTCACCAAAAATCTTTAAATATTTTTCTCTTTCATTTTCTGAATTAAAATTATTTTTTGGATTAATTTTTCTATTTGTCATGAATTAAATGTTTTTGTGCATATTTTTAATTGTTTAAAAATACTTCTGACTTTTCAAAAATCATGAAATTTTTTGCCTAAGGTCCTTTGACCTTGTTTGACCTAGGATAAATGTCTTGGCCATTTATTTGGTGTTTTGAAGAGATTTTAGGTTTTGACCAAATTAAATGAATTTTAATGTATTTTTAATTTAATTTTTAATTGATTAATTGTGTAAAAATGATGTTGAGTCATTTTTATGGTCTTGTGATGTTTGACTATTTGTTTGGGCCTTGGTCAAGGTTGATTTGACTTTTGTTGGATTAAAATCATTGAATTAGGGGATTGATGAAATGTACATTTCATCTCCCAAAATGAATGAACGATTTTAATTTGACAAAATTCTCCAGTGACCAATTTGTGTTTTTCTTATTTCCCCTCCCTATTCATCTTCATCCCTATTCTTTCTCATTCCTTTCATTGACCAACGAAGTCTCGATATCCTAAGGCTAATTAGTTCATCAATGACTTTGTGTCAGATGAACCAATACAAGTATGGATGAGATAGGTTCATCCCTTTTGATCTTTTCTTTTAGTGTGTGGTATGTTTTAGGTGTTTGGTTCATTATATCAAATATCTAACATGAATTAACATCTAAATTTTTATTACCCAGCCTCAGATAGTTGTGACTTCTACATAAGTCTAATTACGATTGCTTAACATAGAGCTAAATTTGACCCTAAAGGCATAGAATTCTAGTAAGTGAGATTGTAAGTCTCCCATCTTTCATGGTATTGTGTGGAAACTTTGCCTTTTTTTCCTTCCTATGGAAGATTTCTTGGTTCAAGGATTCATGCTTGTGAATAGATGGTTGAGTGTTCTCCAAAGAATGACTTAATCAATTAAAAAGCAAAACACCACTAACATTCAATTAACTTTGACTAACATTTGAATAACTCTTATTAATATTGCTTTACTTTCAAGTCATTTACTTTTGCAATTTAATTTCTAGTCATTTATCATTCATTGCCATTTACATTTCATTTAACTTGTTTATGTTTATGCCATTTTTACTTTACTCATTTGAGCCATATCTTG
This sequence comes from Lathyrus oleraceus, assembly GCF_024323335.1. Taxonomy (NCBI): domain Eukaryota; kingdom Viridiplantae; phylum Streptophyta; class Magnoliopsida; order Fabales; family Fabaceae; genus Lathyrus; species Lathyrus oleraceus. The sequence goes on along the minus strand of NC_066581.1, from coordinate 69,110,601 downwards.
TGTTTGTATATATTTGTTTGTGTATTTTTATTTTGGTTGTGGTCTTAGGAACTTAAAACACTTAATAAACAACAAAAACCCTAAAAAATGTTTGGTGGACTGTTGACCTTCATCTGAACTTTTGGACTTAAAACTAGACAACATTCCCTATGCAAAAAGGACTTGGTCAATGCCAACATTTCAGAGACCAAGTTATTCTGAATTGAGCTTTCATCTGTTGCAAGTCTTGGGATTTATTTGAACTCATCTGCTACATTGTCTTGATGCAAACTATTACTTTAAACATGTGTCTGATGCTTCATTCTAAGTGGATCAAAGAATATTTCATTTGATACATGAGAAGACAAAGAAAACTACTAGTTATGGGATTTGCTTGCTTGGATATGGCTCTCTTTATTTGATGCCTTGATCTTCATAATGTCTAATATTGCTAATTGCTTATTGATTATTGCTTGATGGTCATGAATTTACCGCTACAGAAATTAAGTGGAGACTCTGCTGGGGAGTAGTCCTTAGTGGGTTTAGCCTACTTTTTTTATGAGTATATATATATATATATATATATATATATATATATATATATATATATATATATATATATATATATATATATATATATATATATATATATATATATATATATATATATATATATATATATATTTGTATATTTGATGTTTGTAAATTTGTTTGTATGATATAATCTGTCTGTTGTGCTTGGTGATCTCTGAGTGGTGAGATAAGTTCTAACCCGAACTTGAGTGCAATTAATATAGTAGGATGGTATAGTCATGTTTAACTTGTGTGGAGTAGTCCTTAACAAGTTGGCTTGAGAGCCATCTACTCGGTGGAGACACTTTTGGAGTTAATAATGTCACACAAGTTATTTGTGGTTAGGCATTACTTTCTCTGATTTGAGGTCCGAGAAGCTGAGGACCGTAGAACATTTAACCCAACTTGGCCTATTTAGGACGTAGTGAGGAGGCTATTCAGGTGTAGGCTTGATAACAGTTGTTACGCGATACTACACTCAGACGAGTTTCTCTTGAGAATATTATGGGTTGATGAGTCAGTCATCCTAACCTATAATATCCGATAGATGGGATTGGTACTCTGGGAACTTTCTAGAACATGATCTACAGGTTTTATCCATAGTACACTCCTTTGGGATGATTCTTAACCTGACTCCGTGCTCGTGACTCATAACAAACCCTTTGATTCTTGGTTGATCCAATCAAGTCTTGTCAATATCAATGGAACTTGGGTGTTGATAAGGTGAAAACCATAATCCACCAAAATGGGTGATTGATCTTGATGATGACTTGATCCATCCCTTGACCTTTGTTTGTGTTTTCCTTGTGAGTGATCCCTTGTTTGTGATTGTTGCATTCATGCATACATGCGCATCATAACATTCATCACAGAAAAATAAATTTCAAGGAACTAAGGTCTTATTTGGAAATATTTTCAGACCATGGATTGTGGACGAAGGAACACTAAGAAGTACAGTTTCAGATGTCCTGATTTGAAAGAGCTAAGGAAGTTGTCATCCTTTGTATTAGATCCCTTGGATTTCAAGCAACGTCATGGGAAGCTTTTGTCTATGCTATCTACTGATGTAGTTGAAGGACTTCTGAGTGTTTTGGTTCAGTTTTATGACCCTCTCTACTGGTGCTTCACTTTACCTGATTATTAGCTTGGTCCTATGTTAGAGGAGTATGCCCATCTCTTGGGAATACCTGTTTCTGACAAGGTACCTTTTATTGGATTGAAGGAGATTCCCAGGTCTCATATCATAGATGAAGCTCTTCATTTGAAGAAATCTGAGATTAAAGCTCATTGGATGAAGAAAGGAGGTGTTTTTCGATTGACTTCTGAGTTCCTCATTGGTAAAGTTATTGTCTTTGCTCAAGCCGGTAGTGTGGATGCTTTTGAATCCATCTTTGTTTTGCTCATCTATAGCTTAGCATTGTTCCCTAACATTGACAGTTTTGTTGATGTCAACGCCATTAGGATCTTCTTGATTGGGAATCATGTTCCTACTATGTTGGGTGACATGTTTTTATCTTTGCATTTAAGAAATTCTAAAGGTGGTGGGACTATTGTGTGTTGTGTTCCTCTTCTGTACAAGTGGTTTATTTCGCACTTGCCTCAGACGCCTGCTTTTTTGGAGAACAAACAATGTCTACGGTGGTCCCAGAGACTTATGTCTCTCGCTAATGATGATATTGTTTGGTATGATTATGCATTGGCTAACTTGGATATTATTGACAGTTGTGGTGAATTCTCTAATGTGCCCCTCATTGGTACACAAGGGGGAATCAACTACAATCCTGCTTTGGCTCATCGTCAACTTAGGTTCCCCTTGAGAGATAAACCTAATTACACTCAGTTAGAAGGTATTTTCTATCACGAGGGTAAAGATCCCCAACATTTGAAGAAGAAGATGATACATGCTTGGCATAATGTGCATAGGAAGGGAAGATCCAAGCTTGGTCCGTGCAACTGTATAGCTTTGGAAGCTTACACTATTTGGGTGAAGAAAAGAGCTTTGGAGATGAAGTTGTCATATTCTTGTGAGAGACCTATGTCTTTGGTTGTGGCTGAGCCATTAACTCTCCCTAACCAAGATGTAGAGGAGTTGGAAGACGCGCTCACTAAGATGAAGCAAGTGAAAGATATGTGGGAATAGCGGTTCCATGATTTGATCCGAAAGCATGAAGGGTTGCAGCTTGAGTCAAAAGACAGGGATGCACTCATTGAGATTCTTGAAGACCGATCGATGAAGAGACAGAGAGAGATAGAGGGTCTACCTCCCTCTAGTATGCCTTAACCTTCCGGTGCTTGGAAGAAGATTATTGATTAGCTAGTTCTTGAGAAGGCTCAGATGAAGACATCTTTTGAGTCTGAGATTCGACGCATCCAAAGGAAGTATGCACCCACAGCTAGATCATCTGATATCGTTGCTAAGGGATCCACAGGATGATTAGTTTCCTTTTCTCTTATATTTGTACTTTGGATTTTGAAATTGTACTCAGTGTAATCCTTCCAAAATTTATGAATAAAAAAAGATGTTTATAGTCAATCAAATTGTTACTATTGTTATTATTTAATATTTTCAAATAGAAATTCATATGTTCCTTGAAATTAAATAAACAAAAACATTGCACTTCATGCATCATTTGCATAGTAGGTTTGCTTCCGCCAGATATCTTATTGGTTATTCTTCTATCCTTCAGCCAAACTGACTCACCGATACAACACTCGCGCTAATCAACCCAAGATCATGGAGTACTTAGAGCAAGATAATAGAGAGATGAAGGATGAAATTGTATGGTTAACTGCTATGGTGGAGTATGTTCTTGCTGAGCAGAATCAACCTTCACCAACTTCTGCAACTCCTCCCCAGAGGACTGTCATTTCTGAGGTTGCTACCTCAAACATTCCTATTTCTCCTGCCAGTCAATCCATTCCTTCTATGCCTATTGGATTCCCTTGGGGAATGCCACCTAATTTTATGCCAGAAGGGTATGCATCCACGTTTATTTCTCTACCAGGATCTAGCCCGGTCATGTCAGTACCTCCTCCAATTGTTCACACTTTGCCTCGTGTTGAGGACACTATTTACCATTTTGAGCCATCTGAGGGCCCAGACGTGTATGAAAAGATGGATGAAATGAAGGATCAGTTCCTCGAGTTACGAAAGGAGTTGAAGACTCTGAGAGGAAAGGACTTGTTTAGGAAGAGTGTTGTTGAGCTCTGCGTGGTACCAAATGTGAAGATCCCGATGAAGTTCAAAGTCCCTGACTTTGAAAAGTATAAGGGAAACACTTGTCCTTTGAGCCACCTAGTGATTTATGCCAGAAAGATTTCTACCCAAACTGATAATGATCAGTTGCTGATTCACTACTTCCAAGACAGTTTGACTGGTGCTGCTCTGAGATGGTATAGGGGGTTAGACAGTGCAAGTGTACGTACTTTCAACGACTTAGGTGAAACCTTTGTTAATCAATACAAGTACAATGTTGATATGGCGTCTGATAGAGACCAACAGAGGTCTATGTCTCAGAAGGAGAAGGAGACATTCAAGGAGTACGCCCAGACGTAGAGAGAGCTTGCTGCCCAAATGAGCCCGTCATTAGAAGAGAAAGAAATGATGAATATTTTCTTGAAGATGCTGAGTTCATTTTATTATGAACGTATGATTGCAAGTTCCCCCAATGACTTTACCGAAATGGTAAACATGGGGATGAGGTTAGAAGAGGGAGTCCGTGAAGGACGTCTGTCTAAAGAAGAAGCATCGTCTAGCAAGAAATATGATGGTAGTTTCTCCAAGAGGGATGAGGCGGAAACTAATTCAGTGTCTGTAGGGTGGCAGAGGAGGCCTCATGTCCGAAAAATTTCTCAACCTCGTCAACACCAACATCAAGTTTCTTCAGTGATTCCTGTATTTTCCACAATTCCAACAATCAATATGTTCCGATTCAACAATAACAATGTCAACAACAACCGCAACAAAGAACCAAATACAACAACAACAATAATAATCAACAAAATTTTGAGAGGAAGAAGGTCTCCTTTGACCCTATTCCTATGTCCTACGCAGAATTGTACCCATCTTTGGTTCTCAAGAACCTTATTCAACCCATAAATTCTCCACAAATTCCTGACCCACTTCCATGGTGGTCCAAACCTGAACTTCGTTGTGCTTTTCACCAGGGAGACCCTGGACACGACAGAGAGAATTGATATCCGTTGAAGTATGAGGTACAAAAGCTTGTGAAGAGTGAGATGGTGTCCTTTGAGGACCGAGCACCTAATGTGAAAGCTAATATGTTGCTTGCTCATGGTAATGCTTCTATCAACATGGTAGATGGTTGTCCTGGTGAGTATAAGGTTTATGATGTTCTCCATATCAGACAACCTTTGGTGGAAATTCATAAGGATATCTGTTTGGTCAGTGACTGTGAGCACGATCATGATGGTTGTGTGATATGCAGTATAAACTCTCGTGGATGTGTTATTGTCAAGAGGAATATTCAGAGGTTGATGGATGAAGGACTTATCCAAATTTGTCAGTCGAGAGATGTAAATGATGTGAATGTAATCGTGCTTGTGTTCAAGACCCCTGAGCGGGTAGTTATTCAGTTTGATAGTAGCAGCAACAACAACAATAATAGATCAGTATCGTCATTGGTAATACAGTTAGTGGGCCCTGTTTCGTATGCATCCGATAAAGTTGTGCCTTATCGGTATAACGGCACAATGGTGGAGAATGGTCAAGATGTTCCTTTACCAGTAGCAGATTTTGTGATAAATATAGCTGATATTGCAAAGGTGACCCGTAGTGGTCGTGTTTTCGGTCCGGTCTTTTCAATGGAGGTAGAGGATGTTACAGCTAGTAAGAAGGCAGAGATTCCAGTGCCGAATCAAGTTAGTGCTTCATTATGCCAGTCTAGTGAATCCAGCAAACTAAAGGCTAATGATGATGATGAGGTATTGCGTCTGATTAAGAGGAGCGAGTTCAATATGGTGGAGCAGCTACTCCAAATCCCGTCAAAGATCTTCGTGTTGTCACTATTGATGAATTATAAAGCACATAGGAAGGCATTGCAGAAAGTGCTTGAACAAGCCTATGTTGAACATGATGTTACTGTGGATCAGTTTGACCATATTGTTGCTAACATCACTTCTTGCAATAATTTGAGTTTTTGTGATGAAGAGCTTCCTGAGGAAGGCATAAATCACAAACTAGCGCTCCATATTTCTATGAATTGTAAGGAGGACGCTCTGTCCAATGTGTTGGTCGATACTGGTTCATCTTTGAATGTGCTTCCGAAGTCAACTCTGTCCAGACTTTCCTATCAAGGTGCCCCAATGAGATACAGTGGCGTAGTTGTCAAGGAGTTTGATGGTTCCCGTAAAATCGTCATCGGTGAAGTGGACCTTCCAGTTAAGATAGGTCCGAGTGATTTCCAAATCATTTTTCAAGTGATGGATATCCACCCGGCCTACAATTGTTTATTGGGGAGGCCATGTATTCATGAGGCAGGAGCAGTGACGTCAACTCTGCATCAGAAGCTAAAATTTGTGAAGAACGGCAAGCTTGTCGATGTTGGTGGAGAGAAGGCGCTATTAGTGAGCCATCTGTCATCCTTTAGTATGTTAAAGATGAGGATGAGGTTGGAACGCCGTTCCAAGCCTTGTCTATTGCTGAAGTGAAGAAAACTGGAACACCTATGTCCTCTCTCAAGGATGCTCAGAAAGCTATTGAGGGCGACAACACTGATCATTGGGGGCGAATGATAGAGATTGCTGAGAACAAGAATAGGGCCGGATTGGGATTTCAACTAGGGTCATTTAATGTCAAAACCGAAGAGGTGAAAACGAGTTTCCGTAGTGGAGGGTTCATTCATGGTAATGATCAACACTCAGTTGCTGTGATCGAGGACAGTGACAATGAAGATGAAACTTGCGCCAACTTTGTGACGCATGGCCAGACTTGCAACAATTGGGTTGTTGTTGATGTTCCTATTGTTAGTCATCGATCTAAGTAATTTGTTTTTTCATTTTTTAAGGAAAATCCTTCTCTTATGCCTAAGGGAGAAGTGAACATTGTTGGGCATTTCAATTATCATCAATAAAATGTAAATTTATTCATCCACATCTATGATGCTTTATTTTTACTTTTTGCTTTTTTTGAAAATGGTAATCACAAAAAAACAATCTTCCATCTGCATAATATTTGGTCACAACTCATTTCTCTAAAATCAAAATATCAAATCATTATGCAGGTTGGTTCTCAAACCCATTGAATACAATGATCCTACTCCCTCTCCAAACTTTGATTTCCCTGTGTTTGAGGTTGAGGAAGAAGTTGACGATGATGAAGTATCTGATGAATTATCTCATTTACTTGAGCATGAGGAAAGAGCCATTCAGCCGTTTGAAGAGCAGATTGAACTAGTCAACTTGGGTTCCGAAGACGATGTGAAGGAAGTCAAGATTGGGTCTCAACTATGTCCAAAGCTTAAGAAGGGGTTGATTGATCTTCTTCGAGAGTATTCTGATGTGTTTGCTTGGTCCTATCAGGACAGGCCTTGGTTGGATTCCGAGATTGTGGAGCATAGATTATCGTTGAAGCCAAAATGCCCGCTAGTCAACCAGAAGTTGAGAAGACTCATCCTGATATGGCAATTAAGATCAAAGAGAAAGTGCAGAAGCAGATTGATGCTGGTTTTCTTGTAATCTCCGAGTATCCGCAGTGGGTGGCCAATATTGTGCATGTTCCTAAGAAAGATGGAAAAGTCCGCATGTGTGTTGATTATAGAGATTTGAATAAAGCTAGTCTAAAAGATGATTTTCCTCTGCCACACATTGATATGTTGGTAGACAATACAACTAAATTCAAAGTCTTTTCATTTATGGATGGATTTTCCGGTTATAATCAAATCAAGATGGCACCTAAAGATATGGAGAAGACCATATTCATTACACCCTAGGGAACATTATGTTATAGAGTGATGCCTTTCGGTTTAAAGAATGCTGGTGCAACATACCAGAGAGCTATGACCACTCTTTTTCATGATATGATGCATAAAGAGATTGAAGTCTATGTTGATGATATGATTGCCAAATCAAGTAATGAGGAAGAACATGTTAGGCATTTGTTGAAGTTATTCCAGCGTTTGAGGAAGTATAAACTCCGCTTAAATCCCAACAAGTGGACGTTTGGTGTTTGTTCTGGTAAGTTGTTGGGCTTTATTGTCAGTGAGAAAGGTATCGAAGTTGATCCTACCAAGGTCAAAGCAATACAAGAAATGCATGCGCTCAAAACTCAGAAGCAAGTCAGAGGTTTTCTCGGCCGCTTGAATTATATATCAAGATTTATATTGCATATGACTGCCACCTGCGCACCTATCTTCAAGCTTCTTCAGAAATATCAGTCTTGTGATTGGACCGAAGACTGCCAGAAAGCTTTTGACAGTATCAAAAAGTATTTGCTTGAGCCCCCGATTCTGTCTCCACCTGTTGAAGGAAGACCATTGATCATGTATTTAATTGTGCTTGATGAGAGTATGGATTGTGTTCTGGGTCAGCAAGATGAATCTAGGAAGAAAGAATATGCAATTTACTACCTGAGTAAGAAATTCACCGACTGCGAGACTCGGTATTCTATGCTTGAAAAAACTTATTGCGCATTGGCTTGGGTTGTAAAGCGTCTGCACCAGTATATGTTGAATCATACTACTTAGTTGATATCAAAAATGGATCCAATCAAGTATATCTTTGAGAAGCCTGCTTTAACTGGGAGGATTGCCTGTTGGCAGATGTTGTTATTAAAGTATGATATTGAATACCGATCTCAAAAGGCTATCAAAGGTAGTGTCTTGGCTTACCACTTGGCTCACCAACCGATTGAAGATTACCAGCCAGTATAGTATGATTTTCCTGACGAAGAGATTTTGTACTTGAAAATGAAAGATTGTGATGAACCATTGCTTGAAGAAGGGCCAGAACCTGGTTCCCATTGGGGCATGGTATTTGACGGAGCTGTTAATTCTTATGGTAATGGCATTGGGGAAGTGATTATTACTCCTCAAGGAACTCATTTTCCATTCACAACTAGATTGAATTTCAAGTGTACAAATAATATGGCTGAGTATGAAGCTTGCATTATGGGGCTTGAAGAGGCCATTGATCTCAGAATCAAATATCTTGACATCTGTGGAGATTCAGCTATGGTTGTGAATCAAATCAAAGGTGAATGAGAGACGAATCAACCTGGTTTGATACCATATAGAGACTATGCGAGGAGGATTTCAACTTTCTTTACAAAGGTTGAGTTCCATCATATCCCTCGAGATGAAAACCGGATGGCAGATGCTCTTGCAATGTTGGCTTCAATGATTATGGTGAAATTTTGGAATGAAGTTCCTAATCTGACAGTGATGCGTCTTGATAGGCCAACTCATGTATTTGTTGTTGAAGAGATCAAAGATGAGAAGCCATGGTATTTTGATATTAAGTGTTTCCTCCAAAGTCAGATTTACCCGCCTGGGGCATCTTTGAAAGATAAGAAGACTTTGAGAAGACTAACTGGTAACTTCTACTTGAATGATAATGTGCTTTACAAGAGAAAATTCGAGATGGTCTTGCTCAGATGTCTGGATAGACACGAAGCAGACTTATTGATGACTGAAGTCCATGAAGGTTCCTTTGGTACTCATTCCAATGGACATGTTATGGCTAAGAAGATGTTGAGGGCAGGTTACTATTGGCTGACAATGGAATCTGACTGTTGCAAGTTTGTGAAGAAATGCCACAAGTATCAAGTTTATGCAGATAAGGTTCATGTTCCTCCGACACTGTTGAATGTCATTTCCTTTCCATGGTCCTTCTCCATGTGGGGAATTAATATGATTGACATGATTGAGCCCAAAGATTTGAACGGACGTCGTTTCATTTTGGTGGCTATTGACTACTTCACAAAGTGGGTTGAAGCGACATTGTATGCAAATGTAACCAAGCAAGTTGTTGTGAGGTTTATCAAGAATCAGATCATATGTCGTTATGGTGTGCCAAGTAAGATCATTACTGACAATGGATCAAACTTGAAAAATAATATGGTGGAAGCTCTTTGCAAAGACTTCAAGATTGCACACCATAATTCTTCTCCTTACAGACCTAAAATGAATGGAGTTGTTGAAGCTGCAAATAAGAACATCAAGAAGATCATTCAGAAGAGGGTTGTGACCTACAAGAATTGGCGAGATGCTCACATTTGCTTTGCATGAGTACCGTACATCTGTCCACACTTCAACAGAAGTAACCCCTTTCTCACTTGTTTATGGCATGGAAGTTGTGCTCCCCGTAGAGGTTGAGATCTCATCATTGCGTGTCTTGATGGAAGCCAAGTTGACTGAGGCTGAATGGTGTCAGACCAGATATGACCAGTTGAACTTAATTGAAGAGAAGAGGTTGATTTCCATGTGTCATGGTCAGTTATATCAGCATAGAATGAAGAAGGCATTTGATAAGAAGGTCAGACCTCGTGTGTTTAGAGAAGGTGACCTTGTGCTTAAGAAAATTCTATCCTTCAAACCTGATGCTAGGGGAAAGTGGACTCCTAATTATGAAGGCCCGTATGTTGTTAAGAGATCCTTTTCAGGAGGTGCTTTAATTCTTACAACTATTGATGGTGAAGAGTTCACTCGTCATGTGAATACCGATGCAGTCAAGAAATACTTCACCTAAAAATAAAAAGAATAGCTCGCTATGTTGAAAACCCAAAAGGGAGGCTTAGGTAAAAATGAGTGTCTCGGTGGATTGAAAACCCGAAAGGGCGATCTAGGAAAAAGTTTGAGACATAAAATAGAAAATTATCCTGGTAGATTGAGTACCCCACCTTGGGGCAATCTAGGCAAAAATTAGGGATTATGGAAAGTAACTCCATTCGGTTGGTCCTAACCATTGAGGAAATTTGGAGCAAGTCATTTGGTTCTGATTCATAATTCTCAACCAAAGCCAAGAGCACAACGAATATTGAAGTTGGTAGGAAGAGTAGTGATCATGGCATTCAATGTAGCCCTTTTCCATGTATATTACCATTTTCAACTTTTGGAAAGATCTATGGGGTCTTGTCATTTACAGACTACCATCCTATTAAATAAAGTTGAGCTTTTACCCAATTGTTTCCACTCTTATTTATTTCAGCTAAATAAAATTGAATTTTTATGATGGTAATTTTAAAATAAATTAATAAATAAAAATCATTTTTCTTAAAGAATATAAAAGCAATTACTTTAAAAATAATTGATTTCAGTAAGGAATATCAACAACAGTCTGAGAACAGGTAAGTCTTGACAATGTGGAGCCTCGTTGGTCTTCCCTAAGCAGTTGGTTTGTTGATAATTCCCAATGATTCATCATTTGTCCCCAGTAGAGTTGAACTGGTGGTCAGTCCCTTTCGTAAAACATTCATTCTCCAGCTGAGTTGTATGCTCACATCCTCAGCAGTTTGCCTAGATCCTCTATGCAGAGTTTTATCTTTTGTTATCCCCGGTGGAGTTCATCCTCAGATACAACAGTGTTAATTTTCAGCAGTATTTGATTTGGTCCCCTGCGAGGTTGTCTCCCATTTTCTATGATGTTGACCTAAAATGCCCCGCAGAGTTTACAACTCGGATCCTCGGCGGACCTTTTCTCTTTCCCCTAGTCAGGATTGAGATATTCACAGCCAAATTATTGATATTCATCCCCATCATTTTTCTCTAGTTGGTGTTTCCATCTTGTTTAGATTAGCTGAGTGTTGTAGCGATGATTCAAATCTGAGATATATGTATCCTTTGTGATTGCTTTGTCAACATAATCATCAATCATATACTTACATAATAAAACAACAGATATTTCATTGTGCATTTTCATTGCATTTTATTCCTTATGTCTGATCCCCTGCTATGGTGCCATTATTTCCCCGTGCAGGTTTGGTGTGTCTGTCCTCTTTCAATTGTAGAGTGTCAACCCTTTTAAGCAGAAAGAATTTACCCTTTCTCGTTTCCCCACTGAGTTATTTCCTCCTGGATGATTATTGTTTCAGTTTCCTCCCCAGTTAATTATCTGAATGGAACCGCTCCCCTTGAGTTATGTCCTCATTGGGTTGAGTCCCTGTTTGACGTTTTCTTTCTAGTTATTAGCTAGATAGATACTTTTGGTCCCTTGAGAGTCTGTTACCCAATAACTGATAATTTTCTTCTCGATTTATGAGTACTTTACTTTTGCCAATACTCGGTAAATGTAATTTACTTCCTTCATTTTTTCCCAGCGGATTCATCTTCACGTTTCCCCAGGCAGTCTATCCTTGATATGTTCATCCTAACCGATGAGGGATATTCTCCCTTTGTGGTTTTCTACCCAGTAAAAAGGTAGTTGTAATCCCTATTTTCATTCCCCAGAGAGTTGATCCTTGATATGTTCATCCTAACCGATGACGAATTTTCTCCCTTTTTGGTATTTTATCCAGTAACTGGTAGATATAAATCCTACTTCTCCCAGAGTTAATCCTTGATATGTTCATCCTAACCGATGACGGATTTTCTCCCTTTGTGGTTTTCTACCCAGTAAAAAGGTAGTTATAAACCCTGTTTTCTCCTGTTGAGTCTATCCTTGATATGTTCATCCTAACCGGTGACGGATATTCTCTTTTTGGTATTCTATCCAGTAACTGATAGATATAATTCATATTTTTTCCCGGCGGTATATCCTTGATATGTTCATCCTAACCGATGACGGATATTCTTCCTCTGAGTCTATCCTTGATATGTTCACTTTAACCAGTGACAAATATTTTCTCTTTGGTCTTCTACCCAATAGACGGTAGTTGTAAATCCTATTTTAATATTTTCCCCAGCAGGTTCTTCTTACCCAGTAACTGGTAACGAACACACCTTCTCTTTCCTCAGCGAGTCATCCTTGATATGTTTACCCTAACCGGTAATGGATGTCCCTCTGTCAGAATACATTATCTTCCTACCCAATAACCGATATTAGTTAATATATTTCTGGTACTCCTGTGTTGAAGATCTTTCTTCCCTAGTCGAGTTTGATTCAGGTATTTCAGCTTTGTTCTGATCTACCTATTTCCCCCGTAGAGTTTTCCCTTATCCCCAACCGAGTCTTTCCATTGATTTATTTTCATGTAATTCCCCTCGTGTCTCCAGCAGTTTTCAAGTCGTAGCCTGGCCTATGCAGAACACTTTTATCCCTCAAAGTCTCTGTCTCCCCAGTGAGTTTTTCTTATGGAATGCAGTATGCTCCTGTGGACTTTCAGTCTCTCCGAATTCTTTTCCTTTGTGGCAATATTTCCCCACAAAGATACTTTAACATTTCATATCATATGCATCATGAGGTCTCTTAGGGACCAAAATTTGTTTCTATTGTTGTTATTTAAGTTCATTCTACTAAGTTGATACGAAGATTTTAACCTTCACATCCTCAGTTAGAATGTCCATAAATAGGGGCAGCTGTAAGAACCCAATTTTGACCCTAAGATCCCTCATGTTATCTCATCATATGCATTGGCTTTGGGATCACACCTTCGCATCCTCCTTACCCCATCATTCATTGGGATTGCATTGGGAGAGATAACCAAGCACATATGATTGTATCATACTTTGTTTTCATTATTTACTAACCAAAATGCCAAAAATATGTCAATATATAGTTTGTTGCTTTTGTAGGTAGTGTGCGTGTTCACCCATGCTCCATCAAGTTCATATCTAGGGTTTAAGATCCTTAATGCAAGGAGACTAATCAAGAGAGTGTTTAACTTGGTTCTATACATCATATATAGATCCCCATGATCTTCACATATCATTTTTATCAAGAATTCATCAAGAGTGTTAAGCTTGTTTGCCTTGGAAACCCTAATTCATCTAGGTATCTTGTGTGACTTCTTCAACAAGTTTCCTCATCAATTGATCAAATATTTCAAGGTATACTTAATATTACATCATATTATGCATATATGATCCATGAGTCCCAAAAATCAAGATAATGTCAAGCTAGCAAGATGGTTCATGGTGGTAGACCAGAGAAAGTCAACTAGTCAAAATTGGGGTTCCTTAGACCCTATCTCCTACATTAATTGTCATATGAAAATGATTCCAATAGAAAATTTACTCCTTGTGATATTACAAACAACTTTCATGTTGAAGTCAAGATCTAGTTTTTCTTGGAAAGTCATTTTTTATGGTGAAAGATTATAGGTCATTTTGTCTGAATCCCAGTTAGGAGGTCAACTTCCAAGGACCATAACTTGCTCAATTTTTATGAGATGAAATCCATTCAATTCCATGATCAAATTAAATGTGTCCTTTTCAACTTTTATGTTTGGAGAAAGTTAAAATTCAACTCGAAAATGCATGTGCCAAGAGGAAAAATTATAGGTCATTTTGGGCCATTACCATTGAACAAGTGATTTTCCTCAACTTCTAAAATGCATAACTCCTTCATGCCAAATCCAAATGAGGTCAAATTTATGACCAAATTGAATAGGTTTGAAATAGATATAACTCTGATGAAGGAACGTTTTCCATTTGAAGTCCATAGAAAAAGTTATCCAAGGTGGAAGAAGTGAACATTTGACTTGGTACTTAGAAAATTTTCAAATATGTTTGATTTTTCAAACTTCCACCTCAAAATTAATCATGATACGTGCTTCAAATGGAAATGTATTCAACATGAAAGTTGTTCCCCTTGATCTCACCTTTCCAAAAAGTCCCAGATTATCTCATTTGGATCTAAATTGTAGGACTTGCATATGGGTGCAATGCATGGCCCCATTTGGAAGATCTTCATGACCAATTTCCATTCCACATTGCATGGCTTCATGAATTGTTTTCAGCATCACATGTGCATGATTTTGGATCCTTTGACATCATTCTTTAGGATTTATACACACCAATGCAAGCTTGCATGAGTTCATTACTATTTTTGGAGTTTGAATGGAACTGTGCAAAAAGCATTTGAAAAGCCTATAAATACAAGTGCCATGAGCTCAGAAATGCATCAACACCTTGCCCAAGCTTTGCCAAGGCAACTCAGACCCCTCACTCCGTAGAATTTTTTGAGGATTTCATTGAAATCGAGTTTGAATTTCACCTTCTGTTTTGATGTTCAAACTCCAAGAATTCATTGCCCTTTTCATCTCAATTGATCACTGCAAGCAAGAGGAGGAAGAATCAAGCAAATCCAGATCAAGCTGAATTGAAGATACTCGAAGGTTAAATTTCAGAAACTTCATCTCTTCGATTATCTCTCAATTCTTCACTATTCTTTGTGAATTTTGGTTGGCTGAAATCTTATCAGCGTAGGCAATAAGATTTAGTTGCTTTGAGGTTAAATCAAAGCAACTCAGTTCATGATCCTCAAAATTCAAATCCCTGTATCTTTTTATATACTTGGAATTGGAGAAAATTGAGGCCAGATTCGTGATCCTGGACATTTTCTCTTCAAATTAGTGTCCTTGTTTTCCATTTTTCATGAAGTTTAGGTTGGACCAGTTCGGTGGTCCTTACCGGAGAAGATGATCGGCGCTAGGACTCAAGTGGTGTGTTGGCAATGTTCCAACCATCTGATCTTGGTCCATCGTTCTAATCTTGACCATTGGTTTTGATTACCACACGTGTGGTGCTTTGACTCAAGTCCACCATGGACAGCGTGCGTGTGGCCATCACATTTGCCACCTCAATTAATGAGGGAGATCTGATGGCCCTTGTTTTTTGGTATTTTCTGATTTTATGTTTAATCCTTTTATTTTGTTTAATTCATATTATTTCATTTTTAATCCAAAAAATATGGGACTTTCACCAAAAATCTATAAATATTTTTCTCTTTCATTTTCTGAATTAAAATTATTTTTTAGATTAATTTTGGTATTTTTCATGAATTAAATGTTTTTATGCATATTTTTAATTGTTTTTAAAAATAATTATGACTTTTCAAAAATCATGAAATTATTTGTCTAAGGTCCTTTGCTCTTGTTTGACCTAGGATATTGGCCATTTATTTGGTGTTTTGAAGAGATTTTAGATTTTGACCAAATTAAATTGAATTTTAATGTATTTTTAATTTGACCTTTAATTGATTAATTGTGTAAAAATTATGTTGAGTCATTTTTAAGGTCTTGTGTGTGGAGGTAAATTCATGACCATCAAACTATGGATAAGCTTGACGTCAGTAAAACCAGAGGCGTGACCGTGCTT
This sequence comes from Lathyrus oleraceus, assembly GCF_024323335.1. Classification (NCBI taxonomy): domain Eukaryota; kingdom Viridiplantae; phylum Streptophyta; class Magnoliopsida; order Fabales; family Fabaceae; genus Lathyrus; species Lathyrus oleraceus. Next base: position 69,094,837 of record NC_066581.1, on the reverse strand, counting down.
TTATTGTTTCCAAGGGAAAAGGGGAAAGTACGAACAAAACCCAAAGATAAGAAGTTTTTAAATCAAAACTAATAAAATGCCAAAGATTACAGGTAAGGGGGTTGGTTACACAGAGGGAATGTGTTAGCACCCAAAGTGTCCTAGGTACTCTTAGGGAGCCCTTTTTTGTATGTACATGTATTTTGGTATAAAAAGATGTTTGCAATAAATAGAGTGTGGGGATGAGAAAAGAATTTATTAATTATACTTTTGTATTTGACAAGACCTTCGGACTTGTGCCTACGTACCAACATAAAATAGGGGATCAAAACCTCGTAGTTCATGGTAACAATTTCAAAGTGAGTGAGTTGCTTTTTAACAAAATTTAAGTTCGAAAGAGGCACAAAATGCCTAAAAAAGTTTGAATGGGAGTTAGTTCTTTTTGTCTTTGGAAATTTTAAGTCAAGCATTGTTAAGTTGATTTACAAGTTTGATCAAGAAAAAGAGTTTGAAAATGCAATGGCAGAAGCCCAAAGTTTCTAATTTGCAATAAAGGTCAAAGTTTAGAAATCACAATCAAAGAAGTTTCTTAAAAGGAGGGAGAGATTTGAAATTAAAGAAGTGGGAGGAGATGAAGAGACTAATCCTAAGCAAAAATTAAAAGTTAAGAGTTAAAAAGATCTAACCAATGGGATGCAATCCAATAGACAAGAATGTCATATAGAAACCCAATTTTCCCTTGGACTTTAGAATCAAGCAATATCAATACACACAATAGTAAGGTGAAGAGCAAGGCATCAAATAAAGATAGCCACATCCAAGCTTAGCAACTTCATGATCTTCTTCATAATATCCCATGTATCAGATGACATACTCCTTGAATGGCTCAAAATAAGGCACTACACACATATTCAAAATAACATTTTACATCAAGACCATGTAGTAGATGAACTCAAAAGAGATCTCAATACTTGCTTAAGATGAAAGTTCAATTTACAAAGACTGGCTTCAGAAAATTTGGCATTGGCCAAGTCCTTTTTGCATAGGGAATGTTGCCTAATTCTAAGTCCAATGTCTCAGATCAAATCCAACAGTCCACACAATTTTTTTTAGGGTTTTTGTTATTATTGTGTACATTAAGGTCAAAAGACCATAAACACAAACAAAATACATAAACAAGTATATACAATCACAATATAATCACAAAATATGGCTCAAGTGAGCAAAGTGAAAATGACATTAAAGTAAACAAGTTAAATGGTATGAATAATGGCAAATGATAAAGACTTGAATTTAAAGTGCAAAAAGTAAATGACTTGAAATTAAAAGTTAATCAAATGTCAGTTAATTAGAAGTTAGTATTGTTTTTGCTTTTTTTATTGTTTAAGTCATTCTTTGGAGAACACTCAACCCTCTATTCACAAGCATGAATCCTTGAACCAAGACATCTTCCAAAGGAAGGAAAAAAGGCCAAGTTTCCACACAATACCATGAAAGGGGGGAGACTTACAATCTCACTTATTAGAATGCTATGCTTTTGGGTCAAAATTTAGCGCTATCTTAAGCAATCGTAATTGGACTTATGTAGAAGTCACAACTATTTGAGGTCGGGCAATAGAAATTTTAGTGTTAATGCATGTAAGAGATATGGTATTATGAACCATACTCCTAAAACATACCACACTTAAAATAAAATGGCAAGAGGGTGGACCTAATCTCATTCATACTTATGTTGACTTTGCAATCGACTAGCCTTAGGATATAGAGATATCATAAGTCAATGAAATGGATGGGATAGAATGGGATTGAAGATGAAGAGGGAGGGGAAATGAAACAAACACAAATTAGTCATGGGAGGACTTTTATCAAATTAAAATCATTCATTCATTTTGGGATATGAAATGCATATCTCATCAATCCCCTAAATCCAATTATTTTAATCCAACAAAGTCAAATCAACCTTGACCAAGGCCCAACAACAAAAGTCAACCTCAATAAGTCAATCAAAATATCTCAACACAATTTATTTACAATTACACAATTAAAAATTAATTAAAAAATATATTAAATTAAATTATGGTTGGTCAAAATCCTAAAACCTCTTTAAAACACCAAATAAATGGCCAAGAGATTTATCATAGGTCAAACAAGGGCAAAGGACCTTGGAGAAAAAATTTCATTATTTTTGGAAACTTAAAAGTATTTTTAAACAATTAAAAATATCCACAAAAACAATTAAATCATGAAAAAAATTAATATTGATCCAAAAAATAATTTTAATTCAGAAAATGAAAGAGAATTTTTTTTGAAACTTTTTGGTGAAAGTTCCATATTTTCTGGATCAATATTAAAATTAATATGAATTAATGAAAATAAGTCAATTAAAATGAGAATCAGAAAATGCTAAAAAACATGGACCACTTGATCTCCCTCATTATTGAGGTGGCAGATCAAGTGGAACAGAGCGCGCTATCCATGGTGAACCTTAGTCAATGTTCCACACGCGTGATAATCAATTTGGGTGCTCAAGATTAAAACAAAATAGAAGGATCATGTGGTCTGGAGACGTGCCAACACATCGCCGGAGCTAGAGCTCCGGTCTTCTTCTCCGGTGAACCTCACCGGACTGGTCCACCTTCAACCATCACCAAAATAAAAAAGGAGGACATGAATTTAAAGTAAAAATGCTCAGGAGCTCGAATATGGCCTCAATTTCACCTAACTCTAAGTATATAAAAAGATACAGGGAGTTGAATTTTGAGGATCATGATCTGAGTTGCTTCGATTTAACCTCTAAGCAACTCAATCTTGTTGCCTACATTGGTAGGACTTCAGACAACCAAAAGTCAACAAGAATAGTGGAGAATTGAGTGAGAATTGAAGAAATGAAAAATTCAGAAATTCACCTTCGTTGTCGGTTCAGATAGACACGATCTTGCTCTCAATTGTGCTTGGCCTTGCTTTGGATGCTTGATGGAGTGGAAATGGATCAAGGAAGAAGAAGGACTCTTGGAGTTTGAATCTCAAAACAGTGGGAGATTTCAAACTCGATTTTCAATGAAAATCACCAAGCTTATCCTTTGAATGTGGAGGTTTAGGGTTGTAGTTTCAAAGCTTACGTGCCAGGGTCCCCAATTCTGAGTGAGAGGGATTCTATTTATAGCTAAGGTCATTGATAATTACACACCTCTTCAAAAATTCATAAATAACAAATCACCTTTGCATGGATGCATGGGCATGTGATAGGCCCATGTAATGATGAATTTGGACTTTTTGGAAAGGTTAGAAGAGGAACAACTTTCACGTTGAACACTTTTTCATTTTAAGCTTGGATCATGATGAATGTTGAGGTGGAAGTTTGGAAAATCAAACATATCGAAAATAATTCTAAGTACCAAGCCATATGTTCACTTCTTCCACCTTGAGTAACTTTTTCTATGGGCTTAAAATGAGAAACGTTCCTTCATCAAAGTTGTATCTCTCTCAAAGTCCTTAAAATTGGTCACAAATTTGACCTTATTTAGATTTAGCATGAAGGAGTTATGCATTTTAGAAGTTGAGGAAAATCACTTCTTCAATGGTTTTGGCCCAAAATGATGTATAATGTCTCCTCACATCACATGCATTTAAAAGTTGAATTTGCTCTTCCTCCAAACATCAAAGTTGAATTAAACATCCTGAGTTTAATCATTCAACTTGAATTGAATTCATATCATAAAAATTGAGCAAGTTATGGTCTTGGGAAGTTGACCTTCAAATTAGGGTTTAGACAAATGACCTATAATCTTTCACCATAAAAAATGACTTTCCAAATAAAACTAGATATTGACCTCAACATGAAAGTTGTTTGGGATGTCATTTAGAGTAACTTTTCCCTTGGAATCACTTTCATATAATAAAAATTGTAGGAGATAGGGTCTAAGGAACCCTAGTTTTGATCAATTCACTTTCTCTGGTCAACCACCATGAGCCAACTTGCTATCTTGATATTTTCTTGACTTTTGGGACTCACGGAGGATCATATATGCATAAGATGATGTAACGTGAAGTATCCCTTGAAATATTTGATCATTTGGTGAAGAAACTTGTTGAAGAAGTTACATAAGATACCCAAATGAATTAGGGTTTCCAAGGCAAACCAACTCCAAACTCTTGATGATTTCTTGATCAAAGTAACATGTGAAGATTATGGGGATTCATATATGATACTTAGAGCCATAGTAAACCATTTCTTGATTGAGCGCCTTGCATTGAGGGTCTCAAACCCTAGATATGAGCTTGATAGAGCATATATGAGCATGCACACTACCTACAAAAGAGTTAATCTATACAATGACATATTTTTGGTATTTTGGTTAGTAAACAAAGAAAAATGAAGTATGATACAATCAAATGGTGCTTGGTGATCTCTCCCAATGCAAACCCAAAGAATGAGGGGTAAAGAGGATTCCAAGGTGTGAACCCAATGCTAATGCATATGATGGGAATAGTATGAGGGATCTTAGGATCAAAATTGGGGTCTTACAGCTGCCCCTATTTAAGGACATTCTAGCTAAGGAGGTGAAGGTTAAAATCTTCGTATCGACTCAGTAGAATGAACGTAAATAATAATATATAGAAACAAATTTTGGTCCCTAAGAGACCTCATGATGCATATGATGTGAATGCAAAAATAATCTTTGTGGGGAAAATGTTGCCACAAAGGAAGAGAATCCGGAGAGACCGTAAGTCCACAGGAGTATAATGCATTCCATAAGGAAAACTCACTAGGGAGACAGAGACTCTGGCGGATAAAAAGGTCATGCGTAGGCCAGGATATGACTTAAAACTGTTGGGGGACACGAGGGGTTCCATGAGAATAAATCAATGGAAAGACTCAGCCGGGGAATAAAGGGAACATCTACTGGGGAAACGGGTAGATCAGAACAAAGTTGAAATACTCGAACTAAACAGGAAAAGGCGATTTCACCGAGGAAATACACACTCAAGATTATCTGGGGGAAGAAATGATCTTCAACACAGGAGAAACAAAATTATATTATCCGCTACCGGTTACTGGGTAAGGGTATAAAAAATTCTGATAGGGAGGACATCCGTTACCGGTTAGGGTAAACATATCAAGGATGACTCGCTGAGGGAAAACAGGAGGTATATTCATTACCAGTTACTGGGTAAGAATAACCTGTTGGAGAAAATCCAAATAGGATTTACAACGACCGGTTACTGGTCAGAAGACCGCAAAGGGGGAAAATATTCGTCACTGATTAAAGTGAACATATCAAGGATAGACTCACCTGGGGACCTTAGGAAGGATATCCGTCACCGGTTAAGATGAACATATCAAGGATAAATTGCCTGAAAAAGTAGGAATTAGATCTATCGAATACTGGATAGAATACCAAAAAGAGAATACCCGTCATCGATTAAGATGAACATATCAAGGATAAACTCCGAGGGGAGAAATAGGGATTACATGTATCAGTTACTTGATAGAATACCAAAAAGAGAATATCCGTCACCGGTTAGGGTGAACATATCAAGGATAGACTCCACAGGGGGAAATAGGATTTATAACTATCGGTTACTGGGCAGAAGACTGTAAAGAGAAGGAAACCGGTGACCGGTTAAGATGAACATATCAAGGATTAACTCTCTAGGGAAAGAAATAAGGATTACAACTACCTTTTTACTGGGTAGAATACCAAAAAGAGAATATCCGTCACCGGTTAGGATGAACATATCAAGGATAAACTTAAAGCAGGGAAGAAATTATCCGCCACCGGTTAGGATGAACATATCAAGGATAAACTTCTTGGGAGACGTGAGAAACGAATCTGCTGGGGAGAAAAGGTTACTTTTGCCAGGCATTGGGCAAAAAGTGAAATATTCACAAATTGAGAAGAATATTACCAATTATTGGGTAATAGACTCTCAGGTGACCAAAAGCATCTATCTAGGTAAGATCTAGAAAGAAACGGTCAATCAAAGACTCAACTCAATGAGGATATAGCTCAAGGGGAGTAGTTCCATCCAGACAATCAACTGGGGAGGAAACTGAAATAAGAATCATCCACGAGGAACTAACTCAGTGGGGAATGAAAAAGGACAGACAAACCAAATCTGCGTAGGGGAAAAGTATACCACCGTAGCAGAGGATCAGAGAAACAATGAATCACAAAGTGCATTGCAAATGCGATAATGAAATCTATGAGTGTATATGTATATGTATATGTATATATGATGATTATGCTGACAAAACGATCACAAAGGATACAAATTTCACTAGACTGAATCATCGATACAATTCTCAGCCAATCCTCAAAGTAGGGAAACAACTGCTGGAGAGAATCGGCCACCTCAAAGGCTCAACCCTGGCTGGGGAAACGAGGAGAGAATCTGCTAAGGAAACTTCATTATCAATTCTGAGGGGAATTTTAGGTCAACACCATATCAAATGGGAGATAACCTTGTAGAGGATCGAAAATACTGCTCAAGAATCGGGTTAACAGGGGTCATGGACAACACTGCTGGCGACTTGAGGGGAAACAAAATCTGCCGAGTCGTGTAAACAGCTGCAAATAACGCGCCTACAACTCGAGGGAGGCAATTGCGAACTCAGCTGGGGATACCAACAAAATTCGGCAAGAGATGCTGAAAAGCTGCTGGGGAAGAAATAGAGATCACGCCAACTGCTTGAGGAAAAACCAACAATGCTTCGCATTTAGGGCTTACCACTCTTCAAACCACTGTTGATATTCCTTTAATTGCTTTTTAAAAGTAACTGGTTTTATTATTTAAGAAAACCTGCTTTTTATTTTAAAACTTTAATTTCAAAATGATCACAAAAAAGTTTAATTCTATTTAGATGAATAAATAAAAGTGGAAACAATTGGATAAAAAGCTCAACTTTATTTAATAGAATGGTAGTCTGTAAATGACAAGACTCCACAAATTTTTACAAAAGTTGAAAAAATGGTAATTTACATGGAAAATGGCTACATTGAATATAATGATCACTAATCCTTCTACCTCCTTCAATATCCACTATGCTCTTGACTTTGGTTGAAGATGAATCAGAACCAATCATTGTGCTCAAGAAAGTCTTCAAGACTGAAGATCAACCAACTTGCAGTTACTTGCCATAATCCCTAATTTTTGCATAAATTGCCCCAAGGTGGGGTAATCAATTTATCGGGATAATTTTCTATTTTATGTCTTTAATTTTTGCCTGGATCTCCCTTTCGGGGTTTCAATCCACCGAGACACTCATTTTTGCCTAAGCCGCCCTTTTGGGTTTTCAACTTAGCGAGTTGTTCTTTTCTTTTTTAGGCGAAGCATTTCTTGACTACATCCGCATTCACAGGACGCGTGAACTCTTCACCGTCCATAGTTGTAAGAATCACAGCACCGCCTGAAAAGGCTCTCTTAATAACATATGGGCCTTCATAATTAGGAGTCCATTTGCCCCTAGAATCTGGTTTGAAAGATAGAATCTTCTTGAGCACGAGGTCACTTTCTCTAAACACATGAGGCCTAACCTTCTTATCAAATGCTTTCTTCATTCTCTACTGATATAACTGTCCATGGCACATGGCAGTCAACGTCTTCTCTTCAATCAAATTCAGTTGGTCGTACATGGTCTGACACCATTCAGCCTCAATCAACTTGGCTTCCATCAGTATACATAATGATGGGATCTCAACTTCTACTGGGAGCACAACTTCCATACCATAAACGAGTGAGAAAGGGGTTTCCCCTGTTGAAGTACGGATAGATGTACGATACCCATGCAAAGCAAATGGGAGCATCTCATGCCAATCTTTATACGTTACAACCATCTTCTGAATGATCTTCTTGGTGTTCTTGTTTGCAGCTTCAACAACCCCATTCATCATAGGTCTGTAGGGAGAAGAATTATGATGTGTAATCTTGAAGTCTTTGCAAAGAGCTTCCATCGTATTATTATTCAAGTTTGATCCATTATCAGTAATGATCTTACTTGACATACCATACCGGCATATAATCTGATTCTTGTTAAACCTCACAACAACTTGCTTGGTTACATTTGCATATGATGCCGCTTCAACCCACTTTGTGAAGTAGTCAATAGCCACCAATATGATACGATGTCCGTTTGAAGCTTTGGGCTCAATCATGCCAATCATATCAATTCTCCACATGGAGAAGGGCCATGGGGAGGAAATGACATTCAACAATGTCGGAGGAACATGAATCTTATCTGCATAAATTTGACATTTGTGGCATTTCTTCACAAACTTGTAACAGTCAGATTCCATTGTCAACCAATAGTAACCTGCTCTCGACATCTTCTTAGCCATAGCATGTCCATTGGAATGAGTACCAAAGGAACCCTCATGGACTTCAGTCATCAACAGGTCTGCTTCGTGTCTATCCATGCAACTGAGCAGGACCATATCGAAATTTCTCTTGTATAACACATCACCATTTAGGTAGAAATTGCCAGCTAATCTCCTCAAGGTCTTCTTTTCTTTCAAAGATGCCCCAGGCGGGTAAATCTGACTTTGGAGGAAATACTTGATATCAAAATACCATGACTTTTCATCTTTGGTCTCTTCAACACCAAACACATGAGCTGGCCTATCAAGACGCATCACAGTTAAATTGGGAACTTCATTCTAATAATTCACCATGATCATTGAAGCCAACATTGCAAGAGCATCTGCCATCCGATTTTCATCTCGAGGGACATGATGGAACTCAACCTTTGTGAAGAAATTTGAAATCCTCCTCGCATAATCTCTATATGGTATTAAACCGGGTTGATTTATCTCCCATACACCTTTGATCTGATTCACGACAAAATATGAATCTCCATAGATGTCTAAATACTTGATTATGAGATCAATGGCCTCTTTAAGCCCCATAATGCAAGCTTCATACTCATCCATATTATTTGTACACTTGAAAGTCAATATAGCTGTAAACAGAAAATGCGTGCCTTGAGGAGTAATAATTATTGCCCCAATGCCATTACCATACTGATTAACAGCTCCATCAAATACCATGCCCCACCGGGAACCAGGTTCTGGCCCTTCTTCAAGCAATGGTTCATCACAATCTTTCATCTTTAAGTACAGGATCTCTTCATCAGGGAAGTTAAACTGCACTGACTGGTAATCTTCAATCGGTTGGTGAGCCAAATGGTCAGCCAAGACACTACCTTTGATCGCTTTTTGAGATTGGTATTCAATATAATACTCGGATAACAACATCTATCAACGGGCAATCCTCCCAGTTAAAGCAGGCTTCTTAAAAATATACTTGATTGGATCCATTTTCAATATCAACCAAGTGGTATGATTCAACATATACTAACACAAACGCTTAGCAGCCCAAGCCAATGCGCAACAAGTCTTCTCAAGCATAGTAAATAGCATATTCTTCCTTTCCAGTTTCATCTTGCTGACCTAGAACACAACCCATACTCTCTTCAAGCACAGTCAAATACATGATCAATGGTCTTCCTTCAACAGGTGGAGACAGAATCGAAGGCTCAAGTAGATACTCTTTGATAATATCAAAAGCTTTATTGCAATCTTCGATCCAATCACAAGATTGATCTTTCCGAAGAAGCTTGAATATAGGCGCACACGTGGCAGTCATGTGCAAAATGAATCTTGAGATATAATTCAAGCGGCCGAGAAAAACCTCTGACTTGCTTCTTAGTTTTGGGCACAAGCATCTCTTGTATTGCTTTGACCTTGGCAGGATCAACTTCAATACCCTTTTCGCTGACAATAAAGCCCAACAACTTACCAGAACGAACACCAAAAGTACATTTATTGGGATTCAAGCGGAGTTTGTACTTCCTCAAACGCTGGAATAGCTTCAACAAATTCTCAACATGTTCTTCTTCATCACTGAATTTAGCAATCATATCATCAACATAGACTTCGATCTCTTTATGCATCATATCATGAAAAAGAGTGGTCATTGCTCTCTGGTAAGTCGCACCAGCATTCTTTAAACCGAAAGGCATCACTCTATAACAAAATGTTCCCTAAGGTGTAATGAATGTAGTCTTCTCCATATCCTCGGGTGCCATTTTGATATGATTATAACCGAAAAACCCGTCCATAAACGAAAATACTTTGAATTTAGCTGTATTATCTACCAACATATCAATGTGTGGCAGAGGGAAATTATCTTTCGGACTAGCCTTGCTCAAATCTCTATAATCGACACACATGCGGACTTTTCCATCCTTCTTAGGAACATGCACAATATTGGCCACCCACTGCGGAAACTCATCAGTAACAAGGAAACCAACATCATTTTGCTTTTGCACTTCTTCTTTGATTTTCACTGCCATATTAGGATGAGTCCTCCTCAACTTCTGCTTGACTGGCGGGCATTCTGGCTTCAACGATAATCTATGCTCCACAATCTCAGAATCCAACCCAGGCATGTCTTGATAGGACCAAGCAAACACATCTGAATACTCTCGAAGAAGTCAATCAACCCCTTCTTAACTTTAGGACACAGCCAAGATCCAATCTTGACTTCCTTCACATCATCTTCGGAATCCAAGTTGACTAGCTCAATCTGTTCTTCAAATGGCTGAATGGCTTTTTCTTCGTGCTCAAGTAGACGAGACAATTCATCAGACACTTCTTCATCACTTTCTTCCTCGGCCTTAAACACAGGGAATTCAAAGTTTGGAGAAGGAGCGGGATCATTGTATTCAATGGGCTTAGAAACCAACCTGCATAATGATTTGATATTTTAATTTTAGAGAAGTGAATTGTGACCAAATATTATGCAGATGGACACTTATTGTTTATTTATTTATGTTTTTTGTGATTACCATTTTCAGAAAGGCAAAAAGTAAAAATAAAACATCACAGATGTGGATGAATAGAATTGCATTTAATTGATGATCAAATTAAAAGATGCCAAACAATGTTCACTTCTCCCTTAGGCATAGGAGAAGGATTTTCAAAAACAATAAAAGAAATTACTTAGAATGATGAACAATAATAGGAACATCGACAGCGGTCCAATTGTTGCAAGCTTTTCCATGCATCACAAAATTGGTGCAGTCTTCATCTTCATCCCCCTTGATCCTTGCAGCTGAGTGTTGTTCATTACCATGAATGAACCCTCCGCTATGGAAACTGGGTTGCACATCTTCAACTGATGACCCTTGTTGGAATCCCAAACCAGCTCTGCTCTTGTTCTCGACGACATCTGCCATCCGGCCCCACTGATCAGAATTACCGTCTTCAACAACCTTCTGCGCGTCTTTAAAAGAGGACATGCGTTCCCCAACTCTCTTTTCTTCAGCAATAGATAGAGCCTGGAACGGATTTCCAATATCATCCTCAGCTTCAACATATGAGAAAGACGACAGGTGGCTCACCAACAGAGCCTTCTCTCCACCGATGATAACAAGCTTACCATTCTTCACAAATTTCAACTTTTGATGCAGAGTGGATGTAACAGCTCCCGCTTCATGTATCCATGGCCCTCCCAACAAGCAGCTATAGGCCGGGTGGATATCCATTACTTGGAAAGTAATTTGGAAATCACTCGGACCTATCTTCACTGGAAGGTCCACTTCACCAATAACAGTCTTGCGAGAACCATCAAAAGCTTTGACGATCACGCCACTGTATCTCATCGGAGCTCCTTGATAAGACAATCTGGAAAGAGTTGACTTCGGGAGTACATTTAATAAAGAATCGGTATCAACCAACACATTTGACAGCGCATCCTCCTTGCAGTTCATCAATATATGCAACGCTAAGTTATGATTTCTACCATCCTCAGGAAGTTCTTCATCACAAAAACTCAAATTGTTGCATGAAGTGATGTTAGCCACAATATGATCAAATTTATCCACCGTTACATCATGCTAGACATAGGCTTGCTCCAATACCTTTTGCAATGCTTCTATGTGCGCTTCTAAATTCATGAGCAGAAACAACACTGAAATTTTGGAAGGAGTTTGGAGCAGCTGCTCCACCATATTAAATTCACTTTTTTTGATCAAACGAAGCACCTCATCTTCATCATTAGGCTTCAAACTGCTGGACTCACCAGAGTGACATCTTGGAGCGTTAACTGGATTCACCACAGGCACATCTACCTTCTTACTGACACCCTCTACATCCTTCGGGAACACATGCCCAAAAACACGACCACTACGGGTCACCTTCGTTACATCAGCAATACTCACAACAGAACATGTCATAGGCAATGGAACCTCTTGACCATTCTCTTGAAGGAGAATTTCCATCCAAGGCGCAGCGGAATTTAAAACTTTCTCCATTTAGTGATCCTTACGAATGGGCATGATCAGTGATAGAATCGTTACCTCTTATGGCGATCACGAACGTTGAACGATGACAACGTCTCTACTCAGTCCACACGAACGGATTCCTTCAATCTCAGTGCTAGCTGGTACGAATGAAGGCTTTGAGTGAGAGAAAGAGAGATATGAAATTCCAACTCTTCAGTTGTGTTGTATACCCATACAATGCTTCTGCACAAGAGTTCTATTTATAGAACCACTTGTGTGGGCTTCAAGCCAAAAAGCCCACTTAAGTGTATTTTGACCCATATCTCATAATATGCCAAAATCACTTAAGTATTTGGTACCTTACCATATTTCGTATTCTACTTAAGTACACCGTACCTTACGATGTTCCTTAGTTACTCTATCTCTCATCAATCCGTCCTTTGTGTGTGACCCTGTAGGTTTTCGCGACGTTGGTAATTATATTAAATCACGCATTTAACATAATAAACAGTGAGCGGTATCTAGAAACACATCACTGCTACCCAAGACACGAAAATGTCATGTGATCTGACAAAACCTCCAGTGATAATAATTATGTGTATAATTACCCTTTTGCCCTTATGTCTATATTGAACACAAGGTATAGACCGTGTCATCCTTGTCCAGTTCAATATTGGGCCCATAGACATTTATCCTGTTACGCAGGATGGGAAAATTCCATCTAGGACACTCATGTCCCTCAGTATGCTTTGTGGAGTACCCATCAACTGTCTTTATGGTAATCCAGTTACGGACAACGTTGGATCAGCAACAAAGCACTCGACTCTACATCTAGGGTCCATAGTGGTTTCAGGTCGAAGAGTGGTATACACTATTATCACCATGAGAATAACTTATGACACTTTGCATAACTTTCTATATAGTATTCTCATAGCGGGTCAATCCGGTATAAATATTACTCTTAATATTCATACCTCTGTTTAAGACTTGATAACTCTTTATCCATGATCCATGAGATGTGATCATCAGTCTACAAACATAATAGTCTTAATGCTTTAATGTTATCCCATTTCACAATAAAGCTCAACTACGGATACTTTAAGAATAGTGTCCTTATGTTTAATGTGGTCTCATGATCAAGTCACACTTGATGCATTAAACGGACTAGCTATTCTAGGGACTTTATTAAACAACTGTAATAAACAAAAAGCCTTTTATTATTAACAAATAATTCGATACAAGTACCAAAAGTATTGGCCTCTAGGGCTTACACCAACACATTTGACAGCGCATCCTCCTTGCAGTTCATCGATATGTGCAACGCTAAGTTATGATTTCTACCTTCCTCAGGAAGTTCTTCATCACAAAAACTCAAATTGTTGCATGAAGTGATGTTAGCCACAATATGATCAAATTGATCCACCGTTACATCATGCTAGACATAGGCTTGCTCCAATACCTTTTACAATGCTTCTATGTGCGCTTCTAAAATCATGAGCAGAAACAACACTGAAATTTTGGAAGGAGTTTGGAGCAGCTACTCCACCATATTAAATTCACTTTTTTTGATCAAACGAAGCACCTCATCTTCATCATTAGGCTTCAAACTACTGGACCCACCAGACTGACATCTTGGAGCGTTAACTGGATTCACCACAGGCACATCTACCTTCTTACTGACACCCTCTACATCCTTCGGGAACACAGGCCCAAAAACACGACCACTACGGGTCACCTTCGTTACATCAGCAATACTCACAACAGAACCGGTCATAGGCAATGGAACCTCTTGACCATTCTCTAACATAGTCGCATTATACTAATACAGAATATCTCTATCGGATGCGTACGGGACTGGACCCACTAACCGTATTACTGATAACATGAAATAATATCACATTCTAGGACTCAATTTAATTAAATTATATTATTATTTACTTCAATTTATTTCATTTTATTCGATATTACTATGTATTTTCTTTCTATTTATCTCAGGTAGTTTATTTGAAGCACAAGTGAAAAAGGAAGAAAAGGAGGTGCAAAAAGGAATGAAAAGAAGCAAATATCAAAAGCCAAAGCCCAGCCCAAAAGTACAGGCGCTGCGCCTGTGACGAGCGTCACACAGGCTGTGACGAGCGTCACGCTTTACCCACTTGTGTTACGAGCGTAAAACATGGTGTGACGAGCGTCACACGATTCTCCTATATTTTTGGCTTCAGAAGCGCAACAAAGACATTGAGGCCTATTGTTACGCTTGACCATTTGCAACGTGAAGACCCTTTACACGGAAGACCTTTGGAAACAGTTACAACAAGTGACCAGTATAAATATTGGCCTTGCAAACCCTGCAGAAGCCCGGACTTCGTTCAATTTTCTTCTTCCAGCCGTGCAAGCATACCATTATTTTTCTTTACTGTTCTTGCTTTTAATTGCAGTTTTTATTTTTATTTTCCTTTCCAGTTAATCTTTCAGCATTTAATTAATTTTTCGCACAATAGTTTCTACACCGGAAACTATTGTGTACCTTTTACTAGATCTAACCTTACGTTAGACCCTAGATTTTTATTCCTTCACTTTTTATTTTCCTGTCCGATTGAAGAATTCAAGAACAAATCCAACCGGTCTGTGGTGGAGTGTTCAAGATTGCTATAAATTATTCAGGTTCTTTAATTTATATATGCTTTATTTTACTGTTTATTTATGTTATCTGCCTGAGATGAAATTATTTATGCATGCTGATTATTTAGATCTGTTTAGTATGTCTGGCTAATTTATATAGGTATCGGTATGTAGAGTAAGCGGAATGAAGGAATCAAAACTAAGTTGGTTTAATTACATTTAAAATAAAATCACTCTTTTTACGGTCTCAATTTACAGGTTTAATAACAAGATTTTTGTACGAAAGTAAAAAACATAAAGAAGTTAAAATCAATAGAACGAGAGTTTGAGTTTTTGACTGGACAGTGTTAATTGGACATTAATTCTAAATCAGGGCGAAAGCAATTTTTAGAATTAATTAAATTCTAATCTTTTTCAAAAAGTATTTTTAAAAGTTAAATGTGAGGACGAGAGTTAAGCATTTGAATTTAATTGTATAACCTAAGTCAATAGAGCGAGAGTTTGAGACAAGGGTGTTTAAACGATTAGTGTTTTCTTAAAAAGAGTTTCTACGGATTCTATTGTTTTCAAAAAGTGGTTTTTGACTTAACTAATAAGTGACAGCTACGTTAATATAAAGTCATAGTCTATTCAACAGAGCGAGAGTTTGAGAAAAGGCTTTTAATCAATAGTGTCTACTGAAAAGATTTATTTTAAAACCAAGAAACCAACGAAGAATTGATTCCCTAATTACGACGAACTACATACCGATATCCGCTTAATTGATATTTAATCTAGATCCTATTTTTAGTTTTAACTTTTCCCCAAACAATCAAAGTATCATCCGCCTTAGCTTTACGAAGTAATCTTAGAAAACGGTATATCGATTCATAAGTCCTTGTGGGATCGATATCTTTTAAAACTACGCGATAGAACTGTGCACTTGCAGTTTGTACCCCAATTCGACTCATAAAGTCACGATCAAGTTTTTGGCGCCGTTGCCAGGGACTTTTATTTAGTCGATATCGTAACTCTTCTGTTACACTGTAGAGACTAAGGCCTTTTATTTTTATTTCTTTCGTTGATTTGTATGCCACATACTCGCTCACAAGGCGAGCCGTTCTACTTACGAATCAACGATATCGAGCTATATCTCCGAGTCTTACGACGAATTCGGGAATATCGTGCTGCAAACAATCTCCCTCCTGTCGAACTTCCTGATCTCAAAAATCTTCTTCCTTCGCCGATACCCGAGATGGCAGAACCAGCTCGTGCTCTTCGAGATTACGCCGCTCCATCGCAAGATGAGCCGCATTCGAGTATTGCTCCACCCGCAATCGAAGCAAACAACTTTGAACTTAAACCTTCACTGTTGCAGGCAGTGCAACAAAACCAATTCTTTGGAAATCCTACCGAGGATCCAAACCTTCATTTATCCATGTTTGTCCAATACGCTGATACTGTTAAAGCTAATGGTGTCACTTCAGAGGCAATTCGAATTCGTCTTTTTCCCTTCTCGTTAAGAGATAGCGCTAGAAGATGGCTTCAATCTCTTCCTTCCAACTCAGTCACCACATGGAACGAGTTGAAGAAAGTCTTTCTTGCCCGATATTTTCCGCCGAGCAAAACAGCTATGTTAAGAGCCCAGATAAATGGATTTAAACAGAAAGATAACGAGTCTCTCTTCGAAGCATGGGAAAGATACAAAGACATGATGAGACTTTGTCCACACCATGGTTTAGAAGACTGGTTAGTAATTCATACCTTCTATAATGGTCTCCTGTACAACACGAGGTTAACAATAGACGCCGCCGCAGGTGGTGCACTAATGAACAAACCTTATGATGATGCTTACCAACTTATCGAAAGCATGGCTCAAAACCACTATCAGTGGGGAAGCGAACAAACAATGGTAGAAAAACCTCAAACGAAAACTGGCATGTACGAGATAAGTAACCTTGATCATGTTAATGCAAAAGTGGATGCTCTAGTCCAGAAAATTGAAAGTTTAAATGTATCACCTCCAGCCACCGTGGTAGCCATAACTCAGAATTGCGAAGTCTGTGGAATCCAAGGTCACACTCCTGCTGATTGTCAACTCCTAACAGGAATCCAAGCGGAGCAAGTAAACTATGCTCAAGGAAGCCCCTACTCGCATACCTATAACTCAAATTGGAAGAATCATCCCAATTTTTCATATAAGAGTAATAATGCTCTATACGCACCTGGAAAATCTCCAAATCAAGCCCCAGCTATACCTCCAGGATATCAAAAGCCGATCCCATCTACACCTAACAATAACGCCCCTAGGAAATCCAACTTGGAAATCATGATGGAAAACTTTATAGCTTCTCAACAGCAAACCAATAAAGATTTCTTAAACCAGAATGTACACACTGGCGAACAAATTAAACAACTAGCAAGTAAAGTAGATGCCCTGGCTACCCATAACAAAATGCTGGAAACACAAATATCACAAGTAGCTCAACAACAAGCACCTACTGCTGCCCCAACTGGTACATTTCCTGGACAACCCCAACCTAACTCGAGAAGCCACGCTCATGCAATTATACTGAGAAGTGGAACGGAAGTGGAAGGACCGTCTGACCCAAGGATAGAAAACCAAAACTCTAAAAAGTCAACTGAGGAAGAAAGTGAACCTAAGGAAAAGGAAGAGAGTAATAAGGAAGTCGTAGAAAAGAAGGAACCTTATGTACCTCCACCACCCTATAAACCACCTATCCCTTACCCTCAAAGGCTTATTAAAACCAAAGATGCGGGCCAATTTAAAAAATTTGTTGACCTACTAAAACAATTAAACGTCACAATTCCGTTTACAGAAGCTATTACGTAGATGCCCTCATATGCCAAGTTCTTAAAAGAAATTCTTTCTAATAAAAGGAAACTTGAAGATAGCGAAACCGTTACACTCACCGCTGAATGTAGCGCTATAATCCAGAATATGCCTCCTAAACTTAAAGACCCAGGTAGTTTCTCTATACCCTGTCACATAGGAAAATTTGTCATTGACAAAGCCTTATGCGATTTAGGAGCCGGTATTAGTGTTATGCCTTTATCGATATGGAAGAGACTGGAAATGGGAGAATTAAGACCAACTAAAATGTCTGTGCAACTAGGAGATCGTTCCGTTAGATATCCTGTAGGAATTCTTGAAAACGTTCCAGTGCGCATAGGTCAATTCTACATTCCAACTGATTTTATAATTATGGACATTAGAGAAGATGAAGTTACACCCATTATACTGGGAAGACCGTTCTTAGCAACTGCCGGTGCAATCATAGACGTAAACGAGGACGACTCACTTTCGAAGTAGGAGAAGAGAAAATTGAGTTCATTCTTTCCCAATTTTTGAAAGCACCTGCAATAGAAGATTCATGTTACTTCATGGATATCATCGATGAATGCATACAAGAAACGGAGTTAGAAAAAGACAAATCATCTGACTATCTTGTAGAAGACAAACTTAACCAATGTTTAGCAATAACACCAGACCCTACACAATGCCTTAAGAAACCAACCCTAGACTTGAAAACACTTCCCAAAAATCTGAGATATGAATTCCTAGACTTAGAACTTGAACGACCAGTGATAGTTAATGCAGCCCTAGGAAGATTCGAAACAGAAAAACTCCTGCATATCTTAAGAAAATATCCAACCGCACTAGGATACAACATCACCGATCTTAAAGGAATAAGTCCTTCTATCTGTATGCACCGCATCATGCTAGAAGAAGACTGTAAAACTTCTAGAGAACACCAGAGGAGACTAAACCCTATCCTGAGTGAGGTAGTGAAGAAGGAAATAACCAAGTTATTAGAGGCAGGTATCATATATCCTATATCTGATAGCAAATGGGTTAGTCCTGTACACGTAGTACCAAAGAAAGGAGGTGTAACAGTTATTGAAAACGAAAAAGGAGAAACTATAACCAAACGAATCGAATCGGGATGGAGAATGTGCATTGACTATAGGAAACTAAACAAAGCAACCCGAAAAGATCATTTCCCTTTACCATTCATTGACCAAATGTTAGAACGATTAGCAAAACATTCTCATTTCTGCTATCTAGACGGTTATTCAGGCTTCTTTCAAATACCAATTCACCCTGATGACCAAGAAAAGACAACGTTCACATGTCCCTTTGGTACCTTCGCTTATCGACGAATGCCATTTGGCTTGTGCAATGCTCCTGCAACCTTCCAAAGATGCATGATGGCAATATTCGCCGATTTTCTCGAAAACATCATGGAAGTATTTATGGGTGACTTTTCCGTATGCGGACAAAGCTTTGAAGAATGCCTTGAAAACCTAGAAAGAGTTCTAGAGCGATGTGTAAAAGTAAACCTAGTACTTAATTGGGAAAAATGTCACTTTATGGTACAAGAAGGAATTGTTTTAGGACACATCATCTCGAACAGAGGAATTGAAGTAGACAAAGCCAAAATAGAGGTAATCGAAAACCTTCAACCCCCGAAAACTGTGAGAGAAGTACGAAGCTTCTTAGGACATGCCGGTTTTTACCGACGATTCATTAAAGACTTCTCTAAAATAACTAAACCTTTAACCGGGCTATTAATGAAGGATGATGAGTTCATATTCGATAATAGATGTTTAGAAGCATTTCAAACGCTTAAACAAGCACTGATCTCCGCGCCCATAATGCAGACACCAGATTGGAATGAACCATTCGAAATAATGTGTGATGCCAGTGATTACGCTGTAGGTGCTGTTTTAGGACAACGAAGGGATAAAAAGCTTCACGTTATATATTACGCAAGTAGAACTCTAGATTAAGCAAAAATGAATTATGCCACAACCGAGAAAGAACTTCTAGCAGTAGTGTTTGCGGTAGATAAATTTCGTTCTTACTTGGTCGGAGCCAAAATAATCATCTACATTGACCACGCTGCTATCAAATACCTCTTAACAAAAAAGGATGCTAAACCTAGACTCCTAAGGTGAATCCTGTTGCTACAAGAGTTCGATTTGGAAATCAAAGACAAGAAAGGAACTGAAAACATAGTAGCAGATCACCTCTCGAGACTTGAGACCTTGAACCGGAAAGAACATCGATCAACGATGATTTCTCGTACGATAAACTTATAGCTACTTTGGAAGAAAATAACAATGATAAACAGGTAGAAACCACCTTAGTTATATCTGTTACACCGTGGTACGCTGACCTCGTCAATTATTTAGCTGCCGAAATAGTTCCACCTACTTTATCCTACCAGCAAAAGAAACGATTCTTTTATGACATAAAACACTATTACTGGGATGACCCCTTACTTTTTAAAAGAGGCCCCGATGGTATTTTCCGTCGGTGCATACCTGAAGAAGAGATAGAAAATATAATCCAACACTGTCACTCCGCTCCTTATGGTGGACATGCAAGTACATCCAAGACCTGCTCTAAAATCCTACAAGCCGGTTTTTATTGGCCAAATATATGGAAGGATGTACATGCAACTATTAAGAAATGTGACAGATGTCAACGCACAGGAAACATATCTAGACGTGACAAGATGCCACAAAAGGGCGTTTTGGAAGTAGAGATTTTCGACGTGTGGGGAATAGACTTCATGGGACCTTTTCCATCCTCTTTCGGTAACAAATACATACTCGTGGCAGTTGACTACGTATCAAAATGGATTGAAGCTATAGCTTCTCCAACAAACGACACAGGAGTAGTAACTAGACTCTTTAAGAATATAATATTTCCAAGGTTTGGTATCCCAAGAATAGTAGTCAGTGATGGTGGATCGCATTTCATATCCAAGGTACTCGAAAAACTACTGCTTAAGTATGGCGTAAGACATAGAGTAGCGACACCTTACCACCCTCAAACCAGTGGGCAAGTGGAAGTGTCTAACAGATACTAGAAAAAACAGTTGCCACCTCAAGGAAAGACTGGTCATTGAAATTACCAGAAGCTTTATGGGCTTACCGAACTGCTTACAAAACTCCCATAGGGACAACTCCATTTAAGCTCATTTATGGAAAATCCTGTCACCTCTCGGTAGAATTAGAACATAAAGCCTATTGGGCTGTTAAAAATCTAAATTTAAACTATAAGGCCGCCGGTGAAAAGAGAATCCTTGATATAAGCGAATTAGAGGAACTCAGAAGAGACGCTTACGAAAATGCCAGAATCTACAAGGAAAGAACAAAACAATGGCATGACAAGCGCATATCAAGGAAAATCTTCAAACAAGGCGATACCGTCCTTTTATTTAACTCTAGGCTAAAGTTATTCCCGGGAAAACTACGATCTAGATGGTCAGGTCCTTTTCAAATCACCAATGTTTTCCCCAGTGGAGCGGTAGAAATTAAAGGCAAATCTATGGAACCATTTACCGTAAACGGGCAACGTCTAAAACATTATCACTATGCAGAAAACAATGAAGATTCGCAAGTCTTGCACTTAGACGAAATGCCTCCAGAACTTATAGATTATAATTGATAGTTTTTATGTCGAGCTTGCGACATTAAACAAAGCACTTAGTGGGAGACAACCCACAAATATTTATATTTTCATTTCTTCCTTAATTATTCTTTTAATTTTTGTTTAGTATTCATTCTTAATTTATTTTAATTTATTAAAAACTTTTCTCTTCTTCTGTCGGCATTTGGCCAAACCCTGACTAAAACTCTTGTTTTTCTTTTCTCTAGCTAACATTAACCTGATGGGACAAATTGATCGTATGGGTATCAATATCAGAGGAAAAGCTCAGAAACAAAAGTTTGAGGAACTAGCCAAGAGAGAGATGCTACCTAGCCTGTATGCTGATGACTGGGCAATGACTGCCCTTGGACTAAGAGATAGTGTCCTGTATTTGTTGAGCCAGATTGGGTGGGAAACCTCTCCTATCCGTAGACATTTCGTCACTTACCGGAGACTAACACTAGAATTCCTTAGTTCCCTGATCTATCTACCCAGCCATGGAAAAGGAATAAGCAGAGGTTTTATTCAGTTCAGAATGTTTAACATGGAGTATCAATTTAATATTCAAGACTTTACCAACCTTTTAGGTTTCCCTACCTCCTTTGACACATTCACAGTGAGCCAAGAAGAACTTTTTGAATATAGAGAACTTGAACACTTTTGGGGAAGCTTGACTGGAAATGACGATCCCGAGGAACATGAGTTTCTCTCTGGAAACATACATAACCCGGCCTTTCGCTATTTCCATAAGATCCTGAACCACACCTTATTTGGGAAGAAGCCAAACAGTACCACAGTTTCACGTGATGAACTCTTCATCATATTTTGTGCTTCCCAGAACCGTCCAGTAAACGGTACCACTTTTATGTTGGCGAATTTTGACCGCCTTATCCAAGATGAAAGAGCACCAATTCAAATAGGCGGTTTGATAACCATGATTGGTAATGCTATCGGATTACGTCAGCCTATGCTTGACTTAAGCCCTTTTTGTGGCATTACTATTATGAGTATACCCTTCCTCTTCAACACTATGTTTATAGCAAACCTAGGATCTGACGAGTTTGAGCTTATAATTAATAACCAAGTTCTTTGCCTATTCACCTTGCCCAGTCCTAGGACTAGTGTTCATAACCGCAGTAACTGGCTCTACAATCTGAACGAAACCCCCTCTCCAGCTAGATCTACTGAATCCATCCAGGACTATGAGATTTGTGATGACCAGATCCCTTATGCTGAATCTGACCCTCAGACACCATCTGGTTATTATGATATTGATCCTCCTCCTCAACCTGTTCCGACCAACGAATCAGAAATACCCGACCTTAGACATCATATGCCCGGAACTGATTATAACACTGCCATTGAAGCTTTGATTTCAGAACAAGACGCCCTCAGAGAAGAGTTAGCTAACATGGGACAAGAATTTCTGGGATACATGAGCAGTATGACAAATCAGTTCCACGAGTTGCTAAACCGTGTTAACTCCTTTGCTCCTCCGGCCAGAGATTATGCAGATGGATAGAAGTTGTTTTTCTTAGTTATTTAGTTTTAGTTAGATTTTTCATTTATGTTGTTTCAAATTATGTTTGTATTTGTTTTCTTTCACATTTTTGCTTTTATGTTACATTATGATTATTTTATGAAGCTATTGATTTATTTTACTTTACTATGAACTATGCAATATCTATCAATAATGCTCTCTACTGTTGCTGCCT
Source organism: Lathyrus oleraceus (assembly GCF_024323335.1). Taxonomy (NCBI): domain Eukaryota; kingdom Viridiplantae; phylum Streptophyta; class Magnoliopsida; order Fabales; family Fabaceae; genus Lathyrus; species Lathyrus oleraceus. Next base: position 69,071,793 of record NC_066581.1, on the reverse strand, counting down.
ACATAACCTATTAAAGAAAAATATATTTATGCACTATTATGCAAAGTAGAATAGCATGCAGGGGAAATTTAAATAGCAAGTAAAATAAACTGAAGCAAAACAAAATCATAAAAATAAATCACTATAATTATTATGAAGAGCGCAAGCAGTAACCATGCCAGAATGACTGTGTAACGAGCGTCACACAATCTATCACGGACGTCACGCCAAGTACCTGTGACGCCCGTAACGCCCCTGTCACGAACGTGACACCGTCTGACTAGGTGAACGTTACAAGCCGTTGGAGAGACGACCGTTACACCATTTCACCTTTTTACCTTCCCCATTTATTCACATTAACCCACATTTATTTACTTTTCAACCACTTCCTTTCCAACTTCAAATTTTTCCCTATAAATACCCACCATACCTTTCTTCCTACATCACAACAATTCTATACAATCCAATATATTTCTTTTCTTTCCTAATTACTTCTTCCAACTCATTCATCAGTATGGCGGGAAATCAAAATTTCGGAAATATCATCTTCCGATCCGAAGATGATAATTATCAAAGGGAGCAGTTCGAGCGTTTCCAACAACGAGGTGTCACCTCTACCAGGTATCCTGACCTAACTTGTTTACAAGAATTAGGATTACTTCAAGGTATAGAATGGATGCTCCGTCTTGCTGATTTAACCTTTCTATGCACCCATAATCAACCCACCTACCCATCCCTAACCTTAGAATTTTTAAGTTCATATGCATACAACACCCCCACCGGTGAAGACGAGTTCTTAACCGGTACCGCAACCTTCCGTATGTTCAACACCGAATACTCCCTATCCCAAAACCAATTGAGCACCATGCTACAATTCTCTATAGGAGACCAAGTCCACCCGAGAATCCCTCCAAATTCCCAGTGGCACATACACGCCTTCGACCTTTTCAGGAAAATATCCGGTGTAGATACCAACAACTGGGATGCGCTCCTTGTCTCCCATATACATAACCCAACCATCCGGTACTTTATCCGCATCCTACAAAACACAGTCTTTGGAAGACCAAACAACAGCAAATTAACGCCAAATAATTATTCTTCCTTCACTGCGTCTTTCAAAAGGATACCCAGGTAAACGCTGCCTCCTTCCTATTTCATCACATCCGCACCCTATGTGCTAGAGGCCGTCAACCTTTTGTAATTGGTGGATTAATCCCCACCATAGCACTTGGCTTAAACCTAGGGGACCGACTCCAAACTTTAGAATCTTTACCTCCCCTATCTATGGATACAAGCTACTGCCGGTCCAGCCGCCTAATTAAAAACAGGGTAGGCGGAAAATATTACCTTATGGTGAACAACCAGGAAGTCCCAAGCGTTGTTCTACCTAACATTTCCCTAACAGATGTCACAAACCCCAACCGCCACCTCTATGATCTGAATGCTCCTGAAGCTACCGAGCCTGGACAAGCAAACCCGTCTACAGACGAGTTTGAAGAGATGGAGCAAGGTGATCAGGTTCTTGCACAACAATCAGCCCCGCTCAACCCTTCCGATGGTGCAGCTGGTCCATCCTCACGACGTCGTCGACGAAGAAGGCCTGCAACCAACGACGACATCATGGATGCTATTGATGGTATGCAAGCACAGAATCTCGAAATGATGCAACTGATGCGCCAGATGCAACAATAACAGGAAGCGAGGAATTCTATTACCGATCAGCGGTTCACTGAATTGCTCAGCAGGTTTGACGACTTAGAAGTACGTCAACGATCACCCGGTCCAAGAACCAGAGGCGGAAGGCAACATTGACTCTAGTTTCTTTTTCTTTCTTGTATTTCTTTTGATTTCCTTGAAACATTAGGGACAATGTTTCATTTAAGTATGGGGGGGAAAACCGTGTTCTTTCTATTCTCCCTTTTCAAGTATGTACCTTTCTTTTCATTGTTATTTCCCTTATAAAAAAAAACAAAAAAACAAAAAAAGAAATTTCATTATAATATATATTTATTTTAAGTCAAGTCCCGAGTGTGAAAATTTCGTATTATCTATTCCCCTCAATTTTCTTGAGCCATAACAAAAATTTAACACACCCAATAAGTATAAAGGTTGCCTATTTTATCAAACTTGAGACAAATTAAGACAAAAATTATTACCATAACAACGCTCTAAACAAACCTCAACATGTTAGATCAGAAAGGCAACTGTTATACAAATCCTTGAACTTTTAGTTTTATAGTAACCCCGAGTAGTTTATACGAGAAGTCAGCACCATCTTAATAGCAAACTACGTGGAGGGCCGATGAATATAAGTGAATGATTCCCAAAGTAACATAAAAATATATATATATATCAGGAAATGCACTAATTAAGTTAGGTGATCCTTACCAGATCATTTAATCTAAAGGTTGCAGATCATACAAAAGCATAATATGAAAGATCCATTATGAGTTGGTTCAACAGGTATCTGGTGCTGAACTTGGTAGGGCGGACTACGGTCTGATCCCCCGCAATTTGCAATGGACTGAATAACGAAGTTATCCGACTTATGTACCAGAGCTTCAAGCTAAAAGGGGATCAGAATAACTAACTGGTTACTCCACTATGTGCGCGAAAAGATAAAGGGCTTAATGTGATTTCGCTAGAATGAAAACGGGTGAAATAAGAGTAAAGGAACTAGGATAGCTATAATAGCATGACTCGAACTGGTTTGCATAAGGTGAGGTTACCTGAGGTTGTAACGGTAGTTGTTGATGTCAAGATTAAACTCGAGTTACTTCTAAACAAGGTTTACATGCAACCTAGTACGAATTGATGTGTGTTTTGAAATTTCATTTGGCTAAAACTTTTAAAACGATTTCTATATTGTATTTTGCTTGAGGACAAGCAAAGATCTAAGTATGGGGGAGTTTGATAACATGAAATAATATCACATTCTAGGACTCAATTTAATTATATTATATTATTATTTACTTCAATTTATTTCATTTTATTCGATATTACTCGGTATTTTCTTTCTATTTATCTCAGGTAGTTTATTTGAAGCACAAGTGAAAAAGGAAGAAAAGGAGGTGCAAAAAGGAATGAAAAGAAGAAAATATCAAAAGCCAAAGCCCAGCCCAAAAGTACAGGCGCTGCGCCTGTGACGAGCGTCACACAGGCTGTGACGAGCGTCACGCTTTACCCACTTGTGTTACGAGCGTAACACATGGTGTGACGAGCGTCACACCATTCTCCTATATTTTTGGCTTCAACAGCGCAACAAAGACGTTGAGGCCTATTGTTACGCTTGACCATTTGCAACGTGAAGATCCTTTACGCGGAAGACCTTTGGAAACAGTTACAACAAGTGACCAGTATAAATATTGTCCTTGCAAACCCTGCAGAAGCCCGGACTTCGTTCAATTTTCTTCTTCCAGCCGTGCAAGCATACCATTATTTTTCTTTACTGTTCTTGCTTTTAATTGCAGTTTTTATTTTTATTTTCCTTTCCAGTTAATCTTTCAGCATTTAATTAATTTTTCGCACAATAGTTTCTACACCGGAAACTATTGTGTACCTTTTACTAGATCTAACCTTACGTTAGACCCTAGATTTTTATTCCTTCACTTTTTATTTTCCTGTCCGATTGAAGAATTCAAGAACAAATCCAACCGGTCTGTGGTGGAGTGTTCAAGATTGCTATAAATTATTCAGGTTCTTTAATTTATATATGCTTTATTTTACTGTTTATTTATGTTATCTGCCTGAGATGAAATTATTTATGCATGCTGATTATTTAGATCTGTTTAGTATGTCTGGCTAATTTATTTAGGTATCGGTATGTAGAGTAAGCGGAATGAAGGAATCAAAACTAAGTTGGTTTAATTACATTTAAAATAAAATCACTCTTTTTACGGTCTCAATTTACAGGGTTAATAACAAGGTTTTTGTACGAAAGTAAAAGACATAAAGAAGTTAAAATCAATAGAACGAGAGTTTGAGTTTTTGACTGGACAGTGTTAATTGGACATTAATTCTAAATGAGGGCGAAAGCAATTTTTAGAATTAATTAAATTCTAATCTTTTTCAAAAAGTATTTTTAAAAGTTAAATGTGAGGACGAGAGTTAAGCATTTGAATTTAATTGTATAACCTAAGTCAACAGAGCGAGAGTTTGAGACAAGGGTGTTAAACGATTAGTGTTTTCTTAAAAAGAGTTTCTACGGATTCTATTGTTTTCAAAAAGTGGTTTTTGACTTAACTAATAAGTGACAGCTACGTTAATATAAAGTCATAGTCTATTCAACAGAGCGAGAGTTTGAGAAAAGGCTTTTAATCAATAGTGTCTACTGAAAAGATTTATTTTAAAACCAAGAAACCAACGAAGAATTGATTCCCTAATTACGACGAACTACATACCGATATCCGCTTAATTGATATTTAATCTAGATCCTATTTTTAGTTTTAACTTTTCCCCAAACAATCAAACTATCATTCGCCTTAGCTTTACGAAGTAACCTTAGAAAACGGTATATCGATTCATAAGTCCCTGTGGGATCGATATCTTTTAAAACTACGCGATAGAACTGTGCACTTGCAGTTTGTACCCCAATTCGACTCATAAAGTCGCGATCAATTACTAACGATGATACCAATCTATTGATGTTGTTACTATTGCTGCTATCAAACTAAATTACCACCCTCTCAGGAGTTTTAAACACTAGCATTATCACGTTGACATCATCTATATCCCTCGACTGTTGAATCTGGATTACATTCTCGTCCATCAATTTCTGCATATCTCTCTTGACAACCGAACACCCTCGGGGGTTCACACTGCAGACTGCACAACTGTCGTGATCATTCTCACAATCACTAATAGTACACAGTGTTTTATGCATCTCAACCAAAGATCGACGAATACATCTCACATTAAATACTCGGAAACTTCCTGGACAGCCATCTACCATGTTGATAGAGGAATTACCATGAGCAGGTAATGGGTTTGCTTTCACATTTGGCGCACGGTCCTCAAAGGACACCATCCCACTCTTCACGAGCTTCTGAACCTCATACTTCAGCGGGTATCAATTCTCAATATCATGGCTAGGAGCCCCTTGGTGAAAGGCACAATGAAGCTCTGGCTTATACTACCATGGAAGTGGTTCTGGAATTTGCGGTGGATTTCTTGGTTGAAGTAGGTTCTTGAGAACTAGAGATGGGTACAATTCAGCATAAGACATAGGAACCAGGTCGAAAGAGACCTTCTTCCTCTCAAAGTTCTATTGTTGTTGATTATTGTTGGTGTTGTTGTTGTATTTGTTTGTTCTTTGTTGTGGCTATTTTTGACGTTGTTGTTGAACTGGCATAGATTGATTGTTGGAAAATACTGGAATAACATATGATACTTGATGATGATGTTGACGTGGTTGTGGACTTCTTCTGACATTAGGCCTCCTCTGCCTCCCAACTGATACTGCATTGGTCTCGCCTTCCTTCTTCTTAGCGAAACTGTTACCATACCTCTTGCTCGAAGATACCTCTTCTTTAGATAACCGTCCCTCACGGACACCTTCTTCTAATCTCATCCCCATATTTACCATTTAGGTAAAATCACTGGGGGCACTAGAAATCATTCGCTCATAGTAAAATGAGCTCAGGGCCTTGAGGAAAATCTTAGTCATCTCCTTTTCTTCCAATGGAGGGTTGATTTAGGCAGCTAGCTATCTCCATCTCTGGGCATATTCTTTAAACTTCTCCTTGTCCTTCTGAGACATCGACCTCAACTGGTCCCTATCCGGCGCCATATCCACATTATACTTGTACTGTTTCACAAATGCTTCACCCAAATCATTGAACGTGCGAACACTCTCACTATTCAAACCCATGTACCACCTCATAGCGGCACCAGTTAGACTATCTTGAAAGTAATGAATCAGTAACTGATCATTATCAGTTTGTGTCGATATTTTCCTGGGATACATGACAAGATGGCTTAATGGACATGTATTCCGCTTATACTTTTCAAAGTCAGGGACTTTGAACTTTATCGGGATTTTGACATTGGGAACCAAGAAGAGTTCAGCAACACTCTTACAGAACAAATCTTTTACCCTCAAGGTCTTCAACTCCTTTCGCATCTCACGGAATTGGTCTTTCATCTCGTCCATTTTCTCATACGGCTCAAAATGGTAGATGGTGTCTTCAACACGAGGCAACGTGTGAACAACTGGAGGAGGAATAGTCATGACCAGGCTAGATGCCGACATGGAAGCAAACGTAGGCGTAAAACCTTCAGGCACAAAGTTGGGTGGCATACCCCAAGGGAATCCGGCAGGCATGGCAGGAGCAAACTGAGTGGCAGGCACAGTTGAAGTAACAACTTATGAAATGACAGTCCTCTGAGGAGGAGGAGGAGTTGAAGGTGTTGGATAAGATTGACTCTGAGCAGCTAAAACACACTCCATCATGGAAGTCAAGCGAGCAATCTCGTCCTTCAGTTCTCGGTTCTCTTGCTCTAAGTGCTCCATGATTATCGAATAATTGGCGCGAGTATTGTATCGATGAGTCAGCTTGGCTGAAGCACAGAAGAATAACCAATAAGACATCTGGCAGAAGAAAATCTGTTATGCAAATGATGCATGAAATGCAATGCTTTGATTGTTTTTATTTTCAAGGAACATACTATTTTATTTGCAAATATATAATAACAATTGTAACAATTTGATTGACCATAAAAATCTCTTTTATTTATATAATTAGGAAGGATTACAGTGAGTATAATTTCAGAAACCAAAATACAAATACAAGAGAAAAGGAAACTAGTCATCCTAAGGATCCCCTAACAACAATGCCAGATGATTTGGCTGCAGACGCGTACTTCCTTCGGATGCGTCGAATCTCGAACTCAAAAGAAACCTTAATCTGAGCCTTCTCAAGGACAAGCTGATCTACAATCTTCTTCCAAGCAATTGAAGGATGAGACATACTAGAGAAATACGAAACCTCTGGCTCTCTCTGTCTCTTCACTGCTCGGTCTTCAAGAAGCTCAACAAGTGCATCTTTGTCCTTAGACTCAAGTTGCAACTCCTCATGCTTTCTGATCAAAGCATGGAATCGCTCTTCCCACATATCCTTCTCTTGCTTCATTTTGGCGAGTGCGTATTCCAACTCCTCTACATCTTGGTTAGGGAGAGTTAATGGCTCAACCACAACCATAGACATAGGTCTCTCACAAGCGCACGACATCTTCAACTCCAAAGCTCTCTTCTTCACCCAAGTAGTGTAATCTTCCAAAGCTACACAGTTGTGCAAACCAAGCTCGGATCTCCCTTTCCTATGCACATTATGCCAAGCATGAACCATCTTCTGCTTCAAATGTTGGGGATCTTTACGCTCTTGATAGAAAAGACCTTCTAACTGAGTGTTATTAGGTTTGTCTCTCAAGGGGAACCCAAGTTGACGACGATCCAAAGTAGGGTTGTAGTTGATTCTTCCTTGTGTACCAATAAGAGTCACATTATAGAATTCACCATAATAATCAATAATATCTAAGCTACTCAATGAATAATCATACCAAACTATATCATCATTAGTGAGAGACATAAGTCTCTGAGACCACCTTAGACATTGTTTGTTCTCCACAAAAGCAGGCGTCTAAGGCAAGTGAGAAATAAACCACTTGTACAGAAGAGGAATACAACATACAATAGTTCCACCACCTTTTGAATTCCTTAGATGCAAATAGAAATACACATCACCCAACAAAGTAGGCACAGGATATCCAATCAAGAAGATTCTAATAGCGTTAACATCAACAAAACCGTCAATGTTAGGGAACAAAGCCAACCCATATATGAGCAACACAAAGATAGCTTCAAAAGCATCCACACTACCGGCTTGAGCAAAGGCAGTAGCTTCCTTGATGAGGAACTCAGAATTCAACCCAAATATTCCTCCTTTCTTCACCCAATGAGCCTCAATCTCATACTTCTTCAAGTGAAGAGCTTCAGCTATAATATGAGATCTGGGAATCTCTTCCAATCCACTAAACGACACTTTGTCAGAAGCGGGTATTCCCAAGAGATGGGCATACTCCTCCAACGTAGGCACAAGCTGATAATCGGGAAAGTGAAGCAACGGTAGAGAGGGTCATAAAACTGAACCAATACACTCAAGAGTCCTTCAACCACATCAGTAGACAAAACAGATAGAAGCTTACCATGACGTTGTTTGAAGTCCAAGGGATCTAATACAAAAGATGATATCTTCCTTAACTCTTTTAAGTTGGGACATCCGAAACTGTACTTCTTAGTGTTCCTTCGTCCATAATCCATGGTCTGAAAATATTTGCAAATAAAACCTCGGCTCCTTGAAGTTATTTTTTCGTGTGATGAATGTTATGATGCGCATGAATGCATGAATGCAACAATCACAAATAAGGGATCACACACAAGGCAAACAAACAAAGGTCAAGGGATGAATCAAGTCATTGTCAAGATCAAACATCCATTCTGGTGGATTATGGTTTTCACCTTATCAACACCCAAGCTCCATTGATATTGACAAGACTTGATTGGATCAACCAAGAATCAAGGGTTTGTTTTGAGTCACGAGCATGGAGTCAGGTTAAGAACCATCCCAAAGAAGTGTACTAAGGATAAAAAAACATGTAGATCATGTTCTAAAAAGTTCCCAGAGTCTTAATTCCATCTATCGAATATTACAGGTTAGGATGACTGACTCATCAACCCATAATATTCTCAAGAGAAACTCGTCTGAGTGTAGTATCAAGTAATAACTGTTATCAAGTCTACACCTGTACAGTCTCCGCACTACGTCCTAAATAGGCCAAGTTGGGTTAAGTGTTCTACGATCCTCAGTTTCTCAGACCCCAAATAAGAGAAAGTAATGTCTAACCACAAATAACTTGTGTGACATCAATAGCTCCAAAAGGGTTTCCACTGAGTAGATGGGTCTCAAGCCAACTTGTTAAGGACTACTCCACATAAGTCGAACATGACTTTACCATCCTCATATCTTAATTGCACTCAAGTTCGGGTTAGAACTTATCTCACCACTCAGAGATCACCAAGCACAACAAGCAGATTATATCATACATCAAATATACAATTATATACACACAAAAAAGTAGGCTAAACCCACTGGAGACTACTCCCCAGCAGAGTCACCACTTAATTTCTGTAGCGGTAAATTCATGACCATCAAGCTATGGATAAGCTTGACATCAGTAAAACCAGAGTCACCATCGCGCTTTTATTGTTTCTAAGGGAAAAGGGAAAAGTACAAAAAAAACCCAAAGATAAGAAGTTTTCAAATCAAAACTAATAAAATGCAAGAGATTACAGGTAAGGGGGTTGGTTACACATAGGAAAGGTGTTAGCACCCAAAATGTCCTAGGTACTCCTAGGGAGCCCTTTTTTGTGTGTACATGTGTTTTGGTATAAAAAGATGTTTGCAATAAATAGAGTGTGGGATGAGAAAAGAATTCATTAATTATATTTTTTTGTTTGACATGACCTTCAGACTTGTGCCTACGTACCAAAATAAAATGAAGGATCAAAACCTCGTAGTTCGTGGTAACAATTTCAAAGTGAGTGAGTTGCTTTTTAACAAAATTTAAGTTCGAAAGAGGCACAAAAGGCCTTAAAAAGTTTCAATGGGTGTTTGTTCCTTTTGTCTTTTGAAATTTTAAGTCAAGCATGGTTAAGTTCATTTACAAGTTTGATCAAGAAAAAGAGTTTGAAAATGAAATGGCATAAGGCCAAAGTTTCTAATTTGCAATAAAGGTCAAAGTTTAGAAATCACAATCAAAGAAGTTTTTTAAAAGGAGGGAGAGATTTGAAATTAAAGAAGTGGGAGGAGATGAAGAGATTAATCCTAAGAAAAAATTAAAAGTTAAGAGTTGAAAAGATCTGACCAATGGGATGTAATCCAATAGACAAGAATGTCATATAGAAACCCAATTTTCCCTTGGACTTTAGAATCAAGCAGTATCAATACACACAATAGCAAGGTGAAAAGCATGGAATCAAATAAAGATAGCCACATCCAAGCTTAGCAACTCCATGATCTTCTTCATAATCTCCCGTGTATCAGATGACATACTCCTTGAATGGCTCAAAATAAGGCACTACACACAGATTCAAAATAACATTTTACATTAAGACCATGTAGCAGATGAACTAAAAAGGGATCTCAATACTTGCTTAAGATGAAAGTTCAATTCACAAAGACTGACTTTAGAAAAGTTGGCATTGGCCAAGTCCTTTTTGCATAGGGAATGTTGCATAATTCTAAGTCCAATGTCTCAGATCAAATCCAACAGTCCACACAATTTTTTTTAGGGTTTTTGTTGTTATTGTGTAAATTAAGGTCAAAAGACCACAAACACAAACAAAATACACAAACAAGTATATACAATCACAATATAATCACAAGATATGACTCAAGTGAGCAAAGTGAAAATGACATTAAAGTAAACAAGTTAAATGGTATGAATAATGGCAAATGATAAAGACTTGAATTTAAAGTGCAAAAAGTAAATGACTTGAAATTAAAAGTTAGAATTGCTTTTGCTTTTTTTATTGTTTAAGTCATTCTTTGGAGAACACTCAACCCTCTATTCACAAGCATGGATCCTTGAACCAAGACATCTTCCAAAGGAAGGAAAAAATGCCAAGTTTCCACATAATACCATGAAATGGGGGAGACTTATAATCTCACTTATTAGAATGCTATGCTTTTGGTTCAAAATTTTGCGCTGTGTTAAGCAATCGTAATTGGACTTATGTAGAAGTCACAACTATTTGAGGTCGGGCAATAGAAATTTTAGTGTTAATGCATGTTAGAGATATGGTATTATGAACCATACTCCTAAAACATACCACACTTAAAATAAAATGGCAAGAGGGTGGGTCTAATCTCATCCATACTTATGTTGATTTTGCAATCAACTAGCCTTAGGATATAGAGATATCATAGGTCAATGAAATGGATGGGATAGAATGGGATTAAATATGAAGAGGGAGGAGAAATGAAACAAACACAAATTGGTCATGGGAGGACATTTATCAAATTAAAATCATTCATTCATTTTGGGAGATGAAATGCAAATCTCATCAATCCCCTAAATCCAATGATTTTAATCCAACAAAGTCAAATCAACCTTGACCAAGGCCCAACAACAAAAGTCAAACTCAATAAGTCAATCGAAATAGCTCAACATAATTTATTTACAATTACACAATTAAAAAATACATTAAATTAAACTATGGTTGGTCAAAATCCTAAAACCTCTTCAAAACACCAAATAAATGGTCAAGAGATTTATCATAAGTCAAAAAAGGTCAAAGGACCTTGGAGAAAAAATTTCATTATTTTTGGAAACTTAAAAGTATTTTTAAACAATTAAAAATATGCACAAAAACAATTAAACCATGAAAAAAATTAATATTGATCCAAAAAATATATTTAATTTAGAAAATGAAAGAGAAAAATATTTAAAAGTTTTTGGTGAAAGTCCCATATTTATTAACATTAAAATTAATATGAATTAATGAAAATAAGTTAATTAAAATGAAAATCAGAAAATGTTAAAAAACATGGACCACTTGATCTCCCTCATTAATTGAGGTGGCAGATCAAGTGGATCAGAGTGCACTATCAATGGTGAACCTTAGTCAATGTTCCACACGCGTGGTAATCAATTTGGACGCTCAAGATTAAAACAAAATAGAAGGATCATGTGGTCTGGAGACATGCCAACACATCGCCGGAGCCAGAGCTCCAGTCTTCTTCTCCAGTGGACCTCACCAGACTGGTCCACCTTCAACCATCACCAAAATAAAAAAGAAGGACATGAATTTAAAGTAAAAATGCTCAGGAGCTCGAATTTGGCCTTAATTTCACCTAACTCCAAGTATATAGAAAGATACAGGGAGTTGAATTTAGAGGATCATGATCTGAGTTGCTTCGATTTGACCTCTAAGCAACTCAATCGTGTTGCCTTCATTGGTAGGACTTCAGACAACCAAAAATCAACAAGAATAGTGGCGAATTGAGTGAGAATCGAAGAGATGAAAATTTCAGAAATTCACCTTCACTGCCGGTTCAGAAGGATGCGATCTTGCTCTCAATTGTGCTTGGCCTTGCTTTGGATGCTTGATGAAGTGGAAATGGATCAAAGAAGAAGAAGGACTCTTAGAATTTGAATCTCAAAATAGTGGGAGATTTCAAACTCGATTTTCAATGAAAATCACCAAGCTTATCCTTTGAATGTGGAGTTTTAGGGTTGTAGTTTCAAAGCTTGCACGCCAGGGTCCCCAATTCTGAGTGAGAAGGCTTCTATTTATAGCCAAGGTCATTGATAATTTCACACCTCTTCAAAAAATTCAAAAATAGAAAATCACCTTTGCATGGATGCATGGGCGTGTGATAGGCCCATGTAATGATGCATTAAAATCTAAAAATGAGTGTGAGCAATGTTGAAGTCATGTGGAAAGGCCATGCATTCGTGTGTAGAAAGTGGAACTTCAAATCTCCCAAATGGTCCTTCAACTTTAAGTCATGCGCAAGTCATTCATTCTTTGTCCAAATAATATGAATTTGGAATTTTTGGAAAGGTGAGATCAAGAGGAACAACTTTCCTGTTGAACACTTTTTAATTTGAAGCTTGGATCATAATGAACTTTGAGGTGGAAGTTTGGAAAATCAAACATATCAAAAACATTTCTAAGTACCAAGCCATATGTTCACTTCTTCCACCTTGAGTAACTTTTTCTATGAGCTTCAAATGAGAAATGCTCCTTCATCAAAGTTGTAGCTCTCTAAAATTCCTTCAAATTGGTCACAAATTTGACCTTATTTAGATTTAGCATGAAGTAGTTATGCATTTTAGAATTTGAGGAAAATCACTTGTTCCATAGTATTGGCCCAAAATGACCTATAATGTTACCTCATATCACATGCATTTAAAAGTTGAATTTGAACTTCCTACAAACATAAACATTTAAGTAGACATCTTGAATTGGATCATGCAACTCGAATGGAATTCATATCATAAAAATTGAGCAAGTTATGGTCTTGGGAAGTTGACCTTCAAATTAGGGTTTAGACAAAATGACCTATAATCTTTCACCATAAAAAATGACTTTCCAAGCAAAACTAGCACTTGAACTCAACATGAAAGTTGTTTGGGATGTCATTTAGAGTAAACTTTCTCTTGGAATCATTTTCATATGTGTTGGTTCTAAGTGTTGGCAGCAATTTTGGTAAAACAAAGAGTGTTCACAAGATGTTGTATGTGATGTCTTAACATAAGATATTGTGTACCTGCTGGAGTTTAAATGGAAAACATAATTATGTAGGATTGTTTCAGAATGTCATACACCAGGTCATGGCATCTGATATTGTGTACCTGCTAGAGTTTAAGAAACATAATTATGCAGGATTGTTTCAGAATGTCATACACAATGTCATGGCATCTGATATGCTTGTACCTGCTGGAAATTAATAATGGAATTATGGAATTATGCAGGATTGTTCCAGGATGTCAGACCCGATGTCATGACATCCTGTACACAGAACATTCAGTATGAATGTCTGGTGTTTTGTGATTGCACAATTAATGGCAATCTATGTATGATTGAAGATCTGATTTGCAGGCGCATTCAATCATTGATTACAACCTGATTTACTTATTTTCCAAGGAGTTCTAACCAGCTGTCATGAGAAGATTTGATTGGAAAATAGTTTAGGGTTTTCAAGATGTCCAAGCCCAGCTGAAAGCTTCTATAAAAAGGGACTTGGAAAACCTGATTCAACACACAACTAATACTGAGCGAAATACAGAGAGAGAGCTAGGGTTTGTGTCTTGTTTAGTCGTGAGACTTGTAAGCCATTATAGTTACCCTAGATGATTGAATTGGTCTGATTTGTGGTTGTAATTTGTCACTCAAAGCTTGTAAGCAAGAGTGTGTGTCCACTTGATCAAAGCTGTTAAGCAAGGTCAAGTGTGTGTCTTCTTGATCAAAGTTGTTAAGCAAGATCAAGAGTGTGTCTACTTGATTAAAACTGTGAAGTAAAATCAAGTGTGTGTTATTGAAAAGTGTTTTCTTTTCACAAGGGATTGTTGTTTAAAATCACAGGTGTGATTGTAGGGAAGTGAGTGGGTTCTCATATCTAAGAGTGCTTAGGTAGAAATTGCACGGGTAGAGATTAGGTGATAAAGGTTGTAACTTGTTGAAGTGTACGGAGAGTCTTTGAACTGATTCTATTTTAGTGAATTTCCTTCTTGGCTTGGTAGCCCCCAGATGTAGGTGAGTTGGACCGAACTAGGTTAACAATGGCTTGTGTCTCTTGCATTATTATTCTCTATCTTTATCCTTGTTTGCATTACTCAGATATTAGTGTCGTGACATTACCTTCGACATCTCATATCTGATACCAGAATTTCAATTGGTATCAGAGCAGGCATCCTGCTCTGGTTCTGGGTGAGATCTAGGGGCAATACTTTCTGGTACGATGGAGAGAGATGGAGGATCAGTCCACAGGCCCTCAATTTTGGATGGATCTAACTATGACTATTGGAAACCTCAAATGGTAGCTTTCCTAAAATCTCTTGATAAGAAGGCTTGGAAGGTTGTGTTAACAGGTTGGGTACATCATGTAATTACTAAAGAAGGAGGAGTCACAACTGATAAGAAACCTGAAGAACAATGGTCCAAGGAGGAGGATGATCTAGCCCTTGGAAATTCTAAAGCATTGAATGCAATATTCAATAGAGTAGACAAGAATATTTTCAGGATGGTAAACAACTGTGAAGTGGCTAAAGATGCTTGGGACATTCTCAAGACCACTCATGAAGGCACCTCTAGAGTAAAGATGTCTAGACTACAACTGCTCACCTCCAAGTTTGAAAATTTAAGGATGAAAGAAGATGAAAATATTCATGAATTTCATATGAGTATCCTTGAAATTGCTAATGCCTCAGGAGCCCTGGGAGAGAAGATGTCAGATGAGGAATTGGTAAGAAAAATACTCAGGTCATTCCCTAAGAGATTTTCTATGAAGGTGACTGCCATAGAAGAGTCTTAAGACATCTCCAACATGAGAGTTGATGAGCTAATTGGTTCCCTCCAAACATTTGAGATGGGATTGAATGATGGTTCTGAAAAGAAAACCAAAAGCATGGCATTCATGTCAAACACAGAAGAGGAAAACAGTCAGGATGTTGATGAAGATTTGTCCAAAGAAGTAGCAATGCTGGGAAGACAGTTCAACAGACTGTTGAAAAAGATGGATGTAAGATCCAAGGCTAATGTCAAGAACATCTCATCTGACATCGATAGATCCAACAATGCTGAAAGAAGAGCAAGGTCAGATGATAAACCCAAAGAAGGAAAATAAGTACAGTGCTATGATTGTGATGGGTATGGACACATTAGAACTGAATGTGGAACCTACCTCAAGAAGCAAAAGATGAGTCTTGCTGCCACTTGGTCTAATGAGAGTGAAACAGAAGAATCTGCAAATCTGGTAACTGCCTTGACTGGAAGATGGGGTTCTGATGAAGACTTAAGTGATGATGAAGTAACCTTTGAAGAGTTGGCCTCTACCTACAGAAAGATGTGTCACAAAAGTGTAGAGTTGTGTAAACAGGTTGAAAGCCAGAAGAAGGAAATAACTCAACTTGAGAATGAAAAGGTAGAACACTTGGAAACCATCTCCAAATTAAAAATAGAAGCAGTGGTTCTGAATGCCAAGCTAGATGAAAGTCAACAAGTTGAAAGCCAGAAGATAGTACAACTGGAGAATGAGAAGGCAGACCATGTGGAAACCATCTCCAAGTTAAAAACTGAAGCTATGTTCTTGAATTCTAAACTAGAAGAGATGACCAAGTATGTAAGAATGTTAAACAATGGATCTGACTCCCTAGACAAGATTCTCCAAACTGGAAAAATAACAGGAGACAAATCTGGCATTGGGTATAATGAATCTAAGCCTGAGTGCAGTTACACTGGTTGCAATCCTCAAGCCAAACCTAAATGCAGCCATAGTAAAAGAATACCTGTGATGTCACCTCATATGTCACAACATCAGAAGAGAAGACAGTAGAAAGGGAAACACCAAAGATGGAGATGCCATTACTGTGGGAAATTTGGTCACTTGAAGCCCTTCTGCTATAAGTTGTATGGTTATCCTAGCCCTGTTCATCATCAGACTCACTATCAACCCAGACCCAAACAGCACAGGCTTGTCAACAAGAAGCAATGGATTCCTAAGACTAATGTTACAAGTCTAATAGCTCACATTCCCCACAGAGTCTCAACCAAATAAGAATGGTATTTCGATAGTGGATGTTCCAGACACATGACTGGAAACAAAGACCTGATAATTGGACTTCATCCTCATGCCATAAGCTATGTAACTTGTTGGTTCTAAGTGTTGGCAGCAATTTTGGTAAAACCAAGAGTGTTCACAAGATGTTGTGTGTGATGTCTTAACTCAAGATATCCTATGTACCTGCTGGAGTTCAAGAACATAATTATGCAGGATTGTTTCAGAATGTCATACACAAGGTCATGGCTTATGATATGTGTGTACCTGCTGGAGTTTAAATGGAAAACATGATTATGCAGGATTGTTTCAGGATGTCATACACAATGTCATGGCATCTGATATGTTTGTACCTACTGCAAATTAATAATGGAATTATGGAATTATGCAGGATTATTCCAGGATGTCAGACCCGATGTCATGACATCTTGTACATAGAACATTCAGTATGAATGTCTGGTGTTTTGTGATTGCGCATTTAATGGCAATCTATGTATGATTGAAGATCTGATTTGCAGGCGCATTCAATCATTGATTACAACCTGATTTACTTATTTCCCAAGGAGATCTAACCAGCTGTCATGAGAAGATTTAATTGGAAAATAGATTTAGGGTTTTCAAGATGTCCAAGCCCAGCTGAAAGCTTCTATAAAAAGGGACTTGGAAAACCTGTTTGTACACACAACCAATACTGAGCGAAATATTGAGAGAGAGCTAGGGTTTGTGTCTTGTTTAGTCGTGAGACTTGTAAGCAATTCAAGTCATCCTTAGATGATTGAATTGGTATAATTTGTGGTTGTAATTTGTCACTCAAAGCATGTAAGCAAGAGTGTGTGTCTACTTGATCAAAGCTGTTAAGCAAGATCAAGTGTGTGTCTTCTTGATCTAAGTTGTTAAGCAAGATCAAGAGTGTGTCTACTTGATGAAAACTGTGAAGTAAAATCAAGTGTGTGTTATTGAAAAGTGTTTTCTTTTCACAAGGGATTGTTGTTTAAAATCACAGGTGTGATTGTAGGGAAGTGAGTGGGTTCTCATATCTAAGAGTGCTTAGGTAGAAATTGCACAGGTAGAGATTAGGTGAGAAAGACTGTAACTTGTTGAAGTGTACGGAGAGTCTTTGAACTGATTCTACTTTAGTGAATTTCCTTCCTGGCTTGGTAGCCCCCAGATGTAGCTGAGTTGGACCGAACTGGGTTAACAATTGCTTGTGTCTCTTGCATTACTATTCTCTATCTTTATCCTATTTGCATTACTCAGATATTAGTGTCGTGACATTACCTTCGACATCTCATATCTGATACCAGAATTTCAATTGGTATCAGAGCAGGCATCCTGCTCTGGTTCTGGGTGAGATCTAGGGACAACACTTTATGGTATAATGGAGAGAGATGGAGGATCTATTCACAAGCCACCAATTTTGGATGGATCTAACTTTGACTACTGGAAACCTAGAATGGTGCCTTCCTAAAAACTCTTGATAATAAGGCTTGGAAAACTGTGTTAACAGGCTGGGAACATCCAGTAATTACTCAAGAAGGAGAAGCCACTGCTGATAAGAAGCCTGAAGAACAATGGTCCAAGGAGGAGGATCACCTAGCCCTTGGAAACTCTAAAGCATTGAATGCCATCTTCAATGGAGTAGACAAGAACATCTTCAGACTAGTAAACAGCTGTGAAGTGGCTAAAGATGCTTGGGACATTCTCAAAACCACTCATGAAGGCACCTCTAGAGTGAAAATGTCTAGACTACAGCTGCTCACCACCAAGTTTGAAAACTTAAGGATGAAAGATGACGAAAACATTCATGAATTTCACATGAGTATCCTTGAAATTGCCAATGCCTCTGGAGCTTTGGGAGAGAAGATGTCAGATGAAAAGTTAGTAAGGAAAATACTCAGATCACTCCCTAAAAGATTTACTATGAAAGTAACAACCATAGAAGAATCTCAAGACATTTCAAATATGAGAGTTGATGAGCTAATTGGATCCCTCCAAACATTTGAGATGGGAATATGTGATGGATCTGAAAAGAAAGCCAAGAGCATAGCCTTCATGTCAAACACTGAAGAGGAAGATGAGGAAGATGGTCAAGATATTGATGAAGATCTGGCAAAAGAGGTAGCAATGCTAGGAAGACAGTTCAACAGACTTATGAAATAGATTGATGTGAGATCTAATGTCAAGAAAATCGCATCTGACATCAGTAAATCCAATAGTTTTGGTAGAAGAACAAGGTCTGAAGAAAAGCCCAAAGAAGTTAAGTGCTATGAGTGTAATGGGTATGGTCATATTAAAACTGAATGTGGAACCTACCTCAAGAAACAAAAGAGGAGTCTTGCTGCCTCTTGGTCTGATGGAAGTGAAACAGAAGAAGCTGCAAATCATGTGACTGCATTGACAGGAAGATGGGGTTCTGATGAAGAGTCAAGTGATGATGAAGTAACCTTTGAAGAGCTGGCCACTACCTACAAAGAGTTGTGCCACAAAAGTGCAGGAGTGTGCAGACAAGTTGAAAGCCAGAAGAAAGTGATAGCTCAGCTGGAAAATGAAAAGGAAGAATATGTGGAAACCATCTCCAAGTTGAAGACTGAAACAGTACTCTTGAATTCCAAACTAGATGAGATGACTAAGTATGTAAGAATGCTTAACAATGGATCTGACATCTTAGACCAGATTCTCCAGACTGGTCAAATAACAGGGGACAAATCTGGCATTGGATTTAATGAATCTAAGGCTGAGTGCAGTTACACTAGTTGCAAACCAAAATCCAAACCTAAGTGCAGCCATGGTAAGAACAAACTTGAGATGTCACATCATATTCACAACATCAGAAGGGAAGACAGCAGAAAGGGAAGCATCAAAGATGGAGATGCCATTACTGTGGAAAATTTGGCCACCTGAAGCCCTTCTGCTATAAGCTATATGGTTATCCTAGCCCTGGTCAGACTCAATATCAATCAAGACCCAAACCTCATAGGCCTGTCAACAAAAAGCAATGGGTTCCTAAGGCAAATGTTACAAGTCTAATAGCTCACACCTCCTTCAGAGTTTCATCCAAATAAGATTGGTATTTTGACAGTGATTGTTCCAGACACATGACTGGAAACAAAAACCTGCTAACTGACCTTCATCCTCATGCCATGAGTTATGTTACCTTTGGTGATGGAGCAAAGGGTGAAATCAAGGGAATGGGTAAGCTGGATTGCCCTAGAGTTCCTAACCTTGACAATGTCCTACTTGTTAAGGAATTAACTGCTAATCTAATTAGCATCAGTCAACTGTGTGATCAAGGTCTGAATGTAAACTTCACTAGAACTGAATGTCTGATTACTAACAAGGAAAATAAAGTGATCATGAAAGGAGTTAGGCCCAAAGACAACTGCTACATGTGGAGTTCTCAAGAAACTAGTTACTCTTCAATGTGTACCTTAGCCAAAGAGGAATAAGTGAAGATATGGCATCAAAGATTGGGTCACCTGCATCTTAAAGGTATGAAGAGGATCATATATGTCGAAGCTGTTAGAGAAATTCCCAACTTAAAGATTGATGAAGGGAAAATCTATGGAGAATGTCAGAATGGAAAACAGACAAGGATGTCACACCAGAAGCTCAGACATGACACCACTACCAAAGTTTTGGAACTCCTTCATATGGACTTGATGAGACCCATGCAAGTAGAAAGCCTTGGTGGGAAGAAGTATGCATATGTGGTGGTGGATGATTTCTCTAGATACACCTGGATCAATTTTATAAGAGAAAAATATGATGTGTTTGAAGTCTTCAAGGAGCTTTGTCTAAAACTACAAAGAGAAAAGGAAAGTCCTGTCATCAAAATTAGAAGTGATCATGGGAAGGAATTTGAGAATAGCAAATTTGCTGAATTCTGCTCTTCAGAAGGAATTCATCATGAGTTCTCATCTCCCATTACTCCCCAGCAAAATGGTGTGGTGGAAAGAAAAAATAGAACTCTTCAAGAATCATCCAGAGCTATGATTCATGCTAAGAATTTTCCCTACCATTTTTGGGCTGAAGCCATGAGCACAGCCTGCCATGTTCATAACAGAGTGACATTGAAGAAAGGGACTCCAACAGCCCTTTATGAAGTCTAGAAAGGAAGAAAACCTACAGTTAAATACTTCCATGTATTTGGTAGTAAATGTTATATCTTGGCTGATCGTGAACAAAGAAGGAAGATGGAGCCCAAAAGTGATGAGGGAATATTTCTGGGCTATTCTACAAACAGCAGAGCTTACAGGGTCTTTAATTCCAAAACTAATGTATTGATGGAATCCATTAATGTTGTGGTTGATGACCAACAGACTGATGTCACAGACGATGTCGAGACATCTCTGAATGATTCCCCAGCTGACTTCTCAGACAAAAATAAGAAAAGTGAACCTCCTCAAGCTGAACCTGAAGATGACAAAATCAACAAGGGACCCTCTATCAAAATGCAGAAGGATCATCCCAAATATCTTATCATAGGAGATCCAACTAAAGGGGTCACTACTAGATCAAGGGAAGTGATCTCACATGGCTGCTTTGTGTCAAAGATTGAACCTAGGAATGTCAAGGAAGCCTTGACTGATGAGTTCTAGATCAATGCCATGCAGGAGGAGTTAGGTCAATTCAAGAGGAATGAAGTATGGGAACTGGTTCCTAGACCTGAAGGAGTAAATGTCATAGGTACAAAGTGGGTATATAAGAATAAATCTGATGAACAAGGGGTTGTTACTAAGAACAAAGCAAGACTAGTAACTCAAGGATATACTCAAGTTAAAGGGCTGGACTTTGATGAAACTTTTGCTCCTGTAGCTCGCCTTGAGTCCATTATATTATTGCTTGGAGTGGCGTGCATTCTGAAATTCAAACTGTTCCAAATGGATGTAAAAAGTGCCTTCTTGAATGGCTACTTAAATGAAGAAGTGTATGTTGAACAGCCTAAAGGATTCACATATCCAAATCTTCCATAACATGTGTACAGATTGAAGAAATCCCTCTATGGGTTGAAGCAAGCTCTCAGGGCTTGGTATGAGAGACTCACAGTGTTTCTCACTAACAATGGATACAGAAAAGGAGGTATTGACAAAACTCTATTTGTGAAGAATGAAGGAGGGAAGCTCATGGTGGCACAAATATATGTATATGACATTGTATTTGGTGGGATGTCAGATCAGATGGTTGAACATTTTATTAGACAAATGCAATCTGAGTTTGAGATGAGCCTTGTTGGAGAACTGACCTACTTTCTTGGGTGACAAGTCAAACAGATGGAATACTCTATCTTTCTATCTCAAAGCAAGTATGCCAAGAACATTGTGAAGAAGTTTGGCATGGAGAATGCAAGCCATAAAAGGACACATGCTCTTACACATGTGAAAATCTCCAAAGATGAAAATGGTGTCAGTGTAGATCAAAGTCTATACATAAGCATGATAGGCAGTCTGTTATATCTCACAGCAAGCAGACCTGACATTGCATTTGTTGTTGGTGTTTGTGCTAGATATCAAGCTGAACCAAAAGTCAGTCACATAAACCAAGTAAAGAGAATACTGAAATATGTCAATGGCACCAGTGACTATGGGATGTTATATACTCATGGATCTGGATCTATGTTGACTGGGTACTATGATGCTGACTGGACTGGGAGTGCTGATGATATGAAGAGCACATCAGGAGGATGTTTCTTCTTAGGGAACAATCTGATATCATGGTTTAGCAAGAAACAGAACTGTGTATCTCTATCCACTGCTGAAGCTGAATACATAGCAGCTGGAAGTAGTTGTTCTCAACTGGTCTGGATGAAACAAATGTTGTCTGAATACAATGTCACACAAGAAGTCATGACATTATACTGTGATAACCTGAGTGCTATAAATATCTCCAAAAATCCTATTCAGCACAGCAGGACAAAGGACATTGATATTCGGCATCACTTCATTAGAGAACTTGTGGAAGAAAAGATCATAGCACTGGAACATGTTACTACTGAGAGGCAATTAGCTGACATATTCACAAAAGCTTTGGATGCCAATCAATTTGAATTTTTAGGAGGGAAATTGGGGATTTGTGTTCATGAGAATCTATAGCAATCAAAGGAGTTTGTGGTCAATATCCCAGAGGATAGTTCTTACAAAAATAGCAAGGAGTTTTGCAAGGTGGTTGTGAAAAGAAGATGTTACTTCCTCAGACTAAGTAGTGAAGTTCCTCCTGAAATGAAGACTGTGTACTGTGTTGAAGATTGTTTGTGGTGTGATGAAGACTGTTTTGGGTTGGTTGTTCTGAAGGCTGTTGTGTGTACTGTTATGGAAGCTGGTCCCCCTTGCTGTTTGGATGCTGAAGAATTTTTTTTGGTTTTAATGTGTGGCAGTCCTTATTGATGCCTTGATGTAATATTTGGGCTCTTAATGAGTTCCATGGATTTCTAATTATCTCAGCTATTACAGCTGTGTATAATTATGGTGTGTATCTCCTAGCATTTATGTTTTAAGTCACCTTTGGTCAATTTTGACTAAAAAGGGGGAGAAGTGTTTATGTGGAGTTGGTGCTGTGAGGAGAAGTATGTGCTGGTGTAGCTGAACAGATAAACAGCTATTGTTGGAGGAGATGTGTTTGTTGTAAGACAGAACGTTGTTCTGTTTACAGATGTCAAAGGGGATGTCTGATGTGGTGCACAGGTGATATTGAAGCAGATGTCATAATGATTTTGATTGTTACAGGTGTTGTGGTTACAGGTGCTGTTATTATTAAAGGAGATGTTTGTATTGCACAGATTTAGGGGGAGAAGTAGTACCCTTGTGCATTTGTGTGTCTTACTAGTTGCATCTATAACTAGTAATTCTGTTTGTGTAGCACAGATTTAGGGGGAGAAGCAGTACCCTTGTGCTTGTGTGTATTACTAGTAGCTTAGCTAGTAATTGTGTTTGCTTTTGCTGTTATTTAAACTATTGTTATGCTGTTTAACTGCTGATGTGTTTTCTCTTGTGAATAAAATGGACAGATATATATTTTAGCCAAAATTTGCCAAAGGGGGAGTTTGTTGGTTCTAAGTGTTTGCAGCATATTTGGTAAAACAAAGAGTGTTCACAAGATGTTGTGTGTGATGTCTTAACACAAGATATCCTATGTACCTGCTGGAGTTCAAGAACATAATTATGCAGGATTGTTTCAGAATGTCATACACAAGGTCATGGCATCTGAAATGTGTGTACCTGCTGGAGTTTAAATGGAAAACATAATTATGCAGGATTGTTTCAGGATGTCATACACAATGTCATGGCATCTAATATGTTTGTACCTGCTGGAAATTAATAATGGAATTATGGAATTATGCAGGATTATTCCAGGATGTCAGACCTGATGTCATGACATCCTGTACACAGAACATTCAGTATGAATGTCTGGTGTTTTGTGATTGCGCATTTAATGGCAATCTATGTATGATTGAAGATCTGATTTGCAGGCGCATTCAATCATTGATTACAACCTGATTTACTTATTTTCCAAGGAGATCTAACCAGCTGTCATGAGAAGATTTAATTGGAAAATAGATTTAGGGTTTTCAAGATGTCCAAGCCCAGCAGAAAGCTTCTATAAAAAGGGACTTGGAAAACCTGATTGTACACACAACCAATACTGAGCGAAATATTGAGAGAGAGCTAGGGTTTGTGTCTTTTTTAGTCGTGAGACTTGTAAGCCATTCAAGTCATCCTTAGATGATTGAATTGGTCTAATTTGTGGTTGTAATTTGTCACTCAAAGCTTGTAAGCAAGAGTGTGTGTCTACTTGATCAAAGCTGTTAAGCAAGATCAAGTGTGTGTCTTCTTGATCAAAGTTGTTAAGCAAGATCAAGAGTGTGTCTACTTGATTAAAACTATGAAGTAAAATCAAGTGTGTGTTATTGGAAAGTGTTTTCTTTTCACAAGGGTTTGTTGTTTAAAATCACAGGTGTGATTGTAGGGAAATGAGTGGGTTCTCATATCTAAGAGTGCTTAGGTAGAAATTGCACGGGTAGAGATTAGGTGAGAAAGACTGTAACTTGTTGAAGTGTACGGAGAGTCTTTGAACTTATTCTATTTTAGTGAATTTCCTTCCTGGCTTGGTAGCCCCCAGATGTAGGTGAGTTGGACCGAACTGGGTTATCAATTTCTTGTGTCTCTTGCATTACTATTCTCTATCTTTATCATGTTTGCATTACTCAGATATTAGTGTCGTGACATTACCTTCGATATCTCATATCTAATACCAGAATTTCATAACTTTTGGTGATGGAGCAAAGGGTGAAATCAATGGGATAGGCAAGCTTGATGGTCCTGGAGTCCCTAAACGTGACAAGGTCCTACTGGTTAAGGGTTTGACTGCAAATCTAATAAGCATCAGTCAACTATGTGATCAAGGTCTGAATGTTAACTTCACCAAAATTGAATTTCTGATTACTAACAAAGACAATGAAGTGATTATGAAAGGATTCAGGACCAAAGACAATTGTTAAATGTGGAAATCTCAAATTAGTTACTCCTCAAAATGTACTTCAGTCAAGGAGAAAGGGATGAAGATGATTATATCTGCTAGAGAAACTCCCAAATTGAAAGTCTGTGGGAAATGTCAGACAAGGATGTCACACCAGAAACTCAGACTTAACATCACTTCCAAAGGAGAAAAGCTCATGATGGCTCAAATAGATAGGAAGTTGGATCAGATGGTTGAACATGTTGATAGTCATACACAGTCTGAAGTTGGAAAGAGCTTTGTTGGACTTGGGCTACCTGACAAGCAGATAGAAGGGCCTATGTGTCTATCTCAAAGAAAAAGTGCCAAGAGTAATGTTGAGAAGATTGAGATGGAGAGTGAAAGGACACTTGCTCCTACACATTTGAGAGAGGAAAATGGTGCTTATGCTAAAGATATAGCAGATGAAAGCAGCTGTTCTCAACAGGGTTGGTTGAAACTACTGATGATTGCATACAATGTCACACACGACGTCATGACATTGTATTATGACAACCTGAATGCTACAACTATGTCCAAAAATTCTATTCAACACAGTTGGACCAAGCATATTATTTGTTGTCATCACTCCATTAGAAAATTTGTGGAAGACAAATTCATAGCTCTAAAGTATGAAATGCAATTAGCTGACAAGTTTGTAGGGGATTTGAATGATAATCAATTTGAATATGTAAGAGGGAAATTAGGGATTTGGATTCTTGAGAAATTATGGCAATTAATGTGGAGTGGAAAAGGTAATAAAAATATTGTCTGCCCAATTAAAAGAAAGAGACACATTAATGATGAATCATTACCTAGTATTGGAACTAGTATTTATGTCATTTCCACACGCTACCTAAACACAGCCATTTCCATCTTCATCCAACTTCTCAGCAAACCTCTGCTAGGGCAAAGAGATTTTTCTCAAAAGTTCAACAACATGTCTCAACATCCCTCATCCTCTAGTTCAAAACCCACTCATCATGCAAGGACTCCCTCCATGGAGTTTCTAGATGAAGACGTGTTGGATGTTACTCCTCTCTGTGTGATACCAGGTGACGCCCCAGGTCCCTCTTCCATGGCTGGAAGTAAGCAAGGTAACATTCCTGAAAAATCTCCTCATAAAGATGACATGCACTTTACTGATCGTACCATTAGGAACCTAGTTACTAGGATTCTGAATGAAGGGCATTCAATCAAGGGTGTTTCTACCCCTCTATCCAGAAGGGACCCCTCTCCTGAGGTAGAACCCCAAGCTGAGAAAGATGATGACTCATCTAGATCAGAAAAGGAAGTGGCTGTTGAGGGATTATGTTCTCTAGGTAAAACTTACCTAGCAAGAAACCAGCAAATGTGTCTCATGAAACTGCTGAGAATATTATTTATCTGGAGGAAGAAAGTTCTGAGGAAGAAGATGACACCTTGGTTCATCTTGTAAAACCAAGTGTAGCAAACAAACTGAGGACCAGAAAAGGGAAGACTGTGGCTGAAATGAGGACACCAAGAAGAGTGAAAAAGGTTGCTGGTGTAAGACCCTCCAAATCTTGGAGTAAAGTTGAGGTTAAGAAGAGGAAGATCAGAGAGAGTTCTGACTCTGATAATGATGTTGAAGACGATATCCCAGACATCTCCCCTGCTAAAAGACAGACTGTCAAGAAGTCTCCAGGCAAAGTTGCAGTTGTGCACTTCGATAACATCTCTTTTCATTTAGAAGATGGTGCTGCCAAATGGAAGTTTATCATTCAAAGGAGGGTTGATGTTGAAAGGGAGCTGGGAAAGGAGGCTATAGAGGTGAAAGAGGTCATGGAATTGATTAAAGCTGTTGGACTGATGAAGACTGTGGTTTCTCTGCCCCAATGCTATGAGGGATTAGTAAAAGAGTTTGTTGTAAATATCCCTGAGGATATTTCTGAAAAGAGTAGCAGGGAATTTTGCAAAGTTTTTGTAAGAGGTAGATGTGTGAGATTCTCCCCAACCATAATCAACAAGTTCCTAGGGAGAGGAACTGATGGAGGAGTGGATTTAGAGACTACAGACAATGAGGTCTATAGGACTATTACAGCTAGCCAGGTTAAGGAATGGCCTAGTAGGAATCACCTATCAACTGGCAAGCTAACTGTCAAGTATGCCATCTTACACAAGATTGGTTCAGCCAACTGGGTACCTACTAATCATATCTCTACAATCTCCACTGGTCTTGGAAGAATCATCTATGCTATAGGAACCAGGATAAAATTTTACTTTGGAAGGTTTATGTTTGATCAAATTGTCAGACATGAAGAGAAGATCATTCAGCCGCACCTTGAGAATTTGGAAACAGTCAACTTGGGGTCTGAAGATAGTGTGCGAGAGGTCAAGATTGGGGCACTCCTGGAAGAATCTGTTAAGAAGGGGTTGATTGAATTGCTACGAGAATACGTCGACGTCTTCGCCTGGTCGTATGAAGACATGCCTGGTCTAGATACTGATATTGTGCAACATTTCCTGCCTTTGAAGCCTGAGTGCGTGCCTGTGAAGCAGAAGCTCAGAAGAACTCATCCCAATATGGCAGTAAAGATCAAAGAGGAAGTTCAAAAGCAAATTGATGCGGGGTTTCTGGTGACTTTTACATATCCTCAATGGGTGGCCAATATTGTGCCCATGCCTAAGAAAGATGGAAAAGTCCGGATGTGTGTGGACTATAGAGACTTGAATAAAGCTAGTCCGAAAGATGATTTCCCTCTACCACATATTGATATGTTGGTAGACAATACAGCTAAATTCAATGTCTTCTTATTTATGGATGGATTTTCCGGATATAATCAGATTAAAAAGGCACCCGAAGATATGGAGAAGGCAGCATTCATCACACCTTGGGGAACATTCTGTTATCGAGTGATGCCCTTCGGTTTGAAGAACGCCGGAGCCACGTATCAACGAGCTATGACTACCTTGTTCCATGATATGATGCACAAGGAGATCGAGGTGTATGTTAATGATATGATTGCTAAGTCAAGAACGGAAGTTGAACATGTAGAGCACCTGTTGAAGCTTTTTCAGCGCTTGAGGAAGTATAAGCTTCGTCTGAATCCCAACAAGTGTACATTTGGAGTCCGTTCTGGCAAGTTATTGGGTTTTATCGTTAGTGAAAGAGGTATTGAGGTTGATCCTGCAAAGGTCAAAGCAATACAAGAGATGCCTGCGCCCAAAACTGAAAAGCACGTCCGAGGTTTTCTTGGCCGCTTGAATTACATTTCCAGATTTATATCCCACATGACTGCCACATGTGCGCCGATATTCAAGCTCCTCCGGAAAGATCAATCCCATGATTGGACCGAGGATTGCCAGAAAGCTTTTGACAGTATTAAAGAGTACCTGTCCGAGCCTCCGATCCTGTCTCCACCCGTGGAAGGGAGACCCTTGATTATGTATCTGACTGTTCTTGAAGATTCAATGGGTTGTGTCCTGGGTCAGCAAGATGAATCAGGAAAGAAAGAGTATGATATTTACTACCTGAGTAAGAAGTTCACTGATTGTGAGTCTCGATACTCAATGCTTGAGAAAACATGTTGTGCTTTGGCTTGGGCTGCTAAGCGCTTACGCCAGTATATGATAAATCATACAACTTGGTTGATATCCAGAATGGATCCAATCAGGTACATATTTGAGAAGCCTGCTTTAACTGGGAGGATTGCCCATTGGCAGATGTTGTTGTCTGAGTATGATATTGAGTATCGAGCTCAAAAAGCTATCAAAGGTAGTATCTTGGTTGACCACTTGGCACACCAGCCGATCGAGGATTATCAGTCAGTTCAGTATGACTTCCCGGATGAGGAGATTTTGTATTTGAAAATGAAAGATTGTGATGAGCCTACACTTGATGAAGGACCAGAGCCTGATTCTAGATGGAGTATGGTATTTGATGGCGTTGTAAATCAGTATGGAAATGGTATTGGGGCAGTAATCATCACCCATCAGGGCACATATATTCCTTTTACAGCAAGGCTAACTTTCAAATGCACGAATAATATGGCTGAGTATGAGGCATGTATTATGGGTTTGTTGGAGTGCATTGATCTTAGGATCAAGCATCTTGATGTTTATGGTGATTCGGCCCTCGTTGTTAATCAGATTAAGGGTGAGTGGGAGACGAATCAACCTGGTCTCATCCCCTATAGAGATTATACAAGGAGGATTGCAACGTTCTTTACTGAGGTTGGCTTCCATCATATTCCTCGAGATGAGAATCGGATGGCAGATGCTCTTGCTACACTTGCTTCCATGATTGTGGTTAAGTTGTGGAATGAAGTTCCCAATGTCACTATGATGCGCTTGGACAGACCAGCTCATGTGTTTGCAGTTGAAGAAGTGAAAGATGATAAGCCTTGGTATTATGATATCAAGTGTTTCCTTCAGGGCCAGATTTACCCACCTGGGGCATCTGTGAAAGATAGGAAGACTTTGAGGAGATTATCTGGCAGTTTCTACCTCAATGGCGAAGTGCTTTATAAGAGAAATTTTGACATGGTTCTACTCAGATGCGTGGATAGACACGAAGCAGACCTATTGATGACTGAAGTTCATGAAGGTTCATTTGGTACTCATTCCAATGGACATGCCATGGCTAGAAAGATGTTAAGAGCAGGCTACTATTGGCTGACAATGAAGTCTGACTGCTGCAAATATGTGAAGAAATGCCATAAGTGTCAGATTTATGCAGATAAGATTCATATTCCCTAGACGCTTCTGAACGTGATTTCATCACCATGGCCCTTCTCCGTGTGGGGAATTGACATGATTGGCATGATAGAGCCGAAAGCGTCCAATGGACACCGATTCATTCTCATAGCAATCGATTACTTCACCAAGTGGGTTGAAGCGGCATCGTATGCAAATGTGACCAGGCAGGTGGTTGTGAAGTTTATCAAGAATCAACTCATATGCCGCTATGGTGTGCCAGATAAGATCATTACTGATAATGGATCTAACTTGAACAACAAGATGATGAAAGAGCCGTGTAGTGAGTTCAAGATAGCGCATCACAATTCTTCTCCTTACAGACCAAAGATGAATGGGGTTATTGAAGCTGCTAATAAGAACATCAAGAAGATTATCCAGAAGATGGTGGTTACGTACAAGGATTGGCATGAGATGCTGCCATTTGCTTTACATGGATATCGTACATTTGTCCGCACTTCAACAGGGGAAACCCCTTTCTCCCTTGTTTATGGCATGGAGGTTGTACTCCCAGTAGAGGTGGAGATCCCATCAATGAGAGTCTTGATGGAAGCCAAGTTGACTGATGTTGAATGGGTTTAGAGTCGTTATGACCAACTGAATTTGATTGAAGAGAAGAGATTGACTGCCATGTGCCATGGCCAGTTATATCAGCAGAGAATGAAGAAAGCTTTTGATAAGAAGGTCAAGCCTCGTGTGTTCCGAGAAGGGGACCTTGTGCTCAAGAAAGTTTTGTCTTTCGCTCCCGATTCCAGGGGCAAGTGGACTCCAAACTATGAAGGGCCATATGTTGTTAAGAGAGCCTTTTCAGGCGGCGCTTTGATACTTACAACTATGGATGGGGAGGATTTCACTCGTCCTGTGAATTCAGATGCAGTCAAGAAATACTTCGCCTAAAAATAAAAACAGAATAGCTCGCTAAGTTGAAAACCCGAAAGGGCGACTTAGGCAAAAATGAGCGTCTCGGTGGATTGAAAACCTGAAAGGGCGATCCAGGCAAAAGTTAGAGACATAAAAAATGAATATATGTATCCCGCTGGATTGAGCACCTCATCCTGGGGCAATCTAGGGAAAAATTAGGGTTTTGGCAAGTAACTGCATCCTGACAAGACTTTGTTCTACATCTGTCATCCATCAAAGATTCTTGTTCATTCGTCATCAACCGAAGCTTCGAATACATCAAATTCAGAATTGGTGGAGAAACGGTCATTATGTTCAATGTAGCCCTTTTTCCAATATATATCACCAATTTCAAATTTGTAAAGATCTATGGAGTCTTGCCATTTGCAGACTACCATTCTATCAAATAAATTTGAGTCTTTTATCCAATTATTTGCACTCTTATTTGTTTCTATTCAACAAATGTTTTGCATGTTTTAGTTGAGAAAATATCATTGTTTTAAACAAACAAGTTTCTTCATAAATTGTTTTAAAACAAAGTGAACATTCACAAAGACGAAAGGATACTTAAGAGATCCTCAGTGCTCTCCCAAGGGTGGTATGATCTCCAACAGGGTAAGAAATTTGTTCATATTCCTGGCATGGCTGTATCCTCGTTCTCCATAATGTTCTTGTAGTTTATCCCACCAAGTGGAGTGCTTGTTGAGGTTATTTACCTCTATTCCCTTCAGTAGAGCGGTAACCTTTCCTCCTCAGCAGAGGTGTCCTCTCTGGAAGATTCGATTTTTGGCGGTTGGTCCCCATAATACCTTTATCCCTCGGATAGATTCCCCAGTAGAGTTGCTTATATGGCAGATTCTACCGGTGCACTGAGCTCTTTTCCCTAGCTGAGACTGATGATTCATCCCCTGCAGGGTGTTGTTGTCTCTGATCCCCGGCAGATTGCATACTCTCCGGTGATCCCGGCTTTCTCTCCTGAGATGTAGTACCGGATGTTTGTGTGCTTACTTCCTGGATCCGCGTGTGTTAGATATGTCTGTTTGTCAGCATTCATCATACATAAATCACGCATATACATGTATAATTATAACATTCAGATATTCATGCTGCATTTCTTTGCCATATATTGTTTGTTTGTTGTCTCTTGCTAATGGTGATATAGATTTCCCCAAGCGGATGTGTGTGTCTGATCTCTCCATATAGAGTCAGCCCCATAGGCAGAAAGCGTATATCCTTTCTTCCATGTTCCCCACCGAGTTATATCCTCGCAGGTGACGATTGTTTCCGTTTCCTCCCAACACATATATTGGGATGGGCTCCTCTATTGAGTTATATCCTCATTAGGACGAGTCTTGATTCAGTTTGCCTCTTTGGTTTGATCCTAAATTGGCATCTTGTGACTGTTTCCTTTGCTCCCCCGTGATATAAATGAATAAGTTGCTCAGTGATTAGTGATCATTCATATTACCCCGGCGGAATCTGTGGTTTTCTACCCTGATACCGGTAGTTGTAAACCCTATTTTTCTCCCCTTTGCAGAGTTAACCTTTGGTTCATCATAATTGATGACGGTTACTTTTCCGTGGTTTCCTATCCAGTATCCGGTAGGTGTAATCCCCTCCTTGACGGTTATCTTCATCCTATATTCGGTGTTGATATTCCCTCTTTTGCTCGGATAGTTTCCCTGATTATGCAATTTATCCCCTAGCAAGTTATCTCTCGTTTACCCTGTTGTTGGTAACGATTGATTCTCTTCTGAATTGGTCATCATTATATACCTAGTTTCGGTATCCCGATGCCTTTTCTTTTCGGTTGATTTATCCTTTATTAACCCAGTAACCGGTTGTGGATAATCTTCCATGCGAGTATATTATCTACGTTCTGACGGTAATAGACAATATATCTCATGCACTCTTTGGTTGAAGCCTTTTGTTCTTCCCTAGTCGAGTAAGATTCGTATCCCCTTTACGGAATTGAATATCCATCCTATGATCGAGTTTTCTTTTAGCCCTCTTTTGGATGATGAGTGTCTTGGAAATATTCCCCAATTCACACATTGGCTGGTCACCTATTATATGCCCAGTAACCGGTATCCCTGGTGTTCCTTCCTTTCTGCTCCCTATTATGACTTTTGTCCCCTGTGGAGTCAGAGTTCCTGAGTTGAAATATACCTTTTTTAGGTCTTCCTCAGATGTTTTGAAGTTTTGATATCTCTCACCCTTGTACCGGTCTTAGATATTTATTTCTTCCTGAGTATGTGGTATCTCTCACCCTTATACCGGTGTTCGGATCACATGTCTCTTTGAGCTTATTACCCAATAACCGGTAATACCTCACCCCCCTGCTTCCCTAGGAGATTCTGTTGGGTTTCCCCAGCAAGTCCCTTAGTGGATTGTCTTCGTCCGGATTTTTATCCGAAGTATCCATTGCGGATAGTTTCGCTGTGTTGGCATATTCCCCAATACATGCATCTTTGAGTCAGCTCGAGTCTTTCCAATGAATTTATTCCCTTTGGAGACTCTTTTCCCCGGCTTTGAGTCGTGACCTGCTCACGCATTTTTAGTCCTTTACTCCCCATTAGAGTCTCTGCCCCATAAGAATAAATTATTCATGGGAATCGTCAATTTCCTCTTAATCTTTACCATTGTGGACACATATACCCACAGGGTTTTACCTTTTTTTGCATACATACATCTGCATCATGAGGTCTCTTAGGGACCAAAATTCGTCCCTTTGTTTTTATTTAAGCCCATTCTACCTCGTCGAGACGAAGATTTTAACCTTCCCTTCTCCGGCTAGAATGACCTTAAATAGGGGCATCTGTAAGACCCTAATTTTGCCCCTAAGATCCCTCATGGCATCATAACATTGCATTGCATAGCCTCAAGGATCATTGAGCATCTTGGTTCCATTTGCCTTTGGGTGGGACTCCTTGTGAGTGGTTTGAGATCACCAAGCATGCTTGAATTGTATATCATTTCTTTTCTCATTTTGTTTGCCAACCAAAAGCATAAAAATATGTCACTAACATCTTTTGGTTGTAGCTTGAGCAATCACAAGATCAAAAGCTTCAAGGAGGTCATTGGTCAAGAGGAGGTGGAAGCAAGCATGGTAATGGTTCCCAAAGTTCTCATCCATCAAGTTTGCCCCCCTAGTGTTTCAATTCATCATTTTTGATCAAGGCAAGTCAAAGGATTTGAGGTTTGTTCCCCAGAGAAGCCCTAATTCATCTGTGCATTGACTATGCCTTGCTCATGAAGCAACCTCAGCCCATGGTAAAATACAATCAAGGGAAGTTCTTTAATTCATCATTTAATGCATATTTGAACTTATTTGAGTATCCTCAATCATCAATTCATCAAGGTATGAGTCATGGACTTGAGAAGTTGATCAGTCAATTCATCTGACTATTTTGAAATGCACTGAGACCTAAAGTTTTATGTGTTGGTAAAATGGAGATGGTTCCAAAAGCAACAATGTTCTTAAGGACAATATGAACAACTTTCATGTTCATCAAAAATTGATTTGAAGCTTGGAAGACCATCTGCCATTCCCATACATTATAGGTCATTTTGACTGAAATCCTAATTTTGGGTCAACTTCCCAAGAACATAACTCACTCATTTTTTATGATTTTGAGGTAGGATCAAATGCATTGGAAAGCTTAAGATGTATACTTAAAATGTTATGTTGGACAAAATTTCAAAATCTCAAATAAAACACATGTGATAATGCAAGACATTATAGGTCCTTTTTGACCAAATGCATTAAAAGTCAAAAAAGTCCAACTTCAAGTGCCCATAACTCTTTCATCAAAAATCCAAATGATGCAAACTTTAAGTCCATTTTGATTGTCTTGAAAAGATATACAACTTCGATGTTGGAGGTTTTTCCATTTGGAGCTTGAATCATCAAAACAGAATGGCTTGAAAGTTGGCCAATTTTAGAAACCTTGCCTTGACATGTTTTGCACATCACCCTTCAAGCTCAAATTTCACTAATTTCCAAGGCCCAAATGAAATTTTGATCAACATGGCATTTGTTCCTTATGCAATAAGCTTTCCAACCATTACTCATAAGCTTGCATTTTGATTTTGGACATAGCATTTTCGAAGGCTTCAATGTAATAGTGCATTTTGTGAAAATCATTTCAATTGCCATGCATGATCCATTAATACACAATCTGCACGTCCAAAACTTACATGATGATGATCAGCTGCCAAAACCAAATGGAATTGGGCCCTCCATACGCCTGTACAGGCCCATGCATGGAGGCCCTCTCCATTCATGCAAATTTGAAATCATGCATTCAGCATTGCCTTGCCTATAAATACATTGCATATGAGCTTCATTTTACTAACCTGAAGGCGCCTGAACCTCTGCTGAATCGAATCCTCAACCACACTCAAAGGAACTCTCTCTTTTCTCAAAAAATTTCAGATCTAGAATTCAGTTTCCTCGACTGTTTTCTTTGATCTAAAAGTTCCTAGACCTCTTCACCTTGATCCATTGGACTTCTGTTTTGACAAAGCAAGCAAGGTTTCGTGCTCAATTCACCAGAACTCAAGCTTGCACTCCAACTGGTAATTTCCTCGATTCTCTTCATCCATGGACTTTTTTGCTTGGATCTAATGTTGGCTGAAGTCCTCTCAATAGAGGCATTTGATTTGTGCTTTCAATTTTGCAAAAACATGAAGTTCATGATGAACACCATCATACTTCCAGCTCTGATTTCTCCATTTATAGGGATCTAGAGTGGAAGTGCATGGTATAGGAGTGATGTACATCACTTCCTCTTTTGATTGATATATAGATCGCCTCATTTGGTGGCCATTTGCGTTTCTGCATTTTTTTGAACATGGTCGGAATCTGGTGGCTTCATCGTGTCCAGTATGAATCTGGACCGCTTGATCTGATTTCCAGATGCAATCAGGAGCGTTGCTTGTTATGACCTTTAATTTCTTCACGTGTGCACGCATTGACTGTGGTGTTTCATGAGCGCGCGCCTCTGGATCCTTGGATCTTCCAGCTCAATTAATGAGCTCAGATCCAAGGGCTCTCGTTTTTTTGCATTTTCTGAATTCTATTTTTATTTTTGTTTAATTCCTTTTATTTCAAAAAATCATATCTCTCTCATTTTTAATCCAAAAATTATGGGACCAATTGCATTATTTCCCAAATAAATTCTAGTTTCTATTTCTGATTTTTAATTTTTTTTTATTTCATCATTTGATATTTTTGTGAATTTTCTCTTTTCTGGTTATTTTTAATTCATTTTAAATAGTTTTTGATATTCAAAAAATACAAAAATATTTTCCTAACCTATTTGAATGATGATGGATCTATGAAAAATATTCTCATCAATTTTTGAATTGATTTGAGATTTATTTGAGATTTTAGTTCAATTAGGTTATTTTTATTCATTTTTAATTGATTAAAAATAGTTTCTGACTTTTAAAAATGCTGAAATTTTTTGTCAAACTTTGTTTGACCTTGTTGAACTTGGGATAAATCACTTGGACCTTTCAAGGTTGATTTGAAGTGATTTTGAAGTTTGACCTTTCCATTTTATTTTAATTCAATTTTATTTTGAATATTAAAAAATGCCAAAAATAGTTTATTCATTTCTTGACTTCCAATCTTCATCCCACTTCTGTTTTTGGTTGTTTGACTTTGACTTTCAATGTTATTGGTCAACATATGAGGATTGGTAAATGACCTTCCATTTAATGCATTTTATTTTGTCATTTCCATTTTCTTTCATTCATCTCCTCCTTCTTCTTCTTCTTTTCTTTTTGATCAATGAGTTGAAGGTTGATAAGTTAGCATTGATTAGGGAGACTTAACATTCCTTGATTCAAATCTAATTCATCTTGATCAATTGATCAAGTGAAAGGCTTTGCATTAAGGATATGTGGTCCTCTAAATCATGCAAATGGCTTAAACCAATACAAGATCATTTTCTTCCTCTTTTTGGCATGGCAAGTTGTTGGGACTTGGTTTACTAATCAAGACTCCTAACTTGTGTTTGTTGCCTACATTATTATTGACCGGCCTCAGATAGTTGTGACTTCTACATAAGTCCAATTACGATTGCTTAACATAGCGCTAAATTTGCCTTATGCACACTAACTACTAACACTAACTATTGACAATTAACATTTACTTTATGCAATTTACTTTTATGCAATTTACTATTCTTGCACATATTATCCATTTGCTTTTCTCTTTGCTCATTGGAGCACATGTTTATGTTAATGCTATTTGCCTTTTACCCACTTGGGTTTATAATGGTGTATATATCTTTTGTGCTTGTGTTTGTCTGTTTGTTGTGAACCACATACCAAGAATTGGACAATATGGACTTAGAATTTAGGACCTTACCCAAGCAAATGGAATTTGAAGAGCAACTAGACATTGGGCCTTTAGAGTGCTATAAAAATTGAACAGAACTTTGAAAGGACTATCTTCTAAAACTCCCTCTTGTCCATTCTTTGTTTGTTTATAGAACTTTTTGATGTGTGTTTTCTTGTGCTAGGGGATTCCAACCTTGAGTAACTTTGAGGAACCATTACCATGAACATCCAAAGAGAAAGATACAAAAGCCATTGAAGGATTTCTAGAAGCATGACCTGTGTGTTGATTGCTTAAAATATTTGCTTGTGATTGCTTATTCCAAAGGATGGGAGCTACTTGGACCATCAATATGGTCTCAAGAGAGGAACTCCTAGTGTGGTTCATTTTCTTATCCCTCACCTTTTATTTTCCTTAGGACTTAGCCATTCTTCTTCTTCTCTCCACTCTAACCCAAGCCAAAACTTTTTGTGCAAACATTTAACACTTGTATTCAACATTAGAAACCTAAGCCTTATGCTTTTGATTTTCAAACTTTCTTTTCATAACACTTATTTTGAATTGAACTTCTAAGTCAACTTTGATCATATTTTTGTAAATACTTTTCATTGGTAAATACCACCCATTCAAATACTTTTGTGGTTTCAATGGCCACTTGCTTAATCAAAACTTTTCATAACCTTTAGCTATTAGGTTTGAGTTATCCTTGAGGTAGATATAATACTCACCTATATCCTTAGTGATGGACAATGAGTCTTCCATGCTTATTATAGGGTTAACCCCTCACTAGCATGTTGAAGCTATCCTCACATGGTGGATTTGTGATTGGTTTGAGTTTTCTCCCTTGGATAACAAAAGACCTTAAGGCTTTTGGACCAATCAATCCCCTCATTTTTGATATTTTTACCCCGAACTATGAGGTTTTGATCCTAATCTTTTTTAAGATGGTACGTAGGCAATGGGTTCATCCATTCAAACACAAAAATGTAAATAAACTTGTATATTCTTCTCTCATCCCTTCAATCATGTTTGCACAAATAAACTTTTACAAAATACCAACCTTACAACAAATATGAAAAGGGCTCCCTAGGAGTACCTAGGATGTTTTGGGTGCCTAACACCTTCCCATTGCATAACCAACCCCCTTACCCAGATCTCTGTTTCTTTTACTAGTTTTTGTTAAAACTTTTAGGTTTTTGTTCGCTTTCTAACCATTCCTTTGGATAAATAGAAGTGCGGTGGCGACTCGACTTGTATGGTTTACCTTGGATTTAGTCAATATCTCTAATGGTAACGAATACCCCGCTACAGTGTGGCTGTTATGTGTGCTGTTATGGAAGCTGGTCCCCCTGCTGTTTGAATGTTGAAGATGTTATTTTTTTTGAGATATGTGTAATTTGTGGCAGTTCTTACTGATGCCTTTATGTAATTTTTTGGGCTCTTAATGAGTTCCATGGATTCGTTCATTATCACAGCTATCACAGCTGTGTATGATGATGGTTTGTATCTCCTAACAATTATGTTTTCACATTTTTAATGTTATAACATCTGATCTGACATTCTCTGCTAGGCTAATTGATATTTATTTTGTCTAATTGGTCACCTTTGGTCAATTTTGACTAAAAAGGAGGAGAAGTGTTTATGTGGAGTTGGTGCTGTGAGGAGAAGTATGTGCTGGTGGAGCTAAACAGATAAACAGTTATTATTGGAGGAGATGTGTTTGATGTAAGACAGAATGTTGTTGTTCTGTTTACAGATGTCAAAGGGGATGTCTGATGTGGTGCATAGGTGATGTTGAAGCAGTTGTCACAATGATATTCTGATTGTTACAGGTGCTGTTATTATCAAAGGAGATGTTTGTGATGCACAGATTTAGGGGGAGAAGAAGTACCCTTGTGCATTTGTATGTCTTACTAGTTGCATCTATAACTAGTAATTCTGTTTGTGTAGCACAAATTTAAGGGGAGAAGAAGTACCCTTGTGCTTGTGTGTATTACTAGTAGCTATAGCTAGTAATTGTGTTTGCTTCTGCTGCTGCTTAAACTGCTGATGTGTTTTCCTTGTGAACAAAATGGACAGATATATGTTTTAGCCAAAATTTGCCAAAGGGGGAGTTCGTTGGTTCTAAGTGTTGGCAGCAATTTTGGTAAAACAAAGAGTGTTCACAAGATGTTGTATATGATGTCTTAACATAAGATATTGTGTACCTGCTGGAGTTTAAATGGAAAACATAATTATGCAGGATTGTTTCAGAATGTCATACACCAGATCATGGCATCTGATATTGTGTACCTGCTGGAGTTTAAGAAACATAATTATGCAGGATTGTTTCAGAATGTCATACACAATGTCATGGTATCTGATATGCTTGTACCTGCTGGAAATTAATAATAGAATTATGGAATTATGCAGGATTGTTCCAGGATGTCAGACCCGATGTCATGACATCCTGTACACAGAATATTCAGTATGAATGTCTGGTGTTTTGTGATTGCACAATTAATGGCAATCTACGTATGATTGAAGATCTGATTAGCAGGCGCATTCAATCATTGATTACAACCTGATTTACTTATTTTCCAAGGAGATCTAACCAGCTGTCATGAGAAGATTTGATTAGGAAATAGTTTAGGGTTTTCAAGATGTCCAAGCTCAGCTGAAAGCTTCTATAAATAGGGACTTGGAAAACCTGATTCAACACACAACCAATACTGAGCGAAATACAGAGAGAGAGCTAGGGTTTGTGTCTTGTTTAGTTGTGAGACTTGAAAGCCATTCCAGTCATCCATAGATGATTGAATTGGTCTGATTTGTGGTTGTAATTTGTCACTCAAAGCTTGTAAGCAAGAGTGTGTGTCCACATGATCAAAGTTGTTAAGCAAGATCAAGTGTGTGTCTTCTTGATCAAAGATGTTAAGCAAGATCAAGAGTGTGTCTACTTGATTAAAACTGTGAAGTAAAATCAAGTGTGTGTTATTGAAAAGTGTTTTCTTTTCACAAGGGATTGTTGTTTAAAATCACAGGTGTGATTGTAGGGAAGTGAGTGGGTTCTCATATCTAAGAGTGCTTAGGTAGAAATTGCACGGGTAGAGATTAGGTGAGAAAGATTGTAACTTGTTGAAGTGTACGGAGAGGCTTTGAACTGATTCTATTTTAGTGAATTTCCTTCCTGGCTTGGTAGCCCCCAAATGTAGGTGAGTTGGACCGAACTGGGTTAACAATGGCTTGTGTCTCTTGCATTATTATTCTCTATCTTTATCCTTGTTTGCATTACTCAGATATTAGTGTCGTGACATTACCTTCGACATCTCATATCTGATACCAGAATTTCAATATGATAAAAATTGTAGGAGATAGGGTCTAGGGAACCCCAGTTTTGATTAGTTGACTTTCTCTAGTCAACCACCATGAGCCAACTTGCTATCTTGATATTCTCTTGACTTTTGGGACTCATGGAGGATCATATATGCATAATATGATGTAATTTGAAGTATCCCTTGAAATATTTGATCAGTTGGTGAAGAAACTTGTTGAAGAAGTTACATAAGATACCTAAATGAATTAGGGTTTCCAAGGCAAACCAACTCCAAACTCTTGATGATTTCTTGATCAAAATAACATGTGAAGATTATGGGGATCCATATATGATACTTGGAGTCATAGTAAACTATTTCTTGATTGAGCTCCTTGCATTGAGGGTCTCAAACCCTAGATATGAGCTTGATAGAGCATATATGAGCATGCACACTACATACAAAAGAGTTAATCTATACAATGAGATATTTTTGGTATTTTGGTTAGTAAAGAAAGAAAAATGAATTATAATACAATCAAATGGTGCTTGGTGATCTATCCCATTGCAAACCCAAAGAATGAGGGGTAAGAAGGATGCCAAGGTGTGAACCCAATGCTAATGCATATGATGAGAATGGCATAAGGGATCTTAGGGTAAAAATTGGGGTCTTACATTGTGATGTTTGACTATTTGTGTGGGCCTTGGTCAAGGTTGATTTGAATTTTGTTGGATTAAAATCATTGGATTTAGGGGATTGATGAAATGTACATTTCATCTTCCAAAATGAATGAATGATTTTAATTTGACAAATTTCCTCCCATGACCAATTTATGTTTTTCTCATATCCCCTCCCTTTTCATCTTCATCCCTATTCTTTCCCATTCCTTTCATTGACCAATGAAGTCTCAATATCCTAAGGCTAGTTGGTTCATCAATGACTTTGTGTCGGATGAACCAATACAAGTATGGATGAGATAGGTCCATCCCTTTTGATCTTTTCTTTTAGTGTGTGGTATGTTTTAGGAGTTTGGTTCATTATACCAAATCTCTAACATGCATTAACACCTAAATTTTTATTGCCCGACCTCAGATAGTTGTGACTTCTACATAAGTCTAATTACGATTGCTTAACATAGAGCTAAATTTGACCCTAAAGGCATAACATTCTAGTAAGTGAGATTGTAAGTCTCCCATCTTTCATGGTATTGTGTGGAAACTTAGCCTTTTTTTCCTTCCTATGGAATATGCCTTGGTACAAGGATCCATGATTGTGAATAGATGGTTGAGTGTTCTCCAAAGAATGACTTAATCAATTAAAAAGCAAAACACCACTAACATTCAATTAACTTTGACTAACATTTGAATAACTCTTATTAATATTGCTTTACTTTCAAGTCATTTACTTTATGCAATTTAATTTCTAGTTATTTATCATTCATTGCCATTTACATTTCATTTAACTTGTTTATGTTTATGCCATTTTTACTTTGCTCATTTGAGCCATATCTTGTGTTTGTACATATTTGTTTGTGTATTTTGATTCTGGTTGTGGTCTTAGGACCTTAAAACACTTAATAAACAACAAAAACCATAAAAAATGTTTGGTGGACTGTTGATCTTGATCTGAACTTTTGGACTTAGAACTAGGCAACATTCCATATGCAAAAAGTACTTGGCCAATGCCAACATTTCAGAGACCAAGTTATTGTGAATTGAGCATTCATCTGTTGCAAGTCTTGGGATTTATTTGAACTCATCTGCTACATTGTCTTGATGCAAACTATTACTTTGAACTTGTGTCTGATGCTTCATTCTAAGTGGATCAAAGAGTATTTCATCTTATACATGAGAAGACAAAGAAGACTACTAGCTATGGGATTTGCTTGCTTGGATATGGCTATCTTTATTTGATGCCTTGATCTTCATGATGTCTGATATTGCTAATTGCTTGCTGATTATTGCTTGATTCAAAATCCAAAGGGAAAATGGGTTTTCTATATGACATTATTGTCTATTGGATTGCATCCCATTGGTCAGATATTTTCAACTCTTAACTTTTAATTTTATGCTTAGGATTAGTCTCTCCATCTTCTCCCACTTCTTAAATTTTAAAATCTCTTCCCTTTTCCAAAAAAAATCTTTTGCTTGTAATTTCAAACTTAGACCTTATTTCAAGTAGAAACTTTGGCCTTATGCCATTGAATTTTTAAAACTCTTTTCTTAAATCAAACCTGTAAGTAAATATAATCATATTGACTTAAAATTTCAAAAGACAAAAAGAACTAACACTCATTCAAACTTCTAGGCCCTTTGTGCCTCTTTCCACTTAAATTTTGTTAAAAACAACTCACCCATTTTGAAATTGTTACCACAAACTACGAGGTTTTGATCCCTCATTTTTATGTTGGTACGTAGGAACAAGTCCGAAGGTCTTGTCAAACACAAAAATATAATTAATGAATTCTTTTCTCATCCCCACACTTTAATTTTCTCAAACATATTTTATACCAAACATACATACACACATGAAAAAGGGCTCCCTAGGAGTACCTAAGACACTTTGGGTGCTAACACCTTCCCTCCGTGTAACCAACCCCCTTACCTGTAATCTCTGGCATTTTATTAGTTTTGATTTGAAAACTTCTTATCTTTGGGTTTTGTTCGTATTTTCCCCTTTTCCTTTAGAAACAATAAAAGTGCGGTGGCGACTCTGGTTTTATTGACGTCAAATTTGTCTATATCTTGATGGTCGTGAATTTACCGCTACACTTGTGTCGACAGATCGGTCGACCCTTCGCCATTGGTCTATTAATGACTTATCATTAATTCTCTTTTAAGGACACTTCATTAATGCTTTCTCACAATAAATGTCTTTTATTTACATTCTTTGTTCACTTTATAGTAGCTGAAAATCCAAGTGTAACACTAGTACCACCTTTTTGTAATTAACTAGATACATATAGGGGTGATGTGACTTACTTCATATGTTAAATGTATAAGTCATAATCAAATCATAACACTTATCTAGTACTAGTATGATGTTGATGATCTCGTAATACTAGACTCGATAGGTAGTGTTCTAGAAGGACGTTAATTATCTCATAATATTATACTCGGTATGTGGAGTACTTGTAGGATTTTAAAGGCCCCGTAATGCTAGACACAATCTAAAGTATACATATATAGTGTAAGGTATAGCGTGTCGCTTCCCTAATAGTGTATTGGATTAATTATGTCACAAGCCCTTTGTTTATCCATCATATATACATATAGGGAATGATATGAATTACTTCATGTATAACCCATAATCAGAAGTAAAATTTATCAATCACTAGTAGGATGATAGTTATCCTCTATTTACTAGACTCGATAATTTTAGGTTATAACAGGACATCAATAATCCCGTAATATTAGAATCTATATGTGGAGGACTTGTGGGATGTTGTCGGACCCGTAATGTTAGACATAATCTTTCTTGTACATGGTGTACAAATTAGTGTATGGTATTTATTACATTTCAATTTTCAATTCCAGGTGTTGAGTTCCTTTGATATCCTTAGGAATTTTTATCGACCTGAGAATACTTCATTTATTAATGCGATGGTTGTGAGGTTGAAATATGATACTTATTCGTGTGGGATAGGTGTGAGATACCCTAATGGATTATTCAAGTATGCCTTAATCGGGTAGAAGACTAAAGATAATGATCTGGTTGTTTAGACTAGGAACCCACTGAGAAGATTATCCCACCTCATGTTGTTGTATTATATTCAGGTAAGTTGGTTCTTGGATTAGACTCGTAGATGAGAGTTTGGCATTGAGGGCTTTATGGATTATATCTCTGTTGTGCATAAGACTTTGTATATCAGTTATGTGTTGTATTGTTGTAAAAACTTAATCTGGTCCATATCCATACATTTACGTTGATGTATCAAATATTAGTTCTTAATACGATTAGTTGTTATTCTAGTCATATGACTATGGGTATTACACAAGTAACTTAAGATATTATTATTATTATTAGTCATTGATTATCTTTCTATTCAATAAGCGAAAGGTGTGTAGTCCACCAATAAATAAACTTACTTAAAAAAACTGTTAGCATCCTCCCACAAAGTAGAGAACTTTCAAAAAGATTCCCATCATTAAATTTAATAAATGATTAAATGTTGGATCCTCTAATAGGAATCCTCAAATAAGCAGAGCTTATATGTGCAACTAACCTAATCAATGAAACACGAGATGTCACTCATATCAGATAATTTTCCGCCAAACAGATGGCTACTGGGAGGTACAAATCCAAGGTGATCCCAAAGGAAATGCAAAAAGACGACATTTTTCTTAGGCAAGTTGTCATACCAGCTTGCCTAGGGAAACTAAAGCCTAACAAGGAAGGTCCATACCGCATATTTCAGAAGTTACCTTATGGAGCTTACAAACTCGAAGAAGTGGATGGAAGACTCATCCCTAGGACGTGAAACTTAATTAATTTAAGCTATTATTATAGTTACTCATTGATTATCTTTGTATTCAATAAGGCTAAATGAAGGTAGTCTGCAAATGTATAAAATTCCTTATGACATTTTTTGTTAGCATCTTCCCACAAAGTAGAGAACTTAAAAAGAGAGGCCCGTCGTTAAATTTGAAAAATGATTAAATGTTGGGTCCTAAAAGAGAAATCCTTGCAGCCCTCAAAGGCAATATGAATGTTGGATCCTCAAAGAGGAATCCTTACCACTCTCATATGCAATATAAATGATGAACCCTCAAAGA
The DNA here is from genome assembly GCF_024323335.1 of Lathyrus oleraceus. NCBI lineage: Eukaryota > Viridiplantae > Streptophyta > Magnoliopsida > Fabales > Fabaceae > Lathyrus > Lathyrus oleraceus. The sequence continues at coordinate 69,026,951 of NC_066581.1, read as the reverse complement.
GTAATACTTTTCACCATCATAGGCGATTTGATTGTTGGATCCTCAAAAAGGAATCATTGTCGCCCTCAAAGGAAATTTGAATGTTGGATCCTCAAAGAGGAATTCTTGCTTCCCTTATAAGAAACATGAATGTTGGATCCTCAAATAGGAATCATCGTCGCCCTCAGAGGAAATATGAATCTTCGATTCTCAAAGACGAATCCTTGCCACCCTAAAAGGAAATATCAATGTTAGATCCTCAAAGAGGAATCCTTGCCATCCCCGGAGATAATATAAACATTGGATCCTTAAAGAGGAATCCTTACCGCCCTTAGATGGGATACAACTGCTAGACGCCACCAAACAAATATCTAGAAGAGACTTAAGCAATGCTTGAGGGACTCACCTTTAATGTAGTGCTTGAGGTATTCGCCCTTTAAAGTAGCGTTGGAGGGAATCAATTATGAAAAAGGGCCCAAAGGCTGAAGAAGCTCACCTTTACGGAATATCACATCTAAGTCTAGTTTGTCAATCGAGGGTGAACATTACTCGAGCTTCAAAACTTTTCAATTGTCTAGGTATATATTATCTCATATTGATTTTAGATCGACAAGACGTGTGATCTTTGAGAACCTAAATCGAAGAGGGGGTTTCTCGTCGTTGAAGTAAACAAAAGCGAGATATGCATATTGAGATATTTTCTGTGTATTGTGTGTGTTTGTGCTAACAAGTATAATGGCATCCATATTTTTACATGTTTTAGATCAATATAGACCTTAGAAACTCAATCATGTCTCAAAGGCTATTCCAGAAATGTACTTCCGGATATAGCCTATTTCGTTTTATTAGAATTAGGGTGAATCTAGAAATGTATATATGAATAAACCCCTATTATCATTTTCTAACAATATGGGGTGAGTTCGGAATTGCATTTTCGAATAAATCATTATTACATTCTTTTAACTTGGGGTGCATACAGAAATGTATTTCTGGATTCACCCTTAACTTCTCACACAACACCTATAACATAAATAAAACCTGTTATGAAGGAAAAAATGTTGAAAAATGTAGCAAATTAAAATGTATCAAGTTTACATCGTTAATTTTAATCAAACAATACATACAAAATATATGTCATTGCCTAAATACAATGTTAGATAAAAAAAACTAAAACGAATAAAAACATGTATCACTGCCTAAATCGTTATCTATGGGTAGTTCCGCCTTTGAATTTTTTTATTTGGTTCTCTTTCAATCTTGCTCAATTTGGTGAATTCAAAAAATAATCTGGATAAGTTTCAGCTTCCTTTGTTGAATGAGTTGTCCACTGATCGGTCACCATTTCCATTGAATTCCCACCTTTTATCCGGTATATTTTCATCACTTTGGTAAGAGTTTTGGTTGTTTTTAGTTGTTTTAAAGTCATTTAACATGTTTCGTTAGTTTATTATTGCATTGCATTTTGTTACATGTTTGTGTCAGAAAGTCTCTTTTATGCTTCGATTTGGTAGTGTTAGTGTTGCAGGTTGTTGCATAGGTTCAAAAGGACTAATAGTTGAGTGTTGGATGCTCCGGAAGGCCAAAATATGAAGATGCAGAAGGTCAACACAGGCTCCCGTGTACATCAACACGGCCCGTGTTGTTTGCAAGGAAGGAGCACTCAAAGAGGGGAGTCAGGGGGTTAACACGGGCACCCGTGTACATCAACACGGCCCGTGTTGATGCCTCTGTAGCTTGCTTTAAAAAACACAACTTTTGAAGAGCAACACGGGCACCCGTGTGAATCCACACGGCCCGTGTTGATGGGCGTGGCTGAGAAAATTTACTTTATGTTGTGTGGATCTGCCCTGTTCATTAAGGGTATTTTGGACTTCTTGCTGGGAGAAAAAACCATGTGAGGCTATTAAAAGATTTTGGAGAGAAAGAGAAGGGGACTTTTGACGTACGAGAGAAAAACACTGCACGGGAGAATATAGCTACTACGGAGGATTTGAAGATGGCGAGATTCAAGGGCATCAACCATTGAAGATCAAAATCTCCTAATTCTTTGTAATGTTTAATTTCCACACTATGATTTCTTTGAATACTATGAGAGGCTAAACCCCTCAATGCTAGGGGGTGGTCTTGATTTGATCTTATGTTATGAATTCGAACCATGGATTTTCTTATTACTATGTTACGTATTTCAATTCAATTGTGTGATGTTATTATGCTTTTGTATCGGACAAATACAATTAGATTTATGACTATCAATAACAGGATTGTGATTGTTAGGATTTTCACACAATTGGGTTTATAATTGCATCACCTATAACTAGGAACTTTTGTAAATCACCATAAACCTTGATATTGTTTATGATTAAAACCAATGATTAGTTGAATGGACATTTGAGTAAGAATTGGTAGTTTAATAGTTTCTTCATTAAAGACTTAAGGAAGAACATTTTGAGGTTAGGTAATTGAATGTTTCGTGTGTATTGAGGAAATCTTGACTTGAATTCATAACTAGTTAAATCAACCACTCACCCTAGCATGTTTCATCTTAATCAATTATTCTTTACTATCTTTTTGTGTTTGTTGTTATAAATTCCCAAAACCAACCAAACCATTGTGTTTTTGTTCAAATAGAATCAGAAGTAAAATAAGTATTTCCTATGCAATCCCTGAGATCGATACTTGGGAATAAAACTCCTTATTACTACATCGGTAAAAATAGTACACTTGCCATTTTTTCCGATCAAGTTTTTGGCGCCGTTGCCGGGGATTGCCAAAATACCTATTTTAATTTTTATTCTTTTGAAATATTGTTGCTCGTCAACCAAAATTTTATCTGTGACAATCTTGGTATTCAATTCTAATATTTGTCTCATTTGTTTATGCGAGGTAAGGCCTCAGCGGATTTTTCTTTTGACGCAAAACCAGAAAGAACTCTTCACGCTAGACTGAGACAAGCTAAGCGAGAAAAACTGGAAATAGCAGAAAAAGCGGAGGAGGAAGTTGTTTTAGTGCACTCAGCGAATTCAGATTCAGACGCAGAAACAATTCCTGAGGTCATGGCTACAGATCCACCACCACCAGAGAGACTTCTCGGTGACTATGGTGGAAACAACACTCCGGGTGGTCATATGACAATTGTAAACCAACCGGTAAATGTAGAACAATTTCAGCTGCATCCCAGCACAATTAATCAACTCGAAAGGCGGTCATTTTCTAGAAGAGTGAATGAACATGCCAACAAGCATCTCCAAAGGTTTTTAACTATGAGCACAACGCTTAAAATGTCTGGACATAACGAAGAAGCAATAAGGCTTCGTATGTTCCCATTCACTCTAGCAGATGAAGCCGGAGAGTGGTTCTATTCCTTACCTGCTGGCAGTATCACTACATGGGAGGAGATGGAAACAACATTCTTGCACGAATATTTTCCTGCATCAGTGTCATTGAGAAAAAGATACGAGATCCTAAATTTCAAGCAGAAGGAGGGTGAGTCACTAGGAGATGCCTATAAAAGATTCAAGAGAATTCTAGTGGCTTGTCCTACTCACAACATGGATGAAACTGAGCAGATGCAAATGTTTGTTAATGGTCTTCGAATTCAAACGAGACAAATCCTTGACTCAGCAGCTGGTGGCTCAGCTAACTTTGCAACAGCCACTGGTATGAAGAAGATAATTGAAGCAATTGCCTCAAATGAGCATCTGGAGTTGCACGATAGGGTGTCAAGCAAATCTGCAGTAATTGATTTGAAGCTTGAAACAAATAAACAGGTAAAAATTGAAGAAGCAGTTGCTGCAGAGGTGGAGAAAAGGTTGAAAGCACTAAACATAGGTGCTCAGAAAGTGGCTCAAGTGCAACAGGCACCAAACGATGTGTGTGACATTTGTAATGGACCACACAATACTGTTCATTGCTTTGCAACACCACAGCAGATAGAAGTTATCAAGTTTTTAAAGCAAAACAATCCCTACTCCAACACATACAATCCGGGGTGGAAGAATCATCCCAACTTTGCATGGAGAGATCAGAAAGGGAATGTGCAACAGCAAGTACAAGGCCAATATCAAAACCAATATCAGCAACAGCAACAACAAGTCCCAAAGAAGGCAGATTGGGAGATTGCAATTGAAAAGATGGCAGCTCACAACATCCAGTTCCAAGAGGAGACTCGAAATAATCAGAAGAACACTATAGCATCCATAAAAAATCTTGAAATTCAGATGGGTCAAATAGCTCAATAGTTAGCTTCCAGTTACCAGGTACCTGGCACGCTTCCTAGTGGAACAGTTGTGAATCCACGTGATCAAAGTCACATCAAAGCAGTGGTCACAAGAAAAGGAAAAGCTAATGAAAAACAAGTTGACGAACAGGTCGAAGAAGATGGGTTGTTGGAAGTTGATTTAGAGATTAGAGAAGAGCCAAAACAAGCTGAAGAAGTGGTGGTGAAACCGGCAAGCCAGCAAGAGAAACAAAAACCAAAAATCATTCTTCCTTTCCCTACGAGAACAAAGAAGAAAGATCTCAATGAAAAAAAAATTGAGAAGTTCTTAGAGTTATTCAAGAAGCTCGAGATCAACGTACCTTTTGCTGAAACTTTAGAACAAATGTCGATATATGCCAAATTCATGAAAGACATCATATCGAAGAAGAGGTCGATTGAGGGCGAGCCGGTTGTGCTAACTGAAACTTATAGTGCTATTTTGCAGGGCCTAAAAATTCCGGTGAAGAAAAAAGATAGAGGTGCTGTCACTATTCCTTGCACCATTGGAGATAGATCATTCAAGAAGGCACTAATCGATTTGGGAGCAAGTGTTAGTCTAATGCCCCTTTCGATTTACAAAAAACTGGAGTTAGGAGAAGTGCAAGACACTCGCATGACACTGCAGTTTGCTGATCATTCAATGAAGAGACTCTATGGTACAACAACAAATGTTCTGGTGAAGATTGATAAGTTTGTTTTCCCGGTGGATTTTGTGGTACTCGAGATGCTGGAAGACGAGGAAATCCCTCTCATTTTGGGAAGACCTTTTCTTGAAACTAGAAGATGCATGATAGATATCGAGGAAGGAACTATGACCCTCAAAGTCTATGATGAAAAGCTAAAAATTGATGTGAGAAATACTATGAAATTCAAGGATGACGAAGGTGCAAGTAAAAATATTGAAGTTCTGGATACAGTGTTTTCTCGCTCAATCTATGCAGATCACAACACCCAAGCTTCCCTTAGAAAGAGTTTTAAGCTTATCTATCATTGAGGATACTGTAGGAATAGATGAGAAAGAATCTGAAGTGGTGTCTATGTTGAAGGCACAACCTCCTTGGATTCATTCTCGACCACAACGGTGGGAAGAGCTTCGACCTAAAGTATCTCCAGAAGAAAAGCAAGATATAAAAAAGGGGATTGAGTTGAAACAATTACCAGAACATCTCAAATATGTCTTTTTAGACAATGAAGAGAAATGTCCAGCAATCATCAATTCAGGTTTGAGAGAGATTCAAGAAGAAGAGCTAATAAAAGTAATCAAGAAATACAAGGGTGTTATTCGTTGGGCGATGGAAGATTTGAAAGGAATCATCCCAACACTGTGTATGCACAAGATATTGATGGAGGATGATCATAAACCAGTTGTTCTACCTCAACGGAGACTTAACCCAGCTATGAAAGAAGTCGTTCGCAAGGAGGTTGTTAAACTTTTAGATGCGGGATTGATTTACCCAATATCTGATAGTTCGTGGGTGAGTCTAGTTCATGTGGTACCGAAGAAGGGAGGAACAATTGTGATAAAAAATGAGAAAAATGAGTTGATCCCCACTCGGACAGTAACAGGTTGGAGAGTCTGCATTGACTATAGGAGACTGAACACCGCAACCAGGAAGGACCACTTTCCCTTACCTTTTATTGATCAGATGTTGGAAAGATTGGCAGGTCATGATTTCTATTGTTTTCTGGATGGGTATTTAGGGTACAACCAAATTGCGGTGGCACTTGAAGATCAAGCGAAAACGGCGTTCACATGTCCGTATGGAATCTTAGCTTATAGAAGAATGCCATTTGGATTGTGTAATACACCAGCAACATTTCAGAGGTGCATGACATCAATATTTGTCGATATGCTTGAGAAACACATGGAGGCATTTATGGATGATTTTTCTGTATTCAAATCTTCTTTTGAAAATTGTCTGTATAATCTGTCACTTGTGCTGGAAAGATGCCAACAAACCAATTTGATCCTGAATTGGGAGAAGTGTCATTTCATGGTGAGAGAAGGGATAATGCTAGGCCATAAAATCTCCCATAAAGGAATTGAAGTTGACAAGGCAAAAGTAGAGGTGATAGCCAATCTCCCTCCTCCAGTTAATGAGAAAGGTATACGGAGTTTCTTGGGACATGCGGGATTCTACCATAGGTTCATCAAAGATTTCTCCAAGATCGCCAAACCATTAACTAGTCTGCTTGTGAAGGATACTCTGTTTCTGTTTGACAAAAAGTGCAACGAGGCCCTCGATACTCTGAAGCATAAATTGGTGTCTGCTCCTATAGTGATCTCTCCTGACTGGTCTTTACCCTTTAAGATCATGTGCGATGCGAGTGATATAGCAGTAGGGGTAGTCTTTGGGCAAAGAAGAGACAAACTCCTGCACGTGATCTATTATGCCAGCCATGTGCTGAATCCAGCTCAGATGAATTATGCAACCACAGAGAAGGAGCTACTGGCTGTGGTGTATGCCTTTGACAAATTCAGGTCATACTTGTTGGGAACAAAGTTAATTGTTTATACTGACCATGCTGCTTTGAAATATCTTTTTTCTAAACAGGACTCGAAGCCAAGGTTGCTCAGGTGGATTTTTCTGTTGCAAGAATTTGATCTAGAAATTCGAGACAAAAAGGGTTGTGAAAACACAGTTGCTGGCCACCTATCTCGAATGTCCCTGTCATACGGTGAACTGACTTTGTGTGTTTTTGCTTTGGAAAGCAAATGTCGCGGATAGCAAGAGTCGCCGCCGACTTTTCTTTTATCCAATAAGGAAAGGCGGAAAAGAACAGGAAAGATCTTGATTAGATTTTGGGTTCGGGAGGTACATTATACAAAGAGAAGGTGTTAGCACCCTTTGTATCCATGGTTATCCATGGGCTCTTAATTGCTTAATCACTTATGTTCTTCTTGTTTGAAAAAGTGTTTGAGAAATGTTTAGAAAATGTTTTGAAAAGAGAGTTTAACTTTGTAATGATTCTTGTACGAATGTATACAAAGTGTTTATCTCGTTTAACTTTGAAAGTTGTTTAGAAAAATATAACTCGGTAATGATTCTAGTACGAATGTATACCAAGTGGTGATTTTCTAATAGAGGTTTTGCAAAGTGTGAGGTGTGAAAAGTGTTTTAAGTCGTGAGTAAGCATTTAAGAGTTATACCTACCCGAGGTCTTTATAGGTATTTCCTATCCTTATAAGGGTAAAATTGTCCTTACTATTGAGAAGTAAGTAGTCTTATCCTTTGGGTGTAAAGGGACATCGTAGGGTCATCGATTGGTCATTGAAGGCAACATTTGTAAGGATACCTTAGCATTCAAAGGGACGATCATCATTTAACCGTAGGCTACAACGACGGGCCATCGAGGGACAAAATCATATATTCGAAGGCAACATCCGAGGGACTATGATTTATCTTATAGGGACATGATGATTTAATCGAAGGGTCTTTGCTAAGTGTATCCCCACGTTCGCGGGACATGACCGTAATACCGTAAGGCAACAAAGAGAGGATCAAGATCACATGTATTCAAAGGCGACATTTGTAATCAGTTAGATAATTAGAATAGATCTCCACAAGGGTATCCCACAAATAAAGTGGAATACCTAGCAAGCTACCTTCTTCGGGAATATGTGAACCCTCACAAAAAGTCAACAAACGGGTTAGAATACCAAAACGGGGTGCAATCGAGAGTTGCACCAAACAAAAGAATCACAGTAGTAAGAATGTCAGGCCAATAATACACGGTTATAATAAAACATGTCAGATAAGCACAGAACAGAACAGCAAAATCAGCGACTGTCATGCTCGCTACTGCCTCGCCTAGCGAAGGCTTGGCGAACACTCGCTACATGTTCGCTGAGCGAGGTGCTAGCGAACGGCTGCGGGTTTTGAGTTTGATAACAATACGATTTCCGGAACTCCGAACCCTATGGAATCCATTACAGAAATTACACGGTTAAACATTCAGGATATTCATGCATACTTAAACCCACATGCAAAATCTAATTACATATCCAAAATTCAATCATAATGCATCATGTATTTAGATATTACAAATTGGAAGTATAAAATGGTAGTGATGGTGCAAACCTGTTTGCAATTGAATTGCACCAGTGAATTGGCAGATCACTCTTAGGGTTTGTACCGGATCGAGTGGGCGGAGGTAACCTTGGTGCAGATGAGTTTCCTTCAGGGTTTCCTTTAGGGTTGCTCTGAATTCTTTTGGTTAGCCTCCAGGGTTTTCTCTCTGTGTATGTTTGTGTTTCTCCTTTTCTCCTCTGTCTTCGTCCTCCTCCCTTTTTCTGAATGAGGTCTTGGTATTTATAATAGTTTTTGTGATCTGATGGGCTCAGAATGAAGCCCAAAATTTCTGGTATTCGCAAGCTTCGCTAGGCGAGTGGTGCAGCGAAGAGTTCGCTAGGCGAAGGATTTGCTCGCCTAGCGAGCATGCCAGTTTGAGTCATTTTCTGGATTTGGCCACCTGTGAGCTGGGTCTTTGTTCCTTTAAGATCAATGTCTTGAACAATGAGTTGGAGTGCCTTGAGGAATGTCTTGAAAGATTAACGGGCAAATTTTGGGGTATGACAGCTGCCCCTGTTCAATATTCTTAAACCGAGAGAGTTAGAATGATATGTACGCCATTCGTGGTCTGGAGGTGGAAGATTATTGAACACTTAGAATGCCCCAAAAATTTGCACTTGTTAATTAAAAATTAGTCTTGATGGGGATGGGCTTAAAGATGCCATCCAGGAAGGTTGATGATGAGAGCTTCAGAGTGCGTCGTACGTTAGACTACATCTGGAGACATGGGTGCCACACTGGGTCGTACGCTAGACTGTATAGTGAGTCATCCATTAGGCTATCAACTTCACTGGGGATAAAAGATCAGAATGGACTGTACGCTAGATCGTATCTGAGTTGCAGAATGAGCCGTACGTTAGGCTGTATCTGACGAAAGTAGAATCAGAATGGATCGTACGCTAGATCGTATCTGAGTTGCAGAATGAGCTGTACGTTAGGCTGTATCTGAAGAAAGTAGTTGTACGCTAGACTACACCTCGGAATGTATCGTACGCTAGGTAGTATCTGAGGAATGAAGATCAGAATGGATCGTACGCTAGATCGTATCTGAGTTGCAGAATGAGCCGTACGTTAGGCTGTATCTGAAGAAAGTAGTCGTACGCTAGACTACACCTCGGAATGTACCGTACGCTCGGTAGTATCTGAGGAATGAAGATCAGAATGGATCGTACGCTAGATCGTATCTGAGTTGCAGAATGAGTCGTACGTTAGGCTGTATCTGACAAAAGTAGTCGTACGCTAGACTACGCCTCGGAATGTACCGTACGCTAGGTAGTATCTGAGGGGATGAACATCCAAATGGGTCGTACGCTAGACCGTATTGGAATAGTTGAAGAAATCATATGTGGGGCTGAATCAGAATGAACCGTACGTTAGGTTGTATCTGATAATATTTGTATACATTGTATTTGCAATAAATGTCCGAGATGGGCTTAAAGATGCCATCATTAGGAGGATGTCAGAATGCTTGCTAGAATGAATGTTTATATGGAGTATATCTGAAAGATGTATCTGAATCTTGAATGTGATTGATAAAAGTGTCTGCCTGAATGAACCTTTTATTCTGACTATATCAGGAGGATAATTAACCTGAAAAGAAAAGTTAGCTTCATGCCATGTCATGATGCATGAGATGTTTTATGCTTTTGAAAATAAATGCGAACATTGTATGCATGCATATGCTGCGAAGTGATGTAATGAATGAATTATGCGTCTGAGGAGTTCTTCCAGGGGAAAATAAATCCCAATATTCTGGTTGGAGATATTAGTATTGATGACCCTTTCTTAGCTGGGGATACTTGATTCCTGTCTGATGGTAGAAATATTCAACAGAAGCCTGGCTGGGGATGGAAGAGATGACCAGTCTGTCTAGTAATGCCAATTTCTTCTGGGGAATAACTGGCTTTGCTGGGGAATAGAATTAGCAACGGATTCATTGGAAAGCATGATTAGACCTTCTCCTCGATCCCGAAGTCTTTTAGTAATCGCTATTTCTATTTTATGCATGTATTTTTGGTAAACATCGATCATATTCAAATGCATATATTAATTCAAATTAAATCAATGGACGTTTACGCAAACAATACAGAGAAAGTAAAACAAAAGTATCTTTTTGGGAACAAAATTGTATTGATTTTGAAAGAGGGCCTATAAACAGGAAATTTGAGTACAAAGAGACAGAAATCCTAGTAAGAGGAAATTGTCGAGAACACAAAGAAAAAGTTATGAAGGAAAAGCCCTGTTGATTTTAATTCTACTACTGTCATTATGTCTTCAAGCATCTCATCTCCTACTGTCGGATAGAAGTGATTGGCTTGTTCAGTCCCTTGAACTTGGATGAAGCTGACTGAGCACAGGACATAGTTATACGCTTTAATCCTTAATTTTTGCTTGGACCGCCTTTTCAGGTTTTCAGTCCACCAGGATACCCTTTTTTGCCCAAGCCGCCTTTTCAGGTTTTCGACTTGCCGGGTGTACATTTTTATATGTTTATCCCTAATTTTTGCCCGAATCCTTTTGGTTCGTCGGGATGCCCTTACTTTTGCCTAGATACATCGACCTAGCGGGTCTCTTTTATGCGTAGTATTTTTTGACTATGTCTGCGTTCACGGGATGTGGGAAGTCTTCGCCATCCATTGTAGCAAGTATCATGGCTCCACCAGAGAATACCTTCTTAACTACAAATGGTCCTTCGTATGTGGGAGTCCATTTGCCTCTGGGATCACCTTGTGGTAGAATGATACGCTTCATCACCAAGTCGCCAATTTGATACACCTGTCTCTTGACCTTTTTGTTAAATGCCTGGGTCATGCGCTTCTGATATATCTGCCCATGACAAACAGTCGCAAGTCTCTTTTCATCAATCAAATTTATCTGATCGAGTCGAGTCTGAATCCATTCCCCTTCATCTAAGCCTGCATCTTTCATATTTCTTAGAGAGGGAATCTGAACTTCCACTGGTAAAACGGCTTCCATTCCGTAGACTGAAGAGAAAGGAGTTGCCCCTGTCGAAGTGCGCACTGAAGTGTGATAACCATGAAGAGCAAAGGGTAACATCTCATGCCAGTCTTTGTATGTTACTGTCATCTTTTGTATGATCTTCTTAATATTCTTATTAGCAGCTTCTACGGCGCCATTCATCTTTGGCCGGTACGGAGAAGAGTTATGGTGTTTTATTTTGAACTGCGTGCAGAGTTCAGTAATCATCTTGTTGTTCAAATTAGTACCATTATCAGTGATAACTCTTGCTATTCTTCCGGAGAGATCAGGTTTCTCAAATATATATTTGATAGGATCCATCTTAGAAATCAATAAAGTGGTATGATTCAACATATACTGTCTTAGTCGGCGAGCAGCCCAAGCCAAAGCACAGCAAGTTTTCTCGAGCAGTGAGTATCTTGTTTCACGGTCGGTAAACTTTTTGCTAAGGTAGTATATTGCATGCTATTTTCGACCAGACGCGTCATGTTTCCCCAACACACACCCCATTGAATTTTCTAACACGGTCAAATACATGATTAGAGGTCTTCCTTCAACTGGTGGCATCAGAATTGGAGGTCCTTAGAGATACTTCTTGATTTTGTCGAAGGCTTCTTGACATCTATCATTCCATATTGTCTCCTGATTTTTCCTCAGTAATTTTCTTGTCTACTTCAGTACCTAGATTTACAATTTCGGTTGATTCCTCATGCGGCTGTATAGTCTTTTCTTCTTGTAGTAGCAGTCTGGCAAGCTCTCCAGGTACTTCACAATCTTCCTCACTTCCATCCTCAGCTTGGTAGATCGGATTTTCAAAGTCATAATTAACAGTAGCAGAATTATTATCAACAGGATCCAGAGTGGATATGGATCTGCAATTTGTTACGTGAGTGTGTGCAAGAAAACATAGCTTGTTTGAAAGATGACAGGAAAGATAAAGAGCGCAATATTTGAATGCAAAAAGTCCATTGATTTATTGAATGTGAATATGCTTATGAAGATGACAAAACCTTTAACAAAATTCGATACACTAAAATAAGCAATAACAATTACTCCTGACTAAAGGAAGTCGGGATAGTGTCTTCAGCCTTCCAATTATTGAGTCCGTCACCAATCGTTGGGAAAATCCAGTTATCCAAGTCGCAATCGCTATCAGCATCTTCTACAGCATTAACAGTCTTGTCATGATTAGGCAGAGGAGCAGTGATGACATTAGGAGTCTCCGGAGGATCAAAATCAATCTCCCCAGCGTCGATCATATCCTGAATCTTATTCTTCAACAACCAACAATCGTTTGTATCATGCCCAGGGCTATCAGAGTGATGTGCACACCTGGCATTGGGATTATAACGAGGAGAAGCAGTGTTGAGATTTGCAGGAGGGCCTCTGAGGGTAATTAAATTTGCTTTTAGCATACCCTGCAGTGCTTGTGCTAAAGTCATATTGATCTTGGTAAACTGCCTTCTCGGCCTGTCTTGTCTGTGCTGGAAGTTTTGAGATGGCGGTGCTGCAATCGTAACTGCTCCAACGGTATGGTCACGGTTTTTCTTGCTATGACCCCTTTCACCGTACACAGCATTTGACTCGTTCTTTCCCTGATAGGACTTTTTGGCGCTTGCAGAGGTAGCTGCCTGTATCTTTCCACTTCGAATGCCGCTTTCAACACGTTCACCTGTCAATATAAGTTCAGTGAAACCCGATGAAGAACTTCCCAGTAGATGGTTGTAGAATGGGCCAGTCAGTGTTCCCATGAACATGTCCACTAATTCTCGATCAGTCATAGTGGGTTTGACTCTGCCAGCCAAATCTCTCCATTTTTAAGCATATTCTTTGAAACTTTCTTAAGATCCCATGGTCATATTCTGCAACTGTAGCCGAGTAGGCGCCAATTCAGAATTATACTGGTAGTGCTTGTAGAAAGTTGTCGCTAAATCAGTTCAGGTGCGGATCTTAGAGCTCTCGAGCTGATAATACCACTCTAACTGTGTGCCAGACAGACTCTCTTGGAAGAAATGGATCCATAGCTTCCTATCAGTGGTATGCGGCTGAATCTTTCTCACATAAGCTCTCAGATGCATCTGAGGACAAGACGCACCATCATACTTAGTGAAAGCTGGGATTTGAATTTGCGGGGAATGACCACATCAGAGACCAGACCTAAGCCTTCGAAATCCAGACCGGGCGCCTTCTGACCCTCTATAGCTAGCATGCGTTCTTCCAGCAACTTATACTTATCATCTTTTGGAGAGTACTGTTCATTTTCATAATCTTCATCGTCGTCCTCATGGTTGAGAGGATCAGCATTCTCATCTTCCGAATAATTTTCTGTCTCCTCTTCTTGATCCTTCGGAATTCTAATCTTGACTCCTGCAGCCTGTCCTTTAAGCCTTCTTCCCGGGTTAATGTAACTCACAGGTTTCTTGTCTTTCTTCTTCTCGAGCAAGAGAGCCTTCAGTTCCTCCTGCCCCTTGGATAAGCTCAAGATCATCTCCTGGAATTGAGCATTTTGAGCCTGGAGATCTTTGACAGTTTGTTCAAGGGCCATTTTTCTGTTTGATAGGAAGACCGTGAGAATATTAATCCTTTAGAATACCTGTTATGCAATGTTATGTTATGCTATGCAATGTATGAAATGTTTTCAAGGACTTTTGGAATTTAACTTTGCGTAAACCACCAAAAAAAGGAAACTTTTATTAATAATTTTTAATCAATATTCATTACAAAAAATAATAAAAATACAATGAAAGCTCAAGTCTCCCAGGGACGGCTTCTTTTTGGGCGAAGATATGCATTGAGTCTTCGTTCCTCATTAAGCTGGCTGGTGAGCTCTAACACTTTCTTCCTTTCAGCACAGAACTGAGCTTCAAAAGTATCCCTTTCCTCTCTCAACTGGATCCAGGATCTCTTCAACTCTTCAACATCGGTAGGCATATCTGGATAAGGAATGATCTGAAGGGTACCTCCTTCAACTTCTGGTTCAACAATCAGCGGTCCGACTGCAAGATATGGCATGATAAGCTCACGAGCTCTGGCGCGTACCCATCTGAGATAAGGTTCCATAGGAATAGAGTTTTTCTGTCCTAAAGTACTTCTTTTCACCATGCCCCAAGATCGTATAAACCTTTGACGGAGACCTTGAGAATCATCGTCATAGTCAAACACAGTGCCTTGGATAATTATTTCATGTGGACCATCTCTTCGAGCATAACCAAACTGACGTAGGGCTAAAGCAGGATTATAAGTAATACCTCCTCTTATCCCCAGGAGTGGTACGTTAGAGAATTCTCCACAACGATCGATGATGATAACATTTTCTTTGAGATGAGGACACCAACGGATGTCTGAATGGGAGAGCGACATTATCCTTTGAGACCATTTCAAATTTTTCTCATTCTTCAAGACTGATTGAGGAAGGTGCGAAATAAACCACCTAGATAATAAAGGTACACAGCACATGAGAGTCCCTTGCCTTTTCATAGTACGAGTGTGAAGGGAATGCAAAATGTCTCCAAGCAAGGTAGGCACAGGGTTATGAGTGAGAAATATCCTAACAGCATTCATGTCTATGAATTGATCCGGATTAGGAAATAGCACCAAACCATAGATTAGTAGGGCTAGAACATCTTCGAAAGCATGGACATTCATAACTTTTAGGAATTCTCGGGCTTTATTTATCAGAAATTTGGCAAGTAAACCCTTAACTCCAATTCTTATTACCCAATTGGTTTCAATGCCGGACTTTGTCATGTGTAAAACTGCGGCAATTTCTTCAGACTTCGGGACCTTTTCTAAACCACTGAAAGGTATTTGATCAAGGATAGGTATCCCAAGCATCTTGGAAAATTCTTCTAATGTGGGTACCAACTGATAATCTAGGAAGGTGAAGCAATGATGTTTAGGATCGAAGAACTGGAATAGGACTCTCATCATATCTTCTTTGAAACCAGTGGTAACCAAATTGAGGAGAGAACCATGTTTCTTGATGAACTGAGCCTGATCGGGAAGTTCTGACACTAAATTCTTGAGTTGACGAGAGATGGCTACAAAATTGATCCGGATAGTCTTCCTGGGAGCCATAGCCTTACAAAACAGAGCAAAGTTAAGTCCCTAAGTCCTTGAAATGGTTAGTACAATGCCATGATGTTATGATGTTATGATGTTATGATGTTATGATGTTAAATAAGTAACAAGCACAAACAAGTCACACAACAATCATTCCTAGGTTTTAAGGCCTGCATGAGTTCCATAGGTAAGTACCCTCCCCTCTGAAGTTTGGTTGGTTCAACCTGTCCTAGAATAGTAACCGGGTTCTAGAAGGATCTCAAATCATTGATCTTTCCTTAAGTCCACTTCAGTGCAACACCAAGTGGTTGACCAAAGCTTCCCTAAAGTCCAATCTCAAAGAGTGTAGTATCGAGTCTCAACCAAACCCAGTCGGAACCGAAGTCAGTTATCTCACTACTTTCTAATGGCTAGGATGAGTCAATTAGGGTTCTAAAGGTCTGGTTAACGCTTTGATGACACCATGCGGACGCCAAATTTTTCCTCAAGTAAACATGAGGAACATCAAGACATCCAAAGTGTCACGTTAACCGTAACCATCATTTTAACCATTCCAGTATACGTCGGATAGTCGCGATGATCTCTTGCTACTTACCTAAGGTACACTAGATCCGGGGGTAGGATCTTTCACTCAAGCATAAAATACCCAAGCAATCCCTTAAAAGTAAATCATACAATTCGAATACATAAGTGATCTTGTTTTTTAAGGTAACCTCTCTTTTTAAGATCCCCAGCAGAGTCGCCAGTTCTGTCATACGGTGAACTGACTTTGTGTGTTTTTGCTTTGGAAAGCAAATGTCGCGGATAGCAAGAGTCGCCACCGACTTTTCTTTTATCCAATAAGGAAAGGCGGAAAAGAACAGGAAAGACCTTGATTAGATTTTGGGTTCGGGAGGTACATTATACAAAGAGAAGGTGTTATCACCCTTTGTATCCATGGTTATCCATGGGCTCTTAATTGCTTAATCACTTATGTTCTTCTTGTTTGAAAAAGTGTTTGAGAAATGTTTAGAAAATGTTTTGAAAAGAGAGTTTAACTTTGTAATGATTCTTGTACGAATGTATACAAAGTGTTTATCTCGTTTAACTTTGAAAGTTGTTTAAAAATATAACTCGGTAATGATTCTAGTACGAATGTATACCAAGTGGTGATTTTCTAATAGAGGTTTTGCAAAGTGTGAGGTGTGAAAAGTGTTTTAAGTCGTGAGTAAGCATTTAAGAGTTATACCTACCCGAGGTCTTTATAGGTATTTCCTATCCTTATGAGGGTAAAACTGTCCTTACTATTGAGAAGTAAGTAGTCTTATCCTTTGGGTGTAAAGGGACATCGTAGGGTCATCGATTGGTCATTGAAGGCAACATTTGTAAGGATACCTTAGCATTCGAAGGGACGATCATCATTTAACCGTAGGCTACAACGACGGGCCATCGAGGGACAAAATCATATATTCGAAGGCAACATTCGAGGGACTATGATTTATCTTATAGGGACATGATGATTTAATCGAAGATCACATGTATTCAAAGGCGACATTTGTAATCAGTTATATAATTAGAATAGATCTCCACAAGGGTATCCCACAAATAAAGTGGAATACCTAGCAAGCTACCTTCTTCGGGAATATGTGAACCCTCACAAAAAGTCAATAAACGGGTTAGAATACCAAAACAGGGTGCAATCGAGAGTTGCACCTAACAAAAGAATCACAGTAGTAAGAATGTCAGGCCAATAATACACGGTTATAATAAAACATGTCAGATAAGCACAGAACAGAACAGCAAAATCAGCGACTGTCATGCTCGCTACTGCCTCGCCTAGCGAAGGCTTAGCGAACACTCGCTACATGTTCACTGAGCGAGGTGCTAGCGAACGGCTGCGGGTTTTGAGTTTGATAACAGTACGATTTCCGGAACTCCGAACCCTATGGCATCCATTACAGAAATTACACGGTTAAACATTCAGGATATTCATGCATACTTAAACCCACATGCAAAATCTAATTACATATCCAAAATTCAATCATAATGCATCATGTATTTAGAGATTACAAATTGGAAGTATAAAACGGTAGTGATGGTGCAAACCTGTTTGCAATTGAATTGCACCAGTGAATTGGCAGATCACTCTTAGGGTTTGTACCGGATCGAGTGGGCGGAGGTAACCTTGGTGCAGATGAGTTTCCTTCAGGGTTTCCTTTAGGGTTGCTCTA
The DNA here is from genome assembly GCF_024323335.1 of Lathyrus oleraceus. NCBI lineage: Eukaryota > Viridiplantae > Streptophyta > Magnoliopsida > Fabales > Fabaceae > Lathyrus > Lathyrus oleraceus. Next base: position 69,009,390 of record NC_066581.1, on the reverse strand, counting down.
AATTCTTTTGGTTAGCCTCCAGGGTTTGCTCTCTGTGTATGTTTGTGTTTCTCCTTTTCTCCTCTGTCTTCGTCCTCCTCCCTTTTTCTGAATGAGGTCTTGGTATTTATAATAGTTTTTGTGATCTGATGGGCTCAGAATGAAGCCCAAAATTTCTGGTATTCGCAAGCTTCGCTAGGCGAGTGGTGCAGCGAAGAGTTCTCTAGGTGAAGGGTTTTCTCGCCTAGCGAGCATGCCAGTTTGAGTCATTTTCTGGATTTGGCCACCTGTGAGCTGGGTCTTTGTTCCTTTAAGATCAATGTCTTGAACAATGAGTTGGAGTGCCTTGAGGAATGTCTTGAAAGATTAACGGGCAAATTTTGGGGTATGACAGTCCCCGATAGAAGAGACTGAAGAAGAACACCCAATCAAGGATGAGTTTATTGATGAACGAATCCTCGCTGTGGTGGGTGTTCCATTGTTTTCCGATTATGCAAACTATCTGGTAGGTGGCATAATTCCTGAAGACTTTGATTATAACAAAAAAAAAGTTTCTTCATGATTGCAGGTTCTATTTGTGGGACGAACCATTCTTGTATAAGAAAGCGGTAGACGGACTGATTCGTCGATGTGTCCCGGAAGAAGAACAAAATGAAGTCTTAAAAGCTTGTCATGATTCAGATTATGGGGGACATTTTAGTGGAGATAGGACAGCCGCAAAAGTCCTCCAGTCGAGGTTGTACTGGCCTACTTTGTTTAAAGATGCCCAAGTCATAGTGAAGGAATATGACAGATGCCAAAGGACATGGAATATTTCTAGGAGAAATCAGATGCCCCAAAAGGGCATGCTTGAAGTGGAATTATTTGATGTTTGGGGGATTGACTTTATGGGGCCGTTTCCACCCTCATTCGGGAAGAATTATATTCTGGTAGCTGTGGACTACGTCTCGAAATGGGTGGAAGTTGTTGCCCTCCCTACTAATGATGCGAGAGTAGTGGTAAACTTTCTCAAGCAAAACCTCTTCTCAAGGTTTGGTGTGCCAAGGGAACTTATCAGTGATGAAGGGACACATTTCTTAAATAAGCTCATGGAGAACTTATTGAAGAAGTATAATGTGAAGCACAAGATTGCCACTCCGTATCATCCTCAAACGAGTGGGCAAGTTGAAGTATCCAATAGACAAATAAAACAGATTTTGGAAAAGACAGTGAGTGCTTCAAGGAAAGATTGGGCGATCAAATTAGATGACGCACTATGGACGTATAGAACCGCCTTCAAAACCCCAAATGGTATGTCTCCTTATCAACTGATTTATGGTAAGGCCTGTCATCGCCCTCTTGAATTAGAGCATAAAGCCTTTTGGGCATCCAAGTTCTTGAATTGTGATCTTGCAAAAGTCGGTGAATCCTGAATTCTTCAACTTCACGAGTTAGAAGAATTTTGTAATCAGGCCTATGAGAATGCGAAGATGTACAAGGAGCAAACAAGGAAGTGGCATGATCAGAGAATCATTAAGAAAGACTTCTGGGAAGGACAACTGGTGTTGTTGTTCAATTCTAGGCTCAAGTTGTTTCCTGGCAAATTGAAATCAAGATGGTCCGGGCCATTTGTTGTGCATAAGGTATCTCCCCACGGAGCGATAGAAATCAAGAATCAAACCAATGGGGATATATTCAAGGTGAATGGCCAGAGGTTAAAGCCCTATTACATAGGACAAGAATCTGGATTGATTGACCATGTGCGTCTCACCTAATGAGGTGGACGACCGTCGAGCCATGCGACGTTAAACGAAGCGCTTCGTGGGAGGCAACCCACGTGCTTGATTCTAATTTATTTCGTTTTTCTTTTTCTTTGTGTGTGCTAAAATTTTGTTGTACGGGAGGAGGAGAATTAGAAGGGCAAAGTCACAAACACCTCAAAATGGAAGGAAACCACACAAGTGCAGTAAAACAACAAAACAATTTTCAAATGTTGAGGGAGCCAGATCACCAACACGGGCGCCCGTGTTGAACAACACGGCCCGTGTTGATTTCCCTGAACCAAAGAAGTGTGCGTGTGCAAAGAGGAGGAAACCAGATCACCAACACGGGCACCCGTGTAGATGCACACGGCCCGTGTTGTTTTGTACGGGATGGATTTTTGAAATTTTTGAAATTTTTTTGTTTTAAGTGGTGGGACCCACTTGACTTATAACTCATCTCCACCACTTATCCTTCATTATTATGGTTTTAAAATACTCTCATTCTCTCTTCCTCCATTGTTAACCTAGCCTCCACCACCAAAAGCTTCACTTTTCACCACTATCAACTCCATAAAACCACATCTCCCTTTCACAAAAACTGTTCTACTCTCCGTCCTCTACGTAGTGACGGTGACCGTTTTTACTAATTCATTATTTGGGTTTTGAGATATTTTATAGGTACCCATTATGCCCCCAAAGAGAGCAAGCATAGGAAAGGCTGTGGCCACATCTTCCAGGCCAAAGCAACGTGCGAGACGCAACCCGAATGCACATGACATCCTGTTTGAGGAACCGGATCACCATGAAAGGTATGCGATACTTGCTCAACGAAGACTCATTCCTACAATATATATGTGTGATGCAACACTAGATGAGCTAGGATTAAAGGAAGAAGTGCATCGAATGTTTCACAATATAGGTATGCTAGAATTTATGCAATTTGAAGCACCGACTTTTGCACGCATCACTCTTGAATTTTTTAGCACTATTGAGTTTAAGATGAGACGTATGTGGACTGGTTCCGAAATGGAGTTTTATGGTAAGTTGACTTTCAGATTGTTTGATGAGGACCATGAGTTGTCTGTGGAGGAACTTGGGGGGATTCTGAGACTTCCAGTATCTGGACCCGGAGCACCCCCAGACACTTTTTCAGCGGTTGATTTCTGGAGGGCCATTACTGGTAAAAATGGTTACAACCCGAGTTTTGGCAAGGCTTCTGGGATTCATAACCCTTGTTTCAGGTATGCACAGAAGAGGTTGGCTTACACCTTGTTTGGACGGGGTGATAGCACCGGTGTGGCCGCAAAGAGAGAGCTGTTTTTCTTACATTGCATGGCCAACAATGCGAGAGTCAATGCAGCCGCTTTTGCTGCTAATCATTTGAAACAAGTTGGCTATGCAAGTATAGGTGAAATTTCTGTGGGTGGCATGATCACTCAGATTGCAGACCATTTTGGTTATGGTCGGCTCTTGATGGAAGAACCAGCAGTGGCAGGTAAAACAAAGATTGACATGAACACTCTTGTCAATCAACAAATGATTGTAATCATGCTGAAATATTATTCTATGGTAATTCATAATATGGAAGTACTTGCGTTACCAGCACCTGATTCTATTAGTATTGCAAATGTTGCTAACTGGCTTTATGCAGCTTCTGCCCCATCTGTAGAGGATAATGTTCATAATGACCAGGATTTTTCAGGTGATGAGATGGAGGAAGATTATAGACCAGAGGAGCAATTTGTGCCACCCCCACAAGACTCGAACCGACAAGGTGAAGGGTCCTCTTCTATGTCTCAGGACCAATGGGGTTGGATACAAACTGAGACGGGTGTCCTCCACACCGAGCAAACTAGACAAGGTGTGGAATTGTTCTGACAAGGGACGGTTATGGATGACATGCAAGCTATGATGCAACGTCTGATGTTGCATTTCCTGTATGATCCTCCACCTCCTCCACAACAGTAGTCGCTGTGAGTCCCCTTTGTATCTGGATTTAAACATTGAGGTCAATGTTTAGTTAAGGTGTGGGGGGGTTTTTCCTTTCATGTTTTATTTCTTTTTCATTTTGTTCATGTTTTCCTTCATCGTTTTTGGCTTTCATTTTTGCTTCTGTTGTTGTAGTATTTTGTTTTTATTGTTTACCTGTGTGTACAAAGTGATGAGAAATTATTGGACGAATCCGGGATCGATTGTAGTGGATGAAAGACACTCCCCATGCTTGTTCTGTTAAGGTACCCCGGAAGTTGATGCAACCATGAGAAAGTAAAAGTCGGACACAATTTGGTGACACTGGACCGAGAGAGCGGTATGGTAGAACCGAATCGGAAAAGAAACCACATGACACTAGGAGGCTTCAGAGCTTGTAAGTTTAACCAACATGGTGAGAATACAAAGGCCAAACACTAAATATCATCATGAGAGTTCAGCCAGGTATGACTCTATCACTCTGACTTTGCGTATGTTCTTTTGACACTTCACAGCATGACAACACACACTGAGGCAAGTTGTTTGTTTAGCCCAGAGCCTTTCTAGCCATCCCTATTTGTATGTTTACCCTTCGTGAACCCCATTGAGCCTTAGGCTTTTTGTTCGTAATAAACCCCATATTAACCATTAGTCATTCATTTCTTCCATTAATCGGCATGATTGTTGTAAGTTACAAAATGTGCAAAAAGCTAAGTTTGGGGTGGTAGTCTTTAAAGAAAGGGCGAGTGCATAAGAAGAGATCTAAAAGTAATGCAAAAAGAAGAGACGTGTGTATGTCCTAATAAAAAAAAAAGAGAAAGAAAAGAGAAAAAAAATAGAAATGCACTTACCGAGACTTAAGACTCTAACACCTGTAAAATGCTCACAGAGAATTGAGTTAAAAACACTCAAAAGTGAATAAACCCCCAGAGTTATGAGTTAAGCACGAAAAAAAAGAGAAAATCAAACAACATGAATGTCGAGTTCAAAATCATTCATTATCCATTTCTGTATATCCTAACCATGAGAGATGTAAACACCCTAACCATGAGAGATGTTGTGAGTATGTGGAAAAGCTTGCAGGTAACGAGGCCTCTGATGTGGAAATGTGGTGAACAGTTTGAGTCGGGAAAACCGGAAACTTGATTGGAAAGGAAGAACACAAGTTGTGAAGGACAAGGTTGCATTGTGGAAAGTAAATTCGTGGGTGACCTTTGTTTGGACTCAATACATCACTTGAGGACAAGCAATTAGACAAGTTTGGGGTTGTGATCGGTCACAATTTCCATTGAATTCCCACCTTTTATCCGGCATATTTTCATCACTTTGGTAAGATTTGTGGTTGTTTTTAGTTGTTTTAAAGTCATTTAACATGTTTCGTTAGTTTATTATTGCATTGCATTTTGTTACATGTTTGTGTCAAAAAGTCTCTTTTATGCTTCGATTTGGTAGTGTTAGTGTTGCAGGTTGTTGCATAGGTTCAAAAGGACTAATATTTGAGTGTTGGATGCTCCGGAAGGCCAAAATATGAAGATGCAGAAGGTCAACACGGGCTTCCGTGTACATCAACACGGGCCGTGTTGTTTGCCAGGAAGGAGCACTCAAAGAGGGGAGTCAGGGGGTTAACACGGGCACCCATGTACATCAACACGACCCGTGTTGATGCCTCTGTAGCTTGCTTTAAAAAACACAACTTTTGAAGAGCAATACGGGCACCCGTGTGAATCTACACGGCCCGTGTTGATGGGCGCGAATGAGAAATTTTACTTTATGTTGTGTGGATCTGCCCTGTTCATTAAGGGTATTTTGGACTTCTTGCTGGGAGAAAAAACCATCTGAGGCTATTAGAAGATTTTGGAGAGAAAGAGAAGGGGACTTTTGACGTACGAGAGAAAAACATTGCACGGGAGAATATAGCTACTACGGAGGATTTGAAGACGGCGAGATTCAAGGGCATCAACCATTGAAGATCAAAATCTCCTAATTCTTTGTAATGTTTAATTTCCACACTATGATTTCTTTGAATACTATGAGAGGCTAAACCCCTCAATGCTAGGGGGTGGTCCTGATTTGATCTTATGTTATGAATTCGAACCATAGATTTTCTTATTACTATGTTACGTATTCCAGTTCAATTGTGTGATGTTATTATGCTTTTGTATCGGACAAATACAATTAGATCTATGACTATCAATAACAGGATTGTGATTGTTAGGGTTTTCACACAATTGGGTTTATAATTGCATCACCTAGGACTAGGAACTTTTGTAAATCACCATAAACCTTGATATTGTTTATGAGTAAAACCAATGATTAGTTGAATGGACATTTGAGTAAGAATTGGTAGTTTAATAGTTTCTTCATTAAGGACTTAAGGAAGAACATTTTGAGGTTAGGTAATTGAATGTTTCGTGTGTATTGAGGAAATCTTGACTTGAATTCATAACTAGTTAAATCAACCACTGACCCTAGCATGTTTCATCTTAATCAATTATTCTCTACTATCTTTTTGTGTTTGTTGTTATAAATTCCCAAAACCAACCAAACCATTGTGTTTTTGTTCAAATAGAATCAGAAGTAAAATAAGTATTTCCTACGCAATCCCTGAGATCGATACTTGGGAATAAAACTCCTTATTACTACATCGGTAAAAATAGTACACTTGCTATTTTTCCGATCATCCACTCAAGTGATGTCTGTGGTATGGGGCATCCCAATTTCAAATAAACTCGAACAAAATACATTGATTTAGAAAGCCACCCAATACACATAATTCGATCGGTTGGATTTTAAGGTGGGGCGCTCATAAGTGAAAAAGATATTTCTAAGAAACTGTATCTTGTCAGATTAATATACACCCTATTATATTCACTTGCTATAAGATGACCCATTTCAGAGAATCACGTTCATTTTCCTTCGGTGTCGAACCGCTTACACAAGGAATAAGAGATTCATGAATTCATGGAAATTTTATTTTTAACCCATAAAGCATTGTGCATGATTTCTTATGTGCCTTCAAATCTTTGATAAGTTATTGGCAGATAAGTGTATGATTCTCCTCTCCTTTATCGAGCAAAGCTGAAATAGCTCGATAACCGCAGTTACCGTCACCCTCAGCATTGACAATCGATTGAATGTATTTGGGCATAAAAACCGACATCTCTTAGATGTATTTGATTTTTTTGGAAATGGTGGTGTAGAAGATGGTTTGCTAATGAGAGCACTTTTGAAATAGGAGTTGGAGAATCCAGGAAAGTGTGTCAACATATTCAAAATAGAAAGGAGACTACATCGTTGAGTTGGCACTGGATGTTAGTTTTACCTTCTTAGGAGCACCCTTTGTTTTTCCGGCTGCGACGGTCGTTTCAAATATGTCGTTTCTAGATTGGTAACCTTTCTTAGTTGCTCTTTGGTGTGGGGTTTCATATTATCATCGACTTTCAAAAATATCTCTTGAATCACTTTCCATTTAATCAAGATAGACGTATTCAATTTACCGTCCTTCATCACATCAACGTCATCAAAGCAGTGAGTGCAAACCTCATCTATTCGTATTGGGCTATCAAATTTCACCTTCTCTGAATGAAACAAGCATATGCAAGACAATGTGTTTTCCTAATTGTATAATCACACTTTGAACAATCTAAACCTATTTTCTCAACTCGTTTGGCTTCGTGAAAAATAATAGTCAATCCTACTCGAGATATATTGTCCACCAATTATGAATAGAGATTGTTGTCTCTAAATTTGTGTTCCAACAATGTAATGTTGTGATTAAATGATGTTTGTATCTCATTATGGTTATTTTGGATCATTTGGTTCCAAAATCTCAATCTCTACACAAATCAACCATAATCCATAAATGCATTTTTAGACGAAACATTCATTTTTTCAGAGCAAAAACCAAATTAATGTAGGGAGTGAGAAAACGAAATAGATGTATATTACCTTAAATTCCAACTTGCTTTTCTCTTTATGATGTGAAAAAATAAACAAATGATGTTTTGAAGTAGAAAAATTGACCGAGTGTGGAAGGAGATTTTGATAGGGTTTGAACAAAAATGATGTTTTTGATTATGAGAGAAGTAAACATCCAAGACCCTGTTTTATTAAATTTTTTGCTTAACAAATCCAAAATTGCATTTCCAGAATTGTCACTAACATACAAATGTGATTTTTTTAAATTCCCACTTGATAAATCTAGAAGTACACTTTTGCATTTGTCACTAAGTTGTTAAATGGACAAAATTATTAAAAAGTGTGTCGAAGATGCACATCCAGACTAATTTTTTTGAAAAAAAATGAGTGTATCTCATTAAAAATATATTTTTGTGTGATATGAGTGCGTCCGAAAATACACTGTCGAAATCATATGAGCATTTTTTAAAATTTGCATAGGATACTTCTTCGTAACTAGGATGGAAAAACAATCAAAATTGACAAATAAACCTTCTCAAGAGATATGGCTTTAGTGTTATGATGATTTTTTTAGACAATTCTTAAAAAAATTAACACATAATATATCGATCATAAATATTACTTTTTTAAAAAGTATTTTAATAAATATTATTAATTTTAATCTCTTGTATGAAATTAAATAAAAATAAATGATAATTTGAAAAATATAAATATCTTTTTATTACAATAAGAAAATCAAGTTATAGTTTTAAAAATAAATAAAAGTACTTTAAATATTAATAATTTAGAAGATATTTTTAAGAGATTTCAAAAAATATATATGGTTGAATGAACATTAAAAAAAAGTTTGGTAGAAACAAATAACTTATCAAAAATTTGATGCATGCAATCTATTGAATTTGGAAAGAATATACACAAAGGGTATAAAACAAAATCTGGATAACAATAAATATTTGTTGTTTTCTAAGAATAACTTGATAGATGTGTTCTTCTCCAATAATCCATTGTCAAAATCTGGATTTATTTAAAAAAAATATTTTTAGATTTTGTAAACAATGTAGTTTAAAAAAAGGCTTACTTCTCTCGATTTTTTTTACAGAAGCTGAGAGGTATGTGGCGACTGAGAGGTATGTGGCGCTTGGAAGGAAACACATTTTCTTGTATTTTTTATTTAAAAAAAACACATTTTACCTTAATTTTGAGTAATAACCGATGAAAATATATGTGTGTCTATTGAGTTTCTTCACCATTCTTAAACAAATATTTGTCATTCATTTAATGAGTATCAACGCTCAAGACACTGCCTTAATGATCCGTGTGAAACCTAAAAGACATTATAAAAGCATTATCAATATTAAAAATTGATAATAAAACATTTGATATGAAAACTTTGAAACTTAAAAAAATATTTATTTTATTTTAAAAAAATTCTCTAAGATAGATTGTAAGAGCAAAAAATCATTTGGGTTCAAGGTTTATGTTCTTAAATAGTCATACAACTGAATATTTATTTAACAATTTTTTATTTTATATCAGAAACAAATGAATTCGAAAGTCATAGGGAATATATTCCATCCAACATTTGATCTTCCTCAAGATCAATAAAATGATGATCCTCAATATTTGTTCTTCCCCAAGATATACAATATTTGTTCTTCACCAACGACGATGACGATGAATCAAATTCAAAGTTTGTTATATATTTTAACTTTACTATTATGGATAAACAATGTAATATTCTGTGTAAAAAAGAATATATCTTTTCCCTCGATTTTGGTTATAAACCGAGAGGTATATAATGCTAGTTTTAACAATATAAAAAGAACTATTGCTAAAGATCAATCCAATGACCATTTCAACTATCCTCTTGATTATTCTAAAATTGAGGGATATAGTGAACAATTTTTATGACGCCCTTTGTTATCTCACCTCTATAACCGAGGTTAAATGTGTTTTTTATAGTAGCGTGAAGAACCTCGTGAAGAACCTTTGTCTATCATCATAAACGCAATCTTGTCTATCTCCGTTCTTTTTTAAGTGTCACTTATTGACTTTTTACATATACTAAGAAAGCTAATCAATATTATTACCTTTCAAATAATAATTCTCCTTTTACTTATAATACTTTTAATTATTTATTAAGTTCATTTTACATTTTCTCTCTCTGTAATAATTACCTAGGGGTAATTTTGACAAAAGTGCATTTAATATTACCTTAAACTTTGTAAGTGACAATTAAAATTGAATAAAAAATTATCAAAAAAATAACACTTAAAAAGAAATAAATATATATATATATATATATATATATATATATATATATATATATATATATATATATTTAATTTACTATAAATCATAGTCTTTGAATTAATCGAATGACTAAATACAGTTTTTTGTTTAATTAATTATTAAATTAGATTCAATTCAAAAGTTATGATTCGAAGTAAATTAAAAGAAATTATGTTTGAAATAAGTTGATCTTCACTTTTATTTATATATATATATATATATATATATATATATATATATATATATATATATATATATATATATATATATATATATATATATATATATATATATATATATATATTCTGGCAAAAGAATAATAAATTAGTAGCTGGGCCTCGTACAGAATAGAATATTATATGGGAAATATTTTATGATAAATTTAGGAGAGTTTCTTTTCCCACCTCCTATCTTTTGAACCTTCTTTTTATTCATTTTTGGGTAAAATTATCCTTCTATTCAAGTATATTTTCGGATGAAATTTGTCAGTAAATATATATTTGGAGTGTTTATCTAAACTCTTTCCACGTGGCACATAAATAAAATAAAGTTATACAGCAACTTACAAATATTTTACAGTGAACCATATTTTTTCCAGCAACTTACAAATATTTTACAGCAAAGCAGAACGACTATAAGAAAAAAATATATACTTGAGTCTAAAGCAACAAATAAAGTCTGACAAAAAAAACTAAAATTTAGATAACAATTAAAACAGTAACAGAAATTTATGGGCAACAAACTGAATTTGAGAGAAAACTATACCTTATATTTTAAATTATTTAATTTTGATAATTGAGGGTATTAATTATTTAGTTAATGTGTTCATATTTAATTTCTATATTATAATTTAATTTTCTTTTTTAAAATTAAGATTGTATTAGTCGTATTTTTAATGTTGGTTAGAATTTGTGATATAATATGAGTTTGTTGAAATAAACTATTTTAGTTTTAAAATTTGATTCAACGAGGATGAGATGTGTTGAGATACTCAAATCCATTTATAGAGTTTTGAATTTATTTATAATTGTTTGGATTTTGAGCAAAAATCGTGTATTTAATTGAGATTTGAATTTAAGTACGAAGAAAATTAAACATACCCTCGTTCTGCCTTCTGCCCCAGTGTCATCCTTATTCATAAGAGATATGACTTCAGAGTTTAGAGGATTTTTGAGATAATTCTTAACAATTAGGTGATTATTCATTACTCTCTAAGTATTTTTTTCTAAATCTTGTTTTTGTTAAATGTAATGTAATTCAAATTCAAGTGTGTTGAATTTAAATTTCATTTCAGTTTCATTTGGCTTGGCTGAGTTTATATATAAACTAAATTAGTTTCAATTAATTATAATAATAATTTAGATGTTTTGAGATTGAAAAGTTTGTTACTGAATTAGTTTCAGTTAATTATAATAATAATTGTAATGTAATTCAAATTCAAGATCGAATCCACATGGATTGCCTACAAGCAAGACAAAATGTGTGTAATTTATAAAAACTAGTAAGGGGTCGAGTTTCAGTGGGAAAAGTAAATAAACGAGTAAACAATGTCACGAAAGCGGTCAGATTGTGTTGTAGAATCCCTTATTCCTCTCTTGTTGATGTGTGATGCCCTGTATGAGTTATCTAATCCTTATAACCTCACGACAAATTAACAAAACCGTTATAGTCGATCCCTCGTGAAATAACTCACTAACCACTACCAGGAGCTTTCTATTCATAGTCCGCCAACGTAAGCAGGGTTAGGCGATGTATAAAACGTTAATTCTTTATGCCACTACTTAAATTCTCCTATCCTTATTCAACCAGCGTAAGTACAACAATTGGCCTAGGTCTAACACATAGACTAACGATCAATATTCCATATGTTCCCAAAATTAGATTAAAAGAGTATCTCACATAAAAAAACATTACGAACAAGAAGCAATTAAATAAAATTATAGATCAATAGGTTCATACAGTGGTCAAATCAACATAGAATCCAACAATTGAGAAATAGGTTAATCATAACACAACCTAACCTAGAAGAATTTATCTACTCATAGTGTAATTAAAAATACCATCATTGATAAACAATGATAACATAAGAAGTTCTTTGAAGAGATGGCCTCCAATTGCTTCATATGCTTCAAAAATCACCATTTGTACTCTCTAATTCGTGTTTCAATCTCCCAAAATCATAACCTTGTGAAAGTGCTGAAAACCTCTTTTAAAGGCGTCAGAATAGACCAGAACGCGTAAAAAAAAGGCCCAAAAAAGTAACCATCGTGCACACGATATCCATCATCGCGCGTGCGATGCAACTTTTAATGCCCTATCGTGTGCGTGATGTTGCGCGATGGTGGATGTGATTATTTCCGAAGCTTCACTCTTTTTTCTCCTTTTCACTAAGTCCATCATTTGCATACTTAGCTATTTTTCCTTCACTCTTTGGTCATTCTTCCTCAAATTTTCTCGACTTTCACTTGTTTTGCTTCGATTCTTCAACTAAATATATGAATGACAGACTACCATCACAACCCCAAAATTGAATCATTGCTTGTCCTCAAGTAACTTTCCTGCAACTGCATATTTCAACAGACAAGAAGTCACACAATAACAATCAAACATCACCAAAATAAATATTTATTTTACCTGACCATGGTTCTAGCTCCCAACTTCTATATGGAGAATTCAGAAAACATCCTTAACATTGACAAGTACTCTACTTGTCTCTCAGCTTACTATAACTCACTCAATGGATAGGGTGATCACTCAATCAACATGAAAAATAAATTAAACTTAGCCTGATCATGTTCTAATCGAGTTCATCATAGAAATCGCAACACACATATTAGATGACTTTTCAGGTTGTAACTTGGCTTATGTGGTTCCTAGTTCTCATTCATTCATCATACCTTTTTGTTAATTTTTGATAGTATTAGAGAGTTTCAATCCATCCTTTTCTTCCTCATTCTTTTTTTTAAGAAGTGTCTTTTTCCACTTCTTTTTCACAACAATTTTTGAAATCTTGTATCATATTCTCTAGTATACCAACCCCGAACTTAAAATTTTGCTCACTTCCAAGAGCAACCCCAAACTTAATCATTTTCATATAAGTTAAGAACTATACTTCTACCTAACTCCAAAGAGATGGTGGAAAGAAAAGATATTTCAAGTAGTATGGCTAAGAATTTAAGGCTACGTCACCGAAAGAAAGACTTAGGCTCAAAGTATTTAGCAATGGATAAACCTATTACTAAAGGGTGGTTTACAAAGACTCAAAGTTATAAACAAAAAATTGCCTCAGTGTGTGTTGTTCAAACCGGGTAAAAGAATAATGCATGGATACACTCATAAAGAAATAAAAGTGAATAATGAAAATATTTGGCTCAAACCTTACTAGATGAGGTATTGTAATACCTCAAAATTTGCCCCCCCTCATTCATGCATTCATTTTTAGGTCATTTAACATTTCATATTGCATTTCATCATGTCAATCGGAATTAGATCCAAGAAGCTTGAATATCATCCAAGACACTTTGTGGGTCCTATCTGGGTGATCAGTCAACACAAGGGAATGGCTTGAGATACTTCCAACATGTTCAAATGGGGTCTACTCATCAGTCAAAACGTTAATCTTGAAGGAGCAAAAGTTTGTTCATTAGTTGTCATGCTCGCTAGGCGAGCAGAATAGGTCGCCTAGCGAGTCCCAAGAAAAGCCATCAGAATCACCTACGCTCAGAGGAATTTCTTGAACTGTCATGCTCGCTAGGCGAAGCCCACGCGTTTTGAAAATAAAAAAAAAATAAAAAATAAAAAATAAAGTAATAAAAAAAATAATAAAAAAAAATTAAAAAAAAACGAAAAATAAATTTAAATAAATAAATAAATAAATAAAAATAAATAAATAAATAAAATATAACAGAAAAATCTTGGACTTGGACCTCTCTCATTTGAGCCCACAAAGCCACGAAAATCAGGTTATAAATTCTAAAAAAAATTCAGTGGAAAAACCCTAGAGAGATTCTAACTAATTCAGAGCAACCTCTAGAGACTGAAGGGAACTAATCTGCAAAGAACCAATTCCTTCTCATATAAACCCTAAGATTGTTCTGCAAAGCCAACGGTGCAATTCAATTTCAATCGATCCTCCCCAATCAGGTATGCCCTATTTCCACTACTTTATACTTTCAACCTGAAATTTCTGAATATATGAGGTATTATGGGTGAATTTGGAAGAGTGGGTATCGTTAGGTTTTGCATGTGGGCACATGTTTTAGTATGTATGTCATGTCTTGATGTGTGGATCCTTGCCCCTTGACTTTGAATTTTGATACCCTTTTGATGCATGTGTTTGACAAGAGGTTTAGGCCTCCTACACTTGGTTGCTTTTTGTGAGCTCTTTTTGTGAATTTTAATGGCATGATTCATGTGGTTACATTTTGATTTGGGGCAACTCTTGATTGCACCCCATCTTGTCACTTTAACCTGTTTGTTGAGTTTTTTGTGAGGGCTCACATGACTCCTGAAAGGATAGCTTGCTTGGCATTCCACTTTATTTGTGGGATACCATTTGGGGATTTATTCCGATTACCTGTATTGACTTGCTTTCTTTGATGGTGGCAGCTCGAGAGATCTCTGGGTTTCTTATTTCTTTAGCTGTTATTACTCTGGATATTTATCCGTGTGGTAGATCTCTTGATCCTTTATCTTTCCCGCATTTTACCGCTTTCTTAGCTGGAAGACCTCAATAGGAGGCAATGTTTTCTTTTGTTTGTTTACTTTTGTGCCCAAAGACCTCCAAGAAGAGGCATCAGTGCTAAAGACCTCCCTGAAGAGGCAATTGACGGATAAAAGGGATTAGTAATCAATCCCCCGTTATTCAGTGTGTCGTTCTTTATGCTCGCACTATGTGTCAATGTTTCAGAACAAAAGCCCAAGATCTTTTGTTCGGTCAGTCAGTGGAGAGGGTTCCACCTTTCTGAATCCCCATTTTTTGTCATGAGCTCACCCTGTCCAGGGTTAAGAGCTATGAGGTCTTATCCTCATTACCTTTTTGATTTGCTCACCCTAACGTTCAATGTCAGTGGTTAAGAGCCCATTTGATTTCATATTCCATGGCTTGTTTGTCGAGGTTGATATGACCCCTCTTGACTAAAGCCCTATCCATATATGTTTGAACCCCCTTGTTGGCATTTTACTTTATGCATGTTTGTTTTGTATGGTGTGATCGTCTCCCCATAAGATTGCTAGGCTTCGTATAGTCTCTCGTTTGCATGTCAATTAAGGTAGCACTGTTCCTTCGTCTAGGACTTCCTTTTTTGCATGAGCATTCCTAAAACATAAACAAACTCATTGATTTTTCTTCTCCTAAGAACACGTTAACTCCTTCTACTACAGGCGAGTAAGTCTCCAAAGGTCGAGCATCCGGTAGATTGCGTAGTAACGTCGTTCATCTAAAAAACACAACCCTTAACCCGTAGTTAGCCGAACTACGGTTTGCTCTGATTCTCATTCCATATGAGATACGTAGTCATAAGACGCGATGTCTTAGCGAGCACACTCCTCTTTAACCCATAGGTAGCCGAGCTACGAAGACTCGGATTCTCATATTCAGATGAGATACGTATGCAGTGGATGCGACATCCGTGCGAGTCATTTTCTTTTGACCCTTCTTTTAGTAGATAGTACATTAGATAAACCCACGCCCTTTAGACAAGAACAACAAGAGTGGATCCCGTAGAGTACTACGGATGCGTAGGGGTGCTAATACCTTCCCTTCGCATAATCGACTCCCGAACCCAAGATTTGGTTGCGAGACCTTGTCTTTTCCTTTCCCTTTTCCAGGTTTACTTCGAGCGTTTCCTTTCCCTCCTTTGGGATAAATAACGCACGGTGGCGACTCTTCTGTCATCTCTTTCTCGCCGGTTGTTTTTTCGCATCTCCTTTTTCAGGTTGCGACAGCTGGCGACTCTGCTGGGGACCCTGGTTTCCCTGAGCGAGTCCCTCCTAGCTTTTATAGGTTATTTGTTTATTGGGTGTTCATTCTTTTGTACAGTTATTTATTTTTCAGCATTTACCTGCTTCATTGCATTGTGTACATATCATTGTTGTATCTGTTGGCTCTGCTGTTGGTTTGTTTGTTTGTTGGGATGGGGTGTTCTATGAGAGATAAGCCCATTACCCAGGCTTGAGTGTACACACAGGTTTTAGAGTGGATAGTCATGAGGCTTGCATGGCGTGTTGCTACGTTAAGTCGTTCATGAAGACCCACATCCAGACGAGGTTTCTTTTGGATATATTTTGTCCTATGGGTGTTCCATAACGGCAGATGTTCCTCTAGAAATCGTCGACTCTGGTGACCATTTCCCAAGAACTCAGTCAAGGCCTCTCCTCCGAGACGTGATTATGTTAGCTCTGGTGGGCGCATTCTCGCTGATCAATCCGAGGACCCCGAGACTGGGAACTTGCTATTAGGATGTCCTGTTGAGGGGAGTCAGTGGAGGTCTTTTATCCCGTAATAATGTTAAACCTTCAGTGGTAAACGTATTATTCTCGACCGAAGGGCCGAAGTTGACAAACTTCTGTTCTTAGAACCTACCAGTGAGGGGCGGGCTAAATTCAGGAAACCTTAACCTCCAACCAACCCGGTTTTCTGGAGCAGAGCTTTGATCTTGTATTATATTCTTCAGTGGGTTTCTCTTCAGACAGTGCAACCCGACAGATGTTCAAGCAGATACAGCAATCCTGATTCCCATGTCACATCATTGCATCACATCATTTTGCATTCATATCATTTAACACATGTTTATCTATTTCTAGGGGGGTTTACATCTTCCTCTTGATTCCGGTCGGGGTTTCTCTGGTTCTCTTAAGATGGATATTGGCAGAAAGAGACATGTCGCCTACAAGTTTCCTGTGGTCTGCTTGGAGCATATTCAACAACTGATGAAGTTAATGGATCCTGATTCTCTAGAAGGATTCCGAAAGGATTACGGTTTGATTCTAAGTTTCGTCACGGTTCTTTCCAAAGATCAACACGATGCTCTCTTTACATTGTTGCAGTTCTATGATCCTCCATTGAGGTGTTTCACATTCCCGGATTACATTCTGGTCCCTACTTTGGAGGAGGTTGCTAGTTTTCTCAGAATTCCTATCAAGCCGCAGTTGCTATTCTACAGTTCCGAGCTTCTGCCCGATCTCAGCATGGTTGCTTCAACCACGTATTTGGGGGAATCAGTCTTGAAGGCTAATATGTATCAGAAGGGAGAAGTTAATAGTTTTCATCTGAGTTTCTTACTGGGAGAAGCAAAGAAGAAGCTTGAAGATGGTGACCAGAGGGGTTTCAATGCTGTGTTGGCTCTTTGTGTGTATGGGATCGTCCTGTTTCCTAATGTGGCGAAATTTGTGGACGTAGACGCCATACGCCTCTTCGTGTTGGGAAATCCAGTGCCGACCTTGTTGGGAGGTTTCTTTCATTCAGTGCATCATAGGAATGAGAATAGAAGGGGAGGATTGGTGAATTGTTATGCGCCTTTGTTTTATAAGTGGTTCAGTTCCCACCTGCCCAAGTCAGGAGCGTTCGTTGATGTCAAGGACTCGTTGAGTTGGTCGAAGAGATTGATGGGGATAAGAGCTAAAGATATTTCTTGGTGGTCAGACCGGGGCTTGCTTGGGGCGGATATTATTCACAGTTGTGGGAACTTCCCGAATGTACCGTTGGTAGGAAGAAGAGGAGGTATCAACTACAATCCTTCTCTGGCAGTCAGACAGTTTGGATATGCTTTAAGAACTCCGCCTTTGGAAAAGGATGTGGAAGAATCTCTGTTTTTCCATTCTTCATCTGATATGACTGTATCCCGTAAGGCAGCTAAGGCTTGGCTCAAGGTGATCAAGAGAGGAAGGACTGTGCTTGGAAAAGGAGATTGCAGGACTTACCCTCAGTATGAAGATTGGCTTCAAGGAAGAGTCGAAGAGTTTGGTCTGCCATTTCCTATTGAGGAACCTTTGTATCCACCTACTCCTGAGCAGTCAACAATGGTGAATCGAGAAGAGTATGACAAATTGAAAAATGCCATGGAGGAGCTTCAATCTGAAAACTCGAAGTTAAGTGTGAAGCTGCAAGAGTGTATGCATCAATTCCATGAGGCGGGATATCAGAAGAGGGAAGCCGTCAGATTGCAAGGGGAAGCAGAGAGGAAATTAGTTGTGGGGGTCGATTTCTTCAGGAAGACAGACGAAGCCTTGAGATCATCCAGTTCTGAGTTGAGGCGAGTCAAACAGCAGTTAGCAGATGCTCATGGTAAGTTAGCTAGTTGGCAAGAGCAATGGGATACATTTTTAGCTTCTCGGAAGGCAAAAGAGGAGGAGACGGTGGTCCAATTGACTGGTCAGATGGAGAAGTTGAAGATCCTGCTGAGGGAGAAGAACCATGAGCTGTTGTGCGCCCGTTCAACCAATGGCTATATCACAGATCAGTTCAACAAAGCTCAAGGACAGATTGAGGAACTCAAAGTGCTGGCAGGTTTGAAGAAATCTAGACTTGAAGAGGTATTCGGAGAAGATGATGGGAATTACTACAGAGAGCACATCAACGAGTTGGATGGAGTTATTCACAAAAGGAATCTGCTTATCCGGTGTTTGACAGAATCTTCAGATTGTCCTGACACAGTGGCACTACTGGCTGAAGTAAGGAGCGGTCCTTATGGGTTGTATACAGGAGGTTGATTCCTGATTTGTTGTTCCTCTCTTTACTTATTGTATTGTAGTGATGATCCACAGGCTTGTTGTGGAGATCCTTTTTTATGTACTCTTGGCTAAGGCTGTTTCCCTTCGCAAACTCATTTATATGATGGTTTTCCTTATTGCATCTTGATCTTCGAAGCTTATCTACGACTCGGTATTCTTGCGTGAGACTGGAATCAAGGGGGTAGAATACCCTTTGGAATCGATAAACGTGTCATTGCATTTACATGTTCATTTGCATATCTTGCATAACAGGTACCGCTGCGGTGTTCTCATATTATTTGTTGTTCCACTAGCAGGATAGCTGACTCAGGCATTCACCGGTACGGTACCCGCAGAAACCACCAGAGAGCAATGGAGAGCCTACAAGCAGAGCTCGCCGAGATGAAGATCCGCATGAACCAATTCATGGATGTGGTTCAAGGGGTGGCTCAGGGACAGCAAGAGCTCAGGCAGATGATGCAGAGGAATCCCGCCACTACTCAACCAGAGACGTTGACTGATCCTCCAGCTGGAGAGGTTAACGGACCCAGTGGACCGGGGCCTACCCCGATCCTACATGTCACCTCCGGTCAACAACCCGTCCATGATGACCAGGAGGATCAGTTCCCCTTGCTTCAGGAAGACTTTGGTATGGGTCATGGTATGGACCCTATGTTTCGAAGACTGGAAGAGAGGTTGAAGGCAGTGGAAGGATAGAATCCTCTGGGAGTAGACGTTGCTGACTTGGGATTGGTCCCAGGCGTGAGAGTGCCACCGAAATTCAAGGTCCCGATATTTGACAAATACAGCGGCAACTCTTGCCCGAAGACCCATGTGCAAGCCTACTTCCGTAAAATGGTTGCATACTATGACGATGAAAAGTTGCTTATGTACTTTTTCCAGGATAGCCTAGCTGGGGCATCCCTGGAATGGTATATGAGGCTGGACAGAGCCCACATCCGCTGCTGGAGGGATTTGGCTGAGGCTTTCGTGAAGCAGTATCAGTATAATGCAGACATGGCTCCGGACAGAACTCAACTTCAGAATCTGTCTCTTAAAGGCAATGAGTGCTTCAGGGAATACGCTCAACGTTGGAGGGAGACAGCTTCCTGTGTTCAACCTCCTATGTTGGAGAAGGAAATGGCTAACATGTTCATGAACACTCTGCCCAGACCTTATTTGGAGCGCCTGGTGGGTTGCAATGCCTCCAACTTTGTTGATGTAGTCTCTACCGGAGAGAGGGTGGAGAATTACCTGAAGACATACAAGACCCAGAGTGGAGTTGGATCTTCATTAGGGGTGAAGAAGCCGTTCATTCAGGGACAGAAGAGGAGAGAAGGGGATGCAAGTGTCATATCTTCTTATCAGAACAGGGATAACCGGAGGAATAACTTTCAGAACTATCATCAGCAACCGTATGTTGCGGCTTTGACCATTCCAGCTGCAGCACCACTACAACAACAACCCCAGCATCAACCAGCTCAGTACCAACCACAACAACCGGGTAACAGACCCGCTTATCAACAGAGGCCAAGGACGATGGACCGGCGTTTCGACACTCTTCCAATATCGTACGCTCAACTACTTTCTAGTCTTCAACAACTACAACTTGTGCAGTTATGCACTCTGGCTCCTCCCGTTGGTAGACTTCCGATGGGTTACGACGCCAACGCTAGGTGTAGCTTCCACTATGGGGCACCTAGCCACAATATTGAGAACTGCAAAGCTTTTAAGCACGTAGTTCAGGACCTCATAGATTCAAAGGCCATCGACCTTGCACCGGCTCCGAATGTCGTCAACAATCCCATGCCCCAGCATGGTGGCGCAAATGTTAATATGATGGAAGGGGAAGCCAGATCCGTCAAAGATACGTTGAAGCTGAAGACTCCGTTGTCGGATATCAAGGGATACTTGTTGAAGGCCGATGTTTTCCCCGGTTGTGGGAAGGGTTGTTTGGATTGTGCTACTCAGAGTGGAGGTTGTTTGAAGCTACAGCAGAGTATCCAGGTCTTGCTCGACAAAGGTATCCTCTAGGTTGAAGATTTGTCTGTCCAAGAGTCTGCGGAAGGGGTTGAGGAAGAGGTGGTTGAAGATGCTACTGACGAATTCGCAGATGTTGTTCCTACTGATTCTGTAATCCATGATGTAATCGAACTTGATTCCGATGTTTCGGATGCTTGCATTTCAATGAATGAGATTTCAGAGTATGACTATGATGTTACTACTATCACCATTTTCTACCCAACTAATCAGATCAATATACCAGAAGCGCAATCGGTTCCACCAGCGCAACCGTCCACTATGACTATCACAACCCCTGGTCCTTTACCTTTCACCAGCGAAAGGGCCATCCCTTGGCATTATGGGGGGAGTGTGTACACGCACGATCATGGGGCAGAACGGCCACTAAAGGTAGAAGAGGGACAGAAGACTGAACTTGAAGTTGAAGGCCCCGCAGTGGACAATGTTGGTGGAATCGGGCGATTCACCAAGAGTGGTAGACTGTTCTCACCACCCGTTACCCAAACTGATAGTGCTGATGCTGCGGCGAAAGCTAAAGGCAAGCAAGTCGTGAATGAGGGCGCCTCTGCACCCTAGGCTGGTTCTGAGCCCACTTTCGCGAAGGATGTGGACGAGCTCTTGAGGATCATAAAGAAAAGTGACTACAAGGTAGTCGATCAGTTGATTTAGACTCCGTCCAAGATATCCATTCTCTCACTCCTATTGTGTTCGGAGGCGCACAGGGAGGCACTGCTGAAAGTCCTAAATGCTGCATATGTGCCTCAGGAGATCTTAGTGAACCAACTGGAAGGAATCGTTGCAAATGTTCATGCAAGCAACGGGTTGGGTTTTACCGATTCTGACTTAACACCAGCTGGACGCAACCATAACAAGGCTTTGCATATCACGATGGAATGCAAAGGCGCAGTTTTGTCTCATGTTCTGGTGAATACAAGTTCCTCTCTCAACGTGCTACCCAAGAGAGCCCTATCAAGGTTAGAAGTAGAGGGTTTGGTCCTGAAGCCTTCAGATCTTATTGTGAGAGCCTTTGATGGTTCTAAGAGGTCGGTGTTCGGAGAGGTAGAATTGTCAATTCTGATTGGATCACAAACCTTCAACACCGTCTTCTATGTGATGGATATCAGTCCTTCCTATAGTTTCCTGCTGGGTCGTCCTTGGATCCACAATGCTGGGGCAGTCTCTTAAACTTTACATCAGAAGGTTAAATTCCCAGTCAACGGGCGAATTATCACCGTCTGTGGTGAGGAGGACATTTTGGTCAGCAACCTGTCTACATTCAAGTATGTAGAGGTAGAAGGTGAATTTCATGAGACCCTATGTCAGGCCTTTGAGGCAGTTCAGATCAAGGATGCAGCTCCGGTGGAAGAAGTTAAAGCGGGTGCCTCTATCTCATCCTTCAAGCAGGCACATGCCTTGGTAGATTCGGGCGTTGCCCCCGGTTGGGGACATTTGTTGATGTTACCAATGAAAGAAGACAAGTTCGGGATTGGGTATCAGCCAGCTCTGACTTCTACAACTTCAACACTTCAGACTCGTCAGGGGCCGATTACTTTCTCCAGTGCTGGTATCATTCAGTATGGCCAGGTCTCTGCGGTCAACGATGAAGATGGGGATAGCGATTGCGACATCGATAACTGGGTGCGTCCGAGGATCCCAAGTGAAGTCATCAACAATTGGTCTTCTGAGGAGATTGTCCAAGTCACTTTTCTGAAGGAGTAATTTTCTCTGTTTATTCATGCATATCCAAGTCTTACGTTCCGCCCAGGGCGTAATGACTCATTGTAGGGCTCATCTATGCGAATACCGGCATTTTTTATCATAAATAAAGGACGTCTTTTTGCATTCAAATATTTTGTTCACTGTCTTTCAATTTTTGCAGTTTTCAAAAATCAAAAAAATATATTTGGAAATGTTTTGTTTAGTTTTCATTCCTTATTCACACTCATAAGCACATACCATCACTCATGCAGATGCACATCACCGGGTCCTATTGATAACAGTTCTGCTATGGCTCGCTTCGACTTTGAAAATCCAATCTTTCAAGCTGAAGAAGAGGGTGATGAAGACTGTGAACTCCCTGAAGAACTTGCCAGGTTATTAAAACAGGAGGAAAGGGTCATTCAACCGCATTAAGAGTCTGTTGAAGTGATTAATCTCGGCACCGAGGACGCCAAGAGAGAAATCAAGATAGGGGCTGCTTTGGAAGACAATGTGAAGAAGGGGTTGATTGAATTGCTGCAAGAATATGTTGACATCTTCGCTTGGTCTTATCAGGACATGCCAGGGCTTGACACAAATATTGTGGTACACCGTTTGCCTCTCAAAGAAGGTTGTCCTCCGGTCAAGCAGAAGCTCAGAAGAACAAGATCAGAGATGGCTATCAAGATAAAGGAAGAAGTGCAAAAACAGTTGGATGCAGGGTTTCTAGCAGTCACAAATTATCCGTCATGGGTTGCAAATATCGTTCCAGTACCTAAGAAGGATGGAAAGGTACGGATGTGTGTTGACTACCGGGATCTGAACAGAGCTAGTCCTAAAGATGATTTCCCATTACCTTACATCGACGTTTTGGTGGATAACACAGCTCAGTTCTCGGTATTCTCCTTCATGGATGGCTTTTCTGGCTATAATCAAATTAAGATGGCACCAGAAGACATGGAGAAGACAACATTCATAACCCCATGGGGCACCTTCTGCTACAAGGTGATGCCGTTTGGTCTGAAAAATGTCGGAGCAACATATCAACGAGCGATGGTGACTCTTTTCCATGATATGATTCATCATGAAATCGAGGTTTATGTTGATGATATGATTGCCAAATCTCAGACGGAAGAAGAACATTTGGTGAATTTGCAGAAATTATTTGAGCGTTTGAGAAAATTCAAGCTGAGGCTTAATCCGAACAAGTGTACTTTTGGGGTGAGATCTGGAAAACTGATGGGTTTTATTGTTAGTGAAAAAGGGATTGAGGTGGATTCGGCCAAAGTGAAAGCGATACAGGAAATGCCTGAGCCAAGAACAGAGAAACAAGTCTGTGGTTTCTTAGGGAGGTTGAACTATATTGCAAGGTTCATCTCTCACCTAACAGCCACGTGCGAGCCAATATTCAAATTGCTAAGAAAAGATCAGGCTATCAGGTGGAATGATGATTGCCAAAGGGCTTTCGAGAAGATAAAAGAGTATTTGCAGAATCCTCCTATCCTTATGGCTCCAGTCCCAGGGAGACCGCTGATTATGTATTTGACAGTACTAGACAATTCCATGGGTTGTGTTCTCGGTCAACACGATGAGACATGTAGGATAGAGCATGCCATCTACTACCTGAGTAAAAAATTCACAGACTGCGAGTCGAGATACTCAATGCTTGAAAAGACATGTTGTGCACTTGCATGGGCTGCTAAGCGATTGAGACAATACATGCTGACTCACACAACCTTATTGATCTCCAAGATGGACCCAGTCAAGTACATATTCGAGAAGCCAGCTCTCACCGGAAGGGTTGCTCGTTGACAAATGGTACTGACAGAGTACGATATCCAGTATACATCCCAGAAAGCCATCAAGGGGAGTATTCTGTCAGACTATCTTGCTCAGCAGCCGATTGATGATTATGAGCCGATGATGTTTGATTTTCCAGATGAAGACATCATATTCCTCAAGATGAAAGACTGTGAAGAGCCAGTTTTTGAGGAGGGACCTGATCCAGACGAAAAGTGGACTTTGTTGTTTGATGGGGCTGTCAATGCCAGAGGAAGTGGAATTGGCGTTGTTATTACTACTCCGAAAGGTGCCCACATGCCTTTCACCGCTCGTCTGACTTTTGAGTGCACAAATAATGAAGTTGAGTATGAAGCATGTATCTTGGGTATTGAGCAAGCCATTGATTTGAGAATCAAGACTCTGGACATCTTCGGAGATTCAACTCTAGTGATCAATCAAGTGAATGGTGATTGGAACACCCTCCAGCCCAATCTGGTCCCTTACAGAGATTACACGAGAAGACTATTGACTTTCTTCACAACAGTAAAGTTGTATCACATACCTCGTGATGAGAACTAGATGGCAGATGCTCTTGCCACTCTATCCTCCATGATCAACGTGATTCGGTGGAACCACGCTCCCAAGATCGATGTGATGCGCCTCGACAGGGCCGCGTATGTGTTTGTTGCTGAACTGGTAGTTAACGACAAGCCCTGGTATCACGACATCAAGCGCTTTCTGAAGAATCAAGAGTACCCTGCAGGGGCATCCAACAATGATAGAAAGACTTTGAGAAGATTGACAGGCAGTTTCTTCTTGAACAAAGACGATGTGTTGTATAAGAGGAACTTCGACATGGTTTTGCTCAGATGCGTGGATAGACACGAAGCAGACATGTTAATGCAGGAAGTTCATGAAGGCTCCTTTGGTACTCATGCCGGCGGACATGCAATGGCTAAGAAATTGTTGAGAGCGGGATATTACTGGATGACCATGGAATCTGATTGTTTCAAATATGCTCGGAAGTGTCATAAATGCCAGATTTATGCTGATAAGGTACATGTGCCGCCAAATCCTTTGAATATGATGTCTTCGTCGTGGCCTTTTGCTATGTGGGGCATCGATATGATTGGAAAGATTGAGCCGACCGCCTCCAATGGGCATCGCTTCATCCTTGTTGCCATCGACTATTTCACCAAGTGGGTTGAAGCAGCATCGTTCGCGAATGTCACCAAACATGCGGTTGCCCGTTTCATCAAGAAAGAAATCATTTGTCGCTATGGGATTCCCGAAAGAATCATTACTGATAATGGTTCTAATCTCAACAACAAAATGATGAAGGAGTTGTGCCAGAACTTCAACATTCAGCATCACAATTCTTCCTCTTACCGCCCTAAGATGAACGGTGCTGTTGAGGCGGCAAATAAGAACATAAAGAAGATTGTGCAGAAGATGGTCGTTACGTACAGAGATTGGCATGAGATGCTACCCTTCACCTTGCATGGGTACCGTACTTCAGTACGTACATCGACCGGGGCAAGCCCTTACTCCCTTGTGTATGGTATGGAAGCAGTCCTACCTGTTGAAGTGGAGATTCCTTCTCTAAGAGTCCTGTTGGATGTCAAGTTAGACGAAGCTGAATGGATTCGGACAAGGTTCAATGAGTTGAGTCTTATCCAAGAGAAGCGAATGGCAGCCATTTGTCATGGGCAGTTGTATCAGAGTCGGATGAAGAGAGCCTTTGATCAGAAAGTGCATCCTCGATGCTTCCAGGTCGGACATTTAGTGTTGAAAAGGATCCTTCCTCCTCAGACAGATCACAGGGGCAAGTGGACTCCTAACTATGATGGACCGTATATTGTCACCAAGGTTTTTGATGGTGGGGCCTTAATGCTTGCAACTATGGATGGTGAAAACTTCACTTCCCCTGTGAACTCAGACACAGTTAAAAAATACTTCGCATAAAATAGACCCGCTGGACAGTAAAAAGAATAGTCCAGGCAAAAATGGGCATCCCGACGAACCAAGAAAATGAAAAGGTTCGGGAAAAAATTAGGGATTAAAAATGAAAAGATCGTACACCCGATAAGTTGAAAACCTGAAAAGGCAACTTAGGCAAAAATGGGTATCCCGGTGGATTGAAAACCCGAAAAGGGCGATCCAGGCAAAAGTTAGGGATTAAACGAATAACTGCGTTCTGAGTAGTTCTGAATCTCATCTCGTGTCAATGACTGGAAACTTTTGAAGGATAGGAAACAGTCCAATCACTCTTTTCAGAAAGCTGATCATCTGGAGGATCTTGAAGACGAGCAAGTCATAGCAGAATTGGAACCCAATAGAAATCCATTTCACATTGCCATTAGATTAATTTCTGTTTTTATCTTTTGTGCGATTACCTCTTTCCAGGGATTGCTTCCGGATGTAAATGCCTATTCAGAGGCCACTCAATCAATAAAATCGTGTTATTCAGTACATCTCTGTTTTCATTTTCATTTTACTATTTTGTTTGCAAAAATGACGTCCAAATTTTTTATAAACATTGCATCATGAAACATAAGAGCTTTACAGGTACATGCTTAATAAACATTTAAAATTGTTGTAAATGTTAAGTGCTTTAGATCGTCTATTCAGAACAGGTACCCTCGGGGCATTTCCTTAAGGTTCCCAGCCGATGATCGCGAATGTTTTCCCCCAATAGTCGAAGTTGGTATCTTATCCCTGCAGAGCTGATCAGAGCATTGGATTCTTCGACCCCCAGCAGGCTCTCACTACTGTACCTCCCCCAAGCGGTTGTTTCAGAATATACACTCCCCAGTAGAGTTGACAGTACCAGACTATACATCCCCAGCGGAGTTGACAGTGCCAGACTGTATCTTCCCAGCAGAAGTGGCTGCTCCTCAGGGTTCGATGCCAGATCGATGATCTCGACGCCAGATCCATGGTCTTTTTCCTGGAAGCAGAATCTCGGTACCGTATCGGTGTTTGCTTCCCCTGCTAAGTCGTCTCTCTCGTAGATTATGGTTTCTAGAACCACTATCGCTTTCCCCAACAGCAGGTTTTCAGTGCCGTTCTCTCCCCAGCCAGAGTCTCGGTATTTCGTCATTGCTAGAACACCGTGTGGCGGGTCATTTCCCCACAGAGTTCTTTGCGTTGTGCATCTCCAACAGCCTTGCCATGGTCCAGAAGATGGTGATCATTTCCCCAGCAGATTCCCTTGCCTCGGCTTGGCATTCTACCCAGCATTTCGCATCCCTGCATGTAGAATCATATTGCATTGCATCCTCCCAAATCGCGTAGCATTTCCATTTTCATGGAGCATTACACCATTGAAAAATTCAAACATACGCATGTAAGCATAAAACATTCTCAGTATCCCAAGTGATAATCCAGAAGTTGTTTCCAGTACTCAGACTGAAGATTGTTCATGACTTACCTTTATTATCCCCAACAAGTGTCATTGGCCCATGCGCCGCCTCTATTATCTTTCCCTATTTCTGCCGATGCTGACAGGCATGAAGTTTTTCCGGTATTCAGACCGAAGTGGCGTTCAGGCCAATTTTCCGATGTTCAGATCGAAGAAGTTTCCGACATTCAGGTCGATACAACTTGTGGCATTCAGGCCAGTTTCCGGTATTCAGACCGAAGTGGCATTCAGGCCAGTTTCCGGTATTCAGACCGAAGTGGCGTTCAGACCAGTTTTCCGATGTTCAGATCGAAGAAATTTCCGACATTCAGGTTGATGCAACTTGCGGCATTCAGGCCAGTTTCCGGTATTCAGACCGAAGTGGCATTCAGACCAGTTTCCGGAATTCAGACCGAAGTGGCGTTCAGGCCAGTTTTCCGATGTTCAGATCGAAGAAGTTTCTGACATTCAGGTCGACGCAACTTGTGGCATTCAGGCCAACCTCTCGGTGTTCAGACCGATATTAATAATCTCATATCTTCCGATGTTCAGATCGAAGTCATTTCCAGTATTCAGACTGATGAGCAACATTCAGGTCATGGTTATTTCTGTGTTATCATTTATTTTGGTATCCAAGTTAACATTCTTTTTCGGTATTCAGACTGACTCTCACCGTACCAGACGGATTCTTCTTTCAAGACCACCTCTTTGCCGATTCTGACAGGCATTGTTACTTCACTTCACTTCAGTGCAAATTTTCGGGCTTTTATTGTATTCAATCCCTTGATACCTCGAAAGTGCGAAACCACTGCTATCTTCTTTTCGGGTCTCCAGTTGATTGAATAGGGGCAGCTGTAATACCTCAAAATTTCCCCCCCTCATTCATGCATTCATTTTTAGGTCATTTAACATTTCATATTGCATTTCATCATGTCAATCGGAATTAGATCCAAAAAGCTTGAATATCATCCAAGACACTTTGTGGGTCCTATCTGGGTGATCAGTCAACACAAGGGAATGGCTTGAGATACTTCCAACATGTTCAAATGGGGTCTATTCATCAGTCAAAACGTTAATCTTGAAGGAGCAAAAGTTTGTTCATGAGCTGTCATGCTCGCTAGGCGAGCAGAATGGGTCGCCTAGCGAGTCCCAAGAAAAGCCACCAGAATCACCTACGCTCAGAGGAATTTCTTGAACTGTCATGCTCGCTAGACGAAGCCCACGCGTTGTGAAAAAACATAAAAATAAAAATAAAATAAAAAAAATAAAAAAAATAACTTAAAAAAAAACGAAAAACGAAAAAAAAAACGAAAATAAATAAATAAATAAAATATAACAAAAAAATCTTGG
Source organism: Lathyrus oleraceus (assembly GCF_024323335.1). NCBI lineage: Eukaryota > Viridiplantae > Streptophyta > Magnoliopsida > Fabales > Fabaceae > Lathyrus > Lathyrus oleraceus. Next base: position 68,980,527 of record NC_066581.1, on the reverse strand, counting down.
ACTTGGACCTCTCTCATTTGAGCCCACAAAGCCACAAAAATCAGGTTATAAATTCTAAAAAAAATTCAGTGGAAAAACCCTAGAGAGATTCTAACTAATTCAGAGCAACCTCCAGAGACTGAAGGGAACTCATTTGCAAAGAACCAATTCCCTCTCATATAAACCCTAAGATTGTTCTGCAAAGCCAACGGTGCAATTCAATTTCAATCGATCCTCCCCAATCAGGTATGCCCTATTTCCACTACTTTATACTTTCAACCTAAAATTTCTGAATGTATGAGGTATCATGGGTGAATTTGGAAGAGTGGATATCGTTAGGTTTTGCATGTGGACACATGTTTTAGTATGTATGTCATGTCTTGATGTGTGGATCCTTGCCCCTTGACTTTGAATTTTGATACCCTTTTGATGCATGTGTTTGACAAGAGGTTTAGGCCTCCTACACTTGGTTGCTTTTTGTGAGCTCTTTTTGTGAATTTTAATGGCATGATTCATGTGGTTACATTTTGATTTGGGGCAACTCTTGATTGCACCCCATCTTGTCACTCTAACCTGTTTGTTGAGTTTTTTGTGAGGGCTCACATGACTCCTGAAAGGATAGCTTGCTTGGCATTCCACTTTATTTGTGGGATACCATTTGGGGATTTATTCCGATTACCTGTATTGACTTGCTTTCTTTGATGGTGCCAGCTCGAGAGATCTCTGGGTTTCTTATTCCTTTAGCTGTTATTACTCCGGATCTTTATCCGTGTGGTAGATCTCTTGATCCTTTATCTTTCTCGCATTTTACCGCTTTCTTAGCTGGAAGACCTCAATAGGAGGCAATGTTTTCTTTTGTTTGTTTACTTTTGTGCCCAAAGACCTCCAAGAAGAGGCATCAGTGCTAAAGACCTCCCTAAAGAGGCAATTGACGGATAAAAGGGATTAGTAATCAATCCCCCGTTATTCAGTGTGTCGTTCTTTATGCTCGCACTACGTGTCAATGTTTCAGAACAAAAGCCCAAGATCTTTTGTCCGGTCAGTCAGTGGAGAGGGTTCCACCTTTCTGAATCCCCACTTTTTGTCATGAGCTCACCCTGTCCAGGGTTAAGAGCTATGAGGTCTTATCCTCATTACCCTTTTGATCTGCTCACCCTAACATTCAATGTTAGTGGTTAAGAGCCCATTTGATTACCTATTCCATGGCTTGTTTGTCGAGGTTGATATGACCCCTCTTGACTAAAGCCCTACCCATATATGTTTGAACCCCCTTGTTGGCATTTTACTTTATGCATGTTTGTTTTGTATGGTGTGATCGTCTCCCCATAGGATTGCTAGGCTTCGTATAGTCTCTCGTTTGCATGTCAATTAAGGTAGCACTGTTCCTTCGTCTAGGACTTCCTTTTTTGCATGAGCATTCCTAAAACACAAACAAACTCATTGATTTTTCTTCTCCTAAGAACACGTTAATTCCTTCTACTACAGGCGAGTAAGTCTCCAAAGGTCGAGCATCCGGTAGATTGCGTAGTAACGTCGTTCATCTAAAAAACACAACCCTTAACCCATAGTTAGCCGAACTACGGTTTGCTCTGATTCTCATTCCATATGAGATACGTAGGCATAAGACGCGATGTCTTAGCGAGCACACTCCTCTTTAACCCATAGGTAGCCGAGCTACGAAGACTCAGATTCTCATATTCAGATGAGATACGTATGCAGTGGATGCGACATCCGTGCGAGTCATTTTCTTTTGACCCTTCTTTTAGTAGATAGTACATTAGATAAACCCACGCCCTTTAGGCAAGAACAACAAGAGTGAATCCCGTAGAGTACTACGGATGCGTAGGGGTGCTAATACCTTCCCTTCGCATAATCGACTCCCGAACCCAAGATTTGGTTGCGAGACCTTGTCTTTTCCTTTCCCTTTTCCAGGTTTACTTCGAGCGTTTCCTTTCCCTCCTTTGGGATAAATAACGCACGGTGGCGACTCTTTTGTCATCTCTTTCTCGCCGGTTGTTTTTTCGCATCTCCTTTTTCAGGTTGCGACAGGTATTTGTAGGTTGAATATAAGTTTATTGATTCTTTTCTCATCCTTCACATTCAAGTTGCTAGTTGCTGTTGCGATGATCAAGTTTCTTTTGGATCATCTGTTCAATGCTAAAGTGGTAAATTTGCAATTTGAAAAGAAAAAAAAGATAAACAACTACAAACTTGTTTATTAAAGACAATTAAGATCTTCATGGAAGATTTATGCTTAAGTAGCTACTTTCTCTTGATATGGTCTTGAATAGAAATAAAATAACTTTTGCAAAAAAAAAACTAATTAAACAAAAATGATGATTTTCCTCTCATCCAGCGGTTCTTTTCCGTCAATAGCTTGACACTCAATGCTTAAAACACATCAGACACAAGGGATACCCTCATGCCTGTGAAAACTAATTTTTTCATCCTCTTGTGAAATTCACTACCTTTATCTTTCAATTGATAGAAAGTCTCTAGATCCTCCATATATGGTATCCATTGATATCCATTAAACACTGCCTTCTCTTTATTAAACTTAAAAATCAACTCACCTATCTCCACATCTATTTTTGCCTTCTCGGTTGTCAAGTTGCATAAAACTGACCCTTCTGACTCATTTTTCATGTCGATCACCACAAAGTCTGCAGGGAAGGTCAAACCTTCGACATGAACTAACACATCTTATACAATACCTAGTGGACGAGTCACCGATGAATCGACCAAAGTGAGTGTCATATTGCTCGGTATGATCTCTCTTATCTCCAATTTTTTAAATTTGTTTAGTGGGATGACATTAATGCTCGATCCTAAGTCACATAAATTATGTGGGATTTTCATCCCTCCAATGGTGCAAGTGATGTTGAACTCCTCTGGATCCTTCATCTTTGGTGGAACTTCCGACAATTCTATTGTCTCCTCTTTTTCTGCCATGTTGACCTGTTCTTGTGTCAACTTCTGCTTTCCACCTTTCATCAATACCTGCATAAGCTTAGCAAACTTGGGAATTAATTCTAAAATTTCATGAAAAGAGAGACTTACCTGAAGTTGTTTCAACATATCTTTAAAATTTTCAAATATTCCAGCCTCATCCTCATGTACCAGTTTCTTCTTAATGATAGGATATGGTAGTTTTATGTAATCCAGTAAAGGTGGGTTCGGTTCATTCATAATTTGATCCATTATTCTCTTCCAAGGAGAATTTTTATCAATGAATTTATCAAGGATGACTCATCTTTCCTCTTCTTGACCTTGATTTCCACTCTCATCCTTTTCGATTTCACCGTTCTTTTCCTCAGTTTTTTTCTCTTTAACCTTTTCAGCTTCCTCCTTTCTAGTAGCCACCCCAAAACCTGTTTCGACAACCTTGCATGTTTCATTCTTGGGATTATCAACAGTGTTACCGGTGAATCCTCCACTTGAGCTTGGCAAAGAAACTATTTATCTTGATAATTGACCAATCTGAGTCTCCAAATTTTTTATCGACGCATCATAGTTTCTGCTCAAAATTTCATGGTTCCTAGTTACCTTATCAAAGCTACTTTTAGTGGCCTTAATTAAAATTTTCAAAGTCTCATCCAATTGTGATGGCTTCCTTTGAAACGGAGCTTGTTGGCCTTTGTTGGTTCTATGTGTTGGCATCAATTTTGGTAAAACCTAGAGTGTTCACAAGTTGTCACAAGTGTTGTCTTGACATGAGATAACATGTTCCTGCAGGGTGTTTAAAATATGGTTGTGCAGGATTTTACTAAGATGTCAGACCCGACGTCAAGACATTTGTATATAGAACATTCAGTCTGAATGTTATGTGTGATTGCGCTTTTTATGCTAATTTATGTGTGATTGATGAGATGATTGAACGCGTCATTCAATCAGTAATTACAACCAGATTGACTTATTTTTCCAACGAGATATTATCAGCTGTCATAAGAAGATACGGATGGAAAATAGTTTTAGGGTTTTATGATGTCCAAGCCCAACCAAACACTTATATATAAAGGGTATGGAAAACCTAGTTTTAACACACAAGAAATAACAAACGAAATATTGAGAGAGAATAAGGGTTTTAGTCTTGTGTGGTCGTGTGTATTGTGAGTCATTCATTCATCCATAGATGATTGAATTGGACTAACTTTTGAGTTGTAATTTGTCCACTCTAAGCTTTGAAGCATGAGTGTGTGTTTACTTGGTTGAAGCTTTTAAGCAAGATCAAGTATGTGTTCTTGAAGAGTGTCTTCTTTTATTGTAATATTTGTTTTTACATCACTGCTGTGATTGAGGGGGAGTGAGTAGGATCTCATATCTAAGAGTTCTTAGATAGAAGTCACACGGGTAGAGATTAGGTGAAAAGACTGTAACTTAAAGTTGTTTACTGAGAGTCTTTGAACTAATTCTGTTTAGTGGATTTCCTTCCTGGCTTGGTATCCCCCAGACGTAGGTGAGTTTGCACCGAACTGGGTTAACAATTGCTTGTGTCACTTGTATTACCGTTCTTTATCTTTTATCCTGTTTATAAGAAGCATGTCGATGATGCCAATGAAACTGCTTGTCTCATGCTAGCTACCATGAACTCAGAGTTGTAAAAGCAACATGAGAACATGGCAGCGTTCGATATGATCGAACACCTGAAGATGCTATATCAAGAGCAAGCAAGGCATGAAAGGTTTGAAGTTTCAAAAGTCGTTTTTCAAGGCAAGTTGGTTGATGGAGCCCATGTAGGTCCCCATGTGCTCAAGTTGATTGGGTATGTGGAAAACCTTGAGAGGTTGGGTTTTCCCCTCGGAAAGGAACTTGCGACTGATTTGATATTGCAATCGTTGCCAGATAGATTCATTCAATTTGTCCTAAATTTAAATATGAATGATATGGACAAATATCTTCCTGAACTGCTAGCCATGTTAAGAACTGCTGAGCAGAATCTGAAGTCAAAAGGGAAGTCCATTCTGATGATCGGAAATGGAAAGAGACAGAACAAAAGACCCACCAAGCAGGGTGATAAAGGGAAAGGCAAGGAAGTTGATAAACCCAAACCCACTGTTGTTGCTTTGAAGCCTAGTGGAGGCATAGCAAAGGAAGGCACCTTCTTCCATTGTGCTAAGACCGGACACTAGAAGAGAAACTGCCCAAAGTACCTGGAAGATAAGAAGAATGGAGTAGAGACTTCAACTTCAGGTATTTTTGTTATTGAAATTAATTTATCTACTTCTGCATCATGGGTATTAGATACTGGATGCGGTTCTCACATTTGTACCAATGTGCAGGGGCTAAAAAGGAGTAGAGATTTGGCAAAAGGTGAAGTTGACCTACGAGTTAGCAATGGAGCAAAGGTTGCTGCTTTAGCCGTAGGAACTTATGTATTGACTTTACCTAGTGGTTTAATAATTCAGTTAGAGAACTTTTATTATGTACCTACAATTAGCAGGAATATCATTTTCGTTTCTTGTTTGGACAAGTTCGGTTTTTCATTTATAATAAAGAACAATTGTTGCTCAATTTATTTGAATGATACATTCTATGCTACTGCACAAATGAACAATGGACTATATGTCCTTGATCTTGAAATGCCTATTTATAACATTAATACTAAAAGGATGAAACCTAATGAGTTAAATCCAACTTACCTTTGGCATTGTCGATTAGGCCACATAAATGAGAAACGCATTTCCAAACTCCATAAAGATAGACTCTTGGACTCTTTTGATTATGAATCATATGAGACATGCAGATCTTGTTTAATTGGAAAGATGACAAAGTATCCATTCACAGGAAAAGGTGAAAGAGCTAATGATCTTTTGGCCCTCATACATACTGATGTATGTGGACCACTGAACATACCAGCCAGAGGAGGTTTTCAGTACTTCATCACATTTACTGATGATTTCAGTAGATATGGTTATGCGTATTTAACGAAACACAAATCAGAGTCCTTTGAAAAGTTCAAGGAATTCAAGAATGAAGTACAAAACCAACTAGGTAAGAATATTAAAACTCTTCGATCAGATCGAGGTGGTGAGTATTTAAGCCTAGAGTTTGATGACCATATGAAAGAGTGTGGGATCCTATCCCAACTTACTCCTCCTGGAACATCCCAATGGAATGGTGTATCTGAGAGAAGAAATCGAACCCTGTTAGACATGGTCCGATCCATGATGAGTCACGCCGATCTTCCAAACTCCTTTTGGAGACATGCACTATTGACAACAGCTTACACACTTAACCGTGTTCCATCCAAAAAGGTTGAGAAGACACCATATGAGATATGGAGTGGTAAGAAACCACATATGTCTTACATGAATATTTGGGGTTGCGAAGTTTATGTGAAACGACAATTTCAACTAAGTTTGAGCCCAAATCTGATAAATGCTTATTTGTGGGGTATCCTAAAGAAACAAGAGGGTATTACTTCTACAATCCTTTTGAGGGCAAAGTGTTTGTCGCTCGAACTGGAGTTTTCCTAGAAAAGGATTTTATTTCCAAAGGAATCAGTGGGAGGAAAGTAGAGCTTGAAGAAATTCAAGAATTACAAAGCATTGATACACCTACGGAGGAATTAGAGCAGGAAACACAAGTAGTTGTGGAAGAGCAACCTTCTCAAGTAGAACAAGACCAGCGTAGGTCAAGCAAGATACATCACCTACCTGAGAGACATGGATATCTCATAACTGATCAAGGTGATGTATTACTCATGGATCAAGATGAACCTGTGACCTACCAAGAGGCTATAACTGGTCCCGAGTCTGAGAAGTGGCTAGAAGCCATGAAATCTGAAATGGATTCCATGTACGCAAACCAAGTTTGGACCTTGGTAGAGCCTTCTGTAGGAGTTAACCCTATAGGATGCAAGTGGGTTTTCAAAAAGAATTCTGACATGGATGGTAAGGTACATACCTATAAGGCAAGACTGGTTGCAAAAGGATATAAACAAATTCATGGGGTTGACTATGATGAAACCTTTTCACCAGTTACAATGCTTAAATTTGTTCGAATTTGACTTGCTATCGCTACATATCATGATTATGAAATATGGCAGATGGATGTCAAAACTGCTTTCCTTAATGGGAATCTTCTTGAGGATGTGTACATGAAACAGCCTGAAGGATTTGACATACCAGAAGAAGCCCAAAAGATATGTAAGTTACAAAGATCAATCTATGGATTGAAGCAAGCTTCCAGAAGCTGGAATCTTTGTTTTTATGAAACAGTAAAACAATATGGATTCATCAAGAACGAAGATGAGCCTTGTGTCTACAAGAAGGTTAGTGGGAGCATGATCGTTTTCCTGGTATTATATGTAGATGACATATTACTCATTGGAAACGATGTCCCTACCCTGCAACAAGTAAAGTCTTGGTTGGGGAAATGCTTTTCTATGAAGGACCTAGGTGAAGCAGCCTGTATATTAGGAATCAGAATCTATAAAGATAGATCACAAAAACTGTTTGGCCTAAGTCAGAGTACGTACATAGACAAAGTGCTGAGATGCTTTAATATGCATGATTCCAAGAAAGGATTCATACCTATGCAACATGGCATGTGTCTATCAAAAACATAATCCCCTTCAACTAAGGAAGAAAGGGATCACATGAATAAGATTCCATATGCATCTGTAATAGGATCTATCATGTATTCCATGTTATGTACTCGACCAGATGTCTCGTATGCTTTAAGTGCAACGAGTAGGTATCAATTTGATCCTGGTGATGCTCATTGGGTAGCTGTAAAGAATATCCTTAAGTATTTGAGAAGAACTAAGGACTCATTCTTGATATATGGAGGTCAGGAAGAACTGGTTGTAATTGGATACACCGATGCTAGCTTCCAGACAGATAAGGATGACTTTAGATCGCAATTTGGTTATGTGTTCTGCTTAAACAGTGGCGATGTGAGCTGGAAAAGTTCAAAGCAAGATACAGTTGCTGATTCTACAACCGAGGCCGAGTATATTGATGCCTCAAGTGCAACAAAGGAAGCTGTTTGGATCAAAAAGTTCATTAGTGAACTTGGCATAGTTCATAGCATTGTGGATCCCATTGATCTCTATTGTGATAACAATGGTGCTATCGCACAAGCTAAGGAACCTAGATCTGACCAATAATCCAAACACGTACTTAGGCGTTATCACCTCATTCGAGAGATAATAGATAGAGGAGATGTGAAAATATGCAGAGTACCTACACTTGACAATATTGCTGACCCACTGACAAAGCCTCTTGCGCAGCAGAAGCATGATGGTCATACTAGATCTATGGGTATTAGGGGTATGCCTGATTGGCTCTAGTTCTAGTGGGAGATTGTTGGTGTAAGCCCTAGAGGCCAATAATTTTGGTACTTGTATCGAATTATTTATTAATAATAAAAGGTTTTTCCTTTATTATGTTTGTTTAATAAAGTCCCTAGAATAGCTAGTCCGTTTAATGTATCAAGTGTGACTTAATCATGAGATCCCATTAAACATAAGGACATTATTCTTAAAGTATCTGTAGTCGAGCTTTGTTGTGAAGTGAGATAACATTAAAGAATTAAGACTATTATGTATATAAACTGATGATCACATCTCATGGATCATGGATAAGGAGTTATCAAGTCTTAAACATAGGTATGAATATTAAGAGTAATATTTATACTGGATTGACCCACTATAAAAATACTACATAGAATGTTATGCAAAGTGTCATAAATTATTCTCATGGTGATAATGGTGTATACCACCCTTCGACCTGAAACCACTATGGACCCTAGATGTAGAGTCAGATGCTTTATTATTGATCAAACATTGTTCGTAACTAGATGACCATAAAGATAGTTGATGGGTACTCCACGAAGCTTGATGAGGGACATGAGTGGCCTAGATGGAATTTGCCCATCCTACGTAACAGGATAAATGTCTAAGGGCCCAATATTGAACTGGACAAGGATGACACGGTCTATGCCTTGTGTTCAATATAAACATAAGAGCAAAAAGGGTAATTATACACACAAGTATTATCACAAAAAAAGGATTTTTCAGATCACATGATATTTTTGTGTCTTGGGTAGCAGTGATGTGTTGCTAGATACCGCTCACTGTTTATTATGTTAAATACGTGATTTAATATAATTGTCAATGTCGCGAAAACCTACAGTGTCACACACAAAAGGACGAATTGATGAGAGATAGAGTAAATAAGGAACATCATAAGGTACGGTGCACTTAAGTGAATTGTAGAATATTGTAAGGTATGATGCACTTAAGTGGAATACGAAATATGGTAAGGTATCACATGCTTAAGTGATTTTAGGTATACCATAAGATATGGGTCACATACACTTAAGTGGGCTTTTTAGCTTACAGCCCACAGAAGTGGTTCTATAAATAGAACCCTTGTGCAGAAGCATTTAACTTGATAAAATTCTCTCTCTCTCTCTCTCTCTCTCTCTCTCTCTCTCTCTCTCTCTCACTCAAAGCCTTCATTCGTAGCAGCTAGCACTGAGACTGAAGGAATCCGTTCGTGTGGACTGAGTAAAGGCATTGTCACCATTCAACGCTCGTGATCACTCCTTAGATCTGCATCAAAGGTTTCATCGCTACAAGAGGTAACAATTTCTATCATTGATCATGCCCATTCGTAAGGATCACTAAAGGAAAAAATTTAATTTCCGTTGCATTTTCGATCGCAATTTTCCTTCATAAATGACATAATCGATTAGCTAATCAATTAGGTACTTGTAATAATTGATTATTGTTGCCCAAGTTTGAAGGTTTCAATAGAGAGTTGTAAGCATTCATTAAGACACTGTCACAATCGATTATAGACTCAATTTCCCCTTATATAATCGATTTCGACAAGTTTTAATCGATTAGACAATTACAAAAAATATTCAAATCAATTAGACAATTCCTAGTCAAGTGCCTAGACTCCAAAAACATTTTTGGTGATTTTACTTAAACAAAAGTTAGGATTCAAAATTGGTTTTTAATGTGTGCGTGTATGATTTATCCATATTACTTCTATAAATGCTCTTGTTTATTTACTATACACTAATCACTTAGACGAACACGATCAGAATAACTTTCACACTTTCTCTCTTTCATACTCTTAAGCTTTCAAGTTCCTTTGACAGATATACCAATCATATAAGAACTTTACTTGAATCTTTTATTTGATGAGACTTGAGATATCTTCAAGTTAATCACTATCATTAGAGAGTGGTGAAGATATCACTGGTGGTCATAAACCCTAATTATTTGTTTGAGCTAGCTTTAGTTTGATTCAGAATGATAACTTAATCTTGTTCAACCACCTTGTGCATCTTTGAATGCTTGAGTTAGCTTTAGTAACTACTTGACTACATGTGTTGTTGTCATAAAAACCACTTCAATTGTTGTTACTACTTAAAGTGTTATTACCATAAAAACAAGTCATTATCAAAGCTAAATAATTGCTTTTTTAAGTCTTGATATCCTTGAGTTTTATCATCTTGGGCCACTTCTTAATTATAACTACAAGTACATGGTTCCACAAAGTATTACCATGACTTTGATGAACCTTTGGGATAGAAGGGAAATGGATTAAGTCAAGGGTTTATCTATATCACCTTTTAACTAATCATCATCTTCTACAACATCAACTTTGAATGCCATACTCATACTCTTTTTCTCATATTTTTCATTAATCTTCAATTTCAAAATTTAGAAGAGATCAATTGAACTCATCAACTTTTAATTTTCTAACACCTTGGCCTTCTTCAATGGCTGTAACTTTTATACTAAACCTATTAGAAATAGATCTAAGAATTTCTCTAGCCAATTTTTCTTTTGATATCTTTTCACCAAGGGCAAAAGATTTGTTGACAATGTCACGGAGGCAAACATTTTAAGTTCAATAATGATTTCATCCTCCTTCATCTTTAGATTTTCAATTTTTTTCGCGAGGAGTTGAATTCTTGACATATAAACCTTGGAGGCGCCTTCATGATAAATTTCAAGAGTTTCCCAAACTTATTTGGCAATGGTGCAGGTGTTAATGATTTTGAAGATATTCTCGTCAACTCCATTGTAAGGCATTAAGGGCACGAGAATTACCAAGTATTATTTTGTCTTCTTCTTTTGACCAGTCGTTTTCATGCTTCAAGGTTCCATTGTTGTCTACTGTGATCTTTGGAGGACTCCGTCCATTTATGACCGCTTTCCAAGTCTTTCTATCCATAGACTTGAGAAAGGTAACCATACGAGCCTTCCAATGATCATAGTTTATACCATCAAGATTAAGTGGTTGATTTACGGATCTTCCTTCTTTAGCATTGTACATCTTAAATAGAAAGTAAAGAAAACCCCAAAGCTCACCCAATCAAAACAGGGTGCCTGCTCTGATGCCAATTTAAATTTTGTATTATCGATAACTAGATGTCAAACACAATATTGGAACAATATGTATGACAATATAATACTTCAACAAAAAGAATAAATGCGTAAATTAAACAACACAAGGATTGTTAATCCACTTCAGCAAAATGTCGCGTACATTAGGGGGGCATCAACCAAATGAAACAAAATTTATTCTTAGTAGTCAATAGTACACGACGGTCTCATGTAAACTCTCTTAGGTCAGTCTCAATTTCCTAATACTACCCTTAAAATTTGATCCAAACTCCCTTTGAATTTGAGACCCCTCTCATTTTCACTAAAAATCTCTCTCAAGTGTTTGTACAATAATAAAAGTATATGAAGTGATGAATCACAATTACAATATAAATACTTTATCCTTCTAACTTAGAAAGATAACCCAGGAATAGAGTATTACAACACAAAACACAAAGACTTAATAATAAATAAAAACGTCAAGTTTCACAATATGAGGTATGAGTCTTCATAGAGGAGAACATATCCTTAAATAACAATACTTGCCCAACATAAAAAGCTCGGTAGGTTTTGTCGTGTAAGCGACTGGAAACCAAAAAGCGCAAAAGATATCAATCTTCATAATGTTGATTTTGAATCTTGATTGAAACAAATATTGATTAAATATAAATTTGATAAAAATAAGAGTTCCAATCTAGCCAAAACGGTTTCAAGATAAATATTTTCCAAACGAATACGTTTAAAATCATATCTTTGATTGAACATAAAGGGAAATAAAATCTTGACAGTGTGTGATACACTCCATTAAAATTTCGCGCCAAATACACAACCATGAAACTCTTTGAGACATAATATTTTGCATCTTGACCTAACATCTTAGTTCAGATGTTGCCTACAAATATTATCAATAATATTTAATATTAACATATTTCATAATTAGTTACAATGACTATGCTTATCCATTAACAATCTCAACGATCAAATTAATTAGTTGAAATAATAATTATTTCAAATGTACATGAGTCGAACCACTCTACAAATATAATCACTCAATCAATTCGCCTTTCAACATATACTTAACCTTACTTTGGCATCAAATCTCTTTGCATGTATGGGACGCGAGAAGAATGCAAGGATATTAAATCACCATACCACAAATCACAATTAGTAACATCAAGATTACATCTCTTGTAAAGTTGATACACCAAGTAAATTTACACAAAAACAATATGCATGTATCTAAGTTTGTAAGTCTGTTAGTATTTGGGGACTAATGACCAATTTCTCTGTATTGAACTCATACTTTTCCAATTTTTGTTAGATAAAGAATTAGGCCCCGACCCTAAAAAATCCAAAGAGAGAAAAACAACTCGATCTCAATTGTCTTACAATCACTCCTACAAGAAACAATTTGTTTACGACACTTTCATCAATAACAATAAATCTAGATATTGTTTTAATTGGGACGTGTAACTGGTTACAGCTGGTTCTTATATGCTTTCCAATAGAAAAATAAAGTTTTCGAAGGCGTAACCAATTATCAGAAATGGCGTAACCGATTACCACTGAAGTTGAATTATTTTCTTTTATTTTTAGTGTAGGTGTAACCGGTTATATGTTTTTGGTGTAACCAGTTACAAGCCCGAGTTTATGTATTTTTTGCTATTGTATTTGGTCAAATTGTATCCAATTTATTTGTAGCTCCTATATAAGTGTTTAAGGTGCACTCTCACCCTAATTAATATAAGTATAACATCTCACCCTCAATTCTCTCTCTCTATCGATTCTCCTCTTTCACTCTCCACATCCAAAATTACTTTACTATTGTTTCACCAATTTTATGGTTATTTATTCTAACCGTTTGTAAGTCTGTGTTAATATTTGGGAAGTAATGACTGACTTCTCTTTATTGAACTCATACTTTTTCAATTTTTGTTAGATAAAGAATTAGACTCGATCCTAAAATATTTCAATGAAAGACAAACAATTCGATCTCAATCGTCTTACGATCACTTCTACAAGAACCAGTGTATTTATGACACTTTCATAAATCAATAATGAAAAAGTTGGATATTGTTTCAATTGGGACATGATGATTTGCTTGTTTATAATCAATGAGTATAAAATAAATAGTATGTTTCTTGTTTAGACCAAACAAATAACTTAATTTACAACTTATAAAAAAGAATATCATGACAATAAAATAAGTGCTTATATATAAATTTCTTCTTTAACAAAACATCAAATAAAATAAATTGTTTTGCATTAACTATTTTAAAAAGTTTATAAATATCTCAACAAATCATAAATTATCTTTGATAGTTTCTCTCAAACTTACTCTCAAAATAATTATAATAGTAGACAAATTCAAATTAAATGAATCCAAATAAAGATTGATATGGACATGAATAACATATTAGTATAAAAAGTTGGCATCTATCTTTGTCTCACTCTATTTGACTCCAACCCAAAAGCCACCATTTGAAAACAAACAAAACATTTCTTATTCATATGTTGGCCATTAAGGTTATGTGTGAGGAAGGAATTTGAACACATAAGCAAAGGTATTTAAAATATTTTTATTAATATATTTGATATTTGACTAGCTCATGTCATGTCATCTCCATGTGCAACTAACATCCTCATTTTAACTTTATTATTAATCTTTTAACTATTCATTCATTGCCAAATTAGATGAGCATAATGTATCTTAACAGGAAAAATACATAAAGAAAAGAAGAATCCAAGGAGAAGTTTCTCACACAATCATAATTTTGATTTTTAATGCTAATTTTTTAACATATTTTCCCTTAGATTGAGGGAAGAGAGGATCTTATAGATTTCATTTCATTATTTATTTTTTATATATTCAGTCAAGAAAAAAATATTGTTCACCACTAAAGGTCAGGTAAGTTCTACTATAAATTATTATCAAATATAAAAGCATATCATATCACCAAGATTAAGCAATCACTAATCAATGACACGTATTAATTAATCATTTTTATTTTATTCTAATAGAGGGGTTGTTGATGTTGATAACACAAACTTAATTAATTGTCCATTGTGATTTTCTTATCTTAAATTGATGAGCTGTGGGTAGTGATAGGGGGCTTATTTTATTAATAAAAAATACTATCTACTGTGTTTTTTTTTATTTTAATTTTCATATTTTTCAAAATAATAATTAATTAAGTTGATTTTAATGATAAAACAAATATCATTTATTAAAATGATTTTATTAATAATAAATAGTGAAGTAATTAAATAATTTAAAATACAATAGAGGTAAGTTAATGAAAATTAATAAATATCACATTCATATTTTAAAGAAATAAATAATTTGAAATAAAAATAAGAAAAATGACGGTTATTGTGACACAATATTAAATTAGATTAATATTTTTTAAATAAGATATCTAATTAGTATTTAAACTACATTTAAAAAAGGAAATAGTAAGAGGGGTATATTAGTATTAATATTTAAGGAGGGTATGAATAAAATAAAATAAAAAGGAAGGATAGTAATTATAAATAAAAAAATGTAGAGTTGACCTTGTACATTGAGACAAAAATATTAGATTAAAAAATTTAAAAATAAAACAAGATAAAAAACAAAATTGGTGTTTTGAACGGAAAAAGATAGAAGACAAGATTGTGCAAACATGTGAGAAAAAGGGGTGTAGGTTGGGAGTTTGGAGGATGTGAATAACAAAGTTCGTCAATGGAGGAGCTCGGTTTTTGATTTCACTTTTTTTGTCCATGTTTTAAAAGAAAAAAATATTAGATCAAACAATTTTATAAAAGAATTCAATTGAAATATAGTAAAGTGTAAAAAAAAAATTATACTGGATGTTATAAGAAATTTAATTTTTAGTTTAATTATTTTATAAACGAATGATAGTGAATTGGTTGTGTAATTGTTTTTAAAAAATTATTCAAGAAGAAGATTTATTTAACTATTTTTTTATGAGATTAATTACTATATTCTGTCAGTGTAAAAAGTTTTACACCGTCAGTTCATCACCATCACCGGTTTGTATTACTTTATAGATTTTTAAAATAAAAGTCAAACTTCTCTTAATATCTAACGTCTATAATTAAGTGATGGTGTAAAACCCTTTTACACTGACAGTATATTTCAATTAATCTCATACTTTTAATTTATTTATAAAAGATTTCTATTAATATTGATAAAAAAAACAAAGTGTATAAAGATTAAATTATATTCAAATAAAACAAATGATAAATTGTCAAGAAAAAGGCATTTAAATAATAACTATAAATTATTTTTTATATATTTAATATTTTATTTATTTATAGTTGATGTGAATCTTAATTACTTATATTTGAATCTAGGTATGGAAAGAGGTTGAAATTAAAATAGTTTTTAGCGTATTAATGATGTCTTAGTCTATGTTAACCCTTTCACTTATAATTATTGAACCCATGTGCCTCCATTATTGGAACGGGTTTTTTTGTCTTAGAAATCATAATTTTTTCATTAAAATATTTATAATTGTTTAAATTTTTGTATTAATTTCAAAAATCAATAATAAATTAAATACTATTACTGAATATAAATTAATTATATAATTCATATTTTTAAAAATTATAATTATAAATATTAAATAATCAAAATAACATATTATTTTAATAAAATTAAATATATAATAAAATTAATAAATATAATTTTTCCTATTATACCTTTGGGAAAATATTTTGTACCACAATATAAGTCGTTTTATAATACCAATGAGTCATTAATGTTATTTTTCCTATTATACCTTTAAATATTTATTATTCTTTCTTCTTTCAATTATATGAATTATCTTTTCAATATCATTAATGAAGGACAACTTTATAAAATCCTTCGTAATTTCTCTTTTTTATAGCACAATTATTACATTTTTTAATACGTGTGAAAAGTCAAAAACGACTTATAATAATTCATTTGCCAAACAACATAACATGAACGTGTAATTTATTTTATCTTTTGCTATAAAAAATAACTTTCGTGAGCTTATTCATTAGAGATGATAATGAGTAGAGTATGGGTAAGGTACTATAGTACTCGTTCTCATATCTACAATTTAAAAAAAATCCTCGTATTTAAACTCATACTTGAGTGGATATTAACCTTTATACTTGTATTCGTATCCTATGGGTATCTAAGTACCCGTAGCCGTACATGTTATCGTTCAGATAAAAATAAATCTATGAACAAAATTAACAATAATTCAAAGAATTTACTGTTGAATTATGAAATAAACGCATTTATATTAAAATGTGTAATAGTTTAATTATAATGTATTCTTTTAAAGAGATGAGCATATATTTTTTTATGATGATATAAATTGAAATATATAAATATACATTTAACGGGGAAAAGGTGGGATGGGTGCTAAGGTATTAGTATCCGCATTCATACTCACTTATTTTATTAGGTAATTACTCGTGTCTGCGTCCTTACCCATTTTGTGAGTTTTTACCATACCTGTTGTGGGTATTTTTGGTGGATACTCATCGGATAGTTAACATTATTTCACGTTTAGAAAAGTTTTCGTTAAATGTGTTGCATTGTAAATTTTAAAACATGTTGCATCGTTGTGATAGATTTTTATGCTATGTTTGATTTTTTCCAGGGCTTCAGGAGAGAAACCCGTAGATCTATAGTGGATTCAGAAAACCCTCAATGAAATGCATCCTGAGGCCAAAGGAAAAGTCGTTATGGGTTCATCAAAGAAGGTTTTTCAAATTTCTCGAAAGAACGACACAGCTAAGGTAGCTAATCAAGTCGAAAACCCAGACTCAACAAAAAGTAGTAGGTAAGATATTGTTCAACATATACTTCATTTTGGTTTATAAAGTTGTAGTAACATAAGTAAAACAACGTAACACTGGTTGTTAATTTGCAGTTGGGATGAGAGTTATGGAACTGACGTATCCTCATGCGAGATTCAAGAAATGATCAGGATCCGTGAAAGGGTCATAGATGCATTAGATTCACCAAACATGGATATTCGCACGAATTCGTCTGACGATGATGAAGACCCGGAAAATGAGGAGGAGTATTCTTGAGAAAAGGTTGTTAGTTCTTGACAAAAAGTGAAAATGAATGTTATGGTTAGTTGGTTTTTTTTTGTCTATGTTGAATGGCGTTTTGACATGCATTTTAATTGGAGATACTTTTATCAGAATCTAAAATGTGTTTGATGCAGCATTTTCCTAGGTATGTGACAAAGAACCTATTGTGGAACCAGAAGGCGATTGAGATGATTGACTGTGACAATGGAGATATGTATTATAGGGAATTTCATTCTGCAAAGAGAAAGGATAAAGTGGTGAAGCTTGAGAAATATATTGGTAAGGGGTGGTACGAATACGCGAAAAAGAAGAAGCTTTGTAGAGGAGACGGGGTGGCTTTTATGATTTGTAGTCCTCCAGACTGTCTTTAGGTGTATATTCTAAAGCGTGGAATATATGGTGGTGGTGTTTGATGCGAAGACAATGAAATACAATATCAGTGGTTGTAGGTTTTGAAAGTAAGCATGAAAATATTTTGACGCTTTGTCTTTTGTAAGCTAAGTTTAAGTTGTGGTAATGTTATGGCAGCATCAATATGTTATAATGGTATTTGTGTGATGAAGTTATAGTAATTTAAGGCTATTTTTTAGTAATGTTGATGTCAACAACGTAAGGTAGGCTAAGTGAAAACTATATGGTTTGATGAATTCATTTTGATGTTGAAGAATGTTGTAGTAAATGAAATGATGAAGTTGTTAGCAAATGTATGTTTTGATAAGTTTTTATGCAGTTTGGCAGGTTGTTCTTGGTATAGTTTTTTGTTTTGTATTGTAAATATAAGGTGGTGGAATAAGTATATTTAGATCCACCCATCGTTGAAAGGTTTAAAAGTCGGAAATCTAGAAAATCTAAAAACCAAGGTTGATTCACTACTTTAATAGGTTGGAAGCGATGGATTTGGTGTTTGATTTCGAAAACTTTGATCTGATAAGTAGAGGAGGTTTTGAATCGATGGACCTAAGAAAGAACGTGCGATCATGGAAAACGCAGGAATCAAAAGCCGATTCCCACAAACAACATCACTGTTCGTTTATGGAACAAGAATTTAATGGACAATCGGTAGTTGCAAGGGAAAACAATGGACCCGAGTCTCAAATGTAGTGGTGGATGGGGTATATTGTAAGGTTAGCACTTCAAAACTCAAGTTAGTATGTGAATGAAAAGAGTGAATGGAAATTTCAATTTGAAATTTTCTACGTGAAATCAGTGCGCATTTCTTTCATATAACGAGATGGTTATAACAACCCATTATTCTCAAGGCGTGTAATGCGAGGAGTTGTTAGATGTATCCTAGTCCTGGATCTCTTATACATTTCCATAGAGAAGTTCTCATGTGCTCCTCACTTCATGATGTGTTACCTACACGCTGCCTTTCGGTAGCATGGGGGCTCCCCCATCAAAATATACATGTGTACAATACCACTATCCCTCCACTAGTCATGTAGATGATAAATGGTCTTCACATTGTTATTTTTAGTCATTTTCTCTTAGTATTTTATCACATTGTTTTCGATGTATTTCTAATTACCATGTTTTATGCTTTGGTTTGTGTATTCTTACTATTTTCAGGGTCTAATGAGCATCCAAGACAAAGAAGGATCAAAATCAAGTAAAACAAGGCAAAACACCAAAAGACAAATTTTCTACATAGTAAAGCCAGGGGCTGCTACAGCCACCCATAGCAACTGCTACAGGTCGTAGCAGAAAAGTAACACATGGCTCCACCATGTTCCACTCTCCATACAAAAGACAGAGACATGATAAGGCCACGCGTAGCAGCTGCTACAGGCCGTAGCAGGAGGGTGAAGAAGATTTGTTTTGTTTTCTTATTTAGATTGATTCTTTTTTATTGTGGCTCTAGGAAATATTTGATATGATGCAAATATGATTGAATAGTGATTAAACCAATGATTTTGTACAATTTTATTTTTTTTCTATAAAACTCATAGTTTGTTATGAGTTTTAGGATCCATATTTTATTCCAGAAAGTTTCTACGTACATTTTGTTTTCTTTTTCAGTGTAACTCAAGTCTCCAAGGGAGAAATTGTGGATTAAAACTTAATCTTAATTCAGATTTTCTTATTCATTCTTCTTCAATTGTTCATCTATTATAATTGTTTGATATGAATCTGATAATGAATATCGATTTGGTTTTGTTTTCCCTCGCCATGAGTGAGTAGTTCTTTAGGGTATTTTTGGGGAAAGTAAGTTTAAACCTTTGAAGTTAGGTTCCTAGTTCCCTTTCTATTATCATACCTATTTGTTCCTTTTTGATAGTGCTAGAGAGTTTCGATCCTTTCTATAATATCATTATTTTTTTTTCCTCATTATTTTTTTTTTGAAGAAATTTCTTTTTCCACTTCTTTTTCACAACGATTTATGAAATTTTGGATCATATTCTCTAGTACCCCAACCCCAAACTTAAAACTTTTCTCACTTCCAAGAGTAACCCCAAACTTAATATTTTTCATATACTTTAATAATTGTACTTCTACCTAACTCTAAAGAGAGGGTGAAAAGAAAAGATTTTTCAAGTAATATGGCTAAGAATTTTAGGCTATGTCACCAAAACAAAGGCTTAGGATCAAAGTGGTTGGCAATGGATATACCTATTACTACAGGGTGGTTTATAAAGGCTCAAAGTTATAAAACAAAAAAAATTTCCTCAGTGTGTGTTGGTCAAACCAGATAACTTAATCGGAAATTGATCAAACCAGATAAAAGAATAATGCATGGATACACTCATAAAGAAAGCAAAGTGAACAATGGAAATATTTGCCTCAAACCTTACTAGATGAGGTATTTGTAGGTTGAGTACAAGTCCGTTGATTCTTCTCTCATCCTTCATTATCAAGTTGTTAGTTGCTATTGTGATGATCAAGTTTCTTTTGGATCATTTGTTCAATGCTAAGGTGTTAAACTGGAAATCTGAAAGAAACAATACACCTAAAAACACGTTTATTAAAGACAATAAATATTTTCATGGAAAAGTTATGCTTGAGTAACTACTTCCTCTTGGGATGGTCTTGAATAAAAGTAAATTAAGTTCTGCAAAATAAAAACTGATAAAAAAATTGATGGGTTGCCTCCCATCCAACGCTTCTTTTACGTCAATAGCTTGATGTCTCATTCTTAAAACACGTCAGGCGCAAGGGATACCCTCACACCAATGAAAACTCTTTTTTTCATTCACTTATAAACTTCACTACCTTTATCTTTCAATTGATAGCATGTCTCAAGATCCTACACAAATGGTGTCCATTGATATACATTAAACACCATTTTATCCTTATTAAACTTCAAAATCAATTCACTTGTCTCCACATCTATTTTTGCCTTCCCGATTACCAAGAATGGACACCTGAGAATCACTGACCCTTCTGAATCATTTTTCATGTCAATCTCCACAAAGTCTGTGGGGGAGGTCAAACCATCGAAATGAACTAGCACATCTTGTATAATACCTAGCGGATGATTCACAGATGAATTGGCCAAAGTGAGTGTCATGTTGCTCAGTATGATCTCTCTTATTTCCAATTCCTTAAATTTGCTCAGCGACATGACATTGATGTTATATCCTAAGTCACATAAAGCATGTGAGATTTTAACCCACCAATGGTCAAGTGATGTTGGACTCCCCTGGATCCTTCATCTTGGGTGGAATCTTCGACGGTTCAACCATCTCCTCTTTCTCTATCATGTTGACCTATTCTTGATCTAACTTCTGCTTTCCACCGTTCATCAATCCATGCATAAACTTAGAAAACTTGGAAATTAACTCTAAAATTTCATGAAAAAAGATACTTACCTGAAGTTGTTTCAACACTTCTTTAAATTTTTCAAATATTCCAGACTTATCCACATGTACCAGTTTCTTCTTAATGATGGGATATGGTGGTTTTATGTAATCTGGTAAATATGGGTTCAGTTCATTCAAGATTTTCTCATTTGTTCTCTTCCAAAGATAACTTTTATCTATAAATTGATTAAGGGTGACCCCTCTTTCCTCTTCATCGCCTTGATTATCACTCTCCTCCTTTTCAATTCCACCTTCCTTGTTCTCGGTTTCATCCTCTTGAACTTTATCAGCTTTATCCTTTTCAGTAACTGCCACAAAATCTATATCCATAACCTTGCATGTTTCATTCTTAGGATTATCAATGGTGTTACTGATGCATCCTACACTTGAGCTTGATAAAACAACTATTTGTATGGATAATTGACCAATCTGAGTCTCCAAATTCTTGATTGATGCATCATGGTTTCTGCTCAAAATTTCATGGTTCCTAATTACCTGCTCAAAGCTACTTTGAGTAACTTTAATGAAATCCTGCAAAGTCTCTTCCAACTAAGATGGCTTCCTTTGAAAATAGCTTGTTGGCTTTGTTACATCCCTTGGTTGGAATTTGAATTCTGATTATTGTTCCAACGAAAATTTATGTGATCTTGAAATTCTGGTATCAGATATGAGATGTCGAAGGTAATGTCATGACACTAATATCTGAACAACAACTAAAATATAAACAAGATAAAAACAAAGAAACAATTGAACAAGTGACACAAGCAATTATTAACCCAGTTCGGTGCAAACTCACCTACGTCTCGGGGCTACCAAGCCAGGAAGGAAATCCACTAAACAGAATTAGTTCAAAGACTCTCAGTAAACAACTTCAAGTTACAGTCTTTTCACCTAATCTCTACCCGTGTGACTTCTATCTAAGAACTCTTAGATATGAGACCCTACTCACTCCCCCTCAATCACAGCAGTGATATAAAAACAAATATTACAAAGAAAGAAGACACTCTTCAAGGACACATACTTGATCTTGCTTAAAAGCTCCAACCAAGTAAACAAACACCCGTGCTTCAAAGCTTAGAGTGGACAAATTACACCATAAAAGTCAGTCCAATTCAAACATCACTAAGATGAATGAATGGCTCACAATACACAAGCTCACACAATACTAAAACCCTAAAACTCTCTCACTCTTTCGTTCGTTTCTTGTGTGTTTAAACCAGGTTTTACATGGCCTTTAAATAGAAGCTTTTGAATGGGCCTGGGCAGCATAAAACCCTAATTCTATTTTCCTTGCGTATCTTCTAAGAAATAGCAGCTAATCATCCCTTATTGGAAAATAGATCATTCTGGTTTTTAAATCAAATTACTCCTTGAATAGCGCACTCAATCTCCACATAAGCACACACAGATTTGCATGAAAAACGCAATCTCAAGATACATAACATTCAGACCGAATGTTCTGTATACACATGTCTTAACATCGGGTCTGACATCTTAGCTAAATCCTGCACAACCATATTTAAACATCCTGCAGGAAGCTGATATCACATGTCAAGACAACACGCGTGACAACTTGTGATAATACTAAGTTTTACCAAAATTGATGCCAACACAAAGAACCAGCAAACTCCCCCTTTGGCAAATTTTGGCTAAAACATACATTAGTTCATATGTTCACAAGAAATCAATCAAAGTATCAGTTCAACAGCAGCAGAAGTAAACATACACACATTGCTAGTAAAAAAGTAGCAACTAGTAAACACACATGAGCTTGTGCTCAAAACACAACACACCACCCCTTCAGCTAGTCCACACCAAGCACCAATCCGCTTCACTTAGACAGAACACTTCCCCCTCTTCTCCCTCTTTGTATCAAACATCCAACATCATCTATAGCTATAGCTACTTCTCCCCCTTTTTAGCCAAAAGAGACCAAAGAGACAAAATAAATGTTTATTCAGTCATAAACCAAAAGGTCAAAAGTTAAGGGTTACAAAACCAAGTACATATTCAGCTGTAAGCAAGCTGAGATACAAACCAACAAAACATGAATACAGCAAAACAGAATTGCCAAAATCAAGAAAATCCATCAAAACAGCAACAAAAATCATCACATCAATGGGGGCCAAATTCAAAGGAGCTAATCAGAGGAGCTTGAGCTTGCAGCTTCATCAGCATCAGAAACAGAATTGCCACTTGTCTCATCATTAGTTGCAGACCTCTCACTAGAGGTGTGGGCTTTAGCTTCCTTAGCATGTTCAATATTCTCACCTTCATCTCGCTCCAAGCTTAGAAACAGGGTTTCCAACGATTCTTTCCTAGTTGTTGCTACCCTTATCCCTTCACCCAGCTCTTTACAAGTCTCCTTCAGCTCAGCAATAGTTCCAACTTTTGAGGCTGACTTTTTCATAGCAGATGTCATGACAATGTCTTCGACATGACTGCCTTCAAACAGTTTATAGTGCACTGACAGAGCAGGTTTTCTTCTACTTGGTAAGTCATTAGAACTCAGAATCCCAGGGTGTTGACTCAGGATAATCCCACAAATCATAGAAGGAAAGGCAATAGGCAACTTAACTGCATTAGTAGATGCATGCTTGATAATTTGTTCAAACATAAATCTACCATAGTCAAAATTCATTTTGGTTCCAACAGCAAAAATAAATCTTCCCGGGGTATTAGCAATTGTGGAAATGTGGTTGGTAGGCACCCAATTTGCAGCTCCTATTTTCAAGATGGAAAGAGATATTATCCAAATGCACAACAACAACTTTCACAGGGGACTTCCTCACAGTGGTCTTCTCCACAGGAGAGATGTCAGGGACATCTTCCTCAACATCTTCTTCAGACTCAGAGACTTCTCTAACCTTCCTCTTCTTCACTTCAACCTTGCTCCAAGATTTGGAAGGACCAACACCAGCAGTCTTCTTAGCTGTTTTAGCTGACATCATTTCAGCCACAGATCTTCCTTTTCGAGTCTTCATACGCTTAGCCACACTTGGCTTTAAGTGATGAAGTAAGTTATCCTCTTGCTCATCAGACTTATCATCCTTTAGGTCAATCACATCGTTTGCAACATCATGCTTCTCAGAATGGGAAGCATTGGCAGTTTTAGATGCCACAGATTTACCTTTACCAGACACAGTTTGCCCTAGAGAGCATAAACCTTTAGCAGCCATGTCCTTCTCAGAACTGGACGAATCGTTATTCTTCTCACTATGTTGTGCAATCTTAGGAGAGGGGTACATTTTAGACAGGGGAGTAGAGATTCCCTTCATAGAATGTCCTTCATTAAGGATTCTAGTGACTAGGTTCTTTATGACACGATCAGTGTGGTGTATATCTTCCTTAGAACTAGTGGCATGAGTTGAGCCAGAAGGGATACTAGAGATGTTATCTTGATTGGGGCATGCAGAAGCTGAGGCATCCATGGGATGGTTTAAATTAAGGGCTTCGTAGGGAATAACTGATAGAGGAACCACATTCAAAATCTCATCATCGTGAATGTCCATGGAAGGAGTGCCTTGTGAGTAGACTTAGTAGTTTTTGAATCAGATGTAGTTTGATGTTGTGACATCTTGACGTTTCTCTGGAGAAATTGCAGTTGCCCTAGCAGAGGAGTGTGAGGAAGAAGTAGGGAGTTGGAAGAGTTGGAGTAGGTAGTGAGGTTGCGTGTGAAAAGGTAATAGATGGTATTTCCAAAACTAGGTGATGATTTACCATAATGGCGGCACTTTATTTTAGCCACATAGACACTACTTTGCTTACTTTTCCCACTCCATATTAATTGCTACAAGTCTTCATAAATGCAAAGCCTTAATTTTCCTCTCAGGACTTCAAACTGATTTGTATCCAATGCCTTTGTAAAAATATCAGCTAACTGCATCTCAGTAGCAACATGCTCTAAGGCTACAATCTTATCC
Source organism: Lathyrus oleraceus (assembly GCF_024323335.1). Classification (NCBI taxonomy): domain Eukaryota; kingdom Viridiplantae; phylum Streptophyta; class Magnoliopsida; order Fabales; family Fabaceae; genus Lathyrus; species Lathyrus oleraceus. Next base: position 68,955,382 of record NC_066581.1, on the reverse strand, counting down.
TCCACGAGTTCTCTAATAAAATGGTGACGAATATCAATATGTTTTGTCCTGCTGTGCTGAATAGGATTCTTAGAAATGTTTATAGCACTCAGGTTGTCACAGTACAATGTCATGACATCTTGCGTGACATTGTATTCAGTCATCATTTGTTTCATCCACACCAGTTGAGAACAACTACTTCCAGCTGCTATGTATTCAACTTCAGCAGTAGACAGAGACACACAATTTTGCTTCTTACTAAACCATGATATTAAATTGTTCCCCAAGAAGAAGCATCATCCTGATGTGCTTTTCCTATCATCAGCACTTCCAGCCCAATCAGCATCACAATATCCAGACAACATAGATTCAGATCCATGAGTGTATAACATCCCATAGTCACTAGTGCCATTGACATATTTCAGGATCCTTTTCACTTGGTTTATGTGACTCACCTTTGGTTCAGCTTGATATCTAGCACATACACCTACAGCAAAAGCAATGTCAGGTCTGCTTGCTGTGAGATATAACAGACTCTCTATCATGCTTTTGTAGAGACTTTGATCCACACTGACACCATTTTCATCTTTAGACACTTTCAGATGAGTAGGAGTAGGTGTCCTCTTGTGGCTTGCATTCTCCATTCCAAACTTCTTAACAATATTTTTGGCATATTTACTTTGAGATAGAAAGATAGAATCTTCCATCTGTTTGACTTGTAGGCCAAGAAAATAGGCTAGTTCTCCAACAAGGCTCATTTCAAATTCAGACTGCATTTGCTCAACAAAATGTTGAACCATCTTACTTGACATCCCACCAAACACAATATCATCCACATATCTCTGAGCCACCATGAGCTTTCCTCCTTCATCTTTGACAAATAAAGTCTTATCAATGCCTCCCTTCCTGTATCCATTGTCAATGAGAAACACTGTGAGTCTCTCATACCAAGCTCTAGGAGCTTGTTTCAACCCATAGAGGGCTTTCCTCAACTTATACACATGCTTTGGAAGATTTGGGTCTGTGAACCCTTTAGGTTGTTCAACATACACTTCCTCATTTAAGTAGCCATTTAAGAAGGCACTTTTCACATCCATTTGGAACAGTTTAAACTTCAGAATACATGCCACTCCTAGCAGTAATCTAATGGACTCCAGGCGAGCTACAAGAGCAAATGTTTCATCAAAGTCAACTCCTTCAACTTGAGTGTATTCTTGTGCTACCAATCTTGCTTTATTTTTAGTAACCATACCTTTTTCATCAGATTTATTCTTGTAAACCCACTTTGTTCCAATAACATTTATTCCTTCAGGTCTTGGAACCATATCCCACACTTCATTTCTCTTGAATTGGCCTAACTCTTCCTGCATGGCATTGATCCAGAATTCATCAGTTAAGGCTTCTTTGACATTCTTAGGCTCAATCTTGGACACAAAACAGGCATGTGAGATCACTTCCCTTGATCTAGTGGTGACCCCTTTATTTGGGTCTCCTGTAATGAGATCTTTAGGATGACCCTTCTGAATTCTGATAGAGGGCCCCTTATTAACTTTATCAGCTTCAGGTTTAGCTTGAGTGGGCTCACTCTCATTACTCTTGTCCAGGAGATCAGCTGGGGCATCATTCAGAAATGTTTCAACATCGTCTGTGACATCAGCCTCTTGATCATCAACAACAACATTGATAGATTCCATCATAACTTTTGTTCTGGAATTAAAAACTCTAAAGGCTCTGCTGTTTGTTGAGTAGCCCAGAAATATTCCTTCATCACTCTTGGGGTCCATTTTCCTTCTTTGTTCACGATCAGCCAGGATATAACATTTACTACCAAACACATGGAAGTATTTGACAGTAGGTCTTCTTCCCTTCCAGACTTCATATAAAGTGGTTGGGGTCCCTTTCCTCAAGGTTACTCTGTTGTGTACATAGCATGCCGTATTCATAGCTTCGGCCCAGAAGTGGTAAGGCAACTTCTTAGCATGAATCATAGCTCTAGCAGATTCTTGGAGAGTTATATTTTTCCTTTCTACCACACCATTTTGCTGAGGGGTAATCGGAGAAGAGAACTCATGACCAATTCCTTCAGATAAATAGAGTTCAACAAATTTAATGTTCTCAAATTCTTTCCCATGATTACTTCTGATTCTAATAACATGACTCTCTCTTTCTCTTTGAAGTCTTTGGCAAAGATCTGGAGAAGTCGTCCACTACAACATAAGCATACCTTTTCCCACCAAGACTTTCCACCTGCATAGGTCCCATCAAGTCCATGTTTGATCTTCTGATGTGACATCTTTGTCTGCTTTCCAATCTGACATTCACCACAAACTCTTCCTTCATCAATCTTTAATTTTGGGATTCCTCTGACAGCTTCAACAAATATAATCCTCTTCATTCCTTTAAGATGCAGATGACTTAGTTTTTAATGCCACAGTTTCACTTCTTCTTCTTTAGCTAGAGCACATATTGATTAATAGCTAGTTTCTTGAGAATTCCACATATAGCAGTTATCCTTAGACCTGACTCCTTTCATGATCACCTCATTTTTTGCATTAGTAATCAAGCATTCAGTTTTTGTGAAGTTCACATTTAGACCTTGGTCGCATAGTTGACTGATACTGATCAGGTTTGCAATCAATCCTTTAACAAGCAGCACATTATCAAGGTTAAGGACTCCAGGACAGTTCAACTTTCCAATCCCCTTGATTTCACCCTTTGCTCCATCACCAAAAGTTACATAACTGGTGGCATGAGGTTGGAGGTCAATTAGCAGGTTTTTGCTTCCAGTCATGTGTCTGAAGCATCCACTGTCAAAGTACCTATCTTCTTTGGCTGAGACTCTGAAGGAGGTGTGAGCTATCAAGTTAGTAGTACCAACCCTAGGAACCCATTGTTTTCTGTTAACAGGGATGTGTTGTTTAGGTCTAGGTTGATGATAAGTAGGACTAGGATAACCATACAGCCTAAAGCAGAATGGTTTTATGTGGCCAAATTTCCCACAATAATGACATCTCCATCTTTGGTGTTTTCCTTTATGTTGTCTTTCCTTGTGATGTTGAGACACCTGATGTGAAATCTTTGGTTTGCTACCAGTGGGACTACAATCAAGAGAGGATTCATTGAACCCAAGGCCAGTCATATCTCCTGCCATCTTTCCAGTCTGGAGAATTTTGTCTAAGGTGTCAGATCCACTGTTTAGCATTCTGACATACTTTGTCATCTCATCCAGTTTGGAGTTCAGAAACACGGCTTTGATCTTCAACTTAGAAATGATTTCTAAGTGTTCTGTCTTCTCATCCTCTAGTTGGGTTATTAGTTTCTTCTGATTCTCCACTTGTTGACACACTTCTTCACTTCTGGAACACAACTTCCTGTAGGAAGTAGCTAATTCATCAAAGGTTAATTCATCATCACTGGAGTCTTCATCAGAATCCCATCTTCCAATCAAGGTAGTCACAAGATTGGTAGACTCTCCTTCTGTTTCACTTTCAGAATTGTCATCAGACCATGTAGCAGCAAGACTCTTCTTCTGTTTCTTGAGATAGGTCCCACATTCAGCTCTAATGTGTCCATACCCTTCACATTCATGGCACTGAATTCCTTTGCCCTGTTTGGATTTTTCCTCAAATTTTGTTCTTCTTCCAGCATCATTGGACCTACTGATGTCAAATGAGTTGTTCTTGACATTAGACTTTGACCTTACATCCATCCTCTTTAGGAGTTTATTGAATTTTCTCCCAAGTAATGCTACATCATTTGCCAGATCTTCATCAGTATCCTGACTACTGTCTTCCTCTTTCTCTTCAGTGTTTGACATAAAGGCTATGCTTATGACTTTCTTTTCAGATCCATCACTCATTCCCAACTCGAATGTTTGGAGGGATCCAATTAGCTCATCCACTCTCATCTTGCAAATATATTGAGATTCTTTTATGGTTGTCACTTTCATGGCAAACCTCTTGGGAAGTGACCTGAGAATTTTCCTCACAAGCTTTTTATCTGACATCTTCTTACCCAGGGCTCCTGAGGCATTAGCAATTTCAAGGATATTCATATGGAAGTCATGAATACTTTCATCTTCTTTCATCCTCAAATTCTCAAACTTAGTAGTAAGCAACTTCAATCTAGACATCTTCACTCTAGAGGTACCTTCATGAGTGGTTTTGAGAATATTCCAAGCATCTTTAGCCACCTCACAGTTGTTCACCAGTCTGAAGATGTTCTTATCAACCCCACTGAATATAACATTCAATGCTTTAGAGTTTCCAAGAGCTAGTTCATCCTCCTCCTTGGTCCATTCTTCCTCAGGCTTCTTATCAGTTGTAACTTCTCCTTCCTTAGTAGTGAAGGGATGTTCCCAGCCTGTTAGAACAACCTTCCAAGCCTTATTATCCAAAGATTTCAAGAAGGCTACCATTAGAGGTTTCCAGTAGTCATAGTTAGATCCATCCAGAATTGGTGGTCTGTGTACAGATCCTCCGTCTCTATCCATAGTACCAGAAAGTAACGTCCCAAGATCTCACCCAGAACCAGAGCAGGATGCCTGCTCTGATACCAATTGAAATTCTGGTATCATATATGAGATGTCGAAGGTAGTGTCACAACACTAATATCTGAACAATAACTAAAATATAAATAGGATAAAAACAAAGAAACAATTGAACAAGTGACACAAGCAATTGTTAACCCAGTTCAGTGCAAACTCACCTACGTTTGGGGGCTACCAAGCCAGGAAGGAAATCCACTAAACAGAATTAGTTCAAAGACTCTCAGTAAACAACTTCAAGTTACTGTCTTTTCACCTAATCTCTACCCGTGTGACTTCTATCTAAGAACTCTTAGATATGAGACCCTACTCACTCCCCCTAAATTACAGCAGTGATATAAAAACAAATATTACAAAGAAAGAAGACACTCTTCAAGGACACATACTTGATCTTGCTTAAAAGCTTCAACCAAGTAAACAAACACTCGTGCTTCAAAGCTTAGAATGGACAAATTACACCACAAAAGTCAGTCCAATTCAAACATCACTAAGATGAATGAATGGCTCATAATACACAAGCTCACACAAGACTAAAACCCTAAAACTCTCTCACTCTTTCGTTCGTTTCTTGTGTGTTTAAATCAGGTTTTACATGGCCTTTAAATAGAAGCTTTTAAATGGGCCTGGGCAGCATAAAACCCTAATTATATTTTCCTTGCGTATCTTCTAAGAAACAACAGCTAATCATCCCTTATTGGAAAATAGATCATTCTGGTTTTTAAATCAAATTACTCCTTGAATAGTGTATTCAATCTTCAGATAAGCACACACAGATTTGCATGAAAAGCGCAATCTTAAGATACATAACATTCAGACTGAATGTTCTGTATACACATGTCTTAACATCGGGTCTGACATCTTAGCTAAATCCTGCACAACCATATTTAAACATCCTGCAGGAAGCTGATATCACATGTCAAGACAACACGTGTGACAACTTGTGATAACACTAAGTTTTACCAAAATTGATGCCAACACAAAGAACCAACAGATCTTTCCAACTCGAATTGTATGTGTTGGAATACGGGTTGTTATTTTGAAAATTAGCAAACTAGACCTCCTCACTTGCTCCTTCCAACGAACACCTTCCATTCGCATGTTCGCCTCCACAAAATTCACACCTAAGTGTTTGTACCCGGCTCACGTTAACACTACCTAAGCTGCCTTCATCTAGCTTTTTATTCAACAATTCAACTTGAACTAAAAGAGCAACTTGGGTATCAAGAGGTAACATACCTTTAGGCGTGCCTACAATTTCAAGTTTGACCGACCTTTCACTTTTTGAATGATATTCATTCATACACATCTTCTCAATGAGGTCTTTTACTTGTAGTTCAGTCATTTGGCAGATAGTACAACATCCAATAACTTGTGAGTTTGACTCTTGAGGCCTTTGGTGAAGTTTTGCATATGCTCCATATTATTCATGTTGTGATTCGGTCATCTGCGTAACAAAAGTTTGAATCTTTCCCAAGCGTCATAAAGTGACTCAATTTCCTGCTTCTCAAATTTAGCAATTTCTACTCGGCGCTCAGTAAACTATGTAGTAGTAAAAAATCTTTCAAGGAATTTATCCTCCAATTCCTTCCAAGTCCGGATTCTTCCATTCAGAAGGAAAAGCAACCAATCTTTCGTCCTTCCAATTAGTGAGAACCCAAACAACCTCAATTTAACCTGGTCTTTAGTGACATCAGTAGGTTTGTACATTGAAGTAGTTTCATAGAAGTGTGCAAGATGCGCCCATAGGTCTCTAATCTCGTTCTCATTAATCAGGTTTTCTCGTAAGCTTGAAAGTACATGATTTTTTATATCAAATTTAGCAGAGCCTGCCGGTACAAACCCTATAGAAACCTGTACTTCATCAGTTCATTTACAGTAGTCCCCCATAATGAGAGGTTGTGCAGATGCCATGACTTCTTCTTCAGAGTCAGAAGAACTTGATAGTTGCTCTTCTTCTGGTATTCCACCGTCCAGAGTTGCTTCTCTAACTTGTTTTCTGAGAGCATATATGGTTCTTTCAATTTTTCGATCTAATGGTGATCCTGAACTGCGCATTCACAAACAAAAAATACCTCAGTAGCACTATGATAAACAAGAAATTAAAACAAAAATTAAAAAGACTAAAAATAAAAATTAAAACAATTGCAGAAACGTCGCCTTGTTGAAAAATCAACAGTCCTTAACAACGGCGCAAAAAACTTGATGACTTCTCGACAAGTGTACCGATAATGTTGAAGTAATAAAAAAGATCGAATCCACAGGGACTGCCTCCAAGCAAGACAAAATGTGTGCAATTTATAAAAACTAGTAAAGGGGGTGGGGCCGAGTTTCAGAGCGAAAAGTAAATAAACGAGTAAACAATGTTATGAAAGTGGTCAGGTTGTGTTCTACAATCCCTTATTCATCTATTGCTGATGTTTGATGCCATGTATGAATGATGTAATCACTATAACCTCTCGACGAATTAACCAAACCGTTATAGATGATCCCTCACGAAATAACTCACTAACCACTACTCAGAGCTCTTTATCCTAAGTCTGCCAGCGTAAGTAGGGTAAGACGATGTATATAACATCATTTTTATATGCCACTACTCAGGGTCTTCTATCCATATTCAACCAGCGTAAGTACAACAGTTTCCCTAGGTCCAACACATAGAATAATGGTCAGTATTCCTTATGTGCCCAAAATCAAATTAAAAGAGTATCTCACATAAAAAGCATTACGAACAAGAAGCAATTGAATTAGATTATAGATCAATAGGTTTATACAATGGTCAAATCAACATAGAATCCAATAATATAGAAATAGGTATATCCTAACATAACCTAACCTAGAAGAATTTACCTACTCATAGTGCAATTAAAAATCCACAAGTGATAAACAAAGATAACATAATAAGTCCCTTGAAGAGATGGCCTCCAATGGCTTCAAATTCTCCTAAAATCCCCACTTGTACCCTCAAAGTCGTGCTTTAATCTCCAACTTTTGTAACCCTTGTGAAAGTGCGGAAAATCCCCTTTTAAAGGCATCAGAATGGACAAGAACGCGTCTGAAAAAGCCCTGAAAAGTGACCATCATGTGCGTGACACCTTGCATCACGCGCTATGCATTTTTAAATGCCCTATCGCGTGCACGATGTTGTACGGTGGTGCGCGTGATTATTCCAGTGGTTGGACGCTTTTTCTCCTTTTTCACTCAAATTTTCACTAAATCCAATTTGCACACTTAGATATATTTTCCTCATTCTTTAGTTATTCTTCTTCATTTTAGCTCAACTTTCACTTGTTTTGCTTCGATTCTTCGACTAAATATATGCAATAACAATCATCAGTAACTAAAAAGAATTAGTTCGCAAAAGATAGGGGCTCAGGAAAAATGTCAAAAACTCGAATCGTTGACACTCAAAGAACCAACTTCCGCTATCTTGGTCGGGCTAAAATACTCTGGTTATAGTGGAAGAGATGAAAGAATGAAATAACACAAGGTTTTCCCTTCAAATACTCACACCGCTATTGATAGGCCTTAATGTACGCCCAACTGGTGGGATGAAGTTGGGATGAAGCCACCATGAAATAGTTGAAAACACCCACTTTAAAAGTGCTAAAAGGGAAATGGGCCCCTAAAGACGAAAATATATACTTATATAGAGGAATGGTACATTTACCATACTCATTACAAATTTTGTCTTCACCACTAGTAATAGTAAGCCCCCAAAGCGATGGTTCACCCATATCACAAAGGCTCCATTTAAATTCCCCTCTTTGGTAAAGATCGAGACAGTTGAAGAAAATACATAGTCTTCCCAAGGAGAGGATGGGTTCACCAATTTCTTTTTCATAGTTCTCTGAGATCTTTTCATCAAATCGCGTTAGTAAATCCAAGAACAAGGAAGAAACACTTTAGAGGAGACAAAGAATCAACCATTCAGGAAGGAGGAGAAAGAAAACCTAGAAAATAATGAGTTTAGTTCTTCCTACATTTATGATCTGACCTTGTGAAACAAAAGGTGTTTTATCAATATTCACTTCTATCGCACATAATACTTGAGTATTTCAGTTTCCTAGAAAGATCATGATCACTCCTCCAAAAACATATGAAGTTACAAAATAGTTGAAGTAAATAAAGTATGACTCGTAACTGATGGCTAGAATCCTTCAAACCTTCACATATATTCCCTATATGCAAGGGCTTAGGGGAAACTGTTCTGGCCGACCATAGCCATCTTGATCCGACCACACCTCCATAGATCCAACCACCATAAGACGAGAACTCCATGACTGCTCCTGTCATACCTCAATTTTGTCCGGGCATTTTAAATTCATCTGATACATGTCCATTTGTCAAGTTTTACATTTTTAGCCGTATGCATTCTTATCATCAAATAAAGTCACCATAATCACGCATATATGCATTATAGTAAAAAAAGTCAACATTTTACCTATTGAAGAAATTGACTAAAATTACATTTTTTTTTCATTATGCATTTTGAAAAATAAATTCATGATCATTTGATTTATCATCAAAATATTCATTTGAATTTTATGCATCATAAAATAAAAATCAATGTTTCTAGAAGGTCTAAAATATCTCTCATTTATTATATCATTATTCCATGTATATATTACATCATTATTTCATGCATATATTAAATAATTATTTACTATTTAATTAAATAAGTTTTTAGAAGGAAATCACATAATTCTCACATTTTTTCATAATTCATAAACTACCCTTTTTAGAACCTACAAATAAAATCATTCTCATTCAGAAATCTCACCAAGAATCACTCACAAGAATAAGCCAAAATTTGCACAAATTTCTCTCTAATTTTCAAGTCACTTTTTATTCTTCTTTATTTAGATAGACTTTTAATTTTTGTGTACTTAATTTTCTTTGCATTATTATTCTTGCTACACTTAATTAGTACATTAATCATCATCATTCTGCATGGAAATTCCATTGATTCAAAATAAGAGTTTAAAGTATTCTTGAACCTCCATGAGCAAAAGTGATTAAATATGATTTAATTTTCGTTTACTTAATTTTCTTTTCATTATTCTTGTTACACTTAATTAGTACCTTAATCATCACCATTTTGCATGGAAACTTCATTGATTCAAAATCAAGGGTTTAAAGTGTTCTTGAACCTCCATGAGCAAAAGTGATTAAATGTGATTTAATTTTCTTTGCATTATTATTCTTGTTGCACTTAATTAGTATATTAATCACCACTATTTTGTATGGAAGCTCCATTGATTCAAAATCAAGAGTTTAAAGTGTTCTCGAACCTCTAAGAACAAAAAGGATAAAATGAAAATTGATGTTTGTTTTATATAAATAATGTATCCAATAGCTTCCTAGTATCACCCTGAGCATGAATCAATGGTTCGTTTGCCATGAGGGTGAATAAAATGATTGAATCAAGTAAATATATGTTTTTGCATTTGTGTTGATTTTCGATTTTCTTGTTGATTATTTGGTGATTCTAAATATATCATTATGTTCGTAAGTTCGAGTAGATAAATTTTCTTTATTTATTTGCTTAATTCCATGAAAAATTGAGAAAGTTATGGTGTTTTTACGTTTTAGTTAAAATATTTTTCCTTCCATTTTTGTTACTACGGGAATAGTAAACAAATATGGGGTTTAAGAAGATGAAGTATCTCTAACACCCCCCTGATTGCTCAGTGCACCCTTGCAAGGACCCCCTCCTTTGACCCTAGAGCATTTTCCTAGCTACACTCATAGTTTTCAGTCTGTTTTTGTCTTTTGTATATTTTTTATTTTTTATTTTCTTATTAGTGCTTTATTTATTTGTTTTTGTTTTTTTATATATTTTATTTCATTTATTTTTTAAAATTCTTTTACCTCTTATATTGATAGTGTGTCCCTTATTTCTTTTGTCTTTTTTTATTGTTTTGTTTTTTTAGTTTATTTTATTGTATTTTTAAGTTGATGCATAATTGTTAATCCAAAAAGATAAAATGACTCTTAAAATTAACCTTTCAAAAATATTAAAATCAAAGATGCTTGATCAACATCAAGTACATTTTTTAAAATAACACCAAAACCTTTCCAAAGCAAAATTAATCGTTTAACATCCATTAACTTTCACATGTAAAATCAATCCTTTTAAAAAAATCAATTTGATCCACACCAAGCCATTTACTTTAATAAGCACCCCATATCATTTCAATATCAATTTTAAACCATCAAATCATTTCACCCTATAGCAATTCAACGCAAGTCAAATATCGAGCCATTTTCTCATTCAAAAATAAAAATACTTAATCTTACTTAAATACCATTTCAAATGGTGAAAAGGGAGTTGGTCTAGAGTCTTAGATTCTTCACCTTAATTATTAGGATATGAGTTGCCTTACTTGACCATTCGAACAATTGTCATCCATTGAAAAATTTCTAATCCGATGCGTCTCAAACCATCTTTCATGATAAAAACTTGAGCAAACTCATTTCATAATAATTGGATGAAAAAGGAGGTGGTCTAGAGCCTTCTATTTTATTCCCCGAGTACTTGGATACGAGTTGTCTTACTCGACCATTCGAGTATTCTTCGTCCATCAAAAGTACCTTAACAATATCGAACCTTTTTGCAATTAAGGATGAAAAAGGAGATGGTCCAGAGCCTTCCATTCCTCTACTCGATTGTTTGGATACGAGTTGTCTTACTTGATCATTCGGGAAATCGTCATCAAACAAAACAATCAACTAATCAAACCTATATTTTCTTGCCGTCGCGCGATTGATCTTCCAATCTTTTTCACAAACGAAAAAATATTACGTCTCAAGACGATGTAAGACAATACTTTGTCCACTTATTGGTGTGAGTAAGCTAGCGACATTTCTCGCGAATGTTGATTTGTAAATCCATTATGTCGTAATGCAAATGTCCTTTTCTCCATTTGTTTTGGGTAGCATGCAGTATTCTTCTGTCAATTTAGACAAAATAGCTTTCGCTAAAATCGACCATTAAACAAACATTTTCTACCCAAAACTATGTAGCCTTGAGTTCTCCATCGCACCTGGAGATACGTAGGAGTAAGACCCGCAATCTTGTCAGGCACATTAATAAAAAAACTTTCTTGCGATCCTTTTTCTTTTCTTTTTACACTTTTAATAACTCGAAGAAAACAAATGACATAAGCTAACATTCAATCGTAAATCTAACTAAAAGGTTCCGTTGAGTACAACGGACATGATAGATGCTAATACCTTCCTCTTGTGTAATCGACTCCGGAACCCAAATATGATTGCGACGACCATGTTCTTTTCAAAGGTTTTAACGATATTTTCCATTTCCTCTTTTGAAATAAATAAGGTTTGGTGGCGACTCTGTTCGAACACATTTTCCGCGAGCATGCGACACGCTTCGTGAAGGATCATATTTTTTAAGGTACGACAGCTTTGAGCCTGTCATATCCTCTTTTAGTCCGACCACCACGAGACGTAGCCTCTTAGAGTCAAATCAGGTACATACATAGCTTCTTGTATTTTCTCATAACCATTGGATCTTCAAAAATCTAGAAGTAGGAGATTCATACCTCCAATGCATCCAACAATCCTCCGCATTGCATGCCGGAAAAGTAGCGAGGCAGTTATTTCTCTTTCTCTATATACATGATGATGTCATTTCAGGTAATAAATTTCAAACACAATTTGAATACTCTCTCATCATTCACATATTGACTTGGGCTTCAGAGTGCTAACCTTGCAGGTACACCCCCCGCTCCGTTGCATCAAAAGCTCTCCTTCGTTGCAGCTTCCGCAACTCTGCATATTTCGGGTTCTGGAATGGAACATACATCAAGTCTGCATACAAATTTTTCTTAGGGTGTATTCTCGAAACTTTCGTGTTATAATGATCATGCACGTCTATCTTAGTTTAGTGAATAATCTAGAAATTTTTCCTGAAATCTTATAGGAAGCGACATCATCTCCATATTCACAAAGGTAAGTATATCACGAGTACTTGTGTAGTTGAGTACTCAAACTCCATACAAAATATAAATCCCATAAAGAGTTTATATTATATCAACCTCTCGTCACTTTAGGAATCATGTTTCTTTGGTTTTTAATAGCATGTCCATCTCATGTCACTTCCTAACTTATTATTACACATTAAACCTAATTCTTGAGAACTCCAATCTTTTTGGTTGAGTTATCATTATAGACGACTCATTGATCTAATGGCAATAGTCTTATCCTTTTGGATGTATTGGTGTACTTTATCTCTAGCTAATGTTTTTCGTGAAAGGGTCAACTAAGTTTTCACCAACTTAAACATGATCCACTATATTAGTTACTTTAGAAAGAAACTCATTAACAATGTTGTGCTTACAATGTATTTGACATTTCTTACCGTTGTAGTAAAAATTCTCAATTTTTCCAATAGCTATGGAACTACTACAATGGATCTACATAGCCGACTTCAGTTTTTTCAAAGGGAAATCTCTGCTAGGAAGCATCTTAAGCAACCTGTTTCTTCATTAGCGATTGCAAGTGCTACCATTTCTCTGATTTCGTAGTGGATCGAGCGAAAACAGTATATTTCTTAGACTTTCAAGAGACTGCTCCTCCAACTATGTTAAATATGTAACTATTGATTTTTTTTGAATCATTTGATAAGGTATTCAAATCAACATTAGTGTACTCGTCAAGAACAACAAAAAACCTTTGATAATGTAATCTAAAGTTCATAGTCTTTTTAGGTACCTCATGGCTCTTTCAATGGTGTGTCAATGATTTATACTAGGTCTACTAGGACCTGCACAACAACCCAATGACATACACATGTCTAGTTCAATAATAAGGGAGTCAATAATGCTCACATATTCATATTTGTCTTAAACTATCACCAGTGCTTTTGAAAATTTTAACACTTAAATCATATGAGGCGCAAACAAGTTTATAATAAAAGTAATTGTATTTTTTTAAAATCTTTTGAACATAATGATATTGATCCGAATAAATTTCTTTTTCAATTTAGTAGTCTAAATATCAAGGGTTACACTATATTCTCTAAAAATATGTAATATTTACACGACAACGGTCTTACGTCATTTCCAACACAAGTGTTTGAACCAAATATGACCAAATAGTTTATCTAAAGAAATATGATGATACATATGTATTTTAATTTTTTATAATAAATATATTTGTCTCTTTCATTAACTTTAAACTCGTCCCAAATAATGAAATTATCAAACTTTTCATATCACTTCTTAAAGATCATACAATCGGTTATCTAACTTAAAACCTTATATCCTTGTCACTCCATGAAACACAAAGTCTACGAGTCACCCATGTAAATCTTCTTCTTCTAAGCACAAGCTCAAGTATGAACCGAATTGAGTCAGACAAACAGACGACGGAGACCCGTTAATTACTGACATTAGAATATTAAAATGCGATAAATCACTTGAAAAAAATAAAAGTTCTCTAACATAAGACTTGGTATATTTTAATATTGTATAGGATCTCATATTCTTATTCATATATAGATAAGGCCTTCCCCTTTTCAGTGTACTGTTTTGTTTTATTTATAAAGATGCCTTTGCAAGATTGTGCATGTTGGAGTTATCTGGAAACAGTGTAGCTAGCTAGCTAGATGAATGCCGTGTGGGCACCTCACCTACGTACCTATGACCGCAAAAATAGCCACACTCTTTGGTCCCATGTTTCAATTTATATGACTTCATGGGTCCCCTCCTCATTAATATTTATATTATACGTATAACTTTATTCAATTTAAAATGATAATGACAGTAGAAGGAAACATGCTAAAAGAAATTGATAACTAAAAAAACAAAAGTTATTATTTTACTAATTTATTTTATCAATAATATATATATATATATATATTATATATATATATATATATATATATATATATTATATATATATATATTGTTAAAAGATACTAAGAGACTTTAGTAATTGAGAGTGGTTAAAGTTTATTTACGATAGTAAGATATCATGTTTGATGTTATGTATAATGTTTATGATGGTAAGGGAGAGTCAGCTCAAGTGAGGTGATGGGTTCTATGTATAAGCGTTATGCTAGTTAAATTATGATATGTCTGTACCCTCAAAGAGACATGTAGTGTTATTATTATAGGGGTCCCAAACAAGGGTGACTCATGGATCTCAGCCTAGAGTGATGTCGCCCAAGAGACATCCACAAAAAACATGGGGGTTCGCATTTGGGGCAGATGAGGTGTACATTACTATTATCTCTTGATAGTTATGTGTGAAGGAGTCACACCACGACTTCTTGAGAAATAGGTAGTCAGCAGTCTCCCCTTATCATGGGAGAGTGATTATTGCCCATAAGGGTTTCCTAAACCCTAGACCCAAAAGACCTCTACAAATACTTCTCCCCCAACGGGAGAGAGGATAAATCGTAATTCATACGCATGTACCTAAGTGAAGGAGAATAGCGATCCAAAACGCAATGGAAATTAAAAAATTTCTCCTTTAGTGATCCTTACGAATGAGCATGATCAGTGATAGAATCGTTACCTCTTGTGGAGATTGAAACCTTTGATGCAGATCTAAGGAGTGATCACGAACGTTGAATGGTGACAACGCCTCAACTCAGCCCACACGAACAGATTCTTTTAATCTCAGTGTTAGCTGCTACAAATGAAGGCTTTGAGAGAGAGAGAGAGAGAGAAACGAAATTTCAAATGCATAAATGCTTCTACACAAGGGTTCTATTTATAGAACCACTTGTGTGGGCTGCAAGCTAAAAAGGCCACTTAAGTGTATGTGGCCCATATCTTATGATATGCCAAAATCACTTAAGCGCGTGGTACCTTACCATATTTCGTATTCTACTTAAGTACACCGTACCTTACGATGTTCTACAATTCACTTAAGTGCACCGTACCTTACGGTGTTTCTTATTTACTTTATCTCTCATCAATCCGTCCTTTTGTGTGTGACCCTGTAGGTTTTTGCGACATTAGCAATTATATTAAATCACGTATTTAACATAATAAACAGTGAACGATATCTAGCAACACATCACTTCTACCCAAGACACGAAAATGTCATGTGATCTGACAAATCCTTTTTTGATAATACTTATGTGTATAATTACCCTTTTGCCCCTATGTCTATATTGAACATAAGACATAGACCGTGTCATCCTTGTCCAGTTCAATATTGGGCCCATAGATATTTATCCTGTTACGCAGGATGGAAAAATTCCATCTAGGTCACTTATGTCCCTCAGCATGTTTCGTGGAGTACCCATTGTAACACCCTTCTAAAATACCCCAAATATTTAATTAAAATAACAATATCTCAATCAGAGTAAATATGCAATTAAGGGTGTCACACAAATCATTACACACCATTCACCAATTAACTGTCATGCTCTTTTATTAATTCAAAACATAAAGCATTTGCACAATACGCAGCGGATAGAAATCAAATCAATCATGCAAAACATGTAACACATTACATGTAAAATTATTCAACAAGGTAAAACATCCCGTCCCGATGTTACATCTATCAGAGCATGACCCACTAAGGAGACTACACTAGACTCCAAGCACTAGCTTCTACTCAATCACTGCTCGTTACCTGAAAAATAGTTGTAAGGGTGAGTTCCTCAATCGATATAATAAGCATTATAAAATATCATGTAATGCTAAGTAAATAACATATTAATCACCCTAATCATATCACACATTCGGTAACGGCAACCTCCACTCAAACATCATAATCATGCTCAACATAAACATCAAAACACACGTATAATATTGGAACACATCCATTCATATTATACACAATACATACATTATGCAATGAGACTCCATGCATGCGGTACCGACTATTCGTGAACATATAGTTCACCTCACCGATCAAATCCAGATACGGCTACCAAGCCCACTAGTCCCACTCATTTGAGACCTAGTGACTCACTCACTAATTCCTCACCATGGGAATTAGCTACCACCCCAAGGGCCATGCTATGCACGCTAATTCACCTAGCATGCAAACATCGACAATAGTCCATAATGACTAACTCACTAATTCCTCACTATGGGAATTAGCTACCACCATAAAGGCCACAATATGCATGCTAATTCATCTAGCGATGCAACATCATCAACAACAATCTACAATGGACATATGCTCACACTCTAAGCCATAAAACAGTCCATCCACAATTACATACATAATATACACATTCACAACATTATGCATATTTTCACACATCATCAGCATATTTATCACATAATCATATCATGTCATGCCAAATAATTCAATCACAGTATTAGCACACTCTACTAATACCTATCCTACTCAAAACAACGGGAATTAATCCCTACTATATCACACACCGATATAGGCCCAACACCAATTATGGTCACAACATTAAAATATCAATTTTTCCAATTTCCAACAGTGTTAACCGGTTAACGCCCTGGGTTAACCGGTTAACGCAACACAGAACACGCTTTCTGGCAAAACTCAACAGTGTTAACCGGTTAACGCCCTGGGTTAACCGGTTAACGCAAACAGAACAACAATTTTCACAAATCACAACAGTGTTAACCGGTTAACGCCCTGGGTTAACCGGTTAACGCAAGACAAACAGCAATACTTCACAATTCCTAACAGTGTTAACCGGTTAACACCCTGGGTTAACCGGTTAACGCAAGACAGAAAGCTGTTCCTGCGCTAACACGAAGCAGAATGCAGAATTATCCGCATTTTCCGCCGTTGGAGGACTTCCGGACCTCCGATTCCGATTCCGTAAAAAGCTATACGTTCGGGAAATCACAACTCACACAATTACAGATTCAATTACAGCTTTAACACAACTTATCCAACACAATTTTTCAGCATTCAACATCCCAATTAGGGTCAATTCAACGGTTTATCACTACCCATTACATGGTAACCCATAATACCCATTAAACGACGATAAACCCCCCTTACCTGAGTTAATCCGGCGAATCTTTAAGCTTCAAGCTTTTCTCTTCTCCAACCTTCTTCCTCTTGCTCTGTCTCTTTGCCCTTTTCCTCTTTTCAGCCGCTTCTCTGCTTTTCACGTGAAAACTCTTTTTACCAAAATGGAACCCTTTTTCCTTATTTCCAACTTATATATATTTTCCAATAATTATTATTCCAATAATAATAATAATAATAATAATAATAATCCAATAATTCCAATTATTTAATTAAATTAATAAATATAATATTAACTTAAATTAAATAATTATCTTATTTTTATCGGGGTGTTACAACTCTCCCCCACTAAAAGAGTTTTCGTCCTCGAAAACATACCTCAAGCGAATAACTCTGGATAAGACTCCTTCATCTGACTCTCAAGTTCCCAAGTCACATTGCCACCTGCTGGTCCTCCCCAAGCTACCTTCACCAAGGCAATCTCTTTACCCCGCAACTGCTTCAACCCTCGATCCTCTATCCTCATAGGTGATGTTTCAACAGTCAGGTTATCTCTCACCTGTACATCATCTACTTGGACCACATGCGACGGATCAGGAATGTACCTCCTCAACTGAGACACATGAAAAACCTCATGCAAATTCGCAAGCGACGGCGGTAAAGCGATACGATAGGCTACCTCCCCTATCCTCTCCAAAATCTGATAAGGACCAATAAATCGAGGTGTCAACTTCTTCGACTTCAAAGCTCGACCAACTCCAGTTATCGGAGTAACACGGAGAAACACATGATCCCCCTCTTGAAACTCAAGTGACTTCCTCCTCTTGTCGTGATAACTCTTCTGACGACTCTGAGCAATCCTCATCTTCTCCTGAATCATCTTAATCTTTTCCGTAGTCTGTTGAACAATCTCCGGTCCAACCACAACACTCTCACCGGACTCATACCAACATAAAGGCGTCCGACATCTCCTACCATACAAAGCTTCGAACGGTGCCATACCAATGCTCGAATGAAAACTATTGTTGTAGGTAAACTCAATCAAAGGTAAATAACAATCCCAAGCACCTCCCTTTTCCAAAACACAAGCCCTCAAAAGATACTCTAGTGACTGAATCGTCCTCTCAGTCTGACCATCAGTCTGCGGATGATATGCAGAACTCAATCTCAGCTTAGTTCCCAAAGCCTTCTGCAAACCTTCCCAAAACTTTGATGTAAATCTAGGATCTCTGTCTGAAACAATACTCGACGGAATACCATGCAAACTTACAATCTTCTCAATATACAACTCGGCTAATCTCTCTAACGGATAATCCATTCTGATCGGAATGAAATGAGCCGATTTCGTCAATCTATCGACAATCACCCAAATAGCTTCAAAATTCTTACTTGTCCTCGGTAAACCAGAAACAAAATCCATACTGATACCATCCCACTTCCACTCTGGAATAGCCAACGGTTGCATTAGCCCAGACGGCTTCTGATGCTCAATCTTTGACTTCTGACAAGTCAAACAAGAATAAACAAAACTCGTAATTTCTCTTTTCATTCCCGGCCACCAGAATAGCTTTTTCAAATCATGATACATCTTCGTAGCTCCAGGATGAATACTCAGGCCACTACGATGTCCTTCCTCCAAAATACTCTTCTTAAGTTCGGTAACATCCGGAATACACACCCGATTACCAAATTTCAAAACACCATTCTCATCAACTCTGAATTCACCACCTTGACCTTGATTCACTAGAGTCAACTTATCAACCAAAAGCACATCGGATTTCTGACCCTCTCTAATCTCATCCAGAATACTACTCGTTAACTTCAACATCCCCAATTTAACACTATTGTGAGTACTCTCACACACCAAACTCAAGTCTCTAAACTGCTCAATTAAATCCAATTCCTTAACCATTAACATAGACATATGCAATGATTTCCGACTCAATGCATCAGCCACTACGTTTGCTTTACCCGGATGGTAATTCAAACCAAAGTCATAATCCTTCAGAAACTCTAACCATCTCCTCTGTCTCATATTCAGCTCTTTCTGATCAAACAAATACTTTAAACTTTTATGGTCACTGAAAACCTCAAATCTTGACCCGTACAAGTAATGCCTCCATAACTTCAGAACAAATACCACGGCTGCCAACTCTAAATCGTGTGTCGGATAGTTCCTCTCATGAACCCTCAGTTGTCTCGAAGCATAAGCTATAACCTGCTTATTCTGCATCAACACACCACCCAAACCCAACAATGAAGCATCACAGAAAACCTCAAATGATTCCGACGAACTCAGTAATATCAGAATAGGAGCAGTAGTCAACCTTCTCTTTAACTCTTGGAAACCTTCTTCACATTTTGAGTCCCAAACAAACGCTTGCCCCTTTCTAATCAACATCGTCAACGGTAACGCCAACTTAGAAAATCCCTCGATGAACTTCCTATAATAACCAGCCAAACCAAGAAAACTCCTTATCTCAGAAACTGACTTCGGAGCTTCCCACTTAGATACCGCTTCTATCTTAGACGGATCAACAGCAACACCATCTCTTGAAATCACATGACCAAGAAAACTAACTTCTTCTAACCAAAATTCACACTTTGACAGTTTGGCAAATAGCTTCTTTTCTCGTAGAACTCCTAAAACCAATCTCAAATGCTCAGCATGCTCTTCTTCAGTTTTCGAATACACCAAAATATCGTCAATAAACACCACAACAAACTGATCTAGGTACGGATGGAAAATCCTATTCATATACTCCATAAACACTCCAGGCGCATTAGTCACACCAAAAGGCATTACAGAATACTCATAATGTCCATACCTCGTTCTGAAAGCAGTCTTCTGAATATCCTCAGCTTTCACACGTATATGATGATACCCCGATCTCAAATCTATTTTGCTGAACACACCCGCACCAACCAACTGATCCATCAAATCATCAATCCTCGGCAAAGGATACCGATTCTTGATCGTCACTTTATTCAGTTGCCTGTAGTCCACACACAACCTCATAGTACCTTCTTTCTTCTTAACCAATAACACTGGTGCACCCCACGGTGACACACTCGGACGAATAAATTTCTTATCCAACAGATCTTCCAACTGACTCTTCAACTCAGTTAACTCAACAGCAGACATACGGTACGGAGCCATCGACACCGGCCTAGTACCAGGTACCAAATCAATCGAGAACTCAACTTCACGCTCTGGCGGTAATTCATTCACTTCTTCCGGAAACACATCAGGAAAATCACACACCACAGCTAGATCGCAAATCACCAGTTTATCTTTAGCCTCCAAAGTTGCTAACAGCATAAACAACTCTGCCCCATCTGCTGCCGCCTCATTCACCTGCCTTGCTGATAGAAACAAATCCTTTCCTTCCTTAATCTCAGGAAAGATCACAGTCTTATCAGAACAGTTGATATAAACTCGGTTAAACACCAACCAGTTCATACCCAGAATAACATCAATCTGCACTAGTGGAAGACACACTAGGTCCATTCTAAAGTCTCTATCAAAAATACTCAAAGGGCAATTTAAACAAACTGAAGTAGTAGTCACTGAACCCTTCGCAGGAGTATCAATCACCATACTTCCAAGCATCTCAGATATCTCTAACTTAAGTTTCACAGCACAATCCAAAGATATAAAGGAATGAGTCGCACCTGTGTCAATAATAGCTACAAGAGGAAAGCCATTAATATAACACGTACCTCGGATCAAACGATCATCTGCAGAAGTCTCAGAACCCGATAAAGCAAAGACCTTGCCTCCTGAATGGTTCTCTCTCTTCGGCTTAGGACACTGTGGGCTAATATGACCCAACTCTCCACAGTTGAAACAAGTCACCGTCTTCGACCGGCACTCTGCAGCCAAATGACCACCTTTTCCACACTTGAAACACTTCCTCTCAGCACTGGTACACTCATGGACACGATGTCCCGCCTGACCACATCTGTAACACTTAGCAGGGGCACTGGAGTCTCCCCCACTAGGCCTCTTCATCCCACTCTGTCTCTGGAAACCTTTGCCAGCTGCATACGGTTTCCCACGATCATTCTGATTTTTGCCTTTCCTATCAACCCTCTGCTGATAGCTCTCCGCTCTGGCCTTGGTATCCTGTTCAAAGATCCTGCAACAGTCAACCAAATCAGAAAACACTCTAATCCGTTGATACCCAATAGCCTGCTTGATCTCGGGACGTAACCCGTTCTCAAACTTCACACATTTTGAGAATTCCCCAGTAGCCTCATCATAGGGAGTGTAATACTTCGACAGCTCTGTGAACTTAGCAGCATACTCAGTAACAGACCGGTTGCCCTGCTTCAATTCCAAGAACTCTATCTCTTTCTTTCCTCTGACATCCTCTGGAAAGTACTTCCTCAGGAATCTCTCTCTGAACACCGCCCAAGTGATCTCAGCATTCCCAGCAGATTCCAACTCAGTGCGGGTAGCAACCCACCAATCATCTGCTTCTTCTGACAGCATATGCGTACCGAACCTGACCTTCTGGTTATCGGCACACTCAGTCACTCGGAAGATCCTCTCGATCTCCTTCAACCACTTCTGAGCACCATCTGGATCGTATGCTCCCTTGAACATTGGAGGATTGTTCTTCTGGAACTCACTCAGTTGACGAGCAGCTCCCATTCCCACAACATTCGGATTTCCCCCAAGTACTCCAGCTAGCATACCCAGAGCCTCCGCAATCGCAGCATCGTCTCTACCTCTTCCAGCCATCTCTATTCTGAAACCCAATCAAGCTAAAACAATAAGTACTGATAGGGTTACACAACACCTATCCCGTACAGGGAAAACAGAATAATTACGACTCGACTCGACCGACTATGCTCTGATACCACTAATGTAACACCCTTCTAAAATACCCCAAATATTTAATTAAAATAATAATATCTCAATCAGAGTAAATATGCAATTAAGGGTGTCACACAAATCATTACACACCATTCACCAATTAACTGTCATGCTCTTTTATTAATTCAAAACATAAAGCATTTGCACAATACGCAGCGGATAGAAATCAAATCAATCATGCAAAACATGTAACACATTACATGTAAAATTATTCAACAAGGTAAAACATCCCGTCCCGATGTTACATCTATCAGAGCATGACCCACTAAGGAGACTACACTAGACTCCAAGCACTAGCTTCTACTCAATCACTACTCGTTACCTGAAAAATAGTTGTAAGGGTGAGTTCCTCAATCGATATAATAAGCATTATAAAATATCATGTAATGCTAAGTAAATAACACATTAATCACCCTAATCATATCACACATTCGGTAACGGCAACCTCCACTCAAACATCATAATCATGCTCAACATAAACATCAAAACACACGTATAATATTGGAACACATCCATTCATATTATACACAATACATACATTATGCAATGAGACTCCATGCATGCGGTACCGACTATTCGTGAACATATAGTTCACCTCACCGATCAAATCCAGATACGGCTACCAAGCCCACTAGTCCCACTCATTTGAGACCTAATGACTCACTCACTAATTCCTCACCATGGGAATTAGCTACCACCCCAAGGGCCATGCTATGCACGCTAATTCACCTAGCATGCAAACATCGACAACAGTCCATAATGACTAACTCACTAATTCCTCACTATGGGAATTAGCTACCACCATAAAGGCCACAATATGCATGCTAATTCACCTAGCGATGCAACATCATCAACAACAATCTACAATGGACATATGCTCACACTCTAAGCCATAAAACAGTCCATCCACAATTACATACATAATATACACATTCACAACATTATGCATATTTTCACACATCATCAGCATATTTATCACATAATCATATCATGTCATGCCAAATAATTCAATCACAGTATTAGCACACTCTACTAATACCTATCCTACTCAAAATAACGGGAACTAATCCCTACTATATCACACACCGATATAGGCCCAACACCAATTATGGTCACAACATTAAAATATCAATTTTTCCAATTTCCAACAGTGTTAACCGGTTAACGCCCTGGGTTAACCGGTTAACGCAACACAGAACACGCTTTCTGGCAAAACTCAACAGTGTTAACCGGTTAACGCCCTGGGTTAACCGGTTAACGCAAACAGAACAACAGTTTTCACAAATCACAACAGTGTTAACCGGTTAACGCCCTGGGTTAACCGGTTAACGCAAGACAAACAACAATACTTCACAATTCCTAACAGTGTTAACCGGTTAACACCCTGGGTTAACCGGTTAACGCAAGACAGAAAGCTGTTCCTGCGCTAACACGAAGCAGAATGCAGAATTATCCGCATTTTCCGCCGTTGGAGGACTTCCGGACCTCCGATTCCGATTCCGTAAAAAGCTATACGTTCGGGAAATCACAACTCACACAATTACAGATTCAATTACAGCTTTAACACAACTTATCCAACACAATTTTTCAGCATTCAACATCCCAATTAGGGTCAATTCAACGGTTTATCACTACCCATTACATGGTAACCCATAATACCCATTAAACGACGATAAACCCCCCGTACCTGAGTTAATCCGGCGAATCTTTAAGCTTCAAGCTTTTCTCTTCTCCAACCTTCTTCCTCTTGCTCTGTCTCTTTGCCCTTTTCCTCTTTTCAGCCGCTTCTTTGCTTTTCACGTGAAAACTCTTTTTACCAAAATGGAACCCTTTTTTCCTTATTTCCAACTTATATATATTTTCCAATAATTATTATTCCAATAATAATAATAATAATAATAATAATAATCCAATAATTCCAATTATTTAATTAAATTAATAAATATAATATTAACTTAAATTAAATAATTATCTTATTTTTATCGGGGTGTTACACCCATCAACTGTCTTTATGGTCATCTAGTTATGGACAATGTTTGATCAACAATAAAGCACTCGATTCTACATCTAGGATCCGTAGTGGTTTCAGATTGAAGGGTGGTATACACCACTATCACCATGAGAATAACTTATGACACTTTGTATAACATTCTATATGATATTCTCATAGCGGGTCAATCCAGTATAAATATTACTCCTAATATTCATACATATGTTTAAGACTTGATAACTCCTTATCCATGATCCATGAGATATGATCATCGGTCTATATACATAATAGTCTTAATGCTTTAATGTTATCCCACTTCATAACAAAGCTCGACTACGGATACTTTAAGAATAGTATCCATATGTTTAATGGGATCTCATCATTAAGTCACACTTGATACATTAAACAGACTATCTATTCTAGGGACTTTATTAAACAAACATAATAAAGAAAAAGCCTTTTATTATTAATAAATAATTTGATACAAGTACCAAAAGTATTGGCCTTTAGGATTTACACCAACATTAAGCACTAAGTTTAGATACAGAGCCTCTCACCTCAAGTGAGAAAGTCCTTTAAAACTATCATAGACCCACCGTATAGGGCTTCTTGCCGCCGTCGGCAAGCCTTAACCATCACAAATTGTTATATACATATTAAGGGCTTTAAGTACACATGCCTTTTGTAATACCCCAATTTGACCCTAACATCCCTCATGTTATACCGTCATATGCATTAGCATTGAGATCAGACCTTGGCATCCTCTATACCCCTCACTCATTGGGTTTGCATTGGGAGAGATCACAAATCACCATTTAATTGTATCATACTTTTTATTTTATCATCTTTACTAACCAAAATACCAAAAATATGTCTTTGTATTTGTCTAACTCTTTTATAGGTAAGGCACATGATCACCTATGATCTATCAAGTTCATATTCAGGGTTTAAGACCCTCATTGCTAAGAGATCAATCAAGAAATGATCTACAACGGCTCTAGGTATCATATATGGATTCCCATGAGCATCACATGTTATTTTGGTCAAAAATTCATCAAAGGTTTTAAATTGGTTTGCCTTGGAAACCCTAGTTCATCTGGGTATCTTGTGTAACTTCTTCATCAAGCTTCTTCAATAATTGATCAAATATTTAAAGGGATACTGAAAATTTCATCGTATTATGCATATATTATCTCCCATGAGTCCCAAAAGTCAAGAGAATTTCAAGCTAGCAAGTTGGTTTATGGGGGTTGACTAGAGGAATTCATCTGATCAAATCTGGGGTCCCCTAGACCCTATCTCCTACAATTTTTGTCATATGAAAATGATTCCAAAATAAAAGTTACTCTAAATGACATTCCAAACAACTTTAACGTTTAGGTAAAGAGCTATTTTTGCTTGGAAAGTCATTTTTTATGGTGAAAGATTATGGGTCATTTTGTCTAAACCCTAATTTGGAGGTCAACTTCCCAAGGTCATAACTTGCACAATTTTTATGAGATGAAATATTTCCAAGTTTCACAATAAAATTTAAGATGTCTACTTTAACTTTTATGTTTAAAGGAAGAGCTAATTCAACTTTTATGAGCATGTGATATGCGGATACATTATAGGTCATTTTGGACCAATACCATTGAACAAGTGATTTTCCTCAACTTCAAAAATGCATAACTCCTTCATATCAAATCCAAATGAGGTTAAATTTGTGACCATTTTGAAGGACTTTGAAAGATATACAACTTTGAAGAAGGAATGTTTCTCATTTGAAGCTCACACAAAAAGTTAGCCAAGGTGGAATAAGTGAATATATGGCTTGACACTTAGAAAGTTAGCTCAAAATTAGGGACTCCTTCGCGGCAGCTTTGATCCCAAACACCAAACCCTTCTATTTGAGAGGATAATCCTGAGAATTTCCTTTGGTAATTGAGTTTGAATCTCACTGTTTTGAGATTCAAAACTCCAGGGATCCAAGACCTTTTGTGTATTCTAATCTACTTCTGCAAGCATCCTGAGAAAGATCAAGCACGGGCCAAAGCAAGAACAAGTGAATCCAGACCTGCATTGAAGTTATTTTCCAGAAAATTTCATCTCTTCGATTCTCACTCAATTCTCCATAATTCTCTTGGATCCTTGGTTGTCTGAAGTCCTACCAATATAGGCAACAAGATTGAGTTGCTTTGAGGTCAAATCGAAGTAACTCAAATCATGCACCTCAAATTTCAACTCCTTGTATCTCTTAATATACTTGGAGTTAGGATAAATTGAGGTCATATTCGTGCTCAGTGTCATTTTTACTTTAAAATCGTGTCCTTCTTTTTTATTTTAGTGATGGTTATGATTGGATCAGTCCGGCGAGGCTCGCCTGAGAAGGAGACCGGAGATTTGCTCTGGTGGTGAGTTGGCAAGGTCCAAAGCCACATGATCTGTTTGATTTGTTTTAATCAAGAGCGTTGATTTAAATTACCAAGTTTGTGGCGCGCTGACTAGGGTCCACAATGGATTGCACGCTTGTGGCCACTTGATATGCCACCTCAATTAATGAGGGAGATCAAGTGGTCCACGTTTTTTCTGATTATTT
The DNA here is from genome assembly GCF_024323335.1 of Lathyrus oleraceus. Classification (NCBI taxonomy): domain Eukaryota; kingdom Viridiplantae; phylum Streptophyta; class Magnoliopsida; order Fabales; family Fabaceae; genus Lathyrus; species Lathyrus oleraceus. The sequence goes on along the minus strand of NC_066581.1, from coordinate 68,928,453 downwards.
GATTTTCATTTTATTTGTGTTATTTTCATTAATTCATATTAATTTTAATAATGATCCAAAAAATATGAGTTTCACCAAAAAAAATTAAATAAGTTCCTCTTTCATTTTCTGAATTAAAATTATTTTTTGGATCATTATTAATATTTTTCATGATTTAATTGATTTTGTGAATATTTTTAATTGTTTAAAAATAGTTTTAAGTTTCCAAAAATTATGAAATTTTTTCTCCAAGGTCCTTTGACCTTGTTTGACCTATGATAAATCTCATGGTCATTTCTTTGGTGTTTTAATGAGGTTTTAGGATATTGACCAACCATAATTTAAGTTAATGCATATTTTAGTTGATTTTAATTGATTAAATGCCAAATAAATTGTGTTGAGCTTCTACTATTAACTTGTTGAGTTTGACTTGTGTTGTTGGGCTTTGGTCAAGGTTGATTTGACTTTGTTAAGTTAAGATCATTGGATTTAGGGGATTGATGAAATGTACATTTCATCTCCCAAAATGAATGAATGATCTTAATTTGGTAAAAGTCCTCCTTTGACCAATTTGTGTTGATTCCATTCCCCCTCCCTCTTCATCTCATTCCCATTCTTTATTCATTCATGTCATGGACCTATGATATCTCTATATCCTAAGGCTAGTTGATTGCAAAATCAACATGAGTATGGATGAGATTAGGTCCACCACACTTTAGCATATTCTTTTTGTGTGTGGTATGTTTCATGAGCATAGTCCATTTACTATGTCTCAAATATACATTAACACCAAAATTCTATTGCCCGACCTCAAATAGTTGTGACTTCTACATAAGTCCAATTATGATTGCTTAACATAGCGCTAAATTGTTGACACAAAAGGCATACCATTCTAGTAAGTGAGATTGTAAGTCTCCACTCTTTCATGGTATTGTATGGAAACTTGGCCCCTTTTCCTTCCTTTGGAAGATGTCTTGGTTCAAGGATCCATGCTTGTGATAAGTGGGTTGAGTGTTCTCCAAAGAATGACTTAAACAAAACCAAAACAAAAGCAATACTAACTTCTAATCAACTAACAACTAACATTTAATTTCAAGCCATTTACTTTTATGTACTTTAATTTCAAGCTTTATTCATTTGTCATTATCCATACCATTCAATTTATTTACTTTAATGTCATTTTCACTTTGCCCACTTGGGCCGTAATTTTTGATATATTTTGTTTGTATATACTTTTTTTTGGTCTCTTGACCTTAATGTACATAATAAGAACAAAAACCCTAAAAAAACATTTTGTGTGGACTGTTGGATTTGATCTGAGACAACGGACTTAGAATTAGGCAACACTTCCTATGCAAAAGGACTTGGTCAAAGCCAACTTTCATAAAACCAAGTGCTTGTAAAGTGAACATTCATCTAATATATTGATGAAGATCTATTTGAGTTCATCTGCAACATGATCATATTGAAGCTGTTATTTTGAACCTGTGTCTAATGCCTACTTTTGGAGGTCATCTAATGCATGGGAAAATTTGGAGAAGATCATGGAATTGCTAAGCTGGGATGTGGCTATCTTTATTTGATGCTTTGCTTTCATCTTGCTGTTTGTGTATTGATATTGCTTGATTCTAAATACCAAGGGAAATTTGGGTTTCTATATGACATTCTTGTCTATTGGATTGCAGCCCATTGGTAAGATCTTTTCAACTTTTAACTTTTAAATTTTTGCTTAGGATTAGTCTCTTCATCTCTCCCCCATTTCTTTAATTTCAAATATCTCCCTCCTTTCAAGAATCTTCTTTGCTTGCATTTGTTTTCTAAAATTAGACTATTTTGCAAATTAGAAACTTTGGCCTTATGCCATTGCATTTTTAAAACTCCTTTCTTAATCAAATTTGTAAATGAACTTAACTATACTTGACTTAAAATTTCAAAAGCCAAAAAGAACTAACACTCATTCAAACCATTTTTAGGCCTCTTGTGCCTTTGTAAAACTTAAATTTTGTTAAAAGTAATCCACTCACTTTGAAATTGATACCACAAACTACGAGGTTTTGATCCCTTATTTTTATGTTGGTACGTAGGCACAAGTCCGAAGGTCTTGTCAAACACAAAAATATAATTAATGAATTCTTTTCTCATCCCCCTATTCTATTTTATTACAAACATCATTTTGTATGAAAACACATATGCACACAAGAAAGGTCTCCCTAGAAGTACCTAGGACACTTTGGGTGATAACACCTTCCCTCTGTGTAACCAACCCCCTTACCTGTAATCTCTGGCATTTTATTAGTTTTGATTTGAAAACTTCTTATTTTTGGGTTTTGTTCGTACTTTTCCCTTTTCCCTTGGAAACAATAAAATCTCGGTGGCGACTCTGGTTTTATTGACTTCTAACTTATCTATAGCTTGATGGTCATGAATTTACCGTTACAAAAATTAAGTGGCGACTCTACTGGGGAGTAGTCTCCAGTGGGTTTAGCCTACTTTTTTGTGTATATATAATTGTATATTTCGATGTATGTATATTTGTTTGTGTGATATAATTTGCTTGTTGTGCTTGGTGATCTCTAAGTGGTGAGATAATTTCTAACCCAAACTTGAGTGCAATTAAGATAGGAGGATGGTATAGTCATGTTAGACTTGTGTGGAGTAGTCCTTAACAAGTTGCCTTGAGACCCATCTAATCAGTGGAGACCCTGTTGGAGTTATGAATGTCACACAAGTTATTTGTGGTTAGGCATTATTTCCCCTGATTTGGGGTCCGAGAAGCTGAGGACCGTAGAACATTTAACCCTTCCCTGCCTATTTAGGACGTAGTGCAGAGTCTGTTCAAGTGTAGGCTTGATAACAGTTGTTACGCGATACTACACTCAGACGAGTTTCTCTTGAGAATATTATGGGTTGATGAGTCAGTCATCCTAACTTGTAATATCCGATAGATGGAATTAAGACTTTGGGATCTTTTTAGAACATGATCTACAGGTTTTTATCCTTAGTTCACTCCTTTGGGATGGTTCTTACCTAGACTCCAAGCTCGTGACTCATAACAAACCCTTGATTCTTGGTTGATCCAATCAAGTCTTGTCAATATCAATGGAACTTGGGTGTTGATAAGGTGAAAACCATAATCCACCAAAATGGATGATTGATCTTGATAATGACTTGATTCATCCCTTGACCTTTGTTTGTTTGCCTTGTGTGTGATCCCTTATTTGTAATTGTTGCGTTCATGCATTCATACGCATCATAATATTCATCACACAATAATTTCAAGGAATTGAGGTCTTATTTGCAAATATTTTCAGACCATGGATTGTGGACGAAGGAACACTAAGAAGTACAGTTTCAGAGGTCCAGACTTGAAAGAGTTAAGAAAGCTATCATCTTTTGTATTAAATCCCTTGGACTTCAAGCAATGTCATGGGAAGCTTCTATCTATTTTGTCTGCTGATGTGGTTGAAGGACTTTTGAGTGTGTTGGTTCAGTTCTATGATCCTCTCTACCATTGCTTCATTTTTCCTGATTATCAGCTTGTGCCTACGTTAGAGGAGTATGCCCATCTCTTAGGAATACCTGTTTCTAGCAAGATGCCATTAGTGGATTTGAAGAGATTCCCAGATCTCATATTATAGTTGAAGCTCTTCACTTGAAGAAGTCTGAGATAGAGGCTCATTGGGTGAATAAAGGAGGATTATTTGGGTTGACCTCTGATTTCCTCATCAAGGAAGCTACTACCTTTGCTCAAGCTGGTAGTGTGGATGCTTTTGAAGCTATCTATGTGTTGCTTATCTATGGATTAACTTTGTTCCCTAAGATTTACGGTTTTGTTGATGTTAACGCCATTAGAATCTTCTTAATTGGAATCATGTGCCTACTCTGTTGGGTGATATGTATTTATCTTTGCATCTAAGGAATTCTAAAGGTGGTGGAACTATTGTCTGTTGTGTTCCTCTTCTGTATAAGTGGTTTATTTCGCACTTGCCTCAGGCGCCTGCTTTTGTGGAGAACAAACAATGTCTACGGTGGTCTCAGAGACTTATGTCTCTCACTAATGATGATATAGTTTGGTATGATTCTTCATTGGGTAGCTTGGAGATTATTGACAGTTGTGGTGAATTCTCTAATGTGCCTCGCATTGGTACACAAGGAGGAATCAACTACAACCCTGTTTTAGCTCGTCGTCAACTTGGGTTTCCCTTGAGAGATAAACCTAATAACACTTTGTTAGAAGGTCTTTTTTATCAAGAGGGTAAAGATCCCCAGTGTTTAAAGCAGAAGATTGTGCATGCTTGGCATAATGTGCATAAGAAAGGAAGATCCGAGCTTGGTCCGTGCAATTGTGTAGCTTTGGAAGCTTACACTCTTTGGGTGAAGAAGAGAGCTTTGGAGTTGAAGATGCCTTATGCTTGTGAAAGACCTATGTCTATGGTTGTGGTTGAGCCATTAACTCTCCCTAACCAAGATGTAGAGGAGTTGGAAGACGCGCTCGCCAAGATGAAGCAAGAGAAGGACATGTGGGAAGAGTGTTTCCATGCTTTGAACAGAAAGCATGAGGAGTTATAGCTTGAGTCTAAGGACAAAGATGCACGTATTGAGCTTCTTGAAGGTCGAGTAACGAAGAGACAAAGAGAACCAGAGGCTCCATCTTCCTCTAGTATGCCTCATCCTTCCATCTCTTGGAAGAAGATTATTGATCAGCTTGTCCTTGAGAAGGCTCAGATGAAGACTTCTTTTGAGCCCGAGATTTGACGCATTCGAAGGAAGTACGCGCCTACAGTTAGATCTTCTGATGTTGTTATTAGGGATCCTTAGGATGACTAGTTTCCTTTTCTCTTGTATTTAGTACTTTTGGTTTCTGAAATTGTACTCAGTGTAATCCTTCCAATTATATAAATAAAAAAGGATTTTTTATGGTCAATCAAATTGTTGCAATCGTTATTACCATATCTATTTGCAAATAATATAGTAAGTTCCTTGGAAAATAAAAACAAACAAGCATTGCATTTCATGCATTATTTGCATACAGGTTTCTCTATCGCCAGATGTCTTATTGGTATTTCTTCTGTGCTTCAGCTAAGTTAACTCATTGATACAATACTCGCGCCAATCACTCAAGAATCATGGAACATCTAGAGCAAGAGAACAGAGATTTGAAGGACGAGATCGCCCGCTTGACTGCCATGATGGAGTCAGTCTTAGCTGCTCAGAGCCAATCTTCTCTGATGCCTGCAACTCCTCCTCCTTATAGGATTGTTATTTCCGAGGTTGCTACCTCTACCATTCCTGCTACTGCTGCTCACTTTGCGTCTTCCATGCCTGCCGGATTCCCGTGGGGAATGCCGCCCAATTTTGTGCCTGAAGGTTTTGCGCCTACTTTTGCTTCCATGCCGGCATCTAGCCCAGTCATGTCTGTGTCGCCATCAGTTATGCATACGCTATCCCGTGTTGAAGATACCATCTATCATTCTGAGCCGTCAGAGGGTCCGAATTTTTATGAGAAGATGGACGAAATGAAAGACCAATTTCTTGAGCTGCGAAAGAAGTTGAAAACTCTAAGGGGTAAAGATCTGTTCAGTAAGAGTGCTGCGGAACTTTGCTTGGTTCCTAATGTCAAAATCCCGATGAAGTTCAAAGTCCCTGACTTTGAAAAGTATAAGGGGAATACTTGTTCGCTCAGTCATCTCGTCATGTATGCTTGAAAGATGTCGACGCAAACTGATAATGATAAGTTATTGATTCATTATTTTCAAGATAGTCTAACTGGTGCTGCTTTAAGGTGGTACATGGGTTTGGATAGTGCGAGCATCCGCATGTTCAATGATTTGGGTAAAGCATTCGTAAAGCAGTACAAGTATAATATGGACATGGCGCCAGATAGGGACCAGTTGAGGTCAATGTCTCAGAAGGATAACGAGACGCTCAAGGGGTACACTCAACGATGGAGAGAACTTGCCGCTCAAATTACCCCTCCGTTGGAAGAAAAGGAGATGACCAAGATTTTACTCAAGACCCTTAGCTCATTTTACTATGAGTGGATGATTGCTAGTGCCCCCAGCGATTTTACCGAAATGGTAATGGTGGGGATGAGACTAGAATAGGGTGTCCGAGAGGGACGGTTATCTAAAGAAGAAGTTTCGTCCAGCAAGAGGTATGGTAACATTTTTTCTAAGAAGAAAGAGAACGAGGCTAATGCAGTATCTGTTGGGAGGCAGAGGAGGCCTCATGTAAGAAAAAGTCAACAACCCCATCAACATTATCATCAAGTATCATTTGTCATTCCAGTATTTTCGAACAATCAATCAACACCAATTCAACAACAACGTCAGCAATCGTCGCAACAATGAACAAATACCTACAACAACAATAATACCAACAACCATCAACAACAACAAAATTTTGAGAGGAAGAAGGTCTCTTTCGATCCAATTCTTATGACATATGCTGAATTGTATCCATCGTTGATTCTCAAGAACCTTTTGCAACCAAGAAACCCACCTCAAATTCCTAAACCACTTCCATGGTGGTACAAACCGGAACTCCGCTATGCCTTTCACCAAGGAGCTCCCGGTCATGATATTGAGACTTGTTACCCCCTGAAGTACGAAGTCCAAAAGATGGTTAAAAGTGGAATGATGTCCTTTGAGGACCGTGCACCGAACGTCAAAGCTAACCCACTACCTACCCATGGCAATTCATCTGTTAATATGGTGGACGGATGTCCTAGGGAATTCAAAGTATTTGGTGTCCGCTTCATTAAAAGGTCCTTGGTGAGGATACACAAGGATATCTGTTTGGTTAGCGACTGTGAGCATGACCATGATGGTTGTGCAATTTGCAATGACAATCCTAGAGGTTGTATGGTTATGAAGAGAGATATCCAGAGGTTGATGGATAAAGGTATGATTCAAATTCTCCAGTCCCGTCACGTAGATAATGATGTGAATGTTATAGTCCCCGTTTTCAAAACTCCAGAGAGAGTGGTGATCCAGTATGATAGCAGCAGCAGTAACAATGTCAGCAATAGATCGGTATCGCCGTTGGTTATACTTTAGCGGGCCCCATCCCGTATGCATCCGATAAGGCTATCCCATATCTGTACAATGCTACCATGTTAGAGAATGGTCAAGAGATTCCTTTTCGTACGACCAATTCTGTTGTGAGTATAACTAATGTTACTAAGGTGACCCGCAGTGGTCGTGTCTTTAGACCGGTGTTCCCAAAGAATGTGGAGGATATATCTGTTAATAAGAAGGTTGAGGTGCCTGTAGTAGATCCTGTTAGCGCTCCAAAGTGTCAGTCTGGTGAATCCAGCGGTTTGAAGCCTAACGATGATGATGAGGTACTCAGATTAATCAAGAGGAGCGAGTTTAATATGGTGGAGCAGCTGCTCCAAACTCCCTCCAAGATTTCAGTGTTTTCTCTGCTAATGAATTTAGAAGCGCATAGAGAAGCACTACAGAAGGTGTTAGAGCAAGCTTATATGGAACATGATGTTATGGTGGATCAGTTTGATCATATTGTGGCTAACATCACTTCCTGTAACAACCTCAACTTTTGTGATGAAGAACTCCCCGAGGAGGGTAGAAATCATAACATGGCTTTACACATTTTGATGAATTGCAAGGAGGATGCTCTATCAAATGTGTTGGTTGACACTGGTTCTTCATTGAACGTGCTTCCGAAGTCAAATCTGTCAAGGTTGTCATATCAAGGAGCTCCTATGAGATATAGTGGCGTGATCGTCAAAGCATTTTATGATTCTCGCAAAACTGTGATCGGTGAAGTGGACCTTCCAGTGAAGATAGGTTCGAGTGATTTCCAGATTACTTTCCAAGTAATGTTTATCCACCCCGCCTATAGCTGTTTGTTGGGGAGGCCATGGATACATGAGGCAGGAGCTGTTACTTCAACGTTACACCAGAAGCTGAAGTTTGTCGTAAACTTGTCATTGTTGGTGGGGATAAGGCTTTGTTGGAAAGCCACCTGTCATCTTTCTCTTATGTAGAAGTTGAGGATGAGGTTGGAAATCCGTTCCAAGCCTTGTCTATTACTGAAGAAAAGAGAGTTGGGGCACTTATGCCCTCATTTAAAGATGCGCAAAGGATTGTTGAAGATGGTAAGTCTAACCAGTGGGGACAAATGGTAGAGGTCTCCGACAACAAGAGTAGAGCCGATTTGGGATTCCAACAAGGGTCATCTGTGACTAGAGTTGAAGATGTGCAACCCGGTTTCTGTAGCGGAGGGTTCATTCATGGTAATGAACAACACTTAGCTGCTGTAATTGAGGGTGATGAAGAGGAAGACTGAACCATTTTTGTGACGCATGGAAAAGCTTGCAACAATTGGACTGTTGTTGATGTTCCTATTATTGTGCATCAATCTAAGTAATTACTTTTATTTGTTTTTGAAAATCCTTCTCCTATGCCTAATGGAAAAGTGAACATTGTTTGGGCATTTTCAAATTTGATCATCAATAAAATATAGTTCTATTCATCCACATCTATGATGTTTTATTTTTTGCTTTATTCTGAAAAATGGTAATCACAAAAACATAAATAAATAATAATTTGTCCATCTACATAATATTTGATCACAATTCACTTCTCTAAAATCAAAATATCAAATCATTATGCAGGTTGGTTTCTAAACCCATTGAATACAATGATCCTTCTCCTTCTCCAAATTTTGAATTCCCCGTGTTTGAGGCTAAGGAGGAAAGGGATGAAGAAGTATATGATGAATTGTCTCGTTTACTTAAGCACGAGGAAAAAGCCATTCAGCCATTCTAAGAGCAGATTGAGCTAGTCAACTTGGGTTCCGAGGATGATGTGAAGGAAGTCAAGATTGGGTCTCAACTATGTCCATACGTTAAGAAGGGGTTGATTGATCTTCTCCGAGAATATTCAGATGTGTTTGCTTGGTCCTATCAAGACATGCCTGGGTTGGATTCTGAGATTGTGGAGCATAGATTTTCATTGAAGCCAGAATGTCCGCCAGTCAAGCAGAAGTTGAGGAGAATTCATCATGATATGGCAGTGAAGATCAAAGAAGAAGTGCAAAAGCAGATTGATGTCGATTTCCTTGTTACTGCTCAATATCCTCATTGGGTGGCCAATATTATGCCTATTCCAAAGAATGATGGAAAAGTCCGTATGTGCATTGACTATAGAGATTTGAATAAAGCCAGTCTGAAAGATGATTTTCCTCTTCCACACATTGATATGTTGGTAGAAAATACATCTAAGTTCAAAGTCTCTTCGTTTATGGACGGATTTTCTGGATATAATCAAATCAAGATGGCACCCAAAGATATGGAGAAGACCACATTCATTACACCCTGGGGAACATTCTATTATAGAGTGATGCCTTTCGGTTTGAAGAATGCTGGTGCAAATTACCAAAGAGAAATGACTACTCTTTTTTATGATATGATGCATAAATAGATCGAAGTCTATGTTGATGATATGATTGCTAAATCTATTGATGAAGAGGAACATGTCGAGCATTTGTTGAAGCTATTCCAGCATTTGAGGAAGTACAAACTCTGCTTGAATCTCAATAAGTGTATATTTGGTGTTTGTTCTGGTAAGTTGTTAGGTTTTATTGTCAGCGAGAAAGGTATTGAAGTTGATCCTGCCAAGGTCAAAGCAATACAAGAGATGCCTGCGCCCAAAACTGAGAAGCAAGTCAGAGGTTTTCTCGGTCGCTTCAAATTATATCTCTAGATTTATTTCACACATGACTGCCATATGTTTACCTATATTCAAGCTTCTTCGGAAAGACCAGTCTTGTGATTGGACCGAAGAATGCCAGAAAGCTTTTGACAGTATCAAAGAATATCTGCTTGAGCCTCCGATTCTATCTCCGACTGTTGAAGGAAGACCGTTGATCATGTATTTGACTGTGCTTGAAGAGAGTATGGGTTGTGTTCTTAGTCAGCAAGATGAAACTGAAAGAAAGAATATGGAATTTACTACCTCAGTAAGAAGTTCACCGATTGTGAGACTCGGTATTCTATGCTAGAGAAGACTTGTTGCGCATTGGCTTGGGCTACTAAGTGTCTCCGTCAATATATGCTAAATCATACCACTTGGTTGATATCCAAAATGGATCCAATCAAGTATATTTTTGAGAAGCTTGCTTTAACTCGGAGGATTTCCCATTGGCAGATGTTGTTATCAGAGTATGATAGTGAATACCGATCTCAGAAAGCAATCAAAGGTAGTGTCTTGGCTGACCACTTGGCTCACCAACCAATTGAAGATTACCCGTCAGTACAGTATGATTTCCCTGACGAAGAGATATTGTACTTGAAAATGAAAGATTGTGATGAACCATTGCTTGAAGAAGGGCCAGAACCTGGTTCCCGTTGGGGCATGGTATTCGATGAAGCTAATAATCACTATGGTAATGGCATTGGGGCAGTGATTATTACTCCTCAAGGAACTCATTTTCTGTTTACAGCTAGATTGACTTTCAGATGTATAAATAATATGGCTGAGTATGAAGCTTACATTATGGGGCTCGAAGAGGCCATTGATCTCAGAATCAAATATTTAGACGTCTATGGAGATTCAACTTTGGTTGTGAATCAGATCAAAGGTGAATGGGAGATGAATCAACCGGTTTGATACCATATAGAGATTATGCGAGGAGGATTTCAACTTTCTTTACAAAGGTTGAGTTTCATCATATCCGTCGAGATGAAAATCGGATGGCAGATGCTCTTGCAACGTTGGCTTCAATGATTATGGTGAAGTATTGGAATGAAGTTCCTAATTTGACTGTGATGCGTCTTGATAGGCCAGCTCATGTGTTTACTGTTGAAGAAGCCAAAGATGAAAAACCGAGGTACTTTGATATCAAATGTTTCCTTTAAAGTCAGATTTACCCGCCTGGGGCATCTTTGAAAGATAAGAAGACTTTGAGAAGATTAGCTGGTAATTTCTACCTGAATGGTGATGTGCTTTACAAGAGAAACTTCGATATGGTTCTGCTCAGATGCGTGGATAGACACGAATCAGACTTATTAATGACTGAAGTCCATGAAGGTTCCTTTAGTACTCATTCCAATGGACATGCGATGGCAAAGAAGATGTTGCGAGCATGTTACTTTTGGATGACAATGGAATCTAACTGTTGCAAGTTTGTGAAGAAATGCCACAAATGTCAAATCTATGCAGATAAGATCCATGTTCCCCTGACACTGTTGAACGTCATTTCCTCTCCATGGCCCTTCTCCATGTGGGGAATCGATATGATTGACATGATTGAGCCCAAAGCGTCGAATGGACATCGTTTAATTTTGGTGGCTATTGACTACTTCACAAAGTGGGTTGAAGTGGCATCGTATGCAAATGTAACCAAGCAAGTTGTTGTAAGGTTTATAAAAAATCAGATTATATGCCGTTATGGTGTGCCAAGTAAGATCATTACTGATAATGGATCGAACTTGAATAATAATATGGTGGAAGCTATTTGCAAAGACTTCAAGATTGCACATCATAATTCTTCTCCCTACAGACCTAAGATGAATGGGTACCGTACATCCATCCGCACTTCAACATAGGCAACCCCTTTCTCACTTGTTTATGGCATGGAAGTTGTGCTCTCTGTAGAGGTTGAGATCACATCATTGCGTATTTTGATGGAAGCCAAGTTGACTGAGGTTGAATGGTGTCAGACTAGGTATGATCAGTTGAATTTGATTGAAGAGAAGAGGTTAACTGCCATGTGTCATAGTCAGTTATATCGACAAAGGATGAAGAAGGCATTTGATAAGAAGGTTAGACCTCGTGTGTTCAGAAAAGGTGACCTTGTGCTCAAGAAGATTTTATATCTCAAACCAGATTCTAGGGGCAAATGGACTCCTAATTATGAAAGTCTATATGTTGTTAAGAGAACCTTTTCAGGCGGTGCCTTGATTATTACAACTATGGATGGTGAGGAGTTGACACGTCCTGTGAACGCAAATGCAGTCAAGAAATACTTCGCCTAAAAATAAAAGAACAGCTCACTAAGTTGAAAACCCGAAAGGGCGACTTAGGCAAAAATGAGTGTCTCGGTGGATTGAAAACCTGAAAGAGCGATCCGGGCAAAAATTAAAGACATAAAAATAGAAAGAGTTATCTCGATAAATTGAGTCCCCCACCTTGGGGGCAATTTATGCAAAAATTAGGGATTATGGAAAGTAACTGCAGCCTGATGATCTTCAGTTTTTGAAGATTTTCTTGAGCACATTGTCGGATTCTAATCTCCAGTAGCAGCCAAGAGCACAGTGGATATCAAGAGTTGGTAGAAGGATTAGTGATCATTGTATTCAATGTAGCCCTTTACCATGTAAATTACCATTTTCAACTTTTGTAAAGATCTATGGAGTCTTGTCATTTACAGACTACCATTCCATTAAATAAAGTTGAGCTTTTATCCAATTGTTTCTACTCTTTTTTAATTCATCCAAATAGATTTAAATTTTATTATGATCATTTTTGAAATTAAAATTTTAAGCAAAATCATATTTTCTTAAACATATAAAAGCATTAATTTTAAGCAATCGATTTCATTAAGAGGAATATCAACATTGGTTTGAAAGCGGTAAGCCCTAAGTGTGGAGCATTATTGGTTGTCCCAAGCAGTTGGCGTAACTCCTGTCTTTCATCACCAGCAACATGTCAGTATCCGGTGTTTGTTGTTTTCCCCGGCCAAGTTCGTCGGCATCTCCAGCTGAGTTTATGATCGTTTTCCCTCAGGTTGTAGGTATTTCATTGCAGTGGTTTGCATGGTTTCGGCAGAACTTTGTTCCCCACAAGTCGCCATCAGATTCTTCCCCAGTCAGGGTTACTCCCTTTTTCTGAGCAGCTATTTATGTTTATCCCTCACAGGTTTGTCTCCCATTTGATATGGTGTTGACCTAAAATTCCTCATGGAATTAATAACAGTTTCCTCAGTAGATCTTCTCCTTTCTTCCCCAGATAGGGTTGAACCTTCGAGGTGTTTGATCTTTTCTCCAGCAGTTGCTTCCCTCTTTTATGGATTAGCTAGGAATTGTATCGATGATTTAAACCAGCGACATCTTGTATCCTTTATGATTGTTTTGTCAGCATAATCATCATATATACATATACACTCATATAACTCGCATTATTGCATTATTACATTTTGAGATTTTAATCCTCTTCTATGGTGGTAATTTATCCCCATACAGGTTCGGTGTATCTGTCCTCCTTCAATTGTAGAGTTTCATCCCCCTAAGCAGAAAGACTTTAACCTTTCTCTTTTCCCCACTGATTTATTTCCTCATGGATGATTATTATTTCAGTTTCCTCCCCAGTTGAGTATATGGATGGAACCACTCTTCTTGAGTTACATCCTCATTGGGTTGAGTCTTGATTGACCATTTCTTTCTAGATCTTACCTGGATAGATGCTTTTGGTCTCCTAAGAGTTTATTACCCAGTAACTGGTAGTATTCTTCTTAGTTTGCAGTTTGTTACTTCTTGCCCAATACCCGGCAAAAGGTAACCTTTTTCTTCCAGCAGATTCATTTTCACGTTCCCAAGAAGTATATCCTTGATATGTTCATCATAATCGGTGACGGATATCCTCTTCTTGGTTTTCTACCCAGTAAAAGGTAGTTGTAATCCCTATTTTGTTTCCCAGAGAGTTAATCCTTTATATGTTCATCCTAATCGATGACGGGTTTCCTTCTCTTTGCGGTCTTTTGCCCAGTAACCGGTAGTTGTAAATCCTGCTTTTCTCCCCTTTGCAGAGTTTATCCTTGACATGTTTATCCTTACCGGTGACGGATATCCTCTTTGTGGTTTTCTATCCAGTAACTGATAGATATAATTCCCATTCTTCCCCTCGGAGTCTATCCTTGATATGTTCATCCTAACCGGTGACGAATATTCTCTTTCTGGTATTCTATCCAGCTTTCGATAGATATAATTCCTACTTTTTGTTCAGGCAGTTTATTCTTGATATGTTCATCCTAACTGATGACGAGTATCCTCCTCAACATCCCCAGGCAAGTTTATCCTTGATATGTTCATCTTAACCGATGACGGATTTTCTTCCCTTTGAGTCTATCCTTGATATGTTCACCCTAACTGGTGACAAATATTCTCTCCTTTTGATCTTCTGCCCAGCAACCGGTAGTTGTAAATCCTACTTTTTTCCCAGCAAGTCTATTATTACCCAGTAACCGATAATGAATACACCTCTTGGTGGCCCTCAACGAGTCATCCTTGATATGTTTTCCCTAACCGGTAATGGATGTCCTCTCTGTCAGATTTTGTTATCCCTGTACCCATTAACCAGTAGTGGATAATATATTTATGCTCCTCTTGTGTTGAAGATCTTTTCTTCCCCAGTCGAGTTTGAGTGCGTTTTTCCTTAGTGAAATCGTTGTTCCTGCTTGGTTCGAGTATTTTAGTTTTGTTATGATCTACTCGTTTCCCTTGCAGACATTCCCTTTTTATTCCCCGACTGATTCTTCCCATTTATTTTATTTTATGGAATTCCTCTGGTCCCCCAGTTGTTTTAAGTTTGAAATTCTGGTGTAGTCAGAATTCAGATGTTCTACTCCAAGTTATGACATCTGATCCAACATTGTAACTAATACAGCAAGACAATTATTAACCCCTGTACTAATATGCACACGTTTACAGAAGTCACGACCTCTCCTTCTATGTCACCCTAGAATGGAGGAACATCTGGTTTTGTGCAGTAGGGATCAATCATAGCACTCACTTCTGTTGTTTTCCTACACAGTTATCAACACGATGTCTCAATAGTGAGTTGAACATCATCTGTTACATTGTTCCAGTTTGTTGGCCATGTACTTGTATTTCCTGCCTATTATTCAGTATATGCTGTCACTGATGAACGTCACAACATTCTGATTGACATTCAAACAGAAGGCAATATACCAGGTCTGTTATCATCTTGATAAGCAGACTGGAATATCAGCTGTGTTATGGCAGAAGTATTAAAACATGCAGAAGGAAAACAAACACAGGAAATTGTTAACCCAGTTCGGTGCAACATCACCTACGTCTGGGGGCATACCAAGCCAGGAAGAAGATCCACTATCAGCAGTATTAATTCAGAGTTAAACTCCCCCGTTTACAACTCTTCACTTAATCCCTACCCAATGCAATATATACCTAGGAACTCCTAGATAGAAACCTCCAGTTTCCATTCCTATCACTACAAATACAATGTAATGTTCAAACAACTTGAACTTGCTTCACAGCTTCGTTCAAGCACATAATCACTCTTGCCTACAGGCTTAGAGTTACAAAAACTCTCAGCTTTGAACACTGAGAAACACATGGTAACCTTCCCACAGATTGGGAGGTTTACCTCACACACACCCCTAAATTTTCATTCTAAGAGGCTTACAACAACTAGGTTACAATATGTTATTTATAACCTAATCACCCAACTGGATTTGGGCCTTCAGAAATCGCAGCAAACTTCTCCTTTGCTGTTACAACATCAGCAGAATCTTTCTGCTACAAACAAGGTCTTCAATCTTTTAGTTCCTAAAATATCTCCATATTTAGTTCCTAAAATATCTCCATATTTAGTTCCTACAATATCTCCATATTTAGTTCCTAAAATATCTCCATATTTAGTTCCTAAAATATCTCAAGACCTACACAAATAATGCCACATAGGATTCTAACTAATTTCCACATATTAGTGTGCTAACAAATAGGCTATTTGTTAGGTTCCTTAATTGTAGCTTGGTTGTTGGTTTCCTGGATTTTAGCCTGAGAAAAATGCTGAAACAGAAAAACTAAACAACCTACAATATAGCATATGCTGTCAGGAATGAATGTCACAACATTCAGTTTGACTTCCAAATCATTAACCATATGCTAAGTCTGTTTTTCCTGAAAACAGACTGTACAATTTGCTGTACTGTACAAAACCAATCTGTCCATACTTCAGTATCAGCGTACATAAGTAAATGTCAAAACATCCAATTTGACATTCACACATAGAGCCTTACATCAGGTCTGTTATCCTCTTGATAAGCAGACTGAGTTGCATACTGAAATGTAGCAGAAAACCAATCTGCTTATTGTTCAGTATATGCTGTCAATGATGAATGTACATAACATCCAGTTTGACATTCAGACCGTAGGCCTTATGCCAGGTCTGTTATTTCCTTGATAAGCAGATTGGTAATAAATAGTGAGTTATAGTAGAACACCACCTGTTCTATTCCTCAGTATCTGCTGACAGGGATGAATGTCATAACATCCAGTTTGACATTCAATGAATCCTGTATTAGCTAATCCTGCAGTACACTACTCAGAATGCCATGACATCAGCCAAGACATCAGAGTACAACTAGGTATTCTAACATACAATGCAGTCAAACAAACATCTCCACAGCATGTCATGACATCAGTCAAGACATTAGAATCCAGCTAGTGTTTTACCATACAATGCAGCCAATCAAACATCTACAAACTCCCCCTTTGGCAAATTTTTGGCTAAAACACTTTGGCTTCACAACAGAGTCCATAGCAGCGGAAAACACACATCTAGCAGGAAATTAACCTAGCTAATACACTCAGAGTAGCAGCACACTCACATACTCACACTCATAGAAGTGGAACCTCAGCTGCAGCACTACCTCTGGACTAGAGGATCTTCAATATCTGTTTAGCAAAACACTCTGTTGTCCTGGGGCATCACAGGTGTTACTCCCCCTTTTTGTCAAAAATGTTGCCAAAGCAACACTTTAAATTACAGACCAACATAAACAGAATTACACACATATGACAGATACACAATCTTGATTTTGCTTCACAATTTCAATCAAGAATACCCCCTCTTGATCTTGCTTTACAGCTTTGATCAAGACACTACCAACTTGATCTTGCTTCACAACTTTGATCAAGTAGTCACACACTGTCTTCACAGCAGGTATATCAGGTGTCATACCTTGTTATCTGAGAACACATAGACCACAAGCTTGATGATTACTTGCAGCACAAAGACAGAACTCCCCCTGTCATGAACAACCAACTCTCCTCTTGAAACTTGGAGATCACACATGAACATATCCAACACCCCAAAGTTGGACCTTCACATACTTCCTGATTCAAAGAGAACCCAGACCACTTGATGAATGGAAAACATAAGACTCATCTTCATGTCTTCAAGAGCACACCCTCTGTTCAACCCTCTTGGCTGACCACATCCACACTCTGTGTCAATCTCTCTTCTAACCAGAACAGAAGACCACTTTACAAAATGTTCTAACATTCGTTAGGACATCCTTCACAACATAACAAGGAACACCATCTGATAATCTTCAGATATCACTGAGTCACCAGCTTGATCCAAAAGAACCCAGACATAAATTGGGACATATACATTCTCATCCCATTACGAGAGATAATCTTCCATAGATAGCTCAGAGCTCCTACCACAAGCTCCAAGAGATGAATAGAAAACACCTCCTTTTGTCTTCAACTTACTACTTTTCAGCTCAAAAGTAATTTGTCTCAGACTTTCCTCAAGAATAATCAGCTGCCATATGTGGATTATCTTGATTCTTCGAACTCATTTCTGAGATAGACCAAATGCCATTGGTTGATTACCTCCTTCATGAATCCTCATATGAAAAAGTCAAATGCCATTCCTTGACCTCTCCACGTCTATCAGACCTCTCCCAAAGATATTCTGACCTTCTAAGTGAGACTTGAACTTCAAGCTACATGTTGAACAAAACTTAGATTTTCTAAGACATGAACATGTAACATCCTTTCTATCCAGCAACTCCAAAGAACTGCAACAAGGACGACCTTTTTGAAGTATCCTATCTACAACCCTGTAGACCCTTCTATCTCAAGTTGATGTGCCACTTCACCAACTAAGAATCTGATGTTGAACCAAATGTCACAACATTGTGTTTTGACATCTAGCTGTTGAATTCAGCTCCTTTTTCTGCCACTTGAAAGAACTTCCTCCCTTCACAGAACAAGAGTTCAATGTTCTCATAGACTTGATTGTGGAACCAAGTTTGAGTAAACAACCTCCATCCTGCAGGTTTGCAGTTAAGTCATCCAAGCTCACACCTTGATGAATTCCTGCTTCTTCTCCAAAGACATCAGACACTCTGATGCATGAGTCTTCAGAAGGACCAGTTAGAAACTAACCCTTCAGCTATACCAAGGATTCCACTTCCTAAAGCAAGGCTGTTTCCATGCTGTTAAGAATGCTGCCACTTGTTCTTAACTTCATAGTGTGCATTAGCCAATGCACTTCCTTACTTAGATCAGAGATAAACTGATCCAAGTAACCACCATCAAGACTATGATGTCTTCTTCTTCTTGTACGCATCAAGGCTGAACATGTTTCTTGCCAGGAAACCTTTTCAGAGATCATATGCTTTTGCTGCCACCAAAGAGATAGATCATAAGCCAATGTACTATCCTTCTTGTGATTCTGCACAGGGTCTTGAAGAAAAGATGTTCCAACATCTTTAAGAACATCAGTTATCTTGAGCTCCAACGATAATCAATTAACTACTTATACTTGGCACAAGTTGACATTGATCTTAAATCCTTTCCCAATATTCCTTTCAGATACTTCCACCATAAGACTACTTTGAAAATACTCTTCTAGTGTCAACATCTTCTGCTTGCAAGCACTTCAACAGTTTTGAAAATCTTCTCAGATTAAATTCACCCTTAGGAATGAGAGAGATGAATTCTTCCTTGCAAATGTGTCACACAACCACCAGAACTCATGTGACACAGGTCAACAGCCAACCAGACCCTAGACTGACCAAATGTGAGGAGGTTAACCAAAACTCCCCCTCAAATTAACAATCATGGAAACTTCACACCAATATCCATGCATTGTACAGACATGTCTCAACATGACATACACCATCCCTACCAGTGGCACCTAACTTTATGAGTTATACCTATACATACTCCAATCACTCCAATCAGACTTCAGCTGACCATAAGTACTAGTGAAAAACAACACCAGTCAATAGTAGATATGCATTGCCAGAGCATACTACCTCAACCAACCTCTGAATCTTCATATTCTCACTCCTTGAAGGAACTGCCACTTCTGAGCGAGGTGTTTGAATAACAAGATTCATGGTCCCAATCCTCTTAAATGGAATAGCAGTCAGGTTACCCCATTATTGACTTCTATCATCCAGGGACTTGTCTTCCAGCACAACATAGTACTTCAGGGAACAACCATCCAACCCTGATCAAGTTATAGGAATAAGACAAATAGCAGGCAATTGCACAATGTCACATCTCAACCAGCTTCACTTCTAGAGAACAGATTTCTAAAAGTGACCTTCTTGAGCACACACACAGTTGACCCTACCCTTGTCAACTTAGCACACACAGATGTCTCCTCTTCCAGGTCAGGAGTAGGTTCCAAACAAAAGTATCCCTTTGTTTGACACCTAAAAACATATGTTCTTCAACCAACAGCTGCATACTTGTTGAACAACATGTTCTAACATCACCTAGAGCATTGGTTCCACCTCCTTGGAACCAAAACCTCCTTGAAAGTCTTCAAGGTCTTCATATACACTACCCAAGAGTGTAAAAGAATCAGTGATCAGGTGATTCTTACCATCCTGAAGAGAGAACGTCATGATGGGTGGACTTGAGGAGACTCAAGTATCTTTGATATCTTCAGTAGGTTATGATGGATTCTTGAATCCAGCAGTCTTTCATCCACAAGAGGAGAAACTACATCAGAGTTTGAGCTTTGCCAGGTATTATGCAGCGGAAATCATAATACAACTCAACTTATGTACACAGACTTCACCAGATCAGCCTCCACGAACATACCAGGCTTGAGTATGATTCAATACTAGCACAGCTGTCCCACACATAGGCCAATTGCCAACCACTAGAGACCGGTACACATAGTTCCTGTCATGAATAGTCCATCCACCTACTTCAAGGGACCATTCAGGGAACTCACAGAACCTTCCACGGGTTCCAACATCAGTACTAATATAACTCCTTGCAAGATACCAGAAAGTATCACCCATGGATCTCATCCAGAACCAGAACAGGATGCCTGCTCTGATACCATTTGAAATTCTGGTGTAGTCAGAATTCAGATGTTCTACTCCAAGTTATGACATCTGATCCAACATTGTAACTAATACAGCAAGACAGTTATTAACCCTTGTACTAATATGCACACGTTTACAGAAGTCACGACCTCTCCTTCTATGTCACCCTAGAATGGAGGAACACCTGGTTCTGTGCAGTAGGGATCAATCATAGCACTCACTTCTGTTGTTTTCCTACACAGTTATCAGCACGATGTCTCAATAGTGAGTTGAACATCATCTGTTACATTGTTCCAGTTTGTTGGCCATGTACTTGTATTTCCTGCCTATTATTCAGTATATGCTGTCACTGATGAACGTCACAACATTCTAATTTACAGTCAAACAGAAGGCAATATACCAGGTCTGTTATCATCTTGATAAGCAGACTGGAATATCAGTTGTGTTATGGCAGAAGTATTAAAACATGCAGAAGGAAAACAAACACAGGAAATTGTTAACCCAGTTCGGTGAAACATCACCTACGTCTGGGGGCATACCAAGCCAGGAAGAAGATCCACTATCAGCAGTATTAATTCAGAGTTAAACTCCCCCGTTTACAACTCTTCACTTAATCCCTACCCAATGCAATCTATACCTAGGAACTCCTAGATAGAAACCTCCAGTTTCCATTCCTATCACTACAAATACAATGTAATGTTCAAACAACTTGAACTTGCTTCACAGCTTCGTTCAAGCACATAATCACTCTTGCCCACAGGCTTAGAGTTACAAAAACTCTCAGCTTTGAACACTGAGAAACACATGGTAACCTTCCCACAGATTGGGAGGTTTACCTCACACACACCCCTAAATTTTCATTCTAAGAGGCTTACAACAACTAGGTTACAATATGCTATTTATAACCTAATCACCCAACTGGATTTGGGCCTTCAGAAATCGCAGCAAACTTCTCCTTTGCTGTTACAACATCAGCAGAAACTTTCTGCTACAAACAAGGTCTTCAATCTTTTAGTTCCTAAAATATCTCCATATTTAGTTCCTAAAATATCTCCATATTTAGTTCCTACAATATCTCCATATTTAGTTCCTAAAATATCTCCATATTTAGTTCCTAAAATATCTCCATATTTAGTTCCTAAAATATCTCAAGACCTACACAAATAATGCCACATAGGATTCTAACTAATTTCCACATATTAGTGTGCTAACAAATAGGCTATTTGTTAGGTTCCTTAATTGTAGCTTGGTTGTTGGTTTCCTGGATTTTAGCCTGAGAAAAATGCTGAAACAGAAAAACTAAACAACCTACAATATAGCATATGCTATCAGGAATGAATGTCACAACATTCAGTTTGACTTCCAAATCATTAACGATATGCTAAGTCTGTTTTTCCTGAAAACAGACTGTACAATTTGCTGTACTGTACAAAACCAATCTGTCGATACTTCAGTATCAGCGTACATAAATAAATGTCAAAACATCCAATTTGACATTCACACATAGAGCCTTTCATCAGGCCTGTTATCCTCTTGATAAGCAGACTGAGTTGCATACTGAAATGTAGCAGAAAACCAATCTGCTTATTATTCAGTATATGCTGTCAATGATGAATGTCATAACATCCAGTTTGACATTCAGACAGTAGGCCTTATGCCAGGTCTGTTATTTCCTTGATAAGCAGACTGGTGATAAATACTGAGTTATAGTAGAACACCACCTGTTCTATTCCTCAGTATCTGCTGACAAGGATGAATGTCATAACATCCAGTTTGACATTCAATGAATCCTGTATTAGCTAATCATGCAGTACACTACTCAGAATGTCATGACATCAGCCAAGACATCAGAGTACAGCTAGGTATTCTAACATACAATGCAGTCAAACAAACATCTCCACAGCATGTCATGACATCAGTCAAGACATTAGAATCCAGCTAGTGTTTTACCATACAATGCAGTCAATCAAACATCTACAAAGTCGTAGCCTGGCCTACGCACAACCCTTTTCCCCTAGAGTCTCTGTCTCCCCAATGAGTTTTCCTTATGGAAATGCATTATACTCATGTGGACTTTCACTCTCTCCGAATTCTTTTCCTTTGTGGTAACATTTCCCCACAAAGATTTATTTTAACATTCATATCATATGCATCATGAGGTCTCTTAGGGACCAAAATTTATTTCTATATGTTGTTATTTAAGCCCATTCTACTTAGTCGATACGAAGATTTTAACCTTCATCTCCTCAGTTAGAATGTCCTTAAATAGGGGCAGCTGTAAGACCCCAATTTTGACCCTAAGATCCCTCATGATATACCATCATATGCATTGGCATTGGGATCACACCTTGGCATCCTCTATACCCACCACTCATTGGGTTTGCATTGGGAGAGATCACTAAGCACCCTTTGATTATATCATACTTTGTATTTTATCATCTTTACAAACCAAAATACCAAAAATATATCTTTGCATTTGTCTAACTCTTTTGTACGTAGGGCACATGATCACCTATGATCTATCAAGTTCGTATCTAGGGTTTAAGACCCTCATTGCTAAGAGCTTAATAAATAAATGATCTACAATGTCTCTAGGTATCATATATGGATACCCATGAACATCACATGTTATTTTGGTCAAAAATTCATCAAAGGTTTGGAATTGGTTTGCCTTGGAAACCCTAGTTCATCTGGGTATCTTGTGTAACTTCTTCATCAAGATTATTCAATAATTGATCAAATATTTCAAGTTATACTTCAAATTTCATCATCTTATGCATATACGATCTTCCATGAGTCCCAAAAGTCAAGAGAATTGCAAGCTAGTAAGTTGGTTGATGGGGGTTGACTAGAGGAATTCATCTGATCAAATCTGGGGTCCCCTAGAACCCTATCTCCTACAATATTTGTCATATGAACATGATTCCAAGAGAAAAGTTACTCTAAATGACATTCCAAACAACTTTCATGTTGAGGTCTAGAGCTAAGTTTGCTTGGAAAGTCATTTTCTATGTTGGCACATTATAGGTCATTTTGTCTAAACCCTAATTTGAAAGCCAACTTCCCAAGGCCATAAATTGCTCAATGTTTATGAGATAAAGATTTCCAAGTTGAACAATCAAATTCAAGATGTCTAATTCAACTTTTATTCTTGGAGTAATATCTAATTCAACTTTTATGAGCATGTGATATGAGGATACATTATAGGTCATTTTGGACTAATACCATTGAACAAGTGATTTTCCTCAACTTCAAAAATGCATAACTCCTTCATATAAAATCCAAATGAGGTCAACTTTATGACCATTTTTAAAGACTTTGAAATATCCACAACGTTGATGAAGGAACTTTTCTCATTTGAAGCTCACACAAAAAGTTAGCCAAGATGGAATAAGTGAACATATGGCTTGACACTTAGAATTTTTTTTGATATGATACAATTTTCAAACTTCCACCTCAAAATTCATCATGATACAAGATTCAAATGGAAAAGTGTTCAACATGAAAGTTGTTCCTCTTGATTTGACCTTTCCAAAAAGTCGAATTTATTCCATTTTGAACAAGATTTGAATAGGCTGCACATGGCTTGAACATTGCAGCATCATTTGGCAAAGGTCAAACTTTAAACTTCCATATACAATTGCCTAGCATTCCAATTTGATTTCAGACTTATTCACATTCAATTATGGATCAAATGGAATAATCTCTTGGGCCTGTAAACACCCATGCACACATGCATCACTCATTGCCAATTTTGGAAACTCAATTGTAAGGTGCAAATATCATGTGATTCAGCTATAAATAGAGGCCCCTATGCTCAAAATTAGGGACTCCTTCGCGCCAACTTTAATCCCAAACACCAAACCATTCTATTTGAGAGGATAATCCTGAGAATTTCCTTTGGAAATTGAGTTTGAATCTCACTGTTTTGAGATTCAAAACTCCAGGGATCCAAGACCTTTTGTGCATTCTAATCTACTTCTGCAAGCATCCTGAGCAAGATCAAGCACGAGCCAAAGTAAGAACAAGTGAATCCAGACCTGCATTCAAGGTATTTTCCAGAAAATTTCATCTCTTCGATTCTCACTCATTCTCTATAATTCTCTTGGATCCTTGGTTGTCTGAAGTCCTACCAATATAGGCAACAAGATTGAGTTGCTTTGAGGTCAAATCGAAGCAACTCAAATCATGCACCTCAAATTTTAACTCCTTGTATCTCTCAATATACTTGGAGTTAGGATAAATTGAGGCCAGATTCGTGCTCAGTGCCATTTTTACTTTAAAATCATGTCCTCCTTTTTTATTTTAGTGATGGTTATGATTGGACCAGTCTGACGAGGCTCCCCTGAGAAGGAGACCGGAGATTTGCTCTGGTGGTGAGTTGGCAAGGTCCATAGCCACATGATCTGTTTGATATGTTTTAATCACGAGCGTTGGTTTGAATTACCAAGTTTGTGGCACGCTGACTAGAGTCCACAGTGGATTGCGCGCTTGTGGCCACTTGATCTGCCACCTCAATTAATGAGGGAGATCAAGTGGTCCACGTTTTTTCTGATTATTTGATTTTCATTTTATTTGTGTTATTTTCATTAATTCATATTGATTATAATATTGATCCAAAAAATATGAGAGTTTCACCAAAAAAATTTAAATAAATTCCTCTTTCATTTTCTGAATTAAAATTATTTTTTGGATCATTATTAATATTTTTCATGATTTAATTGATTTTGTGAATATTCTTAATTGTTTTAAAATAGTTTTAAGTTTCCAAAAATTATGAAAATATTTCTCCAAGGTCCTTTAACCTTGTTTGACCTATGATAAATCTCATGGTCATTTCTTTGGTGTTTTAATGAGGTTTTAGGAAATTGACCAACCATAATTTAATTTAATGCATATTTTAGTTGATTTTAATTGATTAAATGCCAAATAAATTATGTTGAGCTTCTATTATTGACTTGTTGAGTTTGACTTGTGTTGTTGGGCCTTGGTCAAGGTTGATTTGACTTTGTTAAGTTAAGATCATTGGATTTAGGGGATTGATGAAATGTACATTTCATCTCCCAAAATGAATGAATGGTCTTAATTTGGTAAAAGTCCTCCTTTGACCAATTTGTGTTGAGTCCATTCCCCCTCCCTATTTATCTTATTCCCCTTCTTTATTCATTCATGTCATGGACCTATGATATCTCTATATCCTAAGGCTAGTTGATTGCAAAATCAACATGAGTATGGATGAGATTAAGTCCACCACTCTTTTGCATATTCTTTTTGTGCGTGGTATGTTTCATGAGCATAGTCCATTATATGATGTCTCAAACATGCATTAACACCAAAAATCTATTGCCCAACCTCAAATAGTTGTGACTTCTACATAAGTCCAATTGCGATTGCTTAACATAGCGCTAAATTGTTGACACAAAAGGCATAGCATTCTAGTAAGTGAGATTGTAAGTCTCCCATCTTTCATGGTATTGTGTGGAAACTTAGCCTTTTTTCCTTACTTTGGAAGATGTCTTGATTCAAGGATCCTTGCTTGTGATAAGTGGGTTTAGTGTTCTCCAAAGAATGACTTAAACAAAACCAAAGCAAAAGCAATACTAACTTCTAATCAACTAACAACTAACATTCAATTTCAAGCCATTTACTTTTATGTACTTTAATTTCAAGCTTTATTCATTTGCCATTATTCATACCATTCAATTTGTTTACTTTAATGCCATTTTCATTTTGCCCACTTGGGCCATAATTTGTGATATATTGTGTTTGTATATACTTGTTTATTTTTTTGGTCTCTTGACCTTAATGTACATAATAAGAACAAAAACCCTAAAAAAAGATCTGTGGACTGTTAGATTTGATCTGAGACAATTGACTTAGAATTAGGCAACACTTCCTATGCAAAAGAACTTGGCCAATGCCAATTTTCATAAAACCAAGTGCTTATGAAGTGAATATTCATTTGATACCTTTATGAAGATCTATTTGAGTTCATCTGCAACATGATCATATTGAAGCTGTTATTTTGAACCTGTGTCTAATGCCTACTTTTGGAGGTCATCTGATGCATGGGAAATTTTGAAGAAGATCATGGAATTGCTAAGCTTGGATGTGGCTATCTTTATTTGATGCCTTGCTTTCATCTTGTTGTTTGTGTATTGATATTGCTTCATTCTAAAGTCCAAGGGAAATTTAGGTTTCTATATGACATTCTTGTCTATTGGATTACAGCCCATTGGTCAGATCTTTTCAACTCTTAAATTTTAAATTTTTGCTTAGGATTAGTCTCTTCATCTCTCCCCCATTTCTTTAATTTCAAATCTCTCCCTCCTTTAAAAAATCTTCTTTGCTTGCGTTTGTTTTCTAAACTTAGATCATTTTGCAAATTAGAAACTTTGGCATTATGCCATTGCATTTTTAAAACTCCTTTCTTAATCAAAATTGTAAATGAACTTAACTATACTTGACTTAAAATTTCAAAATCCAAAAAGAACTAACACTCATTCAAACCATTTTTAGGCCTCTTGTGCCTTTGTAAAACTTAAATTTTGTTTAAAGTAATCCACTCACTTTGAAATTGATACCACGAACTACGAGGTTTTGATCCCTCATTTTTATGTTGGTACGTAGGCACAAGTCCGAAGGTATTGTCAAACACAAAAATATAATTAATAAATTCTTTTCTCATCCCCCCATTCTATTTTATTGCAAACATCATTTTGTACGAAAACACATATGCACACAAGAAAGGGCTCCCTAGAAGTACCTAGGATAGTTTGGGTGCTAACACCTTCCCTCCCTGTAATCAACCCCCTTACTTCTAATCTCTGGAATTTTATTAGTTTTGATTTGAAAACTTCTTATTTTTGGGTTTTGTTCGTACTTTTCCCTTTTCCCTTGGAAACAATAAAAGCGCGGTGGAGACTCTGGTTTTATTGACGTCTAGCTTATCCATAGCTTGATGGTCATGAATTTACCGCTACACCTTTGTAGGGGTAACATGCACACATGTACTTCTTGACTAGTACGTGTCATATATTTATAGAGGCTATTAGGCGTAGGGTTTAAGAAATCCTAAGAAGCAATAATTGCTCACTCTTTGATTGGGGGGATACCATTGATAACCTATTTTCTAGGAATTCGTGGTATGACTAACTCTACATGACTAGTGCAGGGATAGTGGCACTGTAGAAGTGTCTATTCTGAGTGTGAGACCCCTTGCTACACAAAGGCAGCGTCCAAGCGACACCTCACAAGGCGGGAATCCTTGTGTCATCCTTATGTGAGACACTCACAAATATATCATTATATTGTCCCTCAACCCCGAGGGTTTGTAAAGGACAAAGTGTTTTTAGTCTTCTTAGGGATTTTGCCTCATGATCAAGGGAGAGGCCTATAATTGAAGGTGATCTTCTTAATGAGATATGAGTTCCTCAGCATGGGGGAGGATCCCTTGGGTGAAGGTGAGTTCTTCAGTTGAAGGCGAGTCCCTCAACTTAAGACAACTATTAATATGGGAGGTGAGTCCCTCAACATGAGGGAGAGTCTCTCAGCTGAAGGTGATTCCCTCAGTAGAAGGCGAGTCTTTCAACTAATTACATCTATTTTAATAGGAGGCGAGTCCCTTAGCATGAGGAGAGAGTATCCATTTAATACCAAATATTCTTTGGATAGCCAAGCGTTAGTAGGAGATGTCAAGTTTCTTTTGATTGACCTTCGAGGCGCCAAAATGTCAGTTAATTGTTAGAGCTTGAGTGCTTAGTGGAAAAAGAGTGTGGGTAGCATTTAATGGAACTCGTGATGTATTTCTTATGAAACCCAATCTAGCCTTTTTCTTACATGGGTCTTCCACGTGTAAGAATTTTTGCATTCCTTACGACAGTTATCCCATTTGGTGGACATATTACTTGTGCTATTGGACTTATATAAAGTGATTAACACATTTATCTTGAAAATATTTTTCTCTTCCCCTTCTTCCTTTCACCTTTTTCCTTCTTAGAAAAATATATAGGCATAAGGACACTTTGGAGGAGGATAGAAGAGAAGGGTGAGAAATTTGTTCCTTCTCCTAGGGCGGAAACATTGGTATCCCTGCTTTTACACTTGGAATAAATGGCTTGGAAGAGCATTAGTCCTGTTTATGTTCGAGATATTGTATCCTTATACTCCAATCCTAACATGATCAAAAGGTTTCATTATGGAATTGACTTTTCCAACAAAGGGCGTGAGGAGGATGTGATATTGGAACCTTGTTCAGAAATAGAGAGGGTTGCCATTTGCTCATTATTTTTATTTTCACCTACTCGGTATTCAAGGATTGTGAAAAGTTCCCTTAATATTAAGTAAATCGTGTGACAAACGTAATAGAGTATGGTTTAATTATTCTATATGCAAGGTCATTAAACCTTATAAATATATTATTATTATTATTATTATTCCATAAAAAAATTTGAAATTATTAAAAAAACAATTACTATAAAAGAATCCATACATGTTACCTTTGGAGAAATTAACCTCAAGTTTTTAGAGGTAGAAATTTTTTATTGTATAGGTATTCTAGTGAAAACTCTATTAGAAGAAAAAAAAATCAAAATGAAGACAAAGACCAAGATCAAAATAAAGACAAAGATCAAATTGAAGATTAAAATAATGATCAAGTCAAAGAAACAAGTAAAGACGGTCAACAAGATCTACCTAAGAAATGCAAAATAACAAGAGATTGTCCAATATAGAACATAATAGAGGACATATATAAGAGGGTAACCACTCGACACTCCCTTAACCATGTATGTAATTATATGGGTTATATTTCCCAAATTCATTCAAAGAACACCAATGAAGCTCTCATTTATGAACATTGGTATTTTTCTATGCAAGAAAAGTTAAATCAATTTGAGAGAAATAATGTTTGAGAATTTTTTTTCACATGCCTAAGACTAATCTTGTGATTAGAACCAAATGGGTATTTCACAACAAACTTTATGAAAATGATATTTTCTTAAGAAATAAAACAAGGCATGTTGCAAAAAGATACAATCAACATTAAGGCATTGATTTCAATGATACATATGCATTTGTAGCAAGATTAAGAACCATAATAATGCTTTTAACTTTTTCATACATCATGAATCAAACTCTTCAAAATGGGTGTAAAGAATGTGTTTTTAGATTCTTACATCCAAGAGGAGGGGAAGTTGATCAACCTCTTGGTTTCAAGAACTTCTCTTCTCGTAATCATGTCTTAAGATTGAAAAAGGGCTATTTATGTTTTAATACAAGTCCCTCGCATTTGGTATGACTGTTTAAGCAAGTTTCTTCTTGAAAATAGTTTCCAAAAAATAAAGGTTGGTACAATAATTTTTATTTAAAAAATTGAGCATGCAACTTTTGCAAATTTACATTGATGACATCATATTCGATGAAACTAACGAGTGTTTATGTAAGGATTTCTCTAATATGATGCAAACTAATTTTGAAATGGCTATGATGGGTGAGATTTGGAACATCCTTGAATTGAAAATTCATCAATCAAAAGAAGCCACCTTCAGATATCAAGCTAAATATTGCAAAAAATTTATAAAAATATCTGAATGGAAAAAGTAAAACTTGATTTCAACTTTGATGTGCACGTGTGTAATTAAGACTAAGATGAGGGAGGAACTCAGTAGAGAAAAGAAAATATTGAGGTATGATCGACTATTGATGACGCTCTATCATTGCATGTTTTGGACGAAGAAACGGATCAAAAAAAGTCAAAGAGGAGCAAAAATGAAGGATAACGACCAACGAAAGATGCAAAAATGACCAAGTATGAAGAAATAAGGACTTATTGAAAATCAGGTGGGAAAAAGAAGCAAAAAACATGCAGCTACTGGAATAATCACACGCAACACCGTGCGCGTGATAGAAAAGTATTCTCAGCATCTCGCGCGCGATTCTAGCTATCACACGTGCTATACATTTTTTCTGGGCCTATTCTGGCGCGTTATGGACTGATTTAACTGGTATAAAAGGTAGTTTTGGCATCTTTTCAAGGATTCTGCGTTTTGAGACAGAAAGTGGCGGTAAAGAGCACCAAGAGTGAGATTTTGAGAGAATTGGAAGTCATTGGAGGTCATTTATTCAAGGATTTTCATATGCAATCTTCATCTTATCAATTGGTATTTGATTGTATCTTGTACGCGGCGGGATTTCCTGAGTGCGGGATATTGGATTATCCGGACTCGAATCGGAATCATTTAAAAAAGCAAGAGTCACCATCGAACTTTATTATATCCAAAGAAAAATATGGAAAGGAAAAATATCGATAAAACCCTAATGAGGAGATCAAGGTACACAAGTCGGTTGTGCAAAGGGAAGGTGTTAGGCACCCTTCGCATCCTTGGTACTCCAAGGAACCATTGGTTATATATTTGTTTGCCTTATTTATGGGTTTCAAAAGAGGGGTGAATGAGTTTTAAAAATAAGAAAAGGAAAGGGTGAGGTTGTATTTTTTATTATGCTTGCAAAGATTTGTGTGAACATCTTATGTCTATGTACCCCCCAAGTGCAATGAGGGATCAAAGCTTCGTAGTTCACCCTAAAGGTTATTTTTGTTTGTTTTGGTTGATTTTATTAGAGCAATTTATAATAGACCTTCTCATTTAAGAGAATGTACATTATACATCATTTTTTATTCTTGCTTTCTCTTTTTGTGGTCCACCCTTGTGGCCAGTTGATTGCGAGGCTATAAAGACACTCGGCTTACAACATTGGTTAGGTGCTTAATATATGGACCAAGTGAGTGCAGGGGTTTAAAAATAAAGTGAGCTTTGTGTTTTTTAATGTTTTATTAGGTTAAAGCCTTTATTAAGTGTTTTACAAAGTGTCTTGTCATGCAAAGTAGGTGGTTTGCTAAGTTAGGGACAAAGGATGGTGAAAAGTTTTTCATGCAAGAAAATAACTTTAGTTTTGAATGCTTTATTTTAGGTTGATTTTAGTTTTAAGACATTAAAGCATGCAACCTCTAACCTATCCCTCATGCAAAGTCCCATACCCCTATCTAAGCATAGTATCCTTGGTATCCCTATTACATCACTTAAAAAAGCAAGAAAGATAAACTAACCCTAAAGTGATATTTTCCTTTCCAAAGACAAATAAAGGAAAAATGAAATCAAATAAACAAATGAAGAGATGGGATATCTATTGGTCTCTTGCTGGTCTCACTTGATTTGGATTGTCTCTTCCTCTTGGTAATTTTCTTTTTCACCATGTTTGAATGGAGCACTCTTGAATGTAACAAGAAGAGAAACAATGCTAATACAATAACCTAACAAATTTTAAACTATAACATAGAATCAAAATTGTTAGTAAAATTAAAAATATGAAATGAATAAGTGTGAGTCCAGAATGACATATTTTTTTGGATATTTTTCTCATGTAAGGAAAATCACATTTGAACATGATTATCAAAACAAGTCACAAATGGAATGCAAACTACAAATGCTTTCTAAACAAAATGAAATGAAAATGAAAAAAGATCCAAAGGCAAAAACACTTAATATATGAAATGACACAAAGTGAGGTCAGAATCAAATACAATTGAAACACATCATTTATCATGCAAGTTGACAAAGTGGGAACCAAAACAACGCATGCTAGTAAGGTATAAACCCTAATCTACAACATGCTTGAACATTGAACCAAAAGTGCAAGATATAAACATGATATCAAAAACATTTGGGAAGATGAAATAAATAAAAATAATATGGAAAACCAATAATGTTCATGGATTGCATTTATGATATGTATCAAACAAGTTATGGTGCTAATCATGCAATGTGTCACTTAAACATGCCAAGACTAGGTCAAATCAAACATGGAATTGAATGAAAATGAAAAGAACCTAAAAATACAAAGTGGAAAGAAGAAATCATATTACAAAATGTCATGAAAATATCAATATGGAAACACAAATCAAGCATCAAGATTGGAGGTCCATTATCAAGTAAAAAAACAAGCATAAACATCAAAATCAAAACACAAATGAGAACTAAATGAAAAAGGGTTCAAATGAAATAGCTTACAACATAAGAAAGTCTCAAAATCTCATATTAAAACCAGGGATGTAATCATTTCACATTGATCATGCATCAAAAACAAGTTTCTACTTGAACCAAGCAAAAAGGGCAAAAGGAAAACTCTAATTTTTAACTTTAAGAAATAAGCTTCAAATGAAAAAGCGTTGAACATAAAATATGTCACCAATCACCCATGGAAACCAAAAATGTAATCATCTACCATTTATGACCCAATTTGAAACACTTAGGGTTTTCAAACCTTGGAAATAAATGGATGATAAACCCTAAAATCAAACTAAATGAAAAAATGTTTCAAAACAGAAAGCTCAAAGAATCAAAATGGCCCATATTGCATAAGGATCATTCACAAAAACTTTGAGATTTTTATCATGTAATCTGAAATTACTATGATTTAAATACATTAAAAATAATACATAAAAAGAGAAAAATGATTTTTAATTTTCTATGGGCCAGGAAAATAAATAAAAATCCTATTATGGAAGAGAAAATTACTCCAAACAACTTTCATGTTGGACATTTTTCCAAATTCCAAAGGGTTTGAGAAAAATTAAATAATCCAAATAAATAACATAAATAAAAATGTGATCCAGTGAAAATTAGGGGAACCAAGTCTATGGTAGGACAGCGTGCAGATCAACCCATTCCCCTCATTAATGAGGTGGCACAATGTAAGCCACCTGATCCAATGGAGACACACCATAGCGTGTGTTTCTTAATGCACAGGAACACCAACATATTCAAATATTTGGAGGGACCACACGTCACACTCCCATTGGTCTAGTTTGAATTTTTGGAGGGAGGGGCATGTGGTTGCCTGAGAAGACGACCAGACCACCATGGGCGGTGGCCGATTTATGGAAAAATGTAAAATGCTTCAAAATGGAAAACTCAAAAGAGAAAAGTTGCTCAGAATCTCATGGAGAGTAAGATGGTATGGTCCAAAATTAATTATGAACAACCAACATTGCAAATCGAAGTTGGTACCAAAATGAAACCCTAGACTTCAAATCCAAATTAAATACTACTCAAGTCATGAAAATGCAATTGAATGGTACAGTGATCATCATGAACAAATTTCCGACAACATGGCATCAAGAAAATCACGATTTGGTTCAAGTTATGTACCTTTTGAAGACCACTCAAATGGTTAACTTTAGAGCACTGGTTCTCCCTCCACAGGCCACCAATTTGCTTGCTTCAAGTTGTCACACCTTCACCAAACTTCAAAAAACCTTGCTAAGCTAAAGGGAAAGCTTGAGTGTGCTTGAATGTTGAAAACCGATCCAAGGTTCAGAGGTCCAAATGGAAAATGTGAAGTGGTTCAATGGTTATCCAAGCTTGAAAATAGTTGTGCAGTAGCCTCTATTTATAGAGGGGAAAGGTGTTGGTCATTTACTGAGTCATTTGGATTAGGTTAGAGGGCAAAATAGAGTTTTGATTAATATTGTCAACCAAGTTTTGATGAGGTGGATTTTGTACCTTGCAAAAGGCATGTGCATATAGAATACACTCTCCACCATTCTGTTTTGCAACCAAAATCGTGGCCAGTTATCAATGATCTTGCCTCTTTGTGTGTTTGGCTTCAAAAATGTGAAAAAATAAAATTTGAGGTATGTGGGGCTTTGGAATGGTACAGGTCGTGTATGGGTGCAAACATCAAGCGTAAATAGGCTTTGTAACATTTGTTTGAAGTTCAATTGGAGCAAGGGAAATTGGTTTGGAAGAAAGAAGCTTTTGGTCAAAAATTCAATATGGCCCGGGTTTGAAGGCAAGTTATGGTTTGAGCCATCAACCATAGCATATCTTGATGGACACACATACCATATAATTGGTATATGGTGGAATGGAACCAAAAATTAAGCTCAAAAGTGTGTAATTTTGAAAATGGCTATGTGACATAAATGGATAACTTGAAATGCAATGTACAAGGTAGTCAATTGAGTTTTTGCTTGAATCAACCTCAAAAAATAATGCACACAAGTCATATGAACCATTTGTGAGGTGTTTGAGTTGGAAAAACACCCAAAAGGCTCTTAGATAAAAACCTCATTTTTTTTCACTTTTGGGCAATTTTGGCAACTTTGAGGTTTACACTACAAGTTCTTGATCTATGCATTTGTGGCTTTTAGACAATGAATGAAAGTTGTATAGAATGGAAATATAAGATTATCGAAAAAAGAACCAGCTCAATTGGGTTAAAAATTAGAAAGTTATGGGGTAGTGAAGTTGGCAAAATGACTTATAATGTATGAACCTCATTCACCCTTTTCCACTCAAACTTAGCCTTGGATATGTGAATATCAAATGTCCAAAATGGTTGTGATATTGACTTTGCAAAAGGAACCACCTCATTTGGCTAAAAATTGAAAGAGTTATGATGTTTTGAAGTTTGGCCCCAAATCACTAGGAACCAAAGATGACCTGTAATGTTTTCCCAAAATAAATGGGCTTCCACTCCAAATTGGACTTTGTGATGAAAATAAAACTTTATAGTAATGTGTTTAAGATTTATATGGTGAAAAACACCACCCTATTTGGGTAAACATTTACCAAGTTATGGTCAATTGAAGTTGAGAAAAAATCAGGGCACTGAGTAGGGAGACCTCCAACCTCAAATGTTAAACCAAGCCAAAATATATTTTTGAAAAATGAGTCAAAATTGTAGAGGGTATTAATTTTAGTACATGGGAAAAAGAATGGGCTCCATATGATAAGTATTGTCCAAGTTATGACCTTGGGAAGTTCAACTTGAAAATTAGCTTAAAACCCTAGACAACTTGAGATGTTTAGCCTTCAAAAATGGATTTCCATCCACAATTAGTTCTTGACATGTGAATATAAGTTGTAGATGATGAATATTAGAGTTCAATGTAAAATAAATACATCCATAGCTTGCTTTATGAAAAATTTAGGACTTTTGGAAGTCAACTTATCCAGTCTTAGAGCTAATGAAGCAATTCCTTGTGATGACTTACACAAATAAAGGCTAAGTGATGTTGAGATCCATTCACATCATGATATTCAATTCCAAATGATAAACATTGAATTATTAATACCATAATTCCCCTTCTTCAAATTTATCAAACCTTGCACCATCTAACTACAAAAGAAACAAACACAACATAAAAGCAAAAACCTATCTAAATGCATGAAGTTAGTGATGAATGATGAAAATGCAATGTATATACTTTTGAGCCAAGTACATGGGGATAATAGACCAAACAAGTCAAAGATAACACAAGTAATACGAAAATGGGTGATACAATGAGTGAGATACCAAATCCTAGCTTGAGCAAACGACCAAGGAGAGGTTATCAAGACCATAATCACTTAGATCCATGCTTGTGACCACATTAGGTATAAATTGAAAGTATGAATGCAATGTTTGATTAAGATGCTATGAAGCTTAGGGGTAAAAATTGGGGTATGACATATCGCTATGAGTAACTAAATATATCTAAGTTAGGTTTTGTTTTATGGACTTATTTTGAACTTGTTGGGACATATGTTTAATTTGTAATTGCATGAATAATTGGAGTTATATTTCTATTCAATTTCTTATTTTGCTTAATGTTTTTATGTGAGATACTCTTTTAATATGATCTTAGGCACATAGGGAATACTGACCATTAGTTTAAATGTTGGAACTATGGTAATTGTTGTACTTACGTTGGTTGAATAGGGATAGGAGACCCCGAGTAGTGGCATTTGAATTAACGTTCTATTGCATCGCCTAATTTCAGTTACACTGGTTAAATATGGATAGGAGACCCCGAGTGAGAATTAGTGAGTTATACACCAAGGGATTGGGTATAGTGGTCGTATTGATTCGCCATGAAAATATAATGACTTTCTTACTCCTGTAATGCATTAGACATCAACAGGGGAGAAATAAGGGATTCTAAATAAAACCTGACTACTTTTATCTTATTTCAGAAAAACTTTTATTTTTTCACATTCAAACTCAAAACCCCCCACAATTATTACTTTTATACTTGCACAACTATTATTTTATTAAATATCATCCCCTGTGGAATCAATATCTTTTTATTACTGCGACATTATCGATATACTTTCCGAGAAATCATCAAGTTTTTGACAACGTTGTCGGGGACTATTGATAATTCTAACAAGGAAACACTTGTGCAACATTTGTTTATTTTATTTTTATTTTTTGTTTTGTTTTCTCGTAAATTGTTTGAATACAGTGTTGTTGAGGTATTTCTTGTTTGTGTATACGCATCTCAGGATCGGCATTAACACCGTTTGATCCAGAAATTAAAAGGACTGCATGTGCCATCAGGAGAGCGGCTAGAGAAGCGACTAGCTGAAAGGATCTTAGTAAAAGATAATTTGTTGATTTCCTCGAATGATGAAGAGGAAATCATTGTGGCATTCATACCACCACCACCCACTATGGAGGGACTACTATAAAAGAACTATTAAAGGACAAGTTTCTAGAAGGTTTGTATCGACAGATCCCGCTAACTTTTACATAAATAATTTGGTGCTTTTAGATTTAAGAGACAATTCATTCGACGGGAACATAATTAGAGACCCGTGGAAGCATCTTGCTTACTTCTACAAAACAACTTCGATGAGTATGTCAGCTGAGGTCACTGAAGACCAATTCAAGATGAGGCTATTTGGTTTATCGCTAATTGAAAGAGCCAAATATTGGTTATTTTTCCTTCCAAATGGAACTATACGAACATGGAAAGAGCTGGAGGACAAATTCTTGGAGAGATTCTTCACCATACTCAGTTTCTTGAGCAAAGAGCTAAAATTACAAATTTTGAGCAGTAAGAAACTGAATCGATGTATGACTCATGGGAAAGGTTTTAAATGTTATTACGTAGGTGCCTAAATCATAACATGAATAACATAGAGCAAAGAATTTTTTTTATCAAAGGTCTCAAGAGTCAAACGTGCATGCTTCTAGATGCTTCTACGGGAGGCACTATCAGAACATGATTGAACCACAAGTTAAAGACCTGATTGAAAAGATGTGCTTGAATGAATATCATTCAAAGAGTGAAAATTCAGTAAATATTAAACCTATAGGCACACCAAAAGGTATGTTAGCTATTGATACCCATACTGCACTTTTAGCTCAAATTGAATTATTGAATAAAAAGCTAGTTGAAAGCAGCTTGAGTAAAGCTAGCGTGAGTCGAGTCAGGTACAAACACTGAGGTGTTATTTCTATTGAGAAGAGAATGCAAATGGAATGTGATCTTTGGAAGGATAGAGTGAAGAAGCTCAATTTGAAAATTTCCAAAAAAAATAATCCTTATTCTAACACCTACAATCCAGGATGGAAGGATCAGCCAAATTTCAGATGGAGCAACAATCAAAATACAAGTGCTAATCATGGTATTCAATAAAATCAACAACCTTTGATCCAAAGGAAACCTTCACCATCGGAAGAGACCCTACAAAAATTCATCCAGGCCACTCATAGCAGTTTTAAACAAGTAAATAAACAGCATGAAATAATGATAAGAACCATGATGCGTCTATAAAAAGTTTGGAGATGCAAAATGGTAAGTTATCTCGGAAAATAGTTGCTTTACCTAGTTCTAGTGGCGGATTTAAAGGTAACACTATGGAGAGGAAGAAATAGTGGAAGAGGACTTAGTCGAAGAGGATTTGCAAGGCTTAGTGGAAGAGGATTTGCAAGGCTTAGTGGAAGAGGACTTAGTGGAAAAGGATTTGCAAGGCTTTAGAAACATGTTTTGAGGTAATCACCAACAAGGGTGAGGATGAAATAGTGGAAGAGGACCTGATTGAAGAGGAATAAGTAGGGAATGAGAAAGAGTAGAGTAAAAATCAGACTGACCAAGCTAAGAATGAAGTCTCCATTGAATAATTAATAGATAAAAACTTCCCTTGGAGAAGGACTAAGAAACAAATTCTTAATGATCTTAATCCAGAACTACCCAATTACATAAAACTTTCATATCCAATAATTAATAAGAAACCATTATAGGAAGATGAGGCAAGGTTGTTTTCCAGGTTTAAAGAGATGTTGGCCAAGCTTCAGGTAAGTATTTCTTGTCATGATTTTTTAGAGCTAATGCCCAAGTTTGCTAAATTTATGAAGGAATTTCTAAGTGGTACAAAGCTGAAGTTGGACAAAGAACAGGTAAACATGACTAAGGAATGTGATACGGAAATACCCTAAACAATGCCACCAAAGTTGAAAGATCCATGTAAGTTTACCATATCTTGCACCATTGGTAGGGTAAAGATCTAGCACGCTCTATGTGATTTAGGATCGAGTATCAATGTAACCTTTAATAAGGCTAAATAATTGAATTTAAGAAAGATTATACCGAGTAATATGACTCTTACCTTGGCTGATTTATCTATTGCTCGCCCTCATGGTATCTTATAAGACATGTTAGTACATGTAGACGATCTAGTTTTTCTTACATATTTTATGGTAGTCGATATGAAGGGAGAAAAAGGTGGTTCAGTTATTCTCGAACGCCCATTCTTGGAAACCAGAAAAGCATTATTAGATGTGGAAATCAGCGAACTTAGATTAGAGTTCAACAAGGAAAAATGGTGTTTAATGTGTACCAATGTGCATCGTATGTAGATGATCTGGAAACATGCTACTATATGGAAGAAAAAGGTACAAAGTTTGACAAAAGGAAAGAACAAAGGTAAAGTATCCGGCATTAAGGTCTCCCTTGCGCCTCACGTGCCTTAGACATGGATCGTCAAGCTAATGACAATAAAGAAGCGTTGGATGGAAGGAAACCTATCAGTAAGTAAGTGTTTAATTTTTTGAGTTTAATTTTGTTTATGAAAACTGTAAGACCCCAATTTTGACCCTAAAATCCCTCATGTTATTCTCATCATATGCATTAGCATTGGGATCACACCTTGGCATCCTTTTTACCCCTCATTCATTGGGTTTGCATTGGGAGTGATCACCAAGCACATCTGATTGTATCATACTTCATTTTATATTTATTTTACTAACCAAAATACCAAAAATATGCCATTTATAGTTTAACTCTTTTGTAGGTAGTGCACGTGTTCACCTATGCTCTATCAAGCTCACATTTAGGGTTTAAGACCCCCATTACAAGAAGCTCAATCAAGAAGTGATTTACTATGGCTCTTAGTATCATATATGAATCCCCATGATCTTCATATGTTATTTTGATCAAGAAATCATCAAGAATTTGGAGTTGGTTTGCCTTGGAAACCCTAATTCTTCTGGGTATCTTGTGTAACTTCTTCAACAAGTTTCTTCACCAATTGATCAAATATCTCAAGGGATACTTCAAATTTCATCATATTATACATATATGATCCTCCATGAGTCCCAAAAGTCAATAGAATGTCAGGCTAGCAAGTTCGTTCATGGTGGTTGACTAGAGGAATTCAACTGATCAAAATTGGGGTTCCCTAAACCCTATCTCCTACAAATTTTATCATATGAAAATTATTCCAAGAGAAAAGTTACTCTAAATTAAATTCTAAACAACTTTCATGTTGAGGTATATATCTATTTTTGCTTGTAAATTCATTTTTATGGTGAAAGATTATAGGTCATTTTGTCAAAACCCTAATTTGAAGGTCAACTTCCCAAGACCATAACTTGCTCAATTTTTATGAGATGAAATCTATTCAAGTTGCGTGATAAAAGTTAAGATGTATACTTCAACTTTAATGTTTGGAGGAAGAGCAAATTCAACTTTTAAATGCATGTGATATGAGGATACATTATAGGTCATTTTGGGCCAATACCATTGAACAAGTGATTTTCCTCAACTTCTAAAATGCATAACTCCTTCATGTTAAATCCAAATGAGATCAAATTTGTGACCAAATTGAAGGACTTTGAGAGATATACAACTTTTATAAAGGAACTTATATCATTTGAAGCCCATAGAAAAAGTTACTCAAGGTGGAAGAAGTGAACATATGGCTTGGTACTTAGAATTTTTTTTGATATGTTTGATTTTCCAAACTTCCACGTCAAAATTTATCATGATCCAAGCTTCATATGAAAAAGTGTTCAACGTGAAAGTTGTTCCTCTTGATCTAACCTTTCCAAAAGTTCCAAATTTATCCTATTTGGACAAAGTATGAGTGACTTGCGCATGGCTTAAAGTTGAATGACCATTTGGCATATTTGAACTTCCACTTTCCATACACAAATGCATGGCTTGTTAACATGACTTCGGCATTGCTTGCACATGATTTTGGACCGGAATGCATCATTACATGGGCCTGTCACACGCCCATGTA
Organism: Lathyrus oleraceus; assembly: GCF_024323335.1. Taxonomy (NCBI): domain Eukaryota; kingdom Viridiplantae; phylum Streptophyta; class Magnoliopsida; order Fabales; family Fabaceae; genus Lathyrus; species Lathyrus oleraceus. Next base: position 68,888,023 of record NC_066581.1, on the reverse strand, counting down.
TCCATGCAAAGGCATTTTACTATTTTTGAACTTTGAAAAGAAGTGTGCAAATATCATTGCCTTAGCCTATAAATAGAAGCCCTTTCACTCAGGATTGAGGACCCTTGCGCGCCAGCTTTGAATCTCCAACACTAAACCCTGACATTCAAAGGATAACCTTGAGGATTTCCATTGAAAAATGAGTTTGAATCTCTACTATTTTGAGATTCAAATCTCCAAGAGTCCTGTTTCTTTCTTGATCCATTTCCACTCCATCAAGCATCCAGAGCAAGGCCAAGCACAATTGAGAGCAAGACCGTGTCCATCTGAACCTGCAGTGAAGGTGAATTTCTAAATTTTTCATCTATTTGATTCTCACTCAATTCTCTATAATTCTTGTTGATTTTTGGTTGTCTGAAGTCCTACCAATATAGGCAACAAGATTGAGTTGCTTAGAGGTCAAATCGAACCAACTCAGATCATGATCCTCAAAATTCAACTCCCTGTATCTTTCAATATACTTGGAGTTAGGTAAATTTGAGGCCATATTCGAGATCCTGAGCATTTTTACTTTAAATTCATGTCCTCCTTTTTTACTTTGGTGATGGTTAAAGGTGGACCAGTCCAGTGAGGTCCACCGGAGAAGAAAACCAGAGCTCTGGCTCCGGCGATGCGTTGGTGTGTCTCCAAACCACAGGATCCTCTTATTTTGTTTTAATCTTGAGCGTCCAAACAGATTACCACGCATGTGGCACATTGACTAGAGTCCATCATGGAACACGCGCTCTGATCCACTTGATCTGCCACCTCAATTATGAGGGAGATCAAGTGGTCCACGTTATTTTAACATTTTCTGATTTTCATTTTAATTGACTTATTTTCATTAATTCATATTAATTTTAATATTGATCCAAAAAATATGGGACTTTCACAAAAAATTCTCAAATATTTTTCTCTTTCATTTTCTGAATTAAAATTATTTTTTGGATCAACATTAATATTTTTCATGATTTAATTGTTTTTGTGCAAATTTTTAATTTTTTAAAAATAATTTGAAGTTTCCAAAAATATTGAATTTTTTTCTCCAAGATCCTTTGACCTTGTTTGACCTATGATAAATCTCATGGCCATTTATTTTGTGTTTGATTTGGTTTTAGGATTTTGACCAACCATAATTTAATTTAATGCATTCTTAATTGATTTTTAATTGTTTAATTGCAAATAAATTATGTTGAGCTATTTTTATTGACTTGTTGAGTTTGACTGTTGTTGTTGGGCCTTGGTCAAGGTTGATTTAACTTTTTTAAGTTAAAATCATTGGATTTAGAGGATTGATGAAATGTACATTTCATCTCCCAAAATGAATGAATGATTTTAATTTGATAAAAGTCCTCCTTTGACCAATTTGTGTAAATTTCATTTCCCCTCCCTCTTCATCTCAATCCCATTCCATCCCCATCCATTTCTTTGACCTATGATATCTTTATATCCTAAGACTAGTTGATTGCAAAATTAACATAAGTATGGATGAGATTAGATCCACCCTTTTGCCATTTTCTTTTAAGTGTGGTATGTTTTAGGAGTATGGTTCATAAGTCCAATTATGATTGCTTAAAATAGCGCTAAATTTTGACACAAAAGGCATATCATTCTAGTAAGTGAGATTGTAAGTCTCCCCCCTTTCATGGTATTGTGTGGAAATTTGGCCTTTTTTCCTTCCTTTGGAAGATGTCTTGGTTTAAGGATCCATGTTTGTGAATAGTAGGTTGAGTGTTCTCCAAAGAATGACTTAAACAACAAAAAGCAAAAGCAATACTAACTTATAATCAACTAACCATTTAACTAACATTTAATTTCAAACTCTTTACTTTTATGCACTTTAAATTCAAGTCTTCATTCATTTTCCATTATTCATACCATTTAACTTATTTACTTTAATACCATTTTCACTTTGCTCACTTGAGCCATATTTCGTGATTATATTGAGATTGTACATACTTGTTTGTGTATTTTGTTTGTGTTTGTGGTCTTTTGACCTTAATGTACATAATAACAACAAAAACTCTAAAAAAGGATTTGTGTGGACTGTTGGATTTGATCTGAGACATTGCACTTAGAGTTAGGCAACATTCCCTATGCAAAAGGATTTGGCAAGAAAAACTTTCATCTGATGCAAGTATTGAGACCCCCTTTTGAGTTCATATGCTACATGGTCTTGATGAAGTTGTTACTTTGAACTTGTGTCTAATGCCTATCTCTGAGCCATTCAAGGAGTATCTCATCTGATACATGGGAGATTATGAAGAAGATCATGAAGTTGCTAAGCTTGGATGTGGCTATCTTTATTTGATGTCTTGCTCTTCATCTTGCTATTTGTGTATTGATATTGCCTGATTATAAAGTCCAAGGGAAGTTTGGGTTTCTATATGACATTCTTGTCTATTGGATTGCATCCCATTGGTCAGATCTTTTCAACTCTTCACTTTTAATTTTTTGCTTAGGATTAGGCTCTTCATCTCCTCCCACTTCTTTAATTTCAAATCTCTCCCCCCTTTCAAAATCTTCTTTGCTTGTGATTTCTAAACTTAAACCTTGTTGCAAATTAGAAACTTTCGCCTTATGTTGTTGCATTTTCAAACTCTTTTCTTAAGCAAATTTATAAATGAACTTAATTATACTTGACTTAAAATTTCAAAATACAAAAAGAACTAACACTCATTCAAACATTTTTTAGGCCTTTTGTGCCTCTTTTAAACTTAAACTTTTGTTAAAAGCAATGCACTCACTTTGAAATTGTTACCACGAATTACGAGGTTTTGATCCCTCATTTTATGTTGGTACGTAGGCACAAGTCCAAAGATCTTGTCAAACACAAAAATATAATTAATGAATTCTTTTCTCATCCCCACATTCTATTTATTGCAAACATCATTTTATACCAAAACACATGTACACACAAAAAAGGGCTCCCTAGGAGTACCTAGGACACTTTGGGTGCTAACACCTTCCCTCTGTGTAACCAACCCCCTTACCTGTAACCTCTGGTATTTTATTAGTTTTGATTTGAAAAATTCTTATCTTTGGGTTTTGTTCGTACTTTTCCCTTTTTCCTTGGAAACAATAAAAGCATGGTGGCGACTCTGGTTTTATTGACGTTAAATTTTATCCATAGCTTAATGATCATGAATTTACCGCTACAAAAACATGTATATTTTGTTTGTTTTATTGCAAGAAAAGAGAGTAGGTGAAAGAGAAGAAGAGAAGAGGAAAAGGAGGAAGCCCTGGAAAAATCATGTAGGACATCGCACGTGTGATAGGGCAATATCGTGCATGTGATGGATACATAATGCACATGATAGAGATGTTGGGGGAATCTATAAACCGTTGGTTTCGCACGCGTAATGGACGCATGACGCACGTGATATAGATGTTAGCTGAGAGACGTTTGAAGACCGTTAGGATCACGCACGTGATGGATGCATAAAAATCTCGATGGCAACGGAAACATGGCCTATAAATAGAGATTTTGAGTCTCTTCTCCTCACAACTCTCTTTCTACTTTTTCTTCATCTAAAATTTTCTCTAATCACCAAGTTCTGCTTAATTTTTCTATATGAAGTATTATTTTGTTGTGTTGTTGCATGTAATATGGCTTCAAAAAGAGGAAGAGTTACAAGAGGTTCATCTTCAAGAGCTTCCTCCGCACCGACTGCCCCCACTTTTCCCAATCTGAAGTTTCTTTCAGAAGCTAATACAGAAAAATATCTCAAGTTGGTTGACTACCATATAATGAGATAGAGCGTTTGTATGCAATGACCTGAGAGGCTTTAGAGAAGTGGTAGAAATGTTGCAACAACGACATTAGGTAAGTTTAAATAATTTAATTCATGAAACCAATAAAACCATAGGCCTATAATTCTATGCAAATGCGAATTTTAGCAAGGTGGGCACCTACACTTTTTATGTGTGAAGTAACTATATCGATTACTCTGCTAGTGTTATTAACTATCTTTTCAATCTTCAATATCATCTTGTATGTGCTCTTAGGACCTATAGAAATGAGCATCGGGTGATAAACAAAGCCATGGCCCAAAAAATACTTGAGGCTCTCTGTAGACAAGGGGTGGAGTCTGTGATTGAGTTGGGGTTAGTGCTGCGACTTAAAACCGCTGAATTTTGCCAAAATCTGAGGGTGTGGGCCTAATTTTTTGTGCAGACTATAGAAGTCACGTCTAACCAATCACAATTTATTGTGAAGCGATGTTTAAGACTTTTTGAACTTTTTAGGGGTGAGCCAATAGATTTGGTGCACTTAATTTTCTGAAAATATTAAATATATGGATAACACTGCGCAACGAGCTTGTGGGTATTTTTGTGTTATTAATGAATTGTGTAGGAGAGCCAGAGTACCCATCTACCCCGAGGACGAGATTATAGGTCCAAAAGCACCAACCAACGCTTCAAAAATGAGGAGGTTACAACATAATCATTGTAAGACCCCAAGTTTGACCCTAAGATCCCTCATGATATCTCATCATATGCATTAGCTTTGGGATCACACCTTGGCATCCTCCTTACCCCTCATTCATTGGGTTTTCATTGGGAGAGGTCACCAAGCATATTTGATTGTATCATACTTTATTTTTAATTATTTACTAACCAAAATACCAAAAATATGTCTATTTATAGCTTCGTTTCTTTTATAGGTAGTGTGTGTGTTCACCTATGCTTCATCAAGCTTATATATAGGATTTAAGACCCTCAATGCAAGGAGACTAATCAAGCGATGGTTCACATTGACTCTAGACATCATATATGGGTCCCCATGATCTTCACATATCATTTTGATCAAGAGATCATCAAGAGTTTGAAGCTTGTTTGCATTGGAAGTCGTAATTCATTTGGGTATCTTGTGTGACTTCCTCAACAAGTTTCTTCATAATTTGATCATATATTTCAAGGGATACTTCATATTACATCATCCTATACATATATGATCCTTCACGAGTCCAATAGATCAAGAGAATTTCAATTTTGCAAGTTGGTTCATGGTGGTTGACCAGAGAAAGTCAACTGGTCAAAACTGGGATTCCCTAGACCCTATACAATTGTTGTCATATGAAACTTATTCCAAGAGCAACATAACTCCTTATGACATTCCAAACAACTTTCATGTTGAAGTCAAGAACTAGTTTTTCTTGGAAAGTCATTTTTTATGGTGAATGATTATAGGTCATTTTGTTTGAACCCTAATTAGGAGGTCAACTTCCAAGGACCATAAATTGGTCAATTTTTATGAGCTGAAATCCATTCAAGTTTCATGATCAAATTAAAGGTGTCCTCTATAACTTTGATTCTTGGAAGAAATTCAAATTCAACTTTCAAGTGCATGTGCCAAGAGGAAACATTATAGGTCATTTTGGGCCATTACCATTGAACAAGTGATTTTCCTCAACTTCTAAAATGAATAACTCCTTCATGCCAAATCCAAATGAGGTCAAATTTGTGATCAATTGAAGAGGTTTGAAATAGCTACAACTTTAATGACGGAACTTTTTTCCATTTGAAACCCATAGCAAAAGTTATTCAAGATGGAAGAAGTGAACATTTGACTTGGTACTTAGAAAACTTTCAAATATGTTTGATTTTCCAAACTTCCACCTCAAAATTCATCATTATCCAAGATTCAAATGGAAAAGTATTCAACATGAAACTTGTTCCCCTTGATCTCACCTTTACAAAAAGACCAAGATCATCTCATTTGGCCAAGAATTTGGAGGACTTGCGCATGGTTTCTTCATAAGGGTTCATTTGGATGAAATTCATGATCACATTCCAATTACCATTGCATGATCGCATGACACACTTTCAGCATTGCACATGAGGAAGTTTGGTCCTGATTGCATCATTTCATGGGCCTATCACACGCCCATGCAAGCATGCAAGAGAGATTTCTATTTTTGGCCAATTTAAGGAAATGTGTAGGAAGCAACTGCCTTGCCTATAAATGAGAACCCCATTGCTCAGAATTAAGGAGACCTTGCCCAAGCTTTTAACCTACAATCCAAACCCTCACCATTAGAGGATAGTCTTGAAGGTTTTCATTTGAAAATCGAGTTTCAAATCTTCTTCTGTTTTGAGATTGAAACTCCAAGAATCCAAGCATTTCCTTGATCCAATTCAACTTCTGCAAGCTTCTGAAGTCAAGCCAAGGCCAACTGGAAGCAAGATCAAGCAAGTTTCAAGCTCCCTCGAAGGTGATTTTCCAGAATTTTCATCTCTTCGATCCTCTCTCAATTCTTCACCATTCTTTGTGATTTTTGGTTGGCTGAAGTCCTACCAATATAGGCAACAAGGTTGAGTTGCTTTGAGGTCAAATCGAAGCAACTCAATTCATGATCCTCAAAATTCAAATCCTTGTATATTTTTATATACTTGGAATTGGAGAAAATTAAGGCCAGATTCGTGATCCTGAGCATTTTCTCTTTGAAATAGTGTCCTTGTTTTTAATTTTCTATTTAGATGAAGTTGGACCAGTCCGGTGGAGGTCACCGGAGAAGATGACCGAAGCCCTAGCTTGGATGGTGTGTTGTCACACTTCCTGGTCATCTGATCATGTTTGGATATTCTAATCTGGACCTTTGGTTTGCATTACCACACGTACAACGTGTTGACTTGAGTCCAACATGGAACGCGCGTGTGTGGCCATCAGATCAGCCACCTCAATTAATGAGGGAGATCTAATGGCCCTTGTTTTTTCTTATTTTATTTTAATTTCTAATTTTATGTTTAGTCCTTTTATTTTGTTTAATTCATATTAATTTCATTTTTAATCCAAAAAATATGGGACTTTCACCAAAAAAAATTAAATATTTTTCTCTTTCATATTCTAAATTAAAATTATTTTTTGGATTAATTTTGATATTTTTCATGAATTAAATGTTTTTGTGCATATTCTTAATTCTTTAAAAATACTTCTAACTTTTCAAAAACCATGAAATTTTTTGTCTAAGGTCCTTTGACCTTGTCTGACCTAGGATAAATCTCTTGGCCATTTATTTGTTATTTTGAAGAGATTTTAGGTTTTGACCAAATTAAAATGTATTTTAATTCATTTTTAATTGGATTTTTTAATTGATTAAATGCTTAAAAATTATGTTGAGCCATTTTTATGGTCTTGTGATGTTTTACTTTCTGTTTGGGCCTTGATCAAGGTTGATTTTACTTTTGTTGGATCAAAACCATTGGATTTAGGGGATTGATGAAATGTACATTTCATCTCCCAAAATGAATTGATGGCTTTGATTTGATGAAACTTCTCCCATGACCAATTTGTGTTTCTATTTCCCCCTCCCTTTTCATCTTCACCCCTATTCTTTCTCATTCCCTCATTTGACCAATGAAATCTCTAATGTTTTAAGGCTAATTGGTTCATCAATGACATTGTGTCAGATGAACCAATACAAGTATGACTGAGATAGGTCAATCCCTCATTTTATTTTATTTTAGTGTGTGGTGTGTTTTAGGAGTTTGGTTCTTCATACCAAACCTCTAACATGCATTAACACCTAAATTTGTATTGCCCGGCCTCAGATAGTTGTGACTTCTACATAAGTTCAATTACGATTGCTTAACATAGAGCTAAATTTGACCCTAAAGGCATATCATTCTAGTAAGTGAGATTGTAAGTCTCACATTCTTCATGGTATTGTGTGGAGACTTGACCTTTTTTCCTTTCATGAGAGCTAGTGACATACTTGTTGAATTATCCAAGTTGGAGCCCTTCTCATGGAAGATGTCTTGGTTTAAGGATTCATACTTGTGAAAGAATGGTTGAGTGTTCTCCAAAGAATCACTTAATCAATTAAAAATACCACTGACACTTGGCTAACGTTTGACTAACATTTGACTATCTCTTATTAATATTACTTTACTTTCAAGTCATTTACTTTATACAATTTAAATTTCAGTCATTTATCATTCATTGCCATTTACATTCCATTTAACTTGTTTATGTTTATGTCATTTTCCTTTTGCTCATTTGAGCCATATCTTGTGATTGTATATATTTGTTTATGTGTTTTAACTTTGTTTATGGTATTAGGACCTTAAAACACCTAATAAGAACAAAAATCCAAAAAATATTTGGTGGACTGTTGATCTTAATCTGAACTATTGAACTTAGAACTAGGCAACATTCCCTGTGCAAAAATGACTTGGCCAATGCCAACATTTTGAGACTGAGCTATTATAAACTGAGCATTCATCTGATGCAAGTCTTGGGATTTGTTTGAATTCATCTGCAACTCTGTCTTGGTGATAATTGTCATGTCGACCTTGTGTCTGATGCTTTGTTTTGAGTTGATCAAGGAATATTTCATCTAATATATGAGAAGACAAAGAAGACTGCTAGCTAGGGGAATTGCTTGCTTGGATGTGGCTATATTTATTTGATGTCTTGATCCTCATGATGTTTGGATATTGCTAATTGCTTATGGTTTATTGCTTGATTCAAAGTCCAAAGGGAAAGTGGGTTTTCTATATGACATTCTTGTTTGTTGGATTGCATCCCATTGGTCAGATATTTTCAACTCTCAAATTTTAAATTTGTACTTAGGATATCCTCTTCATCTCCTCCCACTTCTTAAATTTCAAAGTATCTCCCCCTTTTCAAAAACTTATTTTGCTTGTGATTTCAAACTTAGACTTTGTTTAAAGGATGAGAAACTTTGGCCTTACGCCAATGAATTTTTAAACCTTTTTCTTAAATCAAATTTATAAATAAACTTAATTATATTGACTTTAAATTTCAAAAAGACAAAAATAACTAACAACTCCATTCAAACTTTTGGCCCTTGGTGTAAGAACAAAGTTGGTTCTACAATGTATCTCTAAGATTTTGATGATAACAAAGGATGAAACAAAAATGGTACTCTAACGAATTTTTTATTAAGTATGCAGGACTTTGATCAAATAATCAGATAGATAAATACATCAGATACAGAATTCAACTATCAGATGCTACTCAGAGAAAACGCGTCCAGAAGGTTCTGGCTCTAATCAACAAAGGTACCAGCAAATTTGGAAGAAGTCAGCAACTCTGGCAAAGAAGACTGAATCTAGACTCTGAATCTGAAGAAGTCAAGAGCATAGACAAACTTTGATGTGGTCAGATAAAAGCAACCTCTAAAGTTGAACTCTGACTAACAAGACTCTAATACAAATTCACCGGTTCAGAACACGTAACCATGAAGAAATCTGGTTTTGGAAAGAAAGTATTTCTAGAAGGAAATTATGACGCACACAAAACTGTTTTAGAAAGAAACAAGGAGAGTAATGACAATAAACATTCTTCAATTACCAAGATCTTATCATCACTCTAACGGTTCTTCTCAACGCCTATATAAAGGACTGAATACTTCACAAGAAGACACACCTGAGACACACAAGAATACAAAAACTCTCATTCATTCTCTCTCATTTTTCACGAGCTGTTGCTTTCACGTGAAAAGCTATTGTTCTTATAATTCTGTAATATTTGCTTTTTGTTAGAAGCACATTGCATTACAAATCATATTTTTTGCTAAGATATTTCCTCAAGTGACTTTGTGCAGTCTGAATACTTGAGAGGGCTAAGGGATTATTCTCTTAGACGGTTATTTGTGTAATCTTTCAAGATTAGTGGATTAAGACCTTTTTGAAGGCGAAATCACCTTGGTAGGATGGACTGGAGTAGCTTTGAATTTCAAGCGGACCAGTATAAAATTCTGTGTCATATTCCTTTTTATTCTCTGTGTGTTTGATATCTCAAAAAGTTTTTATTTCCAAAAACAATTCAAACCCCCTTTCTTGTTTTTCTCTACCTTCAATTGGTATCAGAGCTACGACTCTGTTATTGATTTTCTAATCAAACACTTAACAGTGTAGAGAGATTCAGCGTGAGAAAAACTATGGCCAACACCAATGAAAGAGATAGTTACAATGCTAAACCTCCAATCTTTGATGGAGAAAAATTTGATTATTGGAAACACATAATTGAAAGTTTCTTTCTGGGCTACGACGCTGATCTATGGGATATAGTCACAATTGGATACACACCATCTGTGACTGACGTTGGCGTTGCCATCCCCAGAAACAAAATGACAGATGATCAAAAGCGTGAATTCAAAAACCATCACAAATCTAGAACGATACTACTAAATGCCATTTCCTACAATGAATATGAAAAGATCACCAACAGGGAAACAACTAAAGAAATACTTGACTCCCTGAGGATTACTCACGAAGGAAATTCTCAAGTCAAAGAGACAAAGGCTCTGGCTCTAATTCATAAATATGAAGCCTTCAAAATGGAGGACGATGAAGCTGTAGAGGTAATGTTTTCTAGATTTAAAACTTTAATTGTAGGACTCAAAGTTATGGACAAGGGCTACACAACTGCAGATCATGTCAAAAAGATAGTCAGAAGCTTATCAAAGAAATGGAGACCCATGGTCACAGCCTTAAAGTTATCCAAAGATCTGAACAATATCAGTCTTGAGGAACTCGTCAGTTCACTCAGAAGCCACGAGATAGAACTCAAGGAAGATGAGCCTCAAAAGAAGATCAAGTCTGTAGCACTGAAGTCCGGATATGAAAGACGCAAACCAGAAAGAAACAAAGCCTTCCAAGCTAAAGAAGAAGACAATGGCGACTCTGAAAATGAAGAATCTGACGATGAAGAAGAGTTATCCCTTTTGACCAGAAGAGTTAAACAACTTTGGAGAAAAAGGAATAATAACTTCAGAAGACCAAGACCCAAGGGAGATCGCTCAGAATCAACTTCCAAAGGTAAGTCAAACAAAGAAATAACATGCTATGAATGTAAGGAAACATGTCATTATAGAAACGAATGTCCCAAGCTGAAGAAAGAAAGCTCAAGAAGAGAAAATTTCAAGAAAAGTTCATTCAGAACCAAAAAGGGATTGATGGCCACCTGGGACGACAGTGAATCTGATTCATCTGAATCAGACTCTGAAGAACAGGCAAATGTTGCACTCATGGCTATCACCTCCAGAAATACATCAGATGGAGAATCTGACTCTGAAGAAGTATTTTCTGATATTTCTCGCTCTGACCTTGAATCATGCTTTTCTGAAACTCTAAACTCATATCAGAAACTTAAACAAAAATTTAAGGCTTTAAAAGGAGTTCTTGAAAGAACTATCAAAGAATGTGATAAGCTTGAGATAACTGCTTCAGAACTAAAAGATGAAAATCAAACTTTGATAAAAGAAAGAGACTCCACAAATAAACAATGTTTGAAACTTGAAAAAGCACTATCTCAAGCCCCACAAACTTCTAACACAATGATATATGAATATGAAAAATATTTTCAAAAGTTTCTGAAAAATGGGATAGAAAGGAGTAGAATGGCATCCATGATTTATGGAGTAAGTCAGAATAATAAAAGAGGAATAAGGTATGTCCCCAGTGAAGATAAATCTTCCACAGATGACAAACCTAAATCTCCTTTTTCTTATCACTACACACATACACAAGCACAACGTTTTGATAATGCTAGAAAACCCAAAGTTCTAAGAAACTCTGGGAAAACTAATCATGAAGGACCCAAAAGATTCTGGGTACCAAAGGATAAGATTGTTCATGTTGCAGATATCTTATGCAGCAGAGTTAAGACACCAATCATGGTACCTGGACTCTGGATGCTCGCGACACATGACGGGAAGAAACCATATGTTCCAAAGCCTAGAATTTAAAGATGCTGGTTTCGTAGGTTTCAGAGGAAATCAGAAAGGAAGGATCAGAGGCTCCGGAACTATTGGTAATGGCTTCCCTCTATATCTGATGTTCTCCATGTATAAGGATTAATGCATAATATGTTATCAATAAGTCAATTAAGTGATAACGGTTATGATGTAATCTTCAATCAAAAAACATGTGAAGCAATTAATCAGAATAATGGAACAGTCTTATTCACTGGCAAGAGGAAAAACAATATTTACAAGATAAATCTTTTAGACCTAAAAGAACAAAATGTAAAATGCCTGATGTCTGTTCATGAAGAGCAATGGGTATGGCATAGACGCTTGGGCCACATTAGCATGAGAAAACTCTCTCAGCTAAATAAACTCGAGTTAGTCAGAGGCCTACCTAAACTGAAGTACTCTTCAGAAGCTCTATGTGAGGCATGTCAGAAAGGTAAATTTTCAAAAATGTCTTTCAAAAAGAAAAATATTATTTCTACCTCTAAGCCTCTGGAACTTCTTCACATTGACTTGTTCGGGCCTGTTAAGACAGCATCAGTCAATGGAAAGAAATATGGACTAGTTATTGTTGATGACTTTAGTCGCTGGACATGCGTAAAATTCCTAAAGCACAAGAGTGAGTCTCACTCTGTATTCACTAGCTTCTGTTCCAAAGTGCAAAACGAATTTGACTCTAAAATCATCAGAGTCAGAAGTGATCATGGTGGAGAATTTGAGAATAAATTTTTTGAGAAACTATTTGATTCTAATGGAATATCCCATGATTTCTCATGTCCTAGAACTCTACAACAAAATGGAGTTGTAGAAAGGAAGAATAGGACACTCCAAGAGATGGCCAGAACCATGATCAATGAAACAAATCTGGATAAGCACTTTTGGGCTGAAGCAGTAAATAAAGCGTGTTATATTCAGAATAGAATCTCTATAAGACCTATTCTGGAAAAGACTCCCTATGAACTGTGCAAGGGAAGTAAACCCAACATTTCTTATTTCCATCCTTTTTGATGCTCTTGCTTTATTCTGAATACTAAAGAACATCTGAACAAGTTTGATTCAAAAGCACAAAAAGGTATTATGTTAGGATACTCAGAACGCTCTAAAGGCTACAGAGTATACAACACGGAAACCAAAATTGTGGAAGAATCAACCCATGTTAGATTTGATGATAAGCTTGACCCTGAAAAGTCAAAGCTAGTTGAGAAACTTGCAGATCTAGAGATTACTCTTGCAGGTTCTGACGAAAAGACTAAAGCACCAGAAGTATCTGATAAACAAAGTCCATATGCAACTGAAGCCTTAACTATCCAGAAGAAATCAAGAAGTCGCCCCAACATCTATAAAGATTTCATTTTGGGAAACAAGGATGAACCTGTCAGAACTAAGTCAACATTCAAAGTATCTGAAGAAATTCCTCTAGGACTAGTATCTCTGATTAAGCCTACTTCCTGTGATGAGGCACTTCAAGATAATGACTAGGTTCTAGCTATAAAAGAAGAGCTAGATCAATTCTCAAAGAATGACGTCTGGGATCTTGTTCCAAAGCCTAAAGGAACTCATATTATTGGAACCAGATGGGTGTTCAGAAAAAAACTGAACAAAAAGGGAGAAGTAGTCAGAAACAAAGCACGACTGGTGGCACAAGGATACAGTCAACAAGAAGGCATTGACTACAACGAAACCTTTGCCCCAGCCGCCAGGTTAGAATCTATTCGCTTACTTGTTTCATTTGATGTAAATCATTCTATCAAACTATATCAAATGGATGTCAAGAGTGCATTTCTTAATGGTTATATATCAGAAGAAGTTTATGTCAATCAACCTCCAGGTTTTGAAAACTCTAAATGTCCAGAACACGTTTTTAAACTCAAGAAATCACTGTACGGTTTAAAACAAGCTCCTAGAGCTTGGCATGATAGACTATGTAACTTCCTTCTAGAACATGACTTTATTAGAGGAAAGGTTGACTCTACACTCTTCTGTAAAAACATTAGAAATGATCTTATGATATGCCAGATATATGTTGATGACATCATTTTTGGTTCAGTTAACCCTTCTGTATGTCAAGAATTCTCTGAGCTAATGCAGGCAGAATTTGAAATGAGCTTAATGCAAGAACTAAAGTTCTTTCTAGGGATTCAAATCAATCAAGCTTCAGAAGCTACCTACGTTTATCAAAGTAAATACATAAAAGACATTCTAAAGAAATTCGAAATGGCTGAATGCAAACCTGCTAAGACACCTATGCATCCAACTTGCATTCTGGAAAAAGAAGAAATTAGCCAGAAGGTTTGTCAGAAGCTCTATCGTGGTATGATAGGCTCTCTTCTCTATCTGACTGCTACACGTCCTGATATTCTGTTTAGTGTATGTCTCTATGCCAGATTCCAATCAGATCCTAGAGAATCTAATTTAACAGTTGTTAAAAGAATCCTCAGGTATCTGAAAGGAACCCCTAACCTGGGCCTGATGTATGAGAAAACATCAGAGTATAGACTTTCTGGTTATTGTGACGCATATTACGCAGGGGACAGAATGGAATGTAAAAGTACATTTGGGAACTGTCAGTTCTTAAGAAAGAATCTTATATCCTGGGCCAGCAAAAGGCAATCAACCATAGCTCTGTCCACTGCAGAAGCAGAATATATATCAGCATCACTATGCACTACTCAAATGCTCTAGATGAAGAATCAACTTGAAGACCTTCTGATTTTTTAAAGTAACGTTCCTATTTTCTGTGATAATACTATTGCCATCTGTTTAAGTAAGAATCCTATTTTGCATTCCAGAGCTAAGCACATAGAAATAAAACATCATTTCATTAGAGACTATGTTCAGAAAGGGGTAATCACTTTAAAATTTATTGATACAGACCATCAATGGGCTGACATTTTTACCAAACCCCTCGCTGAAGATAGATTCACTTTTATCTTGAAAAATTTAAACATTCAAAATTGTCTAGAATAAAATGTGCCTCTGAAATAGCAAAATAAGACTCTAAAGTAAACACCTGGAATTTATATCTGACTCTGATGCTACTACCAATTATAAGCTATCTGAATCAGAAATCCTCAGGATCCAACCCTTTGGTATTCCTGAAGATCAGATAAAGTAACATGTGGTACATCTTGCATCTAACCTTGGAACTTCTAGACAACTGTCTAGCAGAAATCAAGCGACAGACTCTTGAAATCTCCTCGAGCAGTGTGCTGATTTTGGGATTAGACCTCCATCAAACGTGCTTACTTGGTTAACATGCTGCATTTAATATCTTAACAGTTAAACTCTCTTTCTATTGTTGTTTTGCATGCATCCTAATGTGTATAAATTCATTTCACATATTACACTTGCACATTTTACACACACGACCACACTAAACCCTCTCTCTCTCAGTTCGTCATCTCCTTCAAGAATTCTACAGTTTGCTTCAAGCTCTTCATATTTCAACCTTCATCTTCAACGGTGTTCTTCATGGATTCTCAGCAACAATCAGTTTACAACTTCTCCCAACAAATGAATTCAACGGAGCAAACACCCATTTCAAGTCAACAAACTACAGCAATCACCGGCTTTGTCTCAACCCCAATCTACAGGGAACCTTATATCCTCGATCGTGATCCTCACATCCACCTAGCAACACCATTTGAAAAACTGGAAGTTTTATGTGAGTCACTAGTGGACTTTGAAAACATGAAGAAGAATGGCGTAGCCCTAACTAAAGAGATGAGAATGCAAGGGTGGGATCCCTATTTTCAACGTATCTATGTGCTTATGTATACAAATATGGTGAAGGAGTTCTGGCGTTTCGCAGACTCAGATGATCACTACATTGTCTCCTATGTTCTGGGAGTCAAGATAGTCATCACTGAGAAATCCATTGCCTCTCTTCTGAACATGGAGAAGACAGGAGGCAGACGCATCTACAACATAAACCCTAGGGAAAAATACTTATCCCAGGAAATTAACCCTACCATCTTCCAACAGAGTGTTGAAGGCAAGCATTCCAAGAACAAGGAGCTACATCATAACCTTCGTGCCTAGTTGAAGATCATCTTAGGCACCATTCATCACCGCCCTACATCAAACTCCTCTGACTACATCAACACAGATCAAAAGTGTATCATGTATTGCATTCACAAGGGTCTGAAACTTGATTTGCCTGCACTTCTCTTCAAGTACCTCAGAGACTCAGTCAAAGACACCAGAAACAACATGAAGACCAGGAATTACATCCCTCTAGGGAGACTCACATCAGATGTGTTGATTGAGAGTGGCTTAGTGGATCACCTGATTCACATCAGACTCATGGAAGATGTCACCATTAACATTGGAAGACCGCTAAATGCTCGGAATCTGAAGAGCATGGGAATCATCGATCAAGTCAGAGCCAAACCAACACTTGATACTTCCTGGGAAGCACTCAGGGATCAGAGGGAGATTCCGAACAGACTCTAACTGTTCTCCAAGATTGACCCTCCAGAGGTAGTAGCCTACTATTTACAGGACCTTGCAAATCAAGGGGTGGACATCTCTGACTTCATAGTGGACTTGCTACCTGAGCATCCACCAAACTTCATGAAGAGGATGCGAGAGCCCTCTGAGAAATCCAAGAAGGCGAAGAAAGCAAGGTTGGGAGAATCCTCTAGGTCAAGACCTCCAGTCCCTCTGGCTGGCTCTCCAAGTAAGTTTGTACCTCTCTCTTGCTCTGTTAAAATAAAACCTCTTGCTTCTTCTCTTCGTCAAACCACCCCAATATACACTACCTCTGAAACTCCTCCCTCAACCACCAGAACCTCTAACCCACACTCACTTAAATTCAACCTTGCTACCACCACACTACCCGTTTCAGAAGCAGAAATGATGAATGAAACCACTTCACCATCATCATCACCATCTCCATAATCCCCTTCATACTACGTACTCTCCTCCGACACCGAACCATCTGACCCCCAATCCCCCACTCTGGCTCAGCTACAAGCCCGTGCTCTAGCCTCTCAACAGCCATCACACTCTGAACCTGAACCAGAAGTCATTTCCCCACCTCCTGAACATCCAAATCCCACTACATCTGAACAACCTCAAACACCACCACCTGCACAACAACCAATCCACTCTAAACCACAACCAACCCACTCACCATCTGAACCACACCCAGAACCTGAACAAACAACACAATTACCCTCTGTCATTCCCACACCCACAACTTTCATTGCCTCCATAACTCCCACACTAAATCTCAGTGCCCCCAACTCACCTTCTCCATCCTCCCCAGCATCTGACACTGAACCAGAGACTACACTTCCTACCCTAGAAGAATCAATACAGGTTTTTGCAGAGTCTTCAGTGGAGAAGATCAAGTCTCTTACAATCAACTATGGCATCAGTGATGATCCCTCTGCAGTAAGGGTCCACTAGAACAAAGTGATCAGTTGGATGACCTCTGAAGCCTTCAAACTGAAAGGCCTCACTGAACAAGTCCGCAATGACTTCATCAGAGATGCTAGTATCAGGCTCCAAGACCGCTTGGCCAGAGAGGCTGAGGAACGAGCTAGGAAGGAAGCTGAAGAGAAAGCATGCCAAGAAGAATAAAAACGGATCAAGGAAGATGAAGAGAAGGTTGTTGTTGATGCTGCTAATGTGGCTGCTCCTGAGGCTGAGGCAAAAGCTAAAGCCGACACTGAAGAACCAGCTCATATTGCTGAAGAAGCAACTGCCAAGGACAAAGCTGATGCATAGACTCATGGGGAGCACTCCAACTCTGGGTTCGTCCCTCTGGTATTGAAGACTCTGGAGGAACTGCAGAAAGAACAACAAGTGGTTCGGGCTAGGCTGGATCAACAGGAATCTGTCAACAACAACATTCAGAACATGTTGTCTCAGCTGCTCCAAAGGATGCCTCCACCCCCAAACCCTTAGACACCTAGGATATTTGCTTGTTGCCTTTCTGATTTTGTTGTTTCTTTTGCTTTCTGATATTCGACCTCTGTGTTGATTATCTGTAACTGCTCTCTTTACTAATATCAACCGTTTTTTGCTATGTCTTTTTGATTCTGACAAAAAGGGGGAGAACTAAAACAGCTCTGATGGAAACATAACTAAATCTTCTCAAAGCACTGCAAACATTATTAAAAATTTATTACTAAATCAATGACTAAAGATATGCAGGAAAGTAGCTAAAGCACTAAACCAAGGAAGGTCCGGTAAGAACTTCTTATCTATCTAAGAATATAACTCAGGGGGAGTCCTCTTCCCTATCTGATCTAAGAAATTATGTATTGTTTCACCTCTACTCTGTATTGTTTTGTCATCATAAAAAAGGGGGAGATTGTAAGAACAAAGTTGGTTCTAAAATGTATCTCTAAGATTTTGATGATAACAAAGTATGAAACAAAAATGGTACTCTAATAAAAAATTTATTAAGTATGCAGGACTCTGATCAAACAATCAGATAGATAAATACATCAGATACAAAATTCAACTATCAGATTCTACTCAAAGAAAACGCGTCCAAAAGGTTCTGACTCTAATCAACAAAGGTACCAACAAATTAGGAAGAAGTCAGCAACTCTGGCAAAGAAGACTGAATCCAGACTCTGAATCTGAAGAAGTCAATAGCATAGAGAAACTTTGATGTGGTCAGATAAAAGCAACCTTTGAAGTTGAACTCTGACTAACAAGACTCTGATACAAATTCACCAGTTCAGAACGCATAACCATGAAGAAATCTGGTTTTGGAAAGAAAGTATTTCTAGAAGGAAATTATGAGGCACACAAAATTGTTTTAGAAAGAAACAAGGAGAGTAATGACAATAAACATTCTTCAATGACCAAGATCCTGTCATCACTCCAACGGTTCTTCTCAACGCCTATCTAAAGGACTGAATACTTCACAAGAAGACACACCTGAGACACACAAGAATACAAAAACTCTCATTCATTATCTCTCATTTTTCACGAGTTGCTTCTCTCACGTGAAAAGCTATTCTTCTTATAATTCTGTAATATTTGCTTTTTGTTAGAAGCACATTGCATTACAAATCATATTTTTTGCTAAGATATTTCCTCAAGTGACTCTGTGCAGTCTGAATACTTGAGAGGGCTAAGGTATTATTCTCTTAGACGGTTGTTTGTGTAATCTTTCAAGATTAGTGGATTAAGACCTTTTTGAAGGCGAAATCACCTTGGCAGGGTGGACTGGAGTAGCTTTGAATTTCAAGCAAACCAATATAAAATTCTATGTCATATTCCTTTTTATTCTCTGTGTGTCTGATATCTCAAAAAGTTTTTATTTCCAAAAATAATTCAAACCCCCTTTCTTATTTTTCTCTACCTTCACTTGGTGCCTTTTCTTATTAACCTTTTGTTAAAAGCAATTCACCAACTTTGAAATTTTTACCACGAACTACGAGATTTTGATCCCTCATTTTTATGTTGGTACGTAGGCACAAGTCTGAAGGTCTTGTCAAACACAAAAATATAATCAATGAATTCTTTTCTCATCCCCACACTCTATTTTTCTCAAACATCTTTTATACCAAGCACATATGTACACATAAAAAGGGCTCCCTAGGAGTACCTAGGATACTTTGGGTGCTAACACCTTCCCTCTGTGTAACCAACCCCCTTACCTGTATCTCTGGCATTTTATTAGTTTTGATTTGAAAACTTCTTATCTTTGGGTTTTGGTCGTACTTTTCCCTTTTCCTTTGGAAACAATAAAAGCGCAGTGACGACTCTGGTTTTATTGACGTCAAGTTTATCCATAGTTTGATGGTCATGAATTTACCGCTACAATCACCCAGCAGAAGCAGCTCAACATGATCAAGAGGATAATCTAGTAGAGAACAAAGAAGAATTCTACCAACCTTAGTTGCAGTAGCAGGCAGTGCAAGTGCAAGGAAATCAACATGCATCCGAGTTTCAAAGAAGAACGGAAGCTCATGAAGTGGGGGTTACAAGGTGGCTAACAAACTTTTCACCCACTTTGTATGTTGAACCCCCGAGATTCGCTCTTGCATTCAGAGCTTCTACAACCAGCAAAAAGACTGCATACCTGCTCAAAGTTTGAGAGCACGCTTTGCAAGCGCCGAAGAGATGGAGAATTACTTCACAAATCAAGATCAAGATAAAGCAAGGAGAAGAGATAACATGAGAGCATAATGGACCCGGAAAAATAATTATTTCAACAATACTGTGAATGACACGCATGATCTTTTTCGCAATGATAACATATGGAAAGACATGTATCTATTTTTTTTAATTATTAGAAGTTTTTTATTTAGAATGTGTCCCTAATGAAGAGTAATAGCACTTATAAGTATTCTTCTCCATTGTATTAATTCAATAATGTTTGTCTTTAATGAACAAGTTTGCATCTGTTGCTTCTTTCAAATTTACAAAAATTACAACTTTAGGATTGAACAAATGAACCAAAAGCACCATCCGAGAAACTTGATCATCTGGAAAGTAACTTACAACATGAAAGAAAAGGATTAAAGAGGACTCAAGAGACTTGTACTCAAGCTTTAGATACCTTAACTAGTAAGGTTTGAGCCAAATAAATTTCATTGTTTACTATTCCTTTCATAGAGTGTATCAATGCATTATTGTTTTATCAGGTTTGAACTATTTCCGATTAAATTTGTCTGGTTTGATTTACACACATTGAGGAAATTGTTTGCTTTGAACACTGAGTCTTTTTAACCACCCTGTAGTAATAGGATACGTCTATTTCTAACCACTTTGAGCTTAGCCAAAAAAAATTCAATGACTTAGCCTCATTTATTAGCCATATGACTTGAAATAGTACATCTTTCCTCCCTATCTTTAGAGTTAGGTAGAAATTTTAGTTCTAAACTTGTGTGGAAAAGAATAAGTTTGGGGTTACTCTTGGAAGTGAGCAAAGTTTAAAGTTTGGAGTTGGGGGGTACTAGAGAAAAAAAAGTCAAAAATTCAAAAAAAAAATGAGAAAATAAGAAATTAAAAATAACTTCTTCAAAAAAAGAGAAAAAGAATGCATAATGAATAGTGAGAACCAAAATAGCAAAATATCTAGTACCATTAATAAGAAATAGAGTGTTATGGTAACAAGGGAGAATTAGGTACCTAACTCCAAAGGTTTAAACCCGTTTTCGCAAAAATGTCATACCCGAACATAAGCCAAGATTCAACCGAAAAATCCCTCAAATGTGTGTGTTTTGATTACTTTGACTAATTCTATTAAAACATGATCAAACTAAGTATAAATTATTTTACATGTTGATTAAGAGACTACCCTATCAATTGAGTGAGTCATGGTGAGATGAGAGACAGGTTGAGTATTTGTCAAATTTTTAGGATGTTTTCTGAATTTTCTGAATTGAAGTTGGAATTTAGAATGATGGTCAGGTAAAGAAAATTTCATATGGTGATATTCAATTGTTATTTTGCAACTTATTTTTTGTTTGGAATTGGTAGTGCGGGAAAGTTACTTGAAGACAAGCAATGATTCAAGTTTGGGATTGTGATGACACTCTGTCATTGCATGTTTTTGGATGAAGAAACAGATCAAAACAATTCAAATAGGAGAAAAAATGAAGGATAAAGACCAAAGAAAGATGCAAAAATGACCGAGTACGAAGAAATAAGGACTTAGTGAAAATCAGGTGGGAAAAGGAGCAAAAACATGCAGCTACTGGAATAATCACGTACAGCATCGTGCAACATCACGCGTGTGATAGAAAAGTATTGTCATCATTACACACACGATGCAAGCTATCATGTGTGCCATATGTCTTTTTCTGGGGCCATTCTGACGCGTTCTAGACTGATTTGACTAATATAAAAGCGAGTTTGGGGCATCTTTTCAAGGGTTCTGAGTTTTGAGACTGAAAGTGATGGTAAAGAGCACCAAAAGGGAGACTTTTAGAGCATTAGAAGCCATTATAGGTCGGTTCTTCAAGGATTTTCATATGTAATATCCATCTTATTAATTGGTATTTGATTGTACCGTTATGAGTAGCTAAACATCTCTAAGTTAGGTTTTGTTTGATAAACTTATTTTGAACCGATTGGGACATGTGTTTAATTTGTCATTGCATGAATAATTGGAGTTATATTTCTATTCAATTGCTTCTTTTTCTTAATACTTTATATGTGAGATACTCTTTTAATCTGATCTTATGTACATAAGGAATACTGATCATTAGTCTATATGTTGGAATTAGGGCAATTGTTGTCTTACACTGGTTGAATAGGGATAGGAGACCCCGAGTAGTGGCATTTGAATTAACATTCTATTGCATCGCCTAATTTCACTTATGCTGGTTGAATATGGATAGGAGACCTCTAGTTATAATTAGTGACATATACACCAAGGGATTGGGTACAGTGATTGTGTTGATTCTCCGTGGAAATATAATGACTTTCTCATTTATGTAATGCATTAGACATCAGCAGGGGAGAAATAAAGGATTCTAAACAAAAGCTGACTGCTTTCATCTTATTTTAGAACAACTTTTATTTTTTTGCATTCAAACTCACCCCCCCCCCCCCCCCCCACACACACACACACATACACAATTGTTAATTTGTATACTTGCACAATTATTATTTTGTTAAATATTAGTCCTTGTGGAATCTACATCTTTTTATTACTGCGACATTATCGGTACACTTGTCGAGAAGTCATCAATTATCTTCTCTATCTTATTGTATCTCATCCTGATATCAAGTTTTTTTATGTCTGCACGCTTTCAAGCAAACCCCAAAGAATCACACCTTATTGTGATCAAATGCATTTTGAGCTATCTCACTAGGACACCACTTATGGGTTTATGGTACCCCAATGGGATTGGGTGTGCCTTAGTTGGGTGTTGTGATTCCTATTTCGCTAGTTGTAAATTAAATAAGAAAAGTACTTGTCATTTTCTTGGTAGCCCGTCTATCTTCTGACACTGAAATAAACAAACAAGTGTTATGTTATCTACAAAATAAGTTAAATATGTTTTTTTGGTAGTTGTTAAGTAATCTGGATGAAACATCAATTAAGTATTATGGAACTAATTTCAAAATTGTCACAATTAAGTGCGGAAACACTAGCGTGATAAACCTCACTAACAATCTGATACTTCACTCTTGGACGAAACAAAATGATATTATGCCCATTTTATTAGGGATATCATCAAAAAAGTGGATTGCATAATTGAGTGTTTTTTCTTAATCTAATCAACTGGAAGATATTTTTACTATGCCTTTTCCTAAAGGAAACTTCAATTTCATAAGAATCGAGTTTGAAAATTATAAACCAATCATGCGTTGATTAAATTATTAGGTTCCCCTTCTTGTCCTTCATCTTTCTCTTCTCAATGTGAAATGTTTGTTGTGATATGTTTTGTTTATTTGTTTATCTCTGTATTCTTATTCTTCTTCTTTTTCCTCATTTTTTATTATTCAAATGAGGGAAGTATACTCTTAAGAGGAGTAGAGTATACTTTCTTTTTTTTAGGGATATTTTATCATTCCAATCTTTTTCATCATAATCTTTATGTTTTACCATCTCCTTGGAAGTTTCATTGTCATCATAGAAAAGTGGGAGAATGTGTTATGTAGGTAACTATTGTTATGGTGATAAAAAAGAGATGTATGCTATATTATCATAAGCACCTTTTAGTAATAAAAATATTGAAGTAAATCAAAAAATGATGTAAGAAAATTTTGATGTTTGGTACAAAGAAAAAATGCTAAGAATAACATCAAAGGAGTTGAACTCTCTAAAAGCTCGCTTGTGATTTTGTGCCTCAGTTCTTCTTATCTTTTTAAGATCATTAGTTTGTAAAAAGTGTTAGTAGCTCAAATTACTAAATTAATGCACGTACACACACTTATACAAACTTCATTTTTTAAATGCTCTTAAAAAAAATTATGGCCTAAAGCTAAATGATTAGGAAGCACACCAATTAAGAAACAAAATTTTGCTCTCTAACTTATTACACCATGTGTCTAATTGATTATGGGGTGAACTCATCATATAATTGTTTAGAAAATATTTTAATTAATTAGGCTCTGGACCTCACAGTTTCTTTACTAAAAAGCTAGGTCCTAATTGAATATCGTCGCGGGCTAATCGATTAGAGAGCAGCTCCAGCCAAAAATTCTTTCCTTTTTTGGCCAATTTTTTCTATATAACGAGGACTTGTGTTCACTTTTGTACAACACAATAAATCATATATTGTCACTCTTATCTCTTATTAGAAATATTTTCATATGTTTAGAATTACTTTAGTGATAAGAGAGTGAAATAATTAAGATTTGTGATTGTGTAATAGTTGTTGGATCATATATGTTGTAATTGTAAATCAAGAACATCATTCTCTTGTAACATCGATATTACTATAAAGACTGTTAGTTGAACCTGAGTAAAAGTTTGGTTTAAGAATATGGTGGTTAATCATGAGATAAAAGCTCAAATCAATAGTGAAACTCTCAAGGAGAAATTATTATGGGTTAGAGTAGGTCGTGTGGTTTAAGGTAAAACCAGTATAAATCCTGGTGTTCGATTTCCTATTTCTTCTCTTTTATTTTCTTCATAAAGTGACCAAGTAAAATCAATCTTTTTAAAAAATGTTTTCAAAAAATATCTATCATAATTCACCTCTACCATCTTGTGTTTGAGGTCACTTTGTCAACAATGGGTCGATGTCGATGATGTGTGGCTCAGGATACTTAGAGAGTGTGATAGTTTGGGGAGTTCTATTACTTTTCCTAAACGGTCGAGGAATCAATGTATAGTTGCAATGAAAGGGTCTTAGAGACATATGTCGCTACCGGGATTTCACGATAACGAAACCGGGACTAAAGAGATGCCAAAGAGAGGCAAAGTCAGAAGAGTCACCACCGAATTTTATTTAGTTTACCTCTATCGAAGAGGAGAGGGGAAATAGTCGATAAAACCCTCGGAAAGGAGACGCGCACGGGAAGCGCTAAAAGAGAATAAGGAATCGGTCTCACAACCGAGATTTGGGTTCGTAAGTCGGTTACGTAAGGGGAACGTATTAGCACCCCTTACGTCCACGGTACTCCATGGGAACCATTTGGATTGTTCTACATACATGGGATTTATCTATCATTGTTTTATTTTCAAAAGAAAGTGTGTGGAAAAGGGGAGTGTTTTTGTTATTATAATGCTCGCCAAGGATTGGGACCCTTGTGCCTACGTATCACTCATTCGGGGATGAGGAATCAGAGCTCCGTAGTTCGGAGTAGAAAATGTTTGTGTGTTGGTTGATTTTACCTTTAAAAAAAGGTTTTCGGGATGATGCCCTAAGGCACAAAAATGAGTTTGGTGAGTTAAATTATTTTTACCTTGAATAAGGGTTTTATGAAATGAGTGTTTACGATTATATTTTACTAAAGTCTATGGATGGAGGTGATTATTCTAGACAACAAGCCAAGCGTCTTGCATCCAAAATAATCAGAGTAAGGGTAGGAATGATTCATTCTTACTCACTCTCCACCACTTAAGGCTCATGGCGCATAATAATAATCGTAATTATTAAGTATTTTTGAATTTGGTTATGAAAATGTCACTTGACGTTGAATCAAGGGTTTGTTTTATTTTATTATGAAATTTAGCTTATGCAACATGAATGCAAAGTAACCAACAAGAAATTAAAGGGTCTCATTGTAAGGTAGCCCAAGAGAAAGCCTTTTGTGTGCGAAAGTGACCTAAGCTAAATAAAGGATAATGGTCTTACAAATATGTCCCCCTAAGGTGGTGCCGTGATGCCATTTTTACAACATACATGTAAATTACAAATAAAATCCAACATTTACGAAGTGTCACAAAGAGTAATAAAAAATCCTCTAAGCAAATGTCCTAAGATGAAATCCTCTAAGTCCAAGTTGATTAAGAGTGAAATGAATATTTTTGTCTTATCATGTTTTTTTTGTTTTTAATGTTTGATGACAATAAAATAAATAACAAGTAAATAAACATGCATGATGAATTTGTACAATGATGATGATGATTAGTACTTTAATGTAAATTATAAGGTAATGACATAAAAGTAAATTACAAGATAAAGGAACAATATCACAATAATAATGGTTAGTGAATATAAATGATATAAAACAAATATAAGTCAATAATACCAAAATCACAATAACAAAGGTTAATGATAAACAAAATTAATGAAGTATAATTAGTGGTTAGTAACATTTACAAAAATGAATATTTTGAGGACTATTTTTCATAGATCAAAAAGACTCAAAATATGACACATTAAGGAATAACTTATCATTGATGCAAAGTATTGAATATGATTAAAAAATCAACTAACAATAGATTTGTAACAAAGAAAGTTATGCAACCTTAAGTCCATCTATTAATGTTTTTTTTAAAAGAATATGATTTATTCTTTTCCTTTTATTTTTACTCCTCTTTTATTTACCAAGATAATAAGGTAGTAAATAAATTAGCATAATGTAAATAATATAGTTAGATAACAATAAACATAAACATAAAATACTTGTAATAAAGTGAACAATAAAATAAGTTGCAAAAAAATAAAGTGCAATAATATAAATGTTAGAAGTTAGTAGTTAGTGAACATAAACATAAAGTAAATGAAATAAAATGAATAATAAAATAAATTATAAGGAATTAAAGTGTAATAATATAAATGTTAGGAGTTGGTAATTAGTAGTTAGTAACAATAAGCAAATGGATTAGCAAGTTAATGTAAAGACATGGTTTCATCTATGGATCAAATTACTCAAATATGGTTAAAATATAGGCAATTTATCAATGCCTCAAAGTATCATGAATGATCTATTGACCAACCATTAATAGGTTTGAAACATTGAAGATTTAATCAACTTTAAACAACCATGGTCATGATCTAATAGACTTCATCAACCAAACAAATACAACAACAAGTCCATAATAAAAGAAAATGATAACACACACAAAGCAACCACAAAAAGGTGAACAAAAAGATAGTAAGAGCAAAAAATCTCAAAAAAAGTGAGTAAACCAAGTTAATCATTTTTGCAAGATTGAATCTAAACCATCTCAAAAGACCAACCAAGAACAAGCAACCATTTTTAATCAAAAAACAGAACCAAAAAGTTAAAAAGTTTAAGCTAAAATCATTACCCAAAAAATATGAAAAAAGTTAGGTTGAAATGGTGTTGAGCTTGAATGTGAAGCAAGGGGTTTGGGATAAAAATATTTGTGGTGAAAGTTTAGTAAAGGGGCTGAGTTATGAGTGTTAGTGTGAGAAATTTTGAGGAAAAAATGTGAAATGGAAAAAAAGTTGGTGGGGGTGACTTTTGGGAGAGAAAGATTTTTTTGTTTTGATTTAGGTTTGGAGAAGAGGGGGGTTGGATGATATTTTTTCAGAACTTTTGGGGGCTAGAAAGCATGAAAAATGAGGGGAAATAATGCATCTATTTATAGGGAAAGCAAGTGGGTAAGTGGGGGAAACCAAAATGCATTTTCTGTCAAAAAAAAGACTTATTTTTGCTGTCTGCGCAGTGGAAATCGATTTACCCAATTTTTTTTATTTATTTATTTTTAAATCCATGCCTTTGGTTATGAATGTTAATGCAATTATGTTGATGGAGAAATGAATGTATGTATGTGTAATAGGATCATAGATCTGATGAAAGTTATTTGGGGGTAGGGTGATATTTGGGGTATGACAGTTGTCCCTATTTAATTTTCTCGGACCTGAATATATGGATAGAGACGGATTCCAATGTGTTTAAGGTAAGAGAGGATTAAATACTAATGGGAATAACCAGAAATTTGCCCTGCTGGAGAATGTTAGAATTTGTTGGGGATTATGTGTGGTTATGATTATTATGCATGCAATATGATGTATGCACCCTAAGTATCTTCTTAATGAGAAACCTTTGATGTGAAAATACCAAGAAAAAAGTTAAGGGAATAAAACTTCACTAGGGAATGAGAACAGTGGTGACCGCTCCTAGCAACGACCGGGGAAAAACAACATGGTGTTTCTTAGCAACGACTGGAACACCTAACATGTATTGGGGGTCAAACAAACGAATTCAGTGATGATTCTTAGCAATGGCTAGGATACCCGACTTAGTGGGGATGATAAATGATTTCAAATGATGATGCCTGGCGACGGTTGTACCATTTAAACCGGTTGGGGAGAAAAGACAAGGTACGATGATGATTCCTAGCGACAACTAGAATACCCGACTCTTGAGGGAAAAAGGGGTCGTTCAATGGAGATTCTTAGCAACGGCTAGAATACTCGACTCGACTGGAGATACAACTTTTCATGACGGTACAGTGATGATCCTTAGCGACGACTAGAATACCCGAAATCCGTCGGAAAGATCAAACAGTTCAGTGATGATTCTTAGCAACGGCTAGAATACCTGACTCTGCTGAGGAGAATATAGATGTCAAGTGACAATTCCTAGCAATGACTGGAATACCTGGCATCTACTAGAGAAAATAAATTCAAGGATGATTCTCGGCTATGAATGTCTGACTCGGCTTGGGGAATGAGCCCAAAAGGCCTCTAGTTTGAAAAATGAGAATTCAGTGATGATTCTTAACAACGGCTAAGAATACCTGACTCTCCAGGGAAAAGGAAAAATGTGTTTATGACTTCCTAGGGATAGAAGAAGTACAGTGATGTTTCTCAGCAATGGCTAGAATGCCTGACTCCTCTAAGGAAACTTGACAATGAAACGAAACAGCTTAGCGACGATTCCCAACAACGGCTGGAACGAGTGGTTGTGCTTGGGAAATGTTTTAAGGGTGAACATTAATTTTATTGGGGAAAATTCCTAACAACAGTTGGAAAATTCCGAACTCTGACGAGTTAATTTAAGTAAGTTAATGAGATATTTATGATGTGATGTTATGTATGCCAATGCGTGTTTGGGCTTTCATGGGGAATATATGAAATGCAGCGTTTACAAGTTATGCCAAGTATGTTTGGGCTTTACGGAGGAGTGTATTTGGGGAATGCCAATGGTGATTGGGCTTAAAAAGGTGATTGAGGGAAGTGTACTGACTTTCCGATACTTGAGAAATTAGAGCTCGACGTCCAAGCAAGCGCTGAATGTAATGTTTGAGAATTCCTACTGGGGGGAGAAATGATTGGCCAAGTCCAAGGGACTGTGTGGCACCCTCAGGTTGGAAATTCCAAATGCGTTTTGGTTACCTTTAGCAAATTTCGGAAAGAAAAGTAATTCGATGTTGTCTCCCTTGTAGTTTTTTTTTAAAAGGGTCTTTTAATCGAAAATTTCCAATGTAATATTGTTTAGAAAAAAAGTCATACTTCGCAGACAAAGCAAGAAAAGTAAAAATATGGAACACATGTGAGGGAACTGATATTATTGATAAGTAGTCCCAAAAAAAATGGGGATTTTTTACTAAGGAAGCAATTCCTAAAAGAGGTGATTGCGAAAAGAAAACGATAATTGTAATGGCAATGAAACATCTCGGGTTTCCACCAAATTCTAACTCTGCTATAGCCTTTATGCCTTTGGTCGCCCTTTGATCTTGCTTTTTGAAGGATGGTGATAGGATTGACTTGCTGGGGGACCCACATAATTGACTCGCCAAGGAATGAAGAAGGATTCCTTGCGGGATGCAGCCTCTTGCTCTTATTAAATCCCTAATTTTTTCCTAGACTGCCCTTTCGAGTTATCAGTCTTTTGGGATACCCATTTTTGCATAAGTTTCCCTTTCGGGTTTTCAACATATCGGGCTTTCTCTTTTTTTATTATATATATATATATATATATATATATATATATATATATATATATATATATATATATATATATATATATATATATATATATATAGATAGATATTTTAAGCATAGTATTTTTTGACTGCATCCGCATTCACCGGGGATGGAAGATCTTCACCATCCATAGTTGCAAGGATCAAGGCTCCTCCAGAGAAGACCTTTCTTACAACATACAGGCCTTCATAGTTTGGCATCCATTTTCCCCTTGGGTCAGTATGGATTGGAAGAATCTTCTTCAATACGAGGTCTCTGGCCTTTAGGCTGCGGGGGAAAACCTTTTTTTCATGTGCCCTCTTGATGCGCTTTTGGTAGAGTTGGCCATGGTAGATGGTTGCTAAGCATTTCTCATAAATTAAGTTTAGTTGGTCAAATCGAGCTTGTACCCACTCAGACTCATCAAGCTTAACATCTGTCAAAATCCTTAAGGAAGGAATCTCTACTTCGACCGGTAAGACTGCATCCATGTCGTACACCAGGGAGAAGGGAATTGCCACAGTTGAAGTGTGTACGGAAGTACGATAGCCGTATAATGCGAATGGGAGCATTTCGTGTCAATCTTTGTAGGTTTCCACCATCTTTTGCATGATCTTCTTGATGTTTTTGTTAGCTGCCTCAACAACGCCATTCATCTTAGGCCTATAAGGCAATGAGTTGTGGTGGTCGATCTTGAAATTTTGGCATAGCTCTTTCATCATTTTATCATTAAGGTTAGATCCATTATCAGTAATTTATCTTGTTGGGGACCCCATAACGATAGATTATTTCTTTCTTAAGGAATCGAGTCACCACTTATCTGGTAACATTGGCGTACGAGGTTGCTTCTACCCATTTCATGAAATAGTCAATGGCTACAAGGATGAAGCGGTGTCCATTCGAGGCAGTTGGCTCTATGCGTCCGATCACCTTAATACCCCACATGACGAAAGGCCAAGGTGATGTTAGGACATTGAGAGGCGTTGGCGACACATGGATCTTATCGGCGTAGATCTGGCACTTGTGGCAAGTTTGGACGTGGCGATAATAGTCAATCTCCATAATCATCTAGTAGTATTCGGCCCTTAAAATTTTCTTTACCATAGTGCTCCCACTAGCATGCGTCCCAAAGGATCCTACATGAATTTCCATTATAATCTGGTTTGCTTCTTGCTTGTTCACACATCTAAGCAAAACTGAATCATAATTTCTCTTGTATAATACCCCTCCATTTAAGAAGGATTTGGATGATAGTTTTCGAAGATACTTCTTGTCGGTGATGGACGCGTCCACAGGATACTCTTGGTTCTCTAAGAATTTCATGATGTCATAGAACCAAGGATGACCGTCAGCTTCGTCTTCTGCTGTCAGACAGTAAGCAAGTTCGTCCAAGTAGTTCAGGTGAAAGGACGGCACTTCGTTCTTCCACTTAACTTTAAACATGAACGTCAAAGTTGCCAAAGCGTCAGCTAGCTGATTCTCTTCTCGAGGGATGTGGGGGAATGTAATTTCATCGAAGTAGGGGACTAGTTTCAAGACATATTCTTTGTAAGGAATAAGCTTATGATCTCTAGTATCCCAATCTCCTTTGACTTGGATGATTACCAAGGCTGAATCTCCATAGACTTCCAGGATTTTGATTCTAAGATCGATAGCAGCTTCAATATCAAAGATACAAGCCTCGTATTCGGGCATATTATTTGTACATTCAAAATATAATCAGGCGGTGAAGGGGAGGTGGAAATTAGTTGGAGAAGTGATTACTGCCCCAACGCCATTGCCATGAGCATTAGAAGCTCCATCAAAAACCATGGTCCATCGGGATCCAGGCTCGGGTCCTTCCTCGGGACCGGGGATGCTGCAATCCCGAATCAACATGATATCCTCGTCGGGGAATTCAAAACGCATGGACTGATAGTCCTCCAAGGGTTATTGTGCAAGATAATCAGACAATACACTCCCTTTGGTGGCCTTTTAAGTTACATGTTGGATATCGTACTCGGTTAAAGCCATTTGCCATCGGGCGACTCTACCGGTTAGAGTCGGCTTCTCAAAGATGTATTTGATAGGATCCATCTTAGAGATTAACAATGTCGTATGAGTGAGTGATAACGCGAAAACACGTCAGATAATTGCCATGATTTACACTCAAATATCATACCATTTCAGTTAATAACCCGATTATTGCGCAAGTATTCGTGATGTTTTTGCAGGTATTTAAATCTCCATGCATTAAAGAGCAAAATGAAGAAAAGGAAGAAAAAGAAGAAGAAACAGATGAGAAAACACAGAAAAAGCAGAAAACCAGATTATGCAGAATTTGTTGATGTGACGACCGTCACAGATTCATGACGCTCGTCACGACCCAGACTGTGACGACCGTCACAGGCCCATGACGAGCGTCACGCGGCCACAATATGCGCTTTGAAACAGTCAGCCACAGGCACCCAAACATGCCTAAATTCCCTCCTACAAACTTACTCCCACGGATTCCTCATTCAAACCAAGTCTTCCTTGAATATCTCAACCACCAAGACCTAAAGGAGCACTATATAAAGGACCAAAATGGGAAAAATTGGGAACCCCTACATTCACACTTACGCTCTGCAATTTAGTTTTACAGCTTCCTAGCTTTTAGTATTTTCTTTTCAGCAACCTTGTTTCTGTTGCCTTATTTTATTCTCCATTCTTTTTAGAATTCCGTTTTCCCTTTTCCTTTCTGTTTTCCAGTTAGCCATAGTAGTAGTTTCCTACACTGGGGAACTACTACACTTTATTTAATTTTAGTAGTAATTTATATTGAAGAAGCAAAGCCTACCGACTTGTGAAGGACTGCTCAAGTACTCCAAGAATCGCTATACTCTGTTACTTCGATTGCCAGGTTTTTATTGAATTATTATTATTGCCCAATTATTATTATGATCATGTTTTCCGCAATGTTGATCTGTATATGCTCTGTGTTTGCCTTATTTAACATGTTCAGCTAAACTACCGGTATCGGTATGTAGCAACTTAATTTGATGGGATTTAATAATAACCGGTGAAAACCCTTTTTCTCAAACAATCTTTTAGGCTGAAGTTTTTAATTTAAATTTAATTAACTTTATCACAAAAGCGTAAAAAGTTATTTAATACGGTTTTGCCACGAGAGTGGGAAATTAACTAAGGTGAGAACAAACAATCGCGAGAGCGTGAGGCTCGAGATGGATAGTAAAAATTAGGCATTGAGTTTAAAAACAGCGAGAGCACTTTAAAAACAATTAGAACTTATTTATTTTCAAAAAGTAATTTTAACTTCAAATGGGACAGCGAGAGCGTACATTCTGACTTAAAGCTATGGGCCGAATCAACAATCACGAGAGTGTGAGATAAAGCTTTTTAAATAAATATTTTCTACTGAGAGATATTTGGCATTTAAACTATTCACCGGTGATTTATCGAATCCCTGACAATTAATGCGTTGCATACTGATTCCTTCCATAAATTCATTCTTAAAACTAAGATTCCCTTAGATTTACTATATTACCCCCGAACTTCTACTAATCAATTCCCTTAGCTAAACATAGTGACGTTAGTAACACTAGTCTGACCATAGGTCCCTGTGGGATTGATATCTTTTAAAACTAAAGCGACTGGACTGTGCACTTGCAGTCAAGTACCCGACAAACTATATTTTATATATAGCCAGATCAGCATCAAGTTATTGGCGCCACTGTCGGGGACCTGTTTTAGTCGAATAATGCGATTCTTTCGTTGCACGGTATAGACTAAGGTAAAAATAAAAACTAATCTTCTCTCCTTTCTTTCCCTGATTGTATGCCAAGTACTCGCTCATAAGGCGATAACTTAGCATCACCAATCCCTGAATTAGAGCGTTTCTTATATGTGAGACGCCGAATACACGAATATCAACAAAAGTACGATATTCCCTATATATCCTCTCCTCCTAAACCAGAAGAAAAACCAAACATGGCTGAAGAAGGACCACAGAATCGTCCTCTTAAATTCTACGCTACCCCGTCCCAACAAGAACCTCACAACAGCATTGCTGCCCCCGCTATAAATCGAAACGATTTCGAGCTGAAACCCTCACTATTATCAGCCGTCCAACAACATCAATTTGCTGGAAATCCTAGAAACGATCCTAATGAACACCTGACCAAGTTTGTGCAGTACGCAAATACTGTAAAGGCGAATGGTGTATCTCAAGATGCGATAAGATTGCGCCTCTTTCCTTTCTCACTAAAAGACAGAGCTTGGGCTTGGTTGCAATCCTTGCCCTCCAACTCAGTTACAACATGGGAAGAACTGAAGAACGTCTTCTTATCCTGATATTTTGCGCCGAGCAAAACTGCTATGTTGAGAGCTCAAATCAAAGGACTCAGGCAAAAAGATGT
The DNA here is from genome assembly GCF_024323335.1 of Lathyrus oleraceus. Taxonomy (NCBI): domain Eukaryota; kingdom Viridiplantae; phylum Streptophyta; class Magnoliopsida; order Fabales; family Fabaceae; genus Lathyrus; species Lathyrus oleraceus. The sequence continues at coordinate 68,854,120 of NC_066581.1, read as the reverse complement.
AGAATCTCTCTACAAAGCATGGGAGAGATACAAGGACATGATGAGGATATGTCCACATCACGGTCTCGAAGATTGGGTGATCATTCACACATTTTACAATGGGCTTCTGTATAACACAAGACTTACAGTAGACGCTGCCGCGGGCAGTGCACTTATGGATAAGCCATACAACAAAGCCTATCAACTCATTGAAAACATGGCCCAAAACCATTGCCAATGGGGAGGTGAACAAACTCCAGTGAAAAAGTCCTAGACAAAAGGTGGAATGTACGAAATCAGTAGCCTTGACCATGTTCATGCAAAGGTAGATGTCCTTGTTCAAAAATTAGATAACTTGACCATACCACCCGCAGCCACTGTGGCTGCTGTAACTCCAAACTGTGAGTTATGTGGAAACCCTGGACACACTGCACAAGAATGTCAAATATTAGCAGGAGTCCCAACCGATCAAGTGAATTACACACAAGGAAATCCCTATTCGAATACCTACAACCCAAGTTGGAAAAACCATCCTAATTTCTCGTATAAGAATAACAATGCCCTTTATGCACCTGGCCAAGCACCAGCTGTACCGCCTGGATATCAAAAACCAGCTAGTAATGCTCCTAACATGCCTAGGAAGTCAAATCTCGAATTGATGATGGAAAGCTTCATAGCTACCCAAGCTCAGACAAACAAAGATTTCTTGAACCAAAACATACAAACTAGCGAGCAACTTAAACAACTAGCGAACAAAGTAGACGCCCTAGCCACCCACAATAAAATGCTTGAAACACAGATTTCACAAGTGGCTCAACATCAAGCATTTACAGCCGCTCCAGCTGGTACATTTCCTGGACAGCCGCAACCTAATCCAAAGGGACATGCAAATGTCGTTATACTGAGGAGTGGAAAAGAAGTAGACGGACTCGTAGATCCAAGACTCTAGAACCCTGCCATGTACCAAAAACCAGATAAAACCTCAACTGAGCAGGTGACTGAACCAAAGGAAACAGAAGATAATACCCAAGAGGCCAAAGAGAAATAAAAACCTTATGTGCCTCCACCTCCTTATAAACCACCCATTATGTATCCTCAAAGACTCAAAATTTCTAAAACTGTGAGTCAATTTAGGAAATTTGTTGAACTTCTGAAGCAACTAAACATTACGATACCCTTTACAGAAGCCATCACACAAATGCCCTCCTATGCCAAATTTCTTAAGGAAATCCTATCCAATAAGAAAAAGATTGAAGATGACGAAACAGTTACACTTACTGCCGAGTGTAGCGCCATAATCCAGAATAACATGCCTCCCAAACTAAAAGACCTAGGTAGTTTCTCCATACCCTGTGTCATTGGAAAATTCCTCATAGACAAAGCTCTATGCGATCTAGGAGCCAGCATTAGTGTAATGCCCTTAACCATTTGTAAAAGGCTCACTATGGGAGAATTAAGACCGACCAAGATGTCTGTTCAATTAGCTGACCGCTCAATCAAATATCCTGTCGGTATACTAGAGAATGTCCCCGTACGGGTAGGACAATTTACATCCCTACGGACTTCATAATCATGGACATCAAAGAAGATACCAGTACACCTATCATACTAGGAAGGCCATTCTTAGCTACCGCCGGAGCCATAATAGACGTAAAGAGAGGTAAGCTGACATTCGAAGTTGGAGAGGAAAAGGTTGAATTCATCCTGACTCAATTCTTACAAGCACCAGCTATAGACGATACCTGCTATCTGCTTGATGACATAGACGAGTGCGTGAGAGAGATGGAGATGCAAGAAACCACATATTCTGACATAATGAAAATCCAAATCCCTCCAATCTTTGAAGACGATAATTGGCATGAACCATACCAAAACGAATGTCTAAGCAAATGCTTAGCACTTACACCCGACCACATGCCATGCCCAAAGAACCCTGACTTGGAACTAAAAACACTACCAAAGAACCTAAGATACGAATTCCTAGACGCTGAACTGAAAAGACCAGTAATAGTCAACGCTGACTTAGGACAGATGGAAACTGAGAAATTACTAGATGTCCTAAGAAAATACCCAACAGCGTTAGGATATAACATCGCCGATCTAAAAGGAATAAGTCCTTCTATCTGTATGCATCGCATTATGCTGGAGGAAGATTGTAAAACCTCTAGAGAACACCAGAGAAGGATCAACCTAATCCTAAGTACCATAGTCAATGATGAAGTAAAGAAACTGCTAGATGCTGGAATCATATACCCGATCTCTGATAGTCAATGGGTCAGCCCCGTTCATGTAGTACCCAAGAAAGGAGGTGTTACAGTTGTTAAGAACGAGAAGGGCGAATCCATAGCACAAAGAGTTGTGACCTAAAGTAGAATGTGCATTGACTATAGAAAACTAAACAAAGCCACTCGGAAAGATCATTTCCCTCTACCCTTCATTGACCAAATGCTTGAACGATTGGCTAAGCATTCTCACTTCTGCTATCTAGACGGTTATTCAGGATTCTTTCAAATCCCAATCCATCTTGACGACCAAGAAAAGACTACCTTCACATGCCCTTATGGTACATTCGCCTATCGACGAATGCCATTTGGATTATGTAACGCTCCCGCAACATTTCAAAGATGCATGATGGCAATCTTCGCCGATTTTATAGACGACATCATGGAAGTCTTTATGGACGATATTTCTATTTGTGGGCAGAGTTTTGAAGGATGTCTATCTAACCTTGAAATGGTACTCGAAAGATGCGTGAAAGTAAACCTTGTTTTAAACTGGGAGAAATGCCATTTCATGGTTTAACAAGGAATCGTGTTAGGTCACGTGGTATCTGACAGAGGAATTGAAGTAGACAAAGCTAAGATCGAAATCATAGAGAACCTTCAACCTCTGAAAACCGTTCAATAAATACGAAGCTTTCTAGGACACGCCGGTTTCTACCGACGTTTTATAAAGATTTCTCGAAAATAACCAAGCCACTTACAGGATTATTAATGAAAGACGCTGACTTCATATTTGATGAAAAATGCTTAACAGCGTTCAACCAACTGAAAACATCTTTAATCACCGCACCCATAATGCAACCACCTGACTGGAGATTACCCTTCAAAATCATGTGTGATGCGAGTGATTACGCAGTATGTGCAGTACTAGGACAAAGGAAGGATAAGAAGCTTAATGCTATTTACTATGCGAGCAGAACATTAGATCCAGCCCAAATAAACTACGCCACCACTGAAAAAGAACTTCTAGCAGTCGTGTTCGCTTTGGAGAAATTCCGTTCCTACCTAGTGGGGGCGAAAATTATCATCTATACCGACCACGCCGCTATTAGATATTTGTTAAGTAAGAAGGATGTCAAACCAAGACTTTTAAGATGGATCCTTCTCTTAAAAGAATTTGATTTAGAGATAAAAGATAAGAAAGGTACTAAAAACATAGTAGCAGACCACTTATCACATATCGAAGGGAATAAGCCAGAACCAATTCCAATTAACGACGATTTCCCTTACAAACGACTCATAGCCCAAATGGAGAGTGATATGTCTGAACTAACATTAAACGATACAGAAATAGAAGAATCTGTGGAAGAAGTACATGCGAATGCAACTCTGCCATGGTATGCTGATTTTGTCAACTACCTAGCCGTCGGAGTACTTCCACCGGACTTATCTTACCAACAGAAGAAGAAATTCTTCCATGACCTAAAACAGTATTACTGGGATGAACCTCTACTTTTCAAAAGAGGGACCGACGGTATTTTCCGTCGATGTGTTCCGGAGGACGAAATAGATGATATAATCTCTCATTGCTATTCCGCTCCCTATGGAGGGCATGCAAGTACCTCAAAGACCTGTACTAAGATCCTACAATCAAGCCTCTTTTGGCCTACTCTATGGAAAGACGTCCATAACACGGTTATAAAATGCGACTGGTGCCAACTCACTGGCAACATCTCAAGACGCGATGAAATGCCACAAACGGGAATCTTAGAAGTGGAAGTCTTTGACGTATGGGGGATTAACTTTATGGGACCATTCCCAACTTCTTTTGGTAATAAATACATACTTGTCACTGTCGACTATGTTTCAAAATGGATCGAGGTTGTAGCTTCTCCAACAAATGACACACGAGTGGTGATCAAGTTATTCAAGAACATTATCTTTCCCAGATTCGGTGTGCCAAGACTAGTAGTTAGTGACGGTGGATCCCACTTCATATCAAATATATTTGGAAAACTTCTTCTTAAGTATGGAGTCAGACACCGAGTAGCAACACTGTATCATCCACAAACTAGCGGGCAAGTCGAAGTCTCAAATCGAGAAATAAAACAAATTCTTGAGAAGACCGTAGGAATATCCAGAAAAGACTGGTCATCCAAACTAAATGAAGCTTTGTGGGCCTACAAGACGGCATACAAAACCCCGACAGGAACCACACCCTTCAAACTAGTTTATGGTAAATCATGCCATCTCCCTGTGGAATTAGAACACAAAGCATATTGGGAAATTAAAACCCTAAATATAAACTACACTTCCACAGGCGAGAAACAAATTCTGGACATCCACAAATTAGAAGAGATGAGATTGGACGCTTACGAGAATGCTAGGATCTACAAAGAACAAACCAAAAGATGGCATGACAAACGCATTTCTAGGAAGGAGTTTAAAGTCGGCGACGTAGTGCTACTATTCAATTCAAGACTTAAACTTTTTCCAGGAAAACTCAAATTTCGGTGGTCCGGCCCTTTCGAGATCACCAAAGTCCTAAATAGTGGTGTGATAGAAATAAAAGGTAGGAATAGTGACCCTTTTTTAGTAAACGGGCAGCGACTAAAGCATTATCATAATATTGAAAATAGAGACTATTCGAACAGTCTCAGACTCATAGAGTTGCCCGCTCAACCCAACACCTAGTACACTGCGATGCTACTGTCGAACTTACGACATTAAACAAAGTGCTTAGTGAGAGACAACCCACCCTTTTTCCTTTTTGTTATCTTTATTACATACTATTTTCCTTCTTTGCTTTTCTTCTTTATTTCGTTTGCTCCCCTCTCCTTGATTCTTTGCAGTCATTCTTGTTGCTACTAGTAACTAACTTATACATATTGAATACTGATAAACAGGAAAATTACTAACTAGTTAGTTAGTTACCTTCATCATGCAACAAATAGAGACAGTTTTCAGAGGCAGAGTTCAACAAAGGCGGTATGATTATCTAGCCCGTAAGGATATGGCATTAACCATATATTATGATGGACCGGCCATGGATAAATTAGGCATCCGAGATAGCATCCTATTTATGTTTAACTAGCTTGGGTGGGAGAATGCAGCCATTAAGAGACGGTTTGTCACGTACCGTGAACTAACCTTAGAATTCCTTAGCTCCCTTGTATACAACCCCGAACATGGTTACGGACTTAACAAAGGGTTGATATCCTTTAGGTTATTTAGCATGGACTTCACCTATACCCGTCGAGACCTTGCTGACCTCCTAGGATTCCCTAGTGGCCCTTTCGTTTTTACTACCCGTCAGGAGGACCTAATCGAAAACATCGACCTAGATGACTTTTAGGGTAGCATATCTGGAGAATCCAACCCTAACCCGAATGAGATGCACTCACAAAAGATCCATAACCCTGCTATCCGATACTTTCATAAAATACTAGCCCACACCTTATTTGGTAAGGAAGAAAATAACACCTTAGTGTCCCGCGATGAACTCTTCATCCTACTTTGTGTCGATCAAGGTCAACATGTCAATATCGTGACATTCATGATGGAAAGATTTGTTCACCTTGCTAAGAACAACAGTACCCCAATAATCATAGGTGGCCTAGTAACCATGATAGCAGACGCCATAGGACTTGTACGCCCACTTTATGAGCTTGTACCTTTTGGAAACATCCGACCAATGGATATCGAATTTTGCTTTAACCGCGGAATCATAGGAAACATTGGAACGGATACCTTTGATTATCTAATCAGTAACGAAGTGGTTCGACTATTTACCTTGCCTAACCATGAGAAAACGAGTGTTCACAACCGCGATAACTGGCTTTATGACTTAGAGGAACACCCTATTGATCCACCTTCACCTCCCGCGACTCCGCCTAAATATGAGTGTATCAATGACCCTATCCATATGGAAGAATCTGACCCTGAAACACCTCCCAACTATTATAACATTGATGAACCAGTCCCTCCATCATACGCTGATAATCATGCCATGCTCATCACCCGTCTGAATGGTTTTCAAGTTGACATCACAATTGTGAAAGAAGAGATAAAGCTCATACGCTTTGATGTCTTAGGCCTGATGGATATAGCCGTTGAGCAGTTTCATTATCTGAACGAAGTTGTCGCTGCATTGGGACAAAACTGTGGCTAATACTACTGACCACTGATTTCTCCTACTCGCACTAAGCAATGAGGACACTGCTTTGTTTTGTGTGGGGAGGGAGCACATTTATTTTACTACCTTTATTATTTTATTGCTTTTTTTTGCTATGTTATCGCTACAATTTTTTCCTATGTTACGTTTAATTTCAATCTATTAATGCATTTGCAATTCATTTACTTTTGCTTATTCATTTATTTATTTATTTCTGCATTTATGCTGTTAAAATTCAATTGCTTAGTTATCATTTTTGTTGTTATCATATGCTGCTGCAACCTGTGTTAGAAAATTGAAAATCAGAGTGTGACGACCGTCACATATAGGGTGACGCCCGTCTCACAGACGTGACGACCGTCACGGATCTGCCATGATCGTCACACAGCATGCAAATGACCGTTACGAGCATCTGACCGTTGCAGACGACTGTTACGCCTCTGTTGCGCGTGACGACCGTCACACCCCTGTGACGACTGTCACGAATTCCAGAGAGCTCGCCTATAAAAGCAGGCGTTCTTTCTCTCTTCTTCCTCATCAATTACCACTCTCATTACCATTTTGCTCTCCATTATTTCAATTCTTTACAATTTTTCAAGCGTGTAACTCACAAATATTCCATCCCACCAACCAATACCAAAAGTTCCATACACCTCACAAATGGCCCGCCAAGAAAGAGCTACTCCCGACCTATCAACCGTCGTATTCTGAAATGGGGAAGTCGACGAACGTCAAAGAAGCAACTACCTCAAGTTCTACCAACGCTCCGTTCAAGCTATGAGGTATGTTGATCATGAATGCCTGACGGAGTTAGGACTTTTGGAAGGCGTGGAGTGGATGCTAGCTAACTTAAGCTTGACGCAACTCTGTACCACGCCGCAGCCAACCTATGAAGCGCTGACCCTGGAATTTCTAAGTTCCTACTCTTATATCACACCCTCTGGCGCTACCCAATATCTCATCGGTGTCGCCACATTTAGAATGTTCGACATCGAGTATTCTCTAAATCAAACCCAGATAGCGAGAATGCTTGGTTTCCGACATGGAGAAGGAATCCATTGTTGCATCCCAGAAGGATGGTCAGAGATAGCATTCCCAGTTTGGCACAACCTCACTAACATGAACGCCACGAGTTGGGATACGCTCAACGCAACATATATTCAGCCATTAGATACTTTCACCGAGTCCTGGGCCACACCGTTTTTGGAAGAGTCAGCAACCATAAGGTAAACTTCGAGGAACTTTTCCTTCTTCACTGTGTGTTTTCCCAAATCGCGTTCAATGTTACTCCTTTTCTACTAGCCAACATCCAGGCTGCATGCATGAGAGGTAGCCAGGCGTTTTGTTGTGGGGGAATCATCACCTCCATAGCATTAGGATTGAACCTGGGAGATAGGCTAGCCAACTTACCAGCCCTGGAAGCAGAATTCCTCGACATCGACTACTGCCGTGCTTCACACCTGATCAAAGCAAGAGATGACGGGAAATATCATCCTGTTGTCAGAAACAAGGTAGTTAAAGGCATCATCATGCCCAACAGGAACCGCACAGATCCGAGAAAAATGGAAAATTGGATTTTTTATTTGGATGCCCCCGAGCCAAATGATGGAAATCCTGGTAATGGTGCAGATGAAATCGAGGAGGAGCTTGACAGAGGCATGCCTCAACCACCTTAAGAGCACGCTGCAGAGACTTCTTCCCGAGGACAGCGGAGAAGCGAACGAAGACCCGCCTCCATGGAAAACATTTACGCCGAGATGTTACGACACAACCAAATAATGGAAGACCGCCAAACAGAAATGATGCAAGCGATCCAGCAAATGCAGCGGGATCAGCACGATTATGCTAACTGGCATGATCAGGGGATGGCGGAACTTTCAGACCAGATGAGTGCCCTGACTTATCGCGTATATGCCATCCAGGAGTACGCTTAGCATGTAGGATTGGATCCTACCCAGCGAAGAAGGGGTGAGCGAGCAAGAGCAAGAGCCAGAGCACGCAGAAGCCAGCCGCGTAATGACAAGCAGTGAATTTTTGTTTCTTTCCTTTTTTATTCCTGTATACTGTCGCATTGAGGATAATGCATTGTTTAAATGTGGGAGGAAATCCTTATCACTCCTTTACTTGTTTCTATTGCTAATTGTCGCAACCTGAAAAATACAGTGTGCGAAAAAACAATCGGCGAAAGAAAATGACAGAAGAGTCGCCACCGTGCGTTATTTATCCCAAAGGAGGGAAAGGAAACGCTCGAAGTAAACCTGAAAAAGGAAAGGACAAGACGGGGTCTCGCAACCAAATCTTGGGTTCGGGAGTCGGTTATGCACAGGGAAGGTATTAGCACCCCTACGCATCCGTAGTACTCTACGGGATCCACTTTTGTAGTTCTTGTCTAAAGGGTGTGAGTTTATCTTGTGCTGTTTACTAAAAAAAAGGGTTAAATGAAAATGACTCGCGCGGATGTCGCATCCACTGCATACGTATCTCATCTGAATATGAGAATCAGAGTCTTCATAGCTCGGCTGACCTATGGGTAGGGGGTGTGTGCTCGCTAAGACATCGCGTCTTATGCCTACGTATCTCATCTGGAATGAGAATCAGAGCAAGCCGTAGTTCGGCTAACTACGGGGTTATGGATTGGGTTTTGGACAAACGACGTTACTACGCAATCTACCAGATGCTCGACCTTTGGAGACTTACTCACCTGTAGTAGAAGGAGTAAACATGTGTTTAGGAGAAGAAAAATCAATGAAGGGTTAGGGTTTGATGAACTCATGCAAAAAGGCAGTCCTTGACGAAGGAACCTGTAAAAAAAACACAAAAACATTGCCTCCTATCGAGGTCTTCCAACTAGGAAAGCAGTCAAATGCGGGAAAAATGTAAAAGTACCACGCGGATAAAGATCCGAAGTAACAGCAATTAGAGGAATGGGAAACCCAGGGATCCTTCCAAGCTAAACACCATCAAAGAAAGTGAGTCAGTACAAGTAATCGGAATGAAACCTCCAGGGGGTATCCCACAAATAAAGTGGAAAACCACGCAAGTTATCCCTGCAAAAGTCATGTGAGCCCTCACAAAAACTCAACAAACAGGTTAGAGACAAAAAAATAGGGTAATCAAGGGTTGCCCCCAAATCAAAATGTAACTACATGAATCATGCCATTAAATATCACAAAAAATACATGCATCAAAAGGGTATCAAATTCACCCATAATACCTCATACATTTAGAGCATTCAAATTAAAGGCATAAAGATGATGGATATAGGGCAAACCTAATTGGAGAGCTTGATTGAAATTGAGTTGCACCCGTGAGGTTTACAAAACAATCTTTAGGGTTTATGTGAGACAAAGGTTATTCTGTGCAGTTGAGTTCCCTTCAGGGTTTGGAGGCTGCTCTGAACTCTGTTAGCTCTTCTCTCACTATCTTTTTCCTCAAGGTAATAGGAATAGAATGCCCCTTTGTTTCACTGAAACTCTAGTATTTATAGCCTAATATTGGTAGCTTAGTGGGCTTTTGAGAGAGGTCCAAGTCTGAGATTTTTTCTTTTATTTTTTATTTTTTTATTTTATTTATTTTTTATTTTTTTTCGTTTTTTTTTTCGTTTTTTTTTTTTCGTTTTTTTTTCGTTTTTATTTTTATTTTTATTTTTTATAAATAAAGCTTCTTGGATCTAATTCTGATTGATATGATGAAATGCAATGTATCTAATGTTAAATGACCTAAAAATGAATGCATGCATGAGGTGTAAAGCGTATGCTTCCAGGAAAAATGAAGGGTAAATTTTGGGGTATTACACTAATATTTTCAGCCAATACAAAAAATTTTGCTTGTCCTTATCAATCATTTTTACATATTTTGGCATAACAAAAAATTTCCTTAAGATTAAATGCATACCCTACGAGTACATAGGTTGTCTTGCGGAGGCTTTGTTAGGAAAACTGAGAAAGATCTAACAAGATTGATACCGTCCCGACACCCTAGATCCCTTATTTCTACGAGATTAGTTTGAATAACCATTATACCGACACCTTAAGTCTCCATTCTAGAGTAACCCCTAGTACTTTATACTAGCAGTCAGCACCGTCTCGAGCGCAAACCACGTGGAGAGCCGATGAATATAAGTGTTTGATGCCTACAAATTAAGAAATTCCTTCATACTGTTGCTATCAAGAAATTGATAAACGAACCATACAAAAGGTTGCAAAGATATACAAAAAGAAGGAACAGAAACCCCATTTGGTTGGTCCAGAGGTACCTGGTACTGAACTCGGTAGGGCAAACTATGGCCCGATCCCCCACAACCTTCAAAAAGGGGATATATAAAGGGGTACCGCACTAGTGTACCAGACCCCCCCCCCCCCCCCCCCGTGCTAAGAAAAGGATCAAAATCACTAACCGACTACTCCACTAAGTGCGTGCGGAGGCAAAGGGCTTAATGTGATTGCGCTAGAATGAAACCGAGTGAAATAGAAACAGAGACACTAGGTTGAGCTATAATAGCATGATTCAAACTGGCTTATGCAAAGGAGAGATCTACGCTAAAGCTGAAAGCTCGTGTCGTCACAGTATCTTTGGTGTTTTACTTGAATATCGGTCATCTTAACAATCCACCTGACAACCACGTACGAATGGGTAATGTATTCGCGTTTAACTTTGTTTTCAAATTGTATTTGCTTGAGGACAAGCAAAGATTCAAGTTTAAGGGAGTTTGATAACGCGAAAACACATCAGATAATTGCCTTGATTTACACTCAAAGATCATACCATATCAGTTAATAACCCGATTATTGCGCAAGTATTCGTGATGTTTTTGCAGGTATTTAAATCTCCATGCATTAAAGAGCAAAATGAAGAAAAGGAAGAAAAAGAAGAAGAAACATATGAGAAAACACAGAAAAAGCAGAAAACTAGATTATACAGAATTTGCTGATGTGACGATCGTCACAGATTCATGACGCTCGTCACGACCCAGATTGTGACGACCGTCACAGGCCCATAACGAGCATCACGCGGCCACAATGTGCGGTTTGAAACAGTCAGCCACAGGCACCCAAACGTGCCTAAATTCCCTCCAACAAACTTACTCTCACGGATTCCTCATTCAAACCAAGTCTTCCTTGAATATCTCAACCACCAAGACCTAAAGGAGCACTATATAAAGGACCAAAATGGGAAAAATTGGGAACGCCTACATTCACACTTACGCTCTGCAATTTAGTTTTACAGCTTCCTAGCTTTTAGTATTTTCTTTTCAGCAACCTTGTTTCTGTTGCCTAATTTTATTCGCCATTCTTTTTAGAATTCCCTTTTCCCTTTTCCTTTCCATTTTCCAATTAGCCATAGTAGTAGTTTCCTACACTGGGGAACTACTACACTTTATTTAATTTTAGTAGTAATTTGTATTGAAGAAGAAAAGCCTACCGACTTGTGGAGGACTGCTCAAGTACTCCAAGAATTGCTATACTCTGTTACTTTGATTGCCAGGTTTTTATTGAATTATTATTATTACCCAATTATTATTATGATCATGTTTTCCGTAATGTTGATCTGTATATGCTCTGTGTTTGCCTTATTTAACATGTCCGGCTAAACTACCGGTATCGGTATGTAGCAACTTAATTTGATGGGATTTAATAATAACCGGTGAAACCCCTTTTTCTCAAACAATCTTTTAGGTTGAAGTTTTTAATTTAAATTTAATTAACTTTATCACAAAAGCGTGAAAAGCTATTTAATACGGTTTTGCCACGAGAGTGGGAAATTAACTAAGGTGAGAACCAACAATCGCGAGAGCGTGAGGCTCGAGCTGGATAGTAAAAATTTGGCATTGAGTTTAAAAACAGCGAGAGCACTTTAAAAGCAATTAGAACTTATTTATTTTCAATAAGTAATTTTAACTTCAAATGGGACAGCAAGAGCGTACATTCTGACTTAAAGCTATGGGCCGAATCAACAATCACGAGAGTGTGAGATAAATCTTTTTAAATAAATATTTTCTACTGAGAGATATTTGGCATTTAAACTATTCACCGGTGACTTATCGAATCCCTGACAATGAATGTGTTGCATACTGATTCCTTCCATAAATTCCTTCTTAAAACTAAAATTCCCTTAGATTTACTATATTGCCCATGAACTTCTACTAATCAATTCCCTTAGCTAAACATAGTGACGTTAGTAACACTAGTTTGACCATAGGTCCCTGTGGGATCGATATCTTTTAAATATAAAGCGACTGGACTGTGCACTTGCAGTGAAGTACCCGACAGACTATATTTTATATATACCCAGATCAGTATCAGTGAGCATGTACTGTCTTAAACGTTTGGCAGCCCGTGCTAGTGTGCAACAAGTCTTTTCAAGCATCGAATACCTACTCTCGCAATCAGTGAATTTCTTGCTCAAGTAGTATATTGCATGCTCTTTTCTACCAGTCTCATCATGTTGGTCGATGACACAACCCATTGATCCTTCGAGAATGTTGAGATACATGATTAATGGTCTACCTGGTACAGGAGGAATCAACATAAGAGGTTCTTGCAAATATTCCTTTATTTTCTCAAATGCGTCTTGGCAATCATCGTTCCAAATGATGGCTTGATCCTTGCGAAGAAGTTTGAAGATTGGATCACAAGTGGCAGTGAGGTGAGATATGAACCTAGCAATGTAGTTCAATCTACCTAGGAATCCTCGGACTTCCTTCTCAATTTTGGGTGCAGACATAGCTTGTATGGACTTTACTTTCTCGGGATCTACTTTGATGCCACGTTGACTGACGATAAAACCTATCAATTTGTCGGATCTTACCCCGAATGTGCATTTGTTGGGATTAAGCCTCAATTTGAACTTCCTCGGCCTCTCAAACAGCTTTTCTAGATTGACAAGGTGTTCCTCTTCGGTTTGATACTTGGCTATCATGTCGTCGACGTAGACCACAATCTCTTTATAGATCATATCGTGAAAGAGAGTGGCCATGGCTCGTCGGTATGTGGCGTCGGCGTTCTTCAATCCAAAAGGCATCACCTTGTAGTATAAGGTGCTCCATGGTGTTATCAAAGTGGTTTTCTCCATATCTTCTTGAGCCATGCGGATCTGGTTATAGTCGGAGAAACCATCCATAAAAGAGAAAACAAAGAACTGAGCGGTATTATCTACTAGCATGTCAATGTGTGGTAGTGGAAAGTCATCTTTGGGACTTGCTCTATTTAGATCTCTATAATCTATGCACATTCTTACTTTGCCATCCTTCTTATGTACAGGCACAATGTTAGCTATCCATTGAGGATAATTGGAGACCTCTAGGAAACCGATGTTGAGCTGCTTTTGTACCTCCTCCTTGATTTTCATAGCCATGTCGGGACGGGTCCTTCGTAGCTTTTGCTTTACTGGAGGGCATTCTTCTTTAAGGGGTAGATGGTGGACCACAATGTCAGTATCGAGGCCGGGCATATCTTGGTATGACCATGCAAACACATCTTTTTATTCCTTCAAGAGCTCAATCAATTTTACCTTCACCTCGTTTTGTAGAGCGGAGCCAACTCGGACTTCTTTTGCTTCCTCATCTGTCTCAAGGTTAATCACTTCCACTGATTCTTCGTACGGCTGGATGACTATTTCCTCTTGCTTGAGCAGCCTTGCCAATTCTTTTGGGAGTTCGGCCACTTTCTCACACTTTTCATCGGCTTGATTAATCGGGTTGTCAAAGTCGTATCAGACCGTAGCAGAATTGTCATTGGTGGGTGTCGAGGATGATCTGCATGATTTAAGGTCCATGCTTTTATTGGTATGAAAGAAAGGATGATTTGAAAAGAATTTTTTTTTTAAAAAGAAAAATGCCATTTTGAAAAAGGTGAAATAAATAAATGAAAGGCAAGGATCTCAAAATTGATTGCGAACATGAACCTTTTTCATTAATGATTAATAAGGAAATTTGATGAGGCCCTACAAATGATTCCCCCATTCCTTGGGCTTGACATGGGTTCTTTTGATAAAAAGGAAGGAAAAAAAACATTGGGAATTACATTTCAATCAAGGTCACTTTAGGTATTTCAATCTCGGTCCATTTGGTGGCACCCTTTCCATTAGTCTTTGTGAAGATCAACTCAGCATATTATTCTTCTTCTTCCACGGCACAGATACGGTTGTCATCAAGGTAACCAGCGCTTGAGAAGTTTTCAGATAACGGGAGCACTGATCCCCATGTAGCTATCGGCGCGGGCTTCTTCAAATTCTGAGAGTTGTATCCTAAACCAGTATGGTCCTTGTTGGCAGGAAGTTCAAGCAATCTTCCCCATCCTTGGGGGTGTCCATCCTTTATGATTGTCAGGGTGTCTTTAAGGGATGCCATTGGAGATTCGGCATCTTTTGATCCATCCCTTGCTGGGCAAACCATTTCAACATTGATAACTTCAAATGATTGGAATGGGATTTCCCTTATCTACCTTTCTCCTTCAACGTATCGGAAAGATGCGAGGTGACTTACCACAATGCCCTCCTCATCCTCGGCAACAACTAGTTTATCATCAGCTAAGAATTTCAATTTTTGGTGGAGCGTTGAAGTAACTGCACCAGCTGAACAGATCCAAGGCCTCCCAAGCAGACAACTGTAGGCTGGATAGATATCCATTACGAAGAAAGTGATAAGGAAAGTATGGGGACCAATCTTCATAGGCAAATTCACCTCACCGATTATAGTCCTTCTAGTCCCATCAAATGCTCTTACTATAAGCTCATTCGGCTTCATTACGAGTCCTTCAATAGTTAGTTTAACAAAGGAGCTCTTAGGCATCACATTGAGGGAAGACCTAGTGTCTACCAAAACTCTTTATAAGACTGTGTCCATAGACTCAATAGAAATATGGATAGCCTTGTTAGGATTCCTCCCCTCGGCGGGAAGCTCTTCATCACTGAAACCCAATCTTAAGCTAGTAGCGATATTGTTAACTACTCCTTCAAACTGACAAACAGAGATCTCTTACGGTACGTGAGTTGTCCTCAGAAATTTTACCAAAGCATCCCTATGGGCCTCGGAGCACATTAATAAAGACAACATTGAGATCGTCGAGGGTGTTTGGTTAAGTTAATCAACTACTTGATAATCGCTCTTCTTGATAATGCGTAAGAACTCGTCTACTTCATTGGAAGGTGCAGGGTCTTGTCTTTGCTGAGCGCCATCAATTTTTTTGCCTTTGTCTGAAGTTGAAGGATTGATAGTTCCAATTGGAGTGGGTGTCGGTGCAAATATCCTCCCACTTCTCGTAATTTTGCCAATGTCGGTGATATTGATCATTGGATCACTAGACTTCAACGGTTCTTCTTGAATCTTCTGACCATGAATGTAGACTGAGGTGTCATACATCCATGGGACTGCCTTGGTGTCAACATATGGGAATGGTGTGGGAATTGTTATTATGATTGGAGTAATAGGATTTGTCGACAGAGTTAACTAAGAGAAGTCATATGGAATTTACAGATGAGGGACTTCGTCGTATGGGATCTCGAGGGTAGACACATCTTCCTTTGTGGACGGGCAGTCTACCACCAAGATCCCTTGGTCCATTAATTATTGTATGACTGACTTCAACGTTCTACATTGTTGCGGGTTAATCAGACAGTGTTCACAATCATTACTACAAATGGGAAAGGCATTATCCTTCATTAAAGCATTTTTGATCTCGATGAGTGGTGTTTTTAACTCGTCCACACAGGATATCAATCTCCTTCCATTGTCAACTTCCATCATATTCACGGCTGAATTATTGTGAGGGGGCATCGGGTTGTTATTTATATTCGGCCCCTTGGGGGCGAACGTGATTGCCTTAGAATCAATAAGATCTTGAACCTTGTACTTCAATGCTTTACAATTCTCGATCGAATTCCCAGGAGCGCCAGAATGAAATTCACAGCGGGTATTTGCATCATAACTGGGAGGAAGAACCGTTGGTGGGGATCCTAACTCCCTTAGTTGTACAAGTGATCCCCTTAATAAATATGGTAGAATATGGCTATATGGCATGGGAACTGTGTCAAATCTTCTCTCAGGCCTTCGCATCCTTTGTTTTTGTTGTTGATACTTTGGTTGTTGACGTTGCGGTTGTTGTTGATACCATTGTTGTTGTTGAGTTTGAACAGGAATTGCAAATGGTTGTTGTTGACTTGGTTGGATGGGAGCTATGGCGGCTACTTGTGGATAAGTGGGATTTCTTGTTCAAATGATGGAGGTGGCATTGGTCTCTCCTTCTCGTTTTTTACCGTAGGGAACAAAAGGTTTCTTCGATGCACTAGAAGTACTGGCAGAATTCTGGATCTTTCCTATTTTAATCATATTTTCTATCCTTTCACCGGCTAAGACCAGGTCGGAAAATCCCGAAGAGGTGCCCCCTACCATTCTATCAACGTATGGATCTTGCAGGTTTCCCATAAACATGTCTACCAGTTCTCTTCCTAGCAATGGGGGTTGTACCCTAGCAGCTAATTCCTTCCACCGTTGGGCATACTCTTTGAAGGACTCCTCAGACCTCTGAGTCAGATTTTGCAATTGCGTGCGATTAGGTGCCATATCAGTGTTGTACTTATAGTGCTTGAGGAATGCCTCGACCATTTCCCTCCATGTGTGAATATGGTTGCCCTCAAGTTGCATATATCAATCAAAAGATGCCCCACTAAGGGAATCTTGGGAAAAATGCATTAAAAGTTGATCATCGCTAGAATAAGCAGCCATCTTTCGGCAGTATGCCCTAATGTACGTCCTAGGGTCGCTATTTCCCTTATATTTTTCAAAGTCTGAAACTTTGAACTTGGTTGGAATGATGACTCCAGGTACCAGGCACATTTCTTCCGCATCAAGGCCCAAAACATCAGTGTTCCCCATTACCTTGAGCTTTTCCTTGATAGCCTTTACCTTCCTCTCCACCTCGTTGGTTGCTGAGCCGAAGGCGTCATCCTGAGAAGCATCCCTTGGGCTGAAGAATGCATCGTGTTGGTCGTCTGTCTCAAAAACATGAGGATGAGGATTCTCGTTTGGAACACTGTCGGGTGCATTAAATGTTAATTGGAGGATCAACTTGAGGAACTGGAGTCGGAGTCTCGACCACTGGAGGGGTAGGAGGATTGGTAGTACTGGCACGTTGGTCCATTTCTTCTTGCATTTTTGCCATAACCTTTTGGCCTCTTGCGACTGCTTGAATAGTCTTCATCAACTGCCGCATCTGGGATACTTCTTCCTGAAGGACAACTTGGTTCTCTTGAAGTTGCTCCATGACATCTTGTTGACGTCCTCGTGTATTATACCGAAAAGTCAGCTTTGGAGAGTGGTTCTGGTCAGAAAAAAGGGTGGATGGATGAGTTTTTTATGTTTTTGTGTTTCGAAAGATGAAAATGATGCATGAACGTTTTTTTATGTTAAATCAAAGCTCTTTTAGTTATTCATGTTTATTCATTGCAAAAACTACTTGACGATTCACGTTCACAATCATAAATAAAGGAAAACACAGTAGAGAAAATCATCACTTTCATTCATCCTTTGAAGGGAAAATAGACTGCAATACATAGAAGTTGCAAAATGCAAGTAATGGAAGCAAATAAACCATATCCACCCTAAAAGTGACCCCTTAAGACTTGCGGAGAGTCTCAATGTCGGTGATGAGTTCGGCCATCGTTCTTTTGCAGAACTTGATGAAGTGGTAGACCTCTTCGGGGGTATTATCTGGGCACATGATCAGATCTGCCTCCTTCGACTTGTCGGGAAAGTCTTGAAGGGCATAGTTAATTGATACTGTTACGTTGGTGTACTTGTCCTCCATTCTTCATAAAGGGCTTGGAGATTATGGATGATTTCGTCCCTTTGAGCAATGGCAGCTTCGAATCCATGGCAACGCTCCTCCCAATGTCGGCAGTTGTTTTACAACTCTACATAGGCTTGGTCATAGGTTCCCCTCTTCAAGTTCTTGATTTGCTCGCAAGCTCGTCCAAGGTTGAACTGCTCACGCATGAAGCTTCGGTGAATCTTTTCTTTCTCTAGTTGATCCTTGGCTAGAAAGTCCTTATACTCTTTTAGAGTGGTCTTTAGTTCGAGAATCTGGGCCTCGTAATCTTCCCTCGCTTCTTTCTTCATGGCATTAGACCTCTCGACAGTATTTTCAAGGTCCTTGATGATTCGGGACGCTCCATCCAACACTTTATTGCGGAAGTCTAGCTCAGAATTAGCTCCTTGTAGAGCTCCACCAACCCAAACTCTTTGTCCCTCGGCTAATCGGAGCCTTTTCTTGCTATCTTCAAATTTTTCACAGACTTGCTTACCCTTATCCTTCAAGACGTGGTTACATTCCTTAGCATGATTGAGCTGAACTCGTAGTTGAGTGTTTTCCAACTCGAGCTCTTTGATTTGGCTGGTAAGTTTATCCATGTCCTCTTGTAGGATGGCCTCGGGCTCGGGCATCAACAGGAATGAAGAAGGATCAAAAAGAAACATCTTAATAATCCTAGCCCTCTCTTTTACCCACACATAGTAGGGTTCCTTGGCTAGGATATTTTTCTTACCCCATTCTTGGTCAATACGGACTATGCTTGTCCAAGCTTTTCGCACTCTTTTCACATTTGAATCAAGTGGATCCACGGTATTGATGACAAATGGAATGAAATCTCTTTCCTCGGGAGGACTCGTCATGGTGTACCCTAGTTGTCTCTTGCGTTCCTATTAAGGGTACGTTAGAGAACTGTCCACATCTTGCGATGACGTCCATTGTATCCCATTCCCTCTTGTACCATAGAATTGAGTTGGCAGAGAGAGATGCGAACTTTTGCGGCCATGTCAGTTTATTTTCGACGAAGGGTCCACTTTGAGGCATGTGGGCCCTCATCCAAAGATGTAGCATAGGAGCGCAACAAAGGAAAGTACCTCCCTTCTTCTCATGCCTTGTATGGAAGGTATGGTAGAAATTGGCAAGTAAAAAAGGCACCGGATTCTTTGTTAAAAAGACTTCAACTGCTAACTGATCCATGAACTTGTCCACATTTCGGAAGAGGATATTTCTATGAATCAAAAGTTCCAAGGTTGCACTACAGAAGTCGGGTCTTCCTTTTTTAATCATCTCCCAAGCATGGGATTCTAGGAACTTTTGGGTTAAACCTTTGATGGATCCTTTAACGCTCTAATTATCCACTAGCTTGTTGGCGTTGATACCCAAGGTGAGTGAGAGCTCGGTCAAACAGAAGCCTTCTTCCAACTTCGGGAAAGGGTTGTATTCTTTGATTGGTCGATTGAGGAGTCTCTCGAGGTCTTCCAAGGTTGGAGAGATTTGGAAATCAGGTAAAGTGAAGCATCTTAAAGGGACGTCATAGTATTGGGACATTGTAGTGATAGCACCATAGTCAACCTTCTCGGTTAGAAGATCTACGATGTTCCCAAAATTGGCTCTAAACTTGTTGTCTTTGAGAGCTACGACCTTTGAATAGAAGACCTTTAATGAACTGATGTCGGGACTCTTGAAGCGGAAAGCAGAAGTGCTTTTCCTTGTTGAAGTATCCATGATTGTGTCGAAAAATAGTCTTGTAATTCTGCGTCTGAACAAACGAAAATTTTAAGAGCTTTGCTTATTATTTTGATGATGAATGAATGATTGGTTTATTATTTCCACAGGATTTTAGGCATGGGTTCATGGTTTTGGACCATCGTGACGAAGCATGGAGTTAATAATGACTGCTTATTAAACCAAGGTTCTCGCTTTGTGTGATCTAAGGCTTTTGGAAAATTGGGTGTAAGACACTTCCCCTAGAGTCGTGAACTTCCTTGACTGTCAGACGCTTATGTCAATTTACTTGCCATGCGACTGCTCCGTCAAAGTCATCTATTCTAAGTGAGATCTTCGTATTGACCCTTACGAGGAAGGCACCTCGGTGGCCTATACTACGCGACCATCGGTCTAGGCTATCCATAGTTTTAAAGGTTCTAAAAGGGGTCTTAGGGTCATTGACTCTAGTAAAAGAAAATACGCTTACGCCGAAAGCACGACGATCATCAATCCCCTTAAGAGAATCTACCACTAAGTGAGGTTCTCGTACGACCCTAACGAGGAAGGCACCTCGCGGATCAATACTACTCAACCTCTCATATCTCAAGTAAAACTCTCAGACTCGGGTGGGGAGTCCTTCACACGGAGTTTTTTCCTTTGCAATCATTATTGCTTCCAAAAAAATCTTCGTCACAGAACCAAAGTTTCGGACCAACAGGCAAACAAGGAAAAAATGTATAGGTTAGCAACAAAAGCAGTATATACAAAAAAAAAAGATAATAGATAAATTTCTATGTATGTAAAAGAGAAACAACCCAAACTAGGCTAGACTTGCTTAGGGAATTTTGGTGTCCCCAGCAGAGTCGCCAGCTGTCGCTACCAGGATTTCACAATAGCGAAACTGGGACTAAATAGATGCCAAAGAGAGGCAAAGTCAGAAGAGTCGCCATTGAATTTTATTTAGTTTACCTCTATCGAAGAGAAGAGAGGAAATAGTCGATAAAACCCTCGGAAAGGAGACGTGCACGGGAAGCGCTAAAAGAGAATAAGGAATCGGTCTCGCAACCGAGATTTGGGTTCGGAAGTCGGTTACGTAAGGGGAAGGTATTAGCACCCCTTACGTCCATGGTACTCCATGGGAACTATTTGGGTTGTTTTACATACATGGGATTTATCTATCATTGTTTTATTTTCAAAAGAAAGTGTTTGGAAAAAGGGGGTGTTTTTGTTATTATAGTGCTCGCCAAGGATTGGGGCCCTTGTGCCTACGTATCACTCATTCGGGGATGAGGAATCAGAGCTCCGTAGTTCGGAGTAGAAAATGTTTGTGTGTTGGTTGATTTTACCTTTAAAAAAAGGGTTTTCGGGATGATGCCCTAAGGCACAAAAATGAGTTTGATGAGTTATATTAATTTTACCTTGAATAAGGGTTTTATGAAATGAGTGTTTGTGATTATATTGTACTAAAGTCTATGGGCGGAGTTGATTATTCTAGACAACAAGCCAAGCATCTTGCATCCAAAATAATTAGAGTAAGGGTAGGAATGCTCCATTCTTACTCATTCTCCACCACTTAAGGCTCGTGGCGCACAATAATAATCGTAATTATTGAGTATTTTTGAATTTGGTTATGAAAATGTCACTTGACGTTGAATCAAGGGTTTGTTTTATTTGATTATGAAATTTGGCTTATGCAACATGAATGCAAAGTAACCAACAAGAAATTAAAGGGTCTCATTGTAAGGTAGCCCAAGAGAAAGCATTTTGTGTGTAAAAGTGACCTAAGCTAAACAAAGGATAGTGGTCTTACAAGCATGTCCCTCTAAGGTGGTGCCATGATGCCATTTTTCACAACATGCATGTAAATTACAAATAAAATCCAACATTTACAAAGTGTCACAAAGAGTAATGAAAAGGCCTTCAAGCAAAGGTCCTAAGATGAAATCCTCTAAGTCCAAGTTGATTAAGAGTGAAATGAATATTTTTGTCTTATCATTTTATCATGTTTTTGTTGTTTCTAATGTTTGACGATAATAAAATAAATAATAAGTAAATAAACATGCATGATGAATTTGTACAATGATGATGATGATGAGTACTTTAATGTAAATTACAAGGTAATGACATAAAAGTAAATTACAAGATAAAAGAACAATATCACAAAATAATGGTTAGTGAATATAAATGATATAAAACAAATATAAGTCAATAATACCAAAATCACAATAACAAAGGTTAATGATAAACAAAATTAATGAAGTATAATTAGTGGTTAGTAACATGTACAAAAATGAATATTTTGAGGACTATTTTTCATAGATCAAAAAGACTCAAAATATGACACATTAAGGGATGGCTTATCATTGATGCAAAGTATTGAAGATGATTAAAAAATCAACTAACAATAGATTTGTAACAAAGAAAATTATGCAACCTTAAGTCCATCTATTAATGTTTTTTTTAAAAGAATATGATTTGTTCTCTTCCTTTTATTTTTACTCCTCTTTTATTTAGCAAGATAATAAGGTAGTAAATAAATTAGCATAATATAAATGATATAGTTAGATAACAATAAACATAAACATAAAATACTTGCAATAAAGTTAACAATAAAATAAGTTGCAAAAAAATAAAGTGCAATAATATAAATGTTAGAAGTTAGTAGTTAGTGAACATAAACATAAAGTAAATGAAATAAAATGAACAATAAAATAAATTGTAAGGAATTAAAGTGCAATAATATAAATGTTAGGAGTTAGTAATTAGTAGTTAGTAACAATAAGCAAATGGATTATCAAGTTAATGTAAAGACATGGTTTCATCTATGCATCAAATTACTCAAATATGGTTAAAATATAGGCAATCTATCAATGCCTCAAAGTATCATGAATGATCTATTGATCAACCCTTAATAGGTTTGAAACATTTAAGATTTAATCAACTCTAAACAACAATGGTCATGATTTAATAGACCTCATCAACCAAACAAATACAACAACAAGTCCATAATAAAAGAAAATGATAACACACACAAAGCAACCACAAAAAGGTGAACAAAAAGATAGTAAGAGCAAAAAATCTCAAAAAAAAATGAGTAAACCAAAGTTAATCATTTTTGCAAGCTTGAATCTAAACCATCTCAAAAGAACAAGCAACCATTTTTAATCAAAAAACAGAACCAAAAAGTTAAAAAGTTTAAGCTAAAATCATTACCCAAAAAATGTGAAAAAAGCAAGGTTGAAATGGTGTTGAGCTTGAATGTGAAGCAAGGGGTTTGGGATGAAAATATTTGTGGTGAAAGTTTAGTAAAGGGGTTGAGTTATGAGTGTTAGAGAGTGAGAGATTTTGAGGAAAAAATGTGAAATGGAAAAAAAGTTGGTGGGGGTGACTTTTGGGAGAGAAAGATTTTTTGGTTTTGATTTAGGTTTGGAGAAGAAGGGGGTTGGATGATATTTTTTAGAATTTTTTGGGGCTAGAAAGCATGAAAAATGAGGGGGAATAGTTCATCTATTTATAGGGAAAGCAAGTGGGTAAGTGGGGGGAACCAAAATGCATTTTGTGCCAAAAAAAGACTTATTTTTGCTGTTTGTGCAGTGGAAATCGATTTACCCAATTGGTAAATCGATTTCCCTTTTTTTTTTTTAAATTCATGTCTTGAGCCCATGCAATATGCCTTTGGTTATTAATGTTAATGTAATTATGATGATGGAGCAATGAATGTATGTATGTGTAATAGGATCATAGATCTGATGAAAGTTGTTTGGGGGTAGGGTGAATTTTGGGGTATGACAACATCTAATGATCTTCTATGTATCTTGTTGATCAGATGAGTACCATTGATTTCTCACGTGTTCTAGGAGTAAGTTTTCCAGTTAGTGGACAAGGTTATGTACACCCCCCCCCCCCTAATTTCTCCAATAGGTGAAATGGTCGGCGCCTATTGATTATGATTGACGAACGAGGAATGGTGTAGCACTGACACGTCGTTCAGGTGAGATTGCAAATGATGTTGTGGTATGTGGCTCTCAATGAACATTTGTTAATGAAATCATAAGTTTTAAATCTTTTTGAAAGGAGTGACAAATTTATATGCCTGTGGTACTATTGATATGAGACATGCCAAGTAGTTTGGGTAGTCTTGTGGATATCCTTATGTTATAACGAATGAGGGTGATATCTACAAACACTTTGACACTTAAGTTTGTAAGAGATTATAATTGAAGTGATATGTATGAAGAAAAGAAACTTTATAAATTTTAATTCATGATTATGTATATGTTGAAGAGTTTGAGGAATTAAAGAATAATATTATAGATGACAACCTCCAATAGAACTTTACTTGATAATCATTATGGTAATAAATGGGAAATAAGACATAATGATCAAATGGAAATTCCATACGAAGAAGTACATAAAAAGAGACTTTGGTGTCTTGGGGTCCACGTTGAGTGGGGAATTGAGCTTCATGTGGACAAGTGAATTGGTCTTCTAGGTTTAGTCTAGAATACCCATTCATAATTACACACACATTAGGGGAATTAGATTCCATACGGTCACCCTTCTCTCACCTCAGTCTATCTCCCTCTACAAGTATTTTTCATTATTTTTTGGAATAAAATCATCCAAGGGTAAATAAGGGATGTAAAACAGATCCAATGGTGATTAGACCTTTGACTCCAGTGTTTGAAACATATTGGAGAAGTTCAAATTACATTAATGTCACATTAAATAACGTCACATCGATCAATAATTTTATGTCAAATATACTTTTACGAAATATTTAGTATGCTTACAAGTTTATATCACATATGTTGTATTTGAAATTTTATTAAAATCTATAATTTATAAATATATTATTTATATCCATCAAAATTAATATTTTATTTGTTTTTATTAAACTGTGTAATTTTGATACATTTTTGTTTTGGGCTTGTCAAAATAATCATATATTGTTTGGAATCAAGACTAAGAGTAGTTTATATATAGCACCTCCCACCCTCTATCCAACAAGGTAACTTTCTAAAGGACAAAGTTGTCGGGTAACTTATAATTCAAGTTATTTACAAATTGAGGAATTTTAATGGAAAATGAGATATAGTTATTTCTTAATGATTAATTGAGTGTATATTACAAACATGTATTACATCATTTATATAGAATCATACTACTAGCTAATTAGCTTCTAGTTAGTAACCACATGCAGAGTTTGTAATAACCGCACGTGAAACCAGTAGTAACCACATGTGAAACCTATAGTAACCATGTGTGAAGTTAGTTATACTTGCCTAACCACCTTATAACTAACTTCTAATTTCTAAAACTGAATTACATATCTAATATCCTTCCTAATTCATATTTATTAAGTTCTTCATTCTCATTAATCCTTTGAGACCTTCAAATCTTGCTTGCTTCAAGGGTTTTATTAGAATCTCAGTCAATTTCAATTTAGTCTTGAAATACTCAATTCTCAACCTCCCTTTACCAACTTGGTCCCTTAGGAAATGGTACCTCCTTTTTATGTGTTTGCTCTTACCATGGCTCATAGGATGGTTTTCCAAGTCAATTACTAATTGACTATCCACTAGCAATTGGATTTGCACACACTTACTCACATTCAACTCTTCAAGTGAAATCTCCAACCAAAGTGCTTGACATGTTTCATAAGAAGCCGCAACATAATCTGCTTCACGTGAAGACAAAGCTACAACTTCTTGCTTCTTTGAACTCCATGAGATTGGTGTTGATACAAGGATGAACAAGTAGCATGTTGTTTCTCTTTCTATCATCTTGATCACCACTCCAATTTGAATTAGAATAAGCATACACCTTGGCGTCAATTCTTGTGTTTGTTGATTTGGCATGAGTACTTTATGGTCAGTTGTACCTTTAATGTACCTTAGGATTCTCTTTATTGCAAGTAGATCACATAGCCTTGGTTTCTCCATGAACCTACTAACAAATTTCATACTATGACAAATATTCGACCGTGTATTGCAAAGATACCTTAATGAGCCAGTGATTTTCTTTTACAAAGTCATATCCACCAATTCATCATCTGAATCCTTCTTCAATTTGGTGTTGGTTTACATAGGTGTAATTGCAAGATTTCAATTTCTCATCTTAAACCTCTATAAGATGTCTTCTGCATATTTTTTCTGATGCAGAAAAACTCCTTATTTAGTGTTCACAATTTATATTCTTAGAAAATATTCCAATTTTCCTAGGTCTAACATTTCAAACTCATTCTCCATGATTGCTTTGAACCTTGTCAATTATTTTTCATTTGAACCTATAACCAACAAATCATCTACATAAAGACATAAAATGACTTGGTCTTGTTCATTTGAGTCTTTGACATAGACATCATGCTCTAATATGCATTTTCGGAAACCTAGCTTGATTAAGATGCTACAAATCCTCTTATTCCAAGCTTTAGGTGCTTGCTTCAATCCATACAAAGCTTTTATCAACATGTACACCATCTTATCTTGCTCTTTTACTTTAAAACCTGGTGGATACTTTACATAAACTTCTTCCTCTATAGTCATATTGATGAATGAAGACTTCACATCAAGTTGGTGCATCTTCTAACCTTTGCAAGTTGTTATGGCCATAACCATTTTGATTGCTTCAAGCCTAGCCACAGTTTCACAAACTTCATTAAAGTATACTCTAGGTCTTTGAAGAAAGCCTTTTGCAACCAACCTTTCTTTGTACTTGGAAATTTTACTATTTGGTTTTAACTTTAGTTTGTAAACCCACCTTACATCAATTGCTTTTATTGCATGAGTTCTCAACCAACTCACATGTCTGGTTTTTCTCAATGGCCTTGAGTTCCTTAACCATTACAGCTTTCCAATTTTTATCCTATAGAGATTGCACATGATTGATTGGTTATGACTCAACCATCATTTCTTCTTCAATCAAGTCACCATTTTCCTTGATTGCTTGATCAGGAAATCTCTCATAGTCATTCAGCTTGACTGATGGAGCTCTAGTTCTGCTTGATCTTCTCACTCCTTGAGTTTGTGCAGGCTTAGCTGGTGCAACATGTTCCTCATCATGCTGAGTAGTTATGATATGGCATGAACTTTCACCTTCTGATGTGGCTTGATGTTACCGTGTTTTTATTCTTTCCAATGGCATTGATATATTCATTCATTGACCTTGCCAATTCTTATATTTCATGGCTTGAACATGATCGATTGGCTCTGATTCAACCATCATGGATTCTTCAATTACATCACCATTTTCTCTTATGGCTTGATATGGAAACCTCTCATAACCATTCATCCTGATTGATTTAGTTTTGGCTATTGTTGATATTCTTTCCTCCTGAGTTTGTGCAGGCTCAGTCTCATTTTCTACTTCATGTTCATCATCTTGAAGAATGGTTCTAATGTGATTTGACTTTCACCCTTCTGCATTGACTTGAGCCAGTTACATCCTTTACTTTCATCAAATTCCATGTCCCTGCAAATTAGCACCTTGTTTCAATTGGGGGGATTAACTTGTAGGCACATATGGACTAGTAGCCAACATAAATCATGGTTTGGCCTCTATCATCATGCTTTCTTCTAAGTTGCTCAGATACGTGTCTGTAACAAAAAGAACTAAAAATTTTGAAGTTTCCAACACTTGGTTTCAAGTCATACAAAGCTGTATAAGGTCTCTTATTGTTCAGCTTCTTTGTTGGACATCTATTGATGATGTAGACAATAGTTGAAATAGCCTCACCCTAAAAATGGTTTAGCATTTTCCTTGCCTTAAGAATTCTTCTTGCTATGCTCAAAATACTTATATTTTTTCTCTTAGCAATTCCATTATGTTGAGGTACGTAATATGCTATAACTACATGCTCATGCCTTTTTTTAATGAAACTGAGACTATTCAGTTGAGGTGTACTCATTACCACCTTCAGTTATCAAGCTTTTGATTGCACATTCATCTTGATTGCATAATCTCCAATTTCTGTTATGACTTCATTGGCAAGTCATGTTTGAATAACCTTATTGCTTGCTTGGCAATGCAACACTCCTTACATAAATCCTTTTACATTGTGATCTTGGGAAGGGTATACATTATATTCTTCATGTTTATCAAGATAAGACTACTAAAATTGAGATGGCCAAACCTCTGATGCTAAGTCCAAATTTGGTATACAATTTTGGTTGATGCAAGATGTTGATGGTCTAGCATGTTGATTAATCTTGAATTTAACTGTGAGTTGTTACGTACCACATCGCCTATAGATGGAGAAAATATTTGTTCTATAAGAGAAAGGACTCATACATTCATCGCTTTAAGGTTTTTGGTGGATATATGGTATCGAGGTCTCTTGGATCCTGAATGTTTAGCCTATTAACACTTCAGGCGCTCCCCCAGACTCCCTAATAAGTGGTATCATAGCCATGGTTAGGCTTGGTGGGGGAGTGGAAGTGGGATCCTAATATGGATTAAGGATAGTGATGTGGGTGACTCACACTTGTATGGGAGATTTTTGGATTCAAGTGTGGATGCTTAAGTCGACTAGAAATGGAGGAAATATATATATATATATATATATATATATATATATATATATATATATATATATTGTAGCACCTCAAATTTGCACCTATCATTGTACATACATTTTCATATTAGGTCATAGCATATCATGATCCATTGCATAGCATTGCATTGCCTCTTTTGCCTCAAGTGCAAGCCAATCAAGAAATTAGGTCAAACTGATCAGGAGATCAGTCAGTCAATCAAGCAAAGGTGTTTCTCAAGGAACCAATGCCCTAGGTTTTGTGCAACAAGTTCACATGACTTGGAGGTCCATTTGAAGTATTCAAGTCAAGGGTTGAAGGCTCAGAGGTCATCAGTTTATGCACAGACAGTCAAAAACCCTAAAAAGTCAACTGTCAGTCAAAGCAGTGGATGGTGGCCATTCTTGTGGAATTTGGGCACCATGATCAATAATCAAGAGCTCATACAACTTGGGACATCATTTGAAGTCAAGTTCTCAAGGAATTAGGGTTTGGAAGTCATCAGTCAATGCACAATCAGTCAGAAACCCTAAAAGTCAACTGTTGGTCAACTGTCCATTTAATCAGTGATTTGATGATTGGAATTGGTTTGTGAGAGCTCATTCATGGCCAAATAGTCCTCATATATCATGTCAAACACCATCATGGAAGAATTTGAAGTCAGATCAGAAATTTCCAAAATGGAAACTGGGCCTGTAACTGAAACCTGCCATAAATGGAAAGTCTTGATCCTCAAACTTACATCATGATACAAGCCTCAAATGAATTTTTGCCCAACATGAAAGTTGAAGATCTTGTTCTCCCATTTCCAAAAAGTCCAAGAACTCTCAATTCCCATGTGTGGTTGGCAAGTTATGATCGAATCGATTTCAGAAAATCTTGAACTTCAAGAGGCCATATCTCCCAAACCGTTTGGCCAATTTTGGTGGGGTTTTTTCCTACAAGTCACATTTGATCCCCTCTTTCCAAAAATATAAATTTCATGAGCCAAAACCTCACCAATCAAAATGGCATTTTTTGACTTATCTCATTTAAATGCAAGTTTGACCAAGAGTTGACTTTTTGATATAAACCTTTTTCTACCATTTGGCCAATTGGAACAGCTCAGAAATATCATTTAGAATGTGTTTGCAAGCTCATTTTATGCAGTACATGTATCCATGCTTAGCTTGCTTGAAATTTGGCAAAAGGACATTTTCACCCATGCTACTCCATGCTATCCACCATGCCTTGCCTTGTACTATGGAAACAGAAGTCTAAACCATCATTTTCTGTCATTTTGAAGCCTGATTAGCAGCCTAACCAACAAAAAAGAGGCCATGCCCTAGTGGCTTGAAATGAGGAAATGCAAGTACAATTTTCACCAATTACATCCACATTTTCTTGGCTTTGATTCAGCACCACAAGACAGCAGGGTAAAGGCATCATTTTCTGTCATGAGCAGTCACTACTTACAGCCATCACACAAACCAAATTCACTCATGCTCAAAAACCACTTTGGCCATTGCAAACAATACAAAGAAACAGTAGATGATATAATCATTTTTCTGTCATGAAAAAGCTGCTAGCAACAGACCAACCAATTTCAACTGATGCAAAAGACTGATTTGCTTGGCATTTTGTCAAGATTGCAAGTGCTGTACAAAAGCCACCAGCAACACAAAACAGCAGGGCTTTGGATCATTTTTTTTCTGTCTGTCTGTCATGTTAAAAACCAATAGCAACAACTAACCACCTCGAACTGCAGCAAAAAGACCAACCAACTTCCCATTCTCTCAAACACTTCATTCTTGGCCAAGATCATCTTCTGTCAAGAACTTCCAAAGTTACCAAGCCTGGCCTTGCAACAACAGATGTCATGATGAGAAACCAGTAGCAGTTGCTAATTGCAGCCACAAGACAGCAGAAGAAGCATTGGTTCCCTCACTCTCTAAAAATCCCTCTCACTTGCATTTGTTCTAAACAGTCCAAACACAAAAGACTGAACCTTGCATTGCTATTTTCACTATGATACTCAAAATGGCCTTGGCTTTGGCTTCATCCACTCATCAAAATGAATAAGCAGCAGCCACAAAACACACAACAAGAAACCTTTGCTTTTCATTCTCTCAAAAGACCACTTTTGGCCATTTCTAAAACCCTGTCCAAAATACCAAAAGAACCTAGCCTTGCATTTTGACCATTCATTCATCATTGCCAAATCCTGCTAACAGCCACATAACAAAAAAGCCTTGGTGCCCTCTCTCTCAAAAACACATTTTTGCCTTTTTCACCAAAACAGTCAAGACACTTCCAAAGAACAAACTTTGCCTGGCCCAAAACAATGTCCAAGCAACCTCGTGAGCTTGATTTCATCACATTTTCCCACCTGTAAACTCCCTTCCTAACACTGGTTTCAAAGAAGCATTAGCCATGGCAGAGTTCATTTGAAGTCATTCCAAGCATCCACAAGCCAAGGCATCTGCATCATACATCAAGGCAAAGCTCTAGGACAACTGTTTCACTTCAATAACATCAAACAACATCAAGAACACAACTGTCCTTCAAAAATAGGTATGGATTCGACCTCCCTCTTTTGTCAAATTGGTACATGTTTTTAAAAGGTCTTTCTATGCTGAGTACCATGATGCTCTTATTTTTAAAAATGGCTGTGTGGGCATGAAGTTATTTGGAAAACAAGTTTGGTGTTAAAATGTGTTTTTGCTCGATTCTTGACTTGTGTGTGGTTTTAATGGAAATCAATGGTGGATTCATGTTGACCTTGCCATGCTGATCATTTCCATATATTCAATTTTGATTTTTGGGCAAGTTTGTGAAATCATGATTTTTGAGAGGGATGAACAGTAAAACCCTAATCCCAATTTGCCCAGATTTTCCCCATTTTCGTGCATACATGGCTTGACTCCCTCGTCCAATCAAAACATTTCCTTTAAAGCCCAAAACGACTGTGTTTGGTTAAGTGAATCATGATATTACAACTTTGCCATTCTTGCTCCATTTATTTCATTTTAATTTCACATTTTATAACCAATCTTCCAAAAATCATAACTTGCTCATTTTTGATCCAAATTCAATGGGATTTTTTGTGTTGTATTCACCATGATCTCTACTTTTTTATCATTATTTTTCCAGAATTTTTGGATGAGTGGTTTTTAAATGGTGCTAGGGTTTGTGACATGTGACCAAATTTTGTACACTTTGCCAAATCATTTGTGAAATGATGAGAATGTATCCAATGGCTCCCAAATTTTTTGTGCTTAAACTAGACACACTCATGGTGATTTTGGTGTAGAGTTTGTGAATTTATCATTTGTGGTTTGTGAGATATGATTTTTTGAATTAGGGTGTGACAATTTGTGTCACACCATTGATGACCAACTTCATGATTTTCATTACCATGCTTCTTGACATCCAAATGACCCCAAATTTTGCATGAACCTACTCTTGTATGTCTAGTTGACTTGTGAATTTTCTTGGATTTAATTGAACTATTTTCCATTTGTTTGAGATTTTTCTTCCCTGCCTAGTCAAATGTTGACCTTGTGTGACACTTGTTCCCATTTCATTTGTGAAATTCTCATACTTCATTAGATGGACATGAAATTTTACATGAGATAACTAGACATCCTCATCTTTACCATGGTTTTGATCCCATTAATTTATCATACACCATTCTTGACTTATGATTTTTCTAAGTTGATGCATGTTTGGTTGACTTCATTGAGCATGTTCAAATTGGCTTTGACTTTCTGATTTTCATTGACTGCCTTCCACTTGTCCAAATGAGATGAAATTTGACATGCTTACCATGCTATGGGTTGTGGTTTATCATGATTTATTTGATGATTTTTGGGAATGTTTAAGATTGCTTTTGAGTTAAGTCTTGCTGTTGACTTCTATGAGCTTCTAAATGCCATGTTTTGACTTCTTTTGTTCATAAAATGATGATGATGATTGATATGAATGTGAACCCAATTGGTTGTGTTTCTTAATGGTTTGAACATGATTTTGGATACTCATCCTTTGCTGTTTTGGCTTTCTCATTCATTTTTGACCCTAGGCTTGCCCTAGTGGTCCTGTTACTCACTTTTGAGCTTGTGTTTTCAGGTTGATCAACAAATGACCAATGAGACCATTTCTTTTTGGATTGAGCTTGCTTAAATATCATTGTCTAACTTGTTTGTTTTGTAGGTGGTTTGGCTCACATGCCTTAAGCCTTGTGCCTTGCACATCCATGTGCCTCTAATTGACTGTTGGTGTCTGTTTCTGTTTGTTTTGTTTGAAGTTGCATACTAACATCTGCTTGACTGTTTCAGGTGCTTTTAGTTGCTTAGTTCCTTGTGAACTTTTTGCTTTGCTTTGCTTGTATAAGCAATTTGCATTGAGGTATGTCTCTTTTACTTCATGTAGTCTGGAAGACCTGGCCTGTTACTTGGCCAGGCAACTGTCTGAAGTCCTCCTTAAGAGGCAATGTTTGTGACTGTTTAATTTTGTCCTTGCATAGAGTCAAAGACCTCCTAAGTGAAGAGGCAATTGGTGGAAGGTAGGGATATGCAATCTATCCCCCACTATTCAGTGTGTCATCTGCTTTGCTCACACCACTGTGTTGATGCATTGCAGATACAAACCCAAGATCTTGTACAACTGTACAGTTGAGTCAGTTTTAAATGTGTAGAAGGGTTCCCACTTTCTGAACCCACACATTCTTGTCTTGAGCTCTCCCAGGCCAGGGATAAGAGCTGTGAGGTCTCATCCTCACTTCATCCTTTCATCTGCTTCACCTTAGCCCCTCAATGGCAAGGTTAAGAGCACATTCACCCCATTCCAGAGGTTTGTTTGTTGAGGTTGATATGACCCCTTGACTAAAACCTAACCCTTGTTTGAGCCACTTGTTTGTGTATAGCGTGTGCTATCTGTGCTTGCAGGATTGTTTGACTTGCTTCCTGTGCAAGATAGGATTGTTTGACTTGCTTCCTGTGCAAGTTAGGATTGTTTGACTTGCTTCCTGTGCAAGTTAGGGTTAGTTTAGACTTGCTTCCTGTGCAAGTTAGGTTTTGCTTGGCTTGCTCCCTGTGCAAGTTGAATGTGTGTGTGGCTTGCTTCCTGTGCAAGCCATGTTTAGGATAGTTTGGCTCCCTGTGGCAGTTAGCTAGAAACCTTAACTTAGGGATGATTTGCATGATAACATCTAGGCTCGAGTCGTAGTCTCCCTAGTTGTGTCTCCCTCTGTTATCTGGTTAGGCTAGATCCTTATCCCTGCGTAGGGGAACTACATCGCCCTGATCTTCATACCAGATGAAGTATGTAGGCAGGAGATTGAGCTGATCTCTCCGGGCGCCCTTTTTTCTTTTTGTGTGTGTTGTTTGACAGTTGCTAGGCTCGAGTGCCTGACTCCTTAGCAATTTGTTGTCTGTCTGTTTGAGTGTGTGCTTGACAGTTATAGGCTCGAGTCCCCGACTCCCTATTAACTTGTTGTGTTGTTGTGTGCTTGGAAGCTGATGTAAGTCCATCGAGTGGCAGTTAGGTTCCAGTGTGCGTGTGTTTTGGTTCGGATGCTGATGTAAGTCCAGCAATTGGCATTCAGGCTCCACGTTTGCCTTCTTGTGTGTGTTTTGGTTCGGATGCCGACATAAGTCCAGTGATTGGCAGTCGGGCTCCACGTTTGCCTTTGCCTGTGTTTGTTTGTGTGCGTGTCAGCCGAGCTACGAATGCTCTGATTCTTCTCTCGTCCGAGAAGATACGTATGCATAGGATGCGATATCCTAGCGAGCATGTGTCGTTTCCCCAGTCCGAACTACTTCAACTCTGATGTCTATGCCTGATAGACTAAGTAGGCCCAGGATGCGACATCCTGCCGAGTCAGTTTCAGTCAGTTTCTTTTGTCTCTTTCAGCCTGTGTAGATGAGTGTGTGAGCAGTGTTTAGCAACCAATTTTCCTTCCTTTTGTGCGTGGATCCCATAGAGTACTACGGATGTGTAGGGGTGCTAATACCTTCCCTTCGCATAACCGACTCCCGAACCCATCCTCTTTGGTCGCGAGACCATGTTCTTTTCCCAGGTTTACTCTGAGCGTTTCCTTTCCCTCTTTTGGGATAAATAACGCACGGTGGCGGCTCTGTTGTTTCTTTCTTTTCCCGCCGGTTTTTCGCGTGATGCGACATATATATATATATATATATATATATATATATATATATATATATATATATATATATATATATATATATATATATATATATATATATATATATATATATATATATATATATATATATAATTATATATATATATATATATATATATATATATATATATATATATATATATAAGGACACATGCACCCATCATAATCTTGAATGTCATCTTGGTTGACAAGGGTGCCTTCAAGATCATAATCTTGAATGTCATCTTGGTTGACAAGGGTGCCTTCAAGATTATCTTAGAACTTCCATGAAACACCTTGAACTCTTTACCTTTTATCCTTTTTATGTAGCATTTGTCAAGTAATTGACCCAAGTTGATCAAGTTATTTGCTATATAAGGAACATAGAAAACATCACATATGATAGCTTCTTATGCACCCTTCTTCATCACAAGAATATTTATCATTCCTTCTGATATGGACATGGTATTATCTCCAAATCTAATGGGTCTCCTCATTGATTCTCAAGATTAATGAACTCGTTTTTATTGTCATACGCGTGATTGTTGCAACCTATGTTTAGGTACCACTGGTTTTGTCTTTAGCCAATTGTGTATCACCCATCAAAATGACTTCTTCTGAGTCATTACTTCTAGCATTAGCAAATTGTGCTACACTGTTGTTATTTTCCTTTGATTCTTTGTTAAAGTAACAATCTCTAGCATAGTGTCCAAACTTTTGGAAATAATAACATTGGAATTCTTTCATATCCTCCTTCTTTTTGAATCTTTGATTGTGAGGAGCATCGTTCTTGCTTGTCTCACTTTGACTTCTAGAGTTCTTACTTATACTATCACTTTCACTACAATTATTCTTCCATTTTTCCTTACCTTTGTTTTTATTTAAGGAGTCTTATTTCATTTTCTTGAAGAATTTAGCCTGCAAAGCTTGTTCATACCCTTTTTTTGAATTTCTCTGTTCCAGTCTCAACTTATGAGCTTCAAGAGATATTTGCAATTCTTCAAGATTCATTTATGAGAAATATTTGGACTTTTAAATGGATACAACAATGTGATAAAATTTTGTAGGAAGATCTCTTATAAACTTCTCCATTTTCTACAGTTCATAAATCTTCTCTCCACACGACATCATTTTATTGGTCATATTGTTTCACCATCATTCATCTATAAATTTTCATATTGTTTCCTCATGGATTGCATCTTGACTTTCTTTAATTTTGCATCTTCAACATACAACTTATTGCGAGTATCCCGCACATATTTGATCATTTCTTGCTCAATTATCTTCTCAGATACATTTTAATCCACACATTGATGGATAAAGAACAAGCATTTCCCATCTCTCTTCCTTATTTCACAATGAGTAGCTCTTTGCGCATCGGTAGCTTTTTCATCTAATGCCAAAAAGTCATCATTCACGATTTCAAGCATATCTTGGAAATTGAATATAACTTTCATTTGCATATGTCATCAATCATAATGTTCTCTCTTTAAAACTTGTATATTGATTGGGAATTGATTGGAGGATGTACTTTCATTTGCCATGGATAGAGATTGGGGATTAAAATGGTGATCTAAATACCAATTTTTGGGTAACTTATAAGTCAAATTATTTGAAAATTGAGGAACTTTAGACATAATTTACACACACCTGCACGCACACACAGATACATAGAAAGAGAGAGAGAGAGAGAGAGAGAGAGAGAGAGAGAGAGAGAGATTTCTTAATGAATGAATTAAATGTATATAAAAAAACATGTGTTACATTATTTATATAGGATCATACTATTAACTTCATATAAATCACATATTTATTGCAAAATTAAAAACATTTTTTGTTCGGCATCCAAAGCCTCACCCAAACATCCAAACAATAGTAGTTCAAAACAACAATCCTTATTATTTAAAGATACGTAACATGAAAAACACATAGGTAAAACAACCTCATAAACAAAACATCCCCGGTGTTACGTATCAGAACGACTCCACTAGAAGACTTGGCCGATAGCAACATGTTATGCACCGTCAACTACTCAGGTACCTGATTTTCTATACTCCAAAGGAGTACGGACACATCAAACAAAAAGGGAGTGAGAAATACATTAATATAAATAATTGGTGCATAACATGCTAAAGATAGTATTCATGCGTAATGCACCATAATCATTCACAATCCACATTCTCACCATAATTAAACACCACTCGATATAATGAAAATACAATGAGACTCCATAACTCGACACAATGCATGTGGTATCAATTGTTTATCAACGGTTCATCATAGAACCCGATCCCCCCTTTGGAATACCGAACTTCCCCTTCGAAGTTTTATATAAGTTTAACGTTCCCCTTCGAACTTAAATTTATCTCCACCAACTCAACAGTTTATGAATGCATGGCATGGGGAAATAATGCAACTGACACACTTGTCATTATTCATGTCGTGATCCACAATCGATCATACAACTACGGTCATATACAACATAATCCAGCCTTATGGATTATCACAATCACAAGTGAACAAACAATTCAAATGATTCACCATGTCACAACAAATTACTGATACGAACTTCATTATGATTCATTGTAATACACGTAAATATTATAATACATTATGGTCTACCATTGATCACTCAATACACTTATCTAATACGTAGTCCACCCTTTTGTACTACCACTAACGTCATTAACACACATATCAATCATTCGTGACACAACGATTAAATTACCGATACGGACTTCATTCATATCCATCATATTTTTACACCTACTTCCACCTACTATAACCCTCTAATGAATCCATTAAAATGATTTTTCCCCTGAATCAAAATTTAGTACTCCCTCTCAGTTAACCAACGCGTCAAACCCCACCTTAAAACGTCACACGAGTCAAACATTATGACAAAACCGTACAAAGAATTTTTAAAAATGATGTAGTTTGGAAGGACTAAAATAGTACGAACCTAACACATCCCAAACCCCAATTTCCATCTTATAAATATCCCTCTCAATATTTTCAAGGATTTTCATCATCAACCATATACATATATCAACAATTCATTCACCAAACACTAACACATCATCACTTTATAGTTTCCCATAATTTGTTCATCATGTTCATATCCCTAAAACCCTTATTCCATTATCATGATAGAAAAATTTGACAAGCATCATCATATCAAATTCATACAACAATCAAGGATTTATATATAACAATTACAACCTAATTATCTCATCATACAAACATTGCAAACCACCAAGAATTTCAATCAAAAACATGTTAAGAGTAAACCTAAGAGGGAAGGACCCCCTCACTACCCTCTCAGGGATATACACCCTTATAATCATCTCATCATACTTTATAGCTCTTATTCTTGACAATGGTGATTTTCTTGATCCTCCTAAATTTTCCCCTTCTCTTCTTAAATCTCTTTTTCCCAAGTTTTCACGTATTCTATAACTTCCCATCTTTTCACTTTCAATTCCCTTATAACAAACAATTTTCTATTTTTATTTAAAATATAATATTATTATTGTATTAAATCTAAACTAAATATTTATTTTAATAAATCCAAATCAAATATTTATTTTAATATATCACTATAACAACAATAATTAAAATAAATATTTAAATATTAATTATTACTATTATTTATATAAATCATCCTAATTATATAATTGTAACAACCACTACTTCTCCCACCACCCCCATGTCTCTACCTTTTTACTCACACACACCTAACACCTTAAATTCTAATTTCTAAGGTTGGTATACTACACTCAAGGGTCTCCCTTAACATGATATAATATCACAACACACACAAATTGCACAATTATATTAAGAAAATAAATAACAAAATTTTGGGGCATTACAACTCTCCCTCACTTAGAATATTTTCATCCTCGAAAATTTGCCTGACGAGAATAATTCGAGGTATGTTTCTCGCATCCGGCTCTCCATCTCCCGAGTCATATTCCCTCCAGCTACTTCTCCCCAAACAACTTTCACTATAGCAATCTCTTTGCCTCTCAGCTTCTTCAATTTTTGATCCTCAATTCTCACAAGCAATGCTTCTACCGTAAGGTTGACCCTCACTTGCACATCATTCATCCTAATCACATGAGATGGACCGCGAATATACTTCTGAAGTTGTGATACATGGAACATGTCATGTAAATTAGAAAGATTGGGTGGTAAGGCCACTCTACAAGCAATAGACCCAATTATCTAAGAAATCTGATATGGACCAATAAATTTAGGAGTCCTCTTCTTCGATTTCAGCGCACGTCCAACGGTCGTCACATGATTAACTCTAAGGAACACATGATCACCTTCCTTAAATTCCAAATCTTTTCTTCTCACATCATGATATCTCTTTTTCCTATTATGTGTTTGTTTCATTTTATCTCAGATCATCTTCACTTTTTCAGTAGTCTGTTGGACAATCTTCGATCCAAGTACAACACTCTCTCCCGATTCATACCAACATAGAGGTGTCATACACCTTCGACCATATAATGCTTCAAACAACTTCATTCTGATACTATAATGAAAACTATTATCATAAGTAAACTCAATTAGATACAGATGATCATCCCAAGTACCTCCTTGCTCGAGCATATAAGCCCTCAACAAGTCCTCTAATGACTGAATAATTCTCTCAGCCTTTCCATCAGTTTACGGATGATAAGCAGAACTCAAGTTTAGTTTAGTACCCAAAGTATCTTGCAAACTTTCCAAAATATGGATATAAACCGAAGGTTTCTATCATACAGTATACTCAAAGGAACTCCATGCAACTTCACTATCACACGAATATAAATCTCAGCTAACTTTTGTAAAGAGAAAATAATGTTAATTGGAATGAAGTTTGTTGATTTTGTCAATCTATCAAAAATCACCCATATAGTATCATTCCCACTAGGAGTATTTGGTAATCCCGTCACGAAGTCCATGGAAATACTATCCCACTTCCATTCTGGAATGTCCAAAGGCTGCATCAAACCCGAAGGTTTTTGGTGTTTTACTTTTGACTTCTGGCAAGTCAAACACGCGTACACAAACTGTTCTACATCTCACTTCATTCTTGGCCACCAAAGTATTTTCTTGAGATCCTGATACACTTTAGTAGCCCCAGGGTGAATACTCAAACTACTCATATGACTTTCCTCAAGAATCAATTTCTTCAGTTCAGGATTGTCAAGCACATATACTCTACCTCGAAACCTCAGTACTCCATATTCATCTACCTTAAAATCACCATTTGCACTTGCATTCTCTGAAGGCAATAGGTCCACCAGCTTAACATTCAATTTTTTATTCTCCCTGATCTGATTAAGGAATTCATTGTTTACTTTTAACATACCCAGCATCACACTTTCCTATATCATTTCACAAACCATACTCATATCTCCAAAATGTTCAATTAACTCCAATCCCCTAACCATCAATGCCAACATATGAATAGACTTCCGACTTAAAGCATCATCCAGGACGTTAGCTTTACCTAGATGATAATTTAAACCAAAGTCATAATCCTTCAGAAATTCCAACCACCACCTCTGCCTCATGTTCATCTCCTTTTGATAAAATAATTATTTTAAACTCGTACGGTCACTATATACCTTGAACATTGAACCATAAAGATAATGTCTCCATATTTTTAACATAAATACCACTAATTCTAGTTCAAGATCATGAGTGGGATAATTCCTCTCGTGTACTTTTAGTTATCGTGAAGCATATGCCACCATCTTACCATCCTGCATCAACACACCACATAAACCCATTTTAGACGCATCACAGTATACCACAAACAGTTCAAAAGGATTTGGTAAAATTAAAACCAGAGTTGTAGTCAACTTCTTTTTGAGTTCTCTAAAGCTTTCTTCATAATGGATATCCCAAACATAGGCCTGACCTTTTCGAGTCAAATGAGTCAACGGAAGGGCTAAATTTGAAAACCCTTCAGTAAACCTACGATAGTAACCAGTCAACCCTAAAAAGCTTCTAATCTTTGTAACTAATTTAGGAGTTTCCCACTGTAGTACTGCATCTACCTTGGATGGGTCCACTATTATGTCATCACCAGAAATCACATGACCTAGGAAACTTACTTCAGGTAGCCAGAACTCACACTTCAACATTTTCGCAAACAACTTATTTTCTTTAAGTACCTATAGTACAGCTCTTAAATGTTATGCATGTTCCTC
Organism: Lathyrus oleraceus; assembly: GCF_024323335.1. Classification (NCBI taxonomy): domain Eukaryota; kingdom Viridiplantae; phylum Streptophyta; class Magnoliopsida; order Fabales; family Fabaceae; genus Lathyrus; species Lathyrus oleraceus. The sequence continues at coordinate 68,813,328 of NC_066581.1, read as the reverse complement.
ACTCGACTTAGATTAAATCAGTATGTCGTCAATAAAGACTACGACAAGCTGATCAAGGTATGGATGAAAAATACGGTTCATATATTCCATGAACACCCCTTGTGAATTAGACATTCCAAAAGGCATCACCTAATATTCATAATGGCCATATCGGGTTCTAAAAGCCATCTTCTTAATATCCTCGTCTTTAACTCGGTCTGATGGTAACCTGACCTCAAACCAATTTTGCTAAATACGCATTCCCCTACTAGCTGGTCCATTAAGTCATCGATTCTCAAAAGTTGATATTTATTTTTTATCGTCACTTTATTCAACTGTTGATAATCAACACATAGTCGAATACTATCATTTTTCTTCTTCACCAACAATAATGGAGCTCCCCAAGGCGATACACTTGGTCTGATAAATCTCTTTTCAAGTAAGTCTTCTAACTAATTCTTTAATTCTCCCAACTCTGATGCAGACATTCTGTATGGTGCCATAGAAATTGGCCTAGTACCAGTTACAAGATCAATAGAAAACTCCACCTCTCTCTTGGGCAGTAATTCAGACATGTCATCTAAAAACACCTCTGGAAATTCAAACACCACCGGTAACCCTTTAATAGTCGCTTGACTCTCCATAGATAAAGAGGCAAACATTGCAAATGCTTTAGCTTCATCTTTCAACAATTCCTTCAATTCTTTAGCATATATAAAATCATCTTCTTATTTATCTTCAGGAGCAAGAAATCGCAAATTTTGCTGTAATAATTAATATAAACATGGTTGAACTCCAACCAGTTCATTCCCATCATTACATCCATATATTCTAGCGATAAACAAATTAAATCAATACTAAAGTCCTTGCCATAGATGGACAAAGGACAAGTCAGACATACCAAAGGAGTAATCACTAACCCGTTAACTGGAGTGTCGATAACTAGTCCACTATTTAGAGTAGACAAAATAAGACCCACTTTTTGTACACAATTAGCATAAATAAATGAGTGTGTTGCACCCGTATCAATAATCGCAATCAAAGGAATGTCGTGAATATAACATGTACCTCTAATCAACCTGTCAAAACTGTTAGGTTGAGATTCAGTCAACGCAAACACCTTTCCTCCAGTATGGGATTTCTTTGGTTTCTGATAAGTGGTGCTGATGTGACCAGGTTCCCCATAATTATAACAAGTAGGAACATTATTTTTTTCAATCATCGATCATATGTCCTGATTTCTCATATTTGAAAAATTTTCTTTTCATCACTTTTACATTCATTGGCGCAATGTCCTGCACCACCACACCTGTAGCACTTGATAGGAGCAGGAGCCACTCCCACACTCGGCCTTCTACCATCTGAAATTCTTTGTTTCCCTCTGTCAGCTGGAACATTATACGGCTTTCCACGATTCAGTTGCTTTCCCTTTTTCTCACTCAAACTTTTTTAATGAGCAGGTCGATCCCTACTGCCCTCATCATATATTATGCATTTGTTCAGCAGTTCAGGAAACCGGAGAATCTGTTGATAGCCAATTCCTTGCTTGATCTCAGGACGCAACCCATTCTCAAATTTGAAACATTTGGAAACCTTTGCAGCTACATCATTGTAGTGTGGATAAAATTTCATAAGTCTCTCGAACTTAGCAGCATATTCATTAACAGTTTAGTTCCCTTGTTTCAATTCCAAAAACTCAATCTCTTTCTTACCACGTACATCTTCTGGAAAATATAGCTCCAAAAACTCTCCTTTAAATACATCCCATGTGATTTTATTACCCGCAACTTCCAATCTCTAACGAGTATTACCCCACCAATCATCAGCTTCCTCAGTCAGCATATGCATACCAAACTACACTTTCTATGCCTCAGGACACGCCATTACCCTGAAAATATTCTCAATATCCCTAAGCCATGCATGTGCTCCCTCTGGATCATACCTTCCTTTGAAGGTAGGCGGGTTTTTCCTCTACAACTTTCCCAAGCTGCGGAACTCATCATTTCCTCCATGTTGGTTGTTCTGCACAACTTGAGCCACTTCTTGCAAGGCGACAACAATAGCACCATCATTCCTTCACACCATATTCTAAACATATCAACAACATGGTTAGAAGAAACTTATATCAACATTGTTCACACAATATTCATATACTAAAAACTTATAACACACGATACACCTGGCCAGACGGACCAACCAGGATCTGATACCACTTTGTAACACCCAACTTCCCGATTCAAATAAATAAATAAAATAAAAATAATTAAATTAAGTAGGATGTCACATCCACATAATTTGGAGTTTAAAAGTTTACTTCAACTTATATAAATCACATTGTTACAGTGGAATTAAAAACAATTTTTGTTCGACATTCAAAGTCTCACCCAAACATCCAAACAATAGTAGTTTAAAACAACAATCCTTATTATTTAAAGATACGTAACATGAAAAACACATAGGTAAAACAACCCCATAGTCAAAATAGCATCGGTGTTACGTATCAGAGCGACTCCACTAGAAGACCCGACCAATAGCAACATATCGTACACCGTCAACTACTCAGGTACCTGATTTTATGTACTCCAAAGGAGTACACACAAAAAAACAAAAAGGGGGTGAGAAATATATTAATATAATTAATCGGTGCATAACATGCTAAGGATAGTATTCATGCGCAATGCACCACAATCATGCACAATACACATTATCACCATAATTAAACACTACATAATATAATGAAAATGCAATGAGACTCCATAACTCGATCCAATATGGTACGAATTGTTTATCAACGGTTCACCATGCGAACCTAATTCCCCCTTCGGGATCCTGAACTTCCCCTTTGAAGTTTCAGATAGGTTTAATGTTCCCCTTCGAACTTAAACTTATCTCCACCAACTCAACAATTTATGAATGCATGGCATGGAAAAATAATGCAACTGACACATTTTTCATTATTCATGTCATGATCCATAATTGATCATACAACTACAGTCATGCACAACATAATCCACCCTTCTAGATTATCACAATCACAGGTGAACAAACAATTCAAACGATTCACCATGTCATAACAAATTACTGATACGAACTTCGTTATGATTCATTCTAACACATGCAAATATTATAATACATCATGGTCCGCCATTTATCACTCCATTCACTTATATAATATGTAGTCCATCCTTATGGACTACCACTAACGTCATTAACACACATACCAATCATTTGTGACACAACGATTAAATTAGCGATACGAACTTCATTCATATCCATCATATTTTTACGTTTCCTTCCATCTACTATAACCCTCTGATAAATCCATTAAAATGATTTTTCCCCTGAATCAAAATTGTAGTACTCCCTCTCAGCTAACCAACGTGCCAAAACCCACCTTAAAACGTGACACGAGTCAAAAGTTATGACTAAAATCGTCCGAAGGATTTTTTTAAAATGATGTTGTTTGGAATGACTAAAACAGTACGAAACCAACACATCCCAAACCCCAATTTTCCATCCTATAAACATCCCTCATAATATTTTCAATGATTTTTATCATCAACCATGTGCATATATAAACAATTCATTCACCAAACACCAACATATCATCACTTTATAGTTTCTCATAATTTGTTCATCATGTTCATATCCCCAAAATCCTTATTTCATGATCATGACAGAAAAATTCAGCAAGCATCATCACATCAAATTCATACAACAATCAAGGATTTATATATAACAATTACAATCTAATCATCTCATCATACAAACATTATAAACAATCAAGAATTTCAATCAAAAACATGGTAAAGAGTAAACCTAAGAGGGAAATGAAGGTGTGAAAAACACAAGAAAAGGGGGTTCGAATTGGGTTTTACAAGCAAAAGTTTTTTCCAAAACAAAAACACGACTAACAAGTTAATAACAAAGAGATAAAAACATAAGTATTTTTTATTCTGGTTCGCTTGAACTCAAACCTAATCATGTCCATCCGCCAAGGTGATTTTGCCTTATACATAAGGACTTAATCCATTATAATCAACAGATTACAACAAATACAAAGAATAACCTTCTTTGTCTTCTTAAGGATCCAACTAAACCTTAGTCTCCTTAAGGACTCATAAAGAACAACTCTCTTTGTCTTCTTAAGGATAACCTCCTTAAGGAATCAAACAGAGAGTTTGAATAATATTTTGTGTGTTACAAGATGCTTCTACCCAAGTAGATTTTACACAAATGAATAGCAAACACTTCAAGAAAAAATGTATACAAAAGAATGATAGTTTTTCACAAAGAAAATAACTTGTCAAAAATATTCGTGTAACATGTTGTTTTTCTTTAAGTCTCCAAGTCTTGCTTATATAGCATAAGCATAGGACTGTTGGAGGGGAAAATGGGGAAAGCTCATTTGAGCGTCTGTCCACTGTTGGATGGGAAAGGAATGATATTGTGTACATCCTTTCACCCACAAAAGCAGTGACAGGTGTGATGTATAGTATTATCCTTACCCACGAAATCAGGCAGTGGAAAGGTTGTTCGTTTTGTATCATATATTATTTAATCACGTTCCCATTTTGATCTTATCTTAAAATTCATTGGCTTATGATGAAAGTTGATGATGCATGAAATCAATAAATAGAGAGCTGGATTCAGAAACTTCAGAACCTTTGGTCAGAACCTTGACAGCGTCAGTAGTCTGGCTTGAGGTCTTCAGTATCTTCAGAATCTTCAGAGTCTTCAGAATCCTCAGTCAGAACCTTGATAACTTCAATCGTCTGACTTGAGATCTTCAGAATCTTCAGCTTCATAACATAACTTCAGAAGCTTGCCGTTCTTCAGAAGTTTGATGATCAGAGTCACATCCAGGAGCACGAACTGAGAGAATATTACAGCAACAACATAGTGTCTCCTCATAAGCTTCTGATGAGTGAAACAGCTTAGAAGCAGAAAGATCATTGCATCAATAATATTGACGTCTTTCAGAACTTCTAATAACTTGCACAGAAGCGGATTTATAACACATAGTTCAGAGACGGGTGATGTTGTACATCATATAATCAGAATCAGAATTGATTATTAAAGTTACACAATAACAAACCGTTAGGGTACCAAAATTGTTCTCACACAAATACACTATTGTTATCATCAAACCTCAAGGTATAGATGCAGAAAAATCTTTTTCTAACAGTAATGACCCCTCACTACCCTCTCATGCATATACACCCTTATAAAAATAGTTTTTCTCCCCTACCTTAGATTGTTAAGCTCCAATTCTTGATAATGGTGATTTTCTTCATCCTCCTAGCTTTTACTCTTCTCTTCCTAGCTCTCTTTTTTTCCCAAGTTTTCACGTATTCTGTAACTTCTCCTCTTCTCACTTCCAATTCCCTTATAACAACCAATTTTCTATTTTTATTTAAAATTCAATATTATTATTTTATTAAATCTAAACTAAATATTTATTTTAATAAATCCAAATCAAATATTTATTTTAGTATATCACTGTAATAATAATAATAATTAAAATAAATATTTAAATATTAATTATTACTATTATTTATATAAATCATCATAATAAGTAATAGTAACAATCAATATTTCTCTCACCACCCCCATATCTCTATTTTTTTGCTCGCACACTCTCAACACCTTAAATTCTAATTTCTAAGGTTGGTGTACTACACTCAAGGGTATCCCTTAATACAATATAACATCACAACACACACAAATTGCACAAATATAATAAGAAAACAAATAATAAATTTTGTGGCATTACAAGATGGACCTATCAACCAAGGTGAAAAGTGGCACTGGTCATGGATATGATTCTCAGTAACAATATTTTTATATTTTCAAAATTGCACGTTAGATTAACTTTTTCCCTAAGTTGGAATAAGAATTGTGGTGAAAAACTACCGTGCCCAAATTTTCCCTTAGTTGGGACTTTTAGCCGAGGGGAAACCTATATGATGAGATTTTACTTCATTCTAAACCATAAAATTAACATAGAGTAAACCAACCCCTTACTGAACGTATAAACTTTTAAATAGATTTAGAAAATAATAATCTAAAAAATTAAGTTATATTTGAAAAATAACTTACATGAATTAATGATTTTCGAGCTTCCTATAACTCATCATTCATCTCTCACTCTTTAACAATTAGAATTTGATTCAATTTTTCTAGTTCTTCGATAAAATATCAAATTTGTTGATAAACTATGAATTTTCTTCATCATTTTAGACACTCTTTAACACATTTAATAACGGTTTAAGTTGTTGAAACTCAAATTATAAGTTTTGTTTCACACCTAGGTGCTTTTCAAGCTCAATGGTTTTTACTTGTATATGTTTCAAGTATAAAGATAATAAGGTTAGATGAAATTCCATTTTAACAAGCATGCATTGAAGAAAATAAGTTTAGCAATTACAAGAGAAGAGATTATGTCAAGGAACAAACCTTGAAACTTTTTTCTACTCTTACAATCCATCTCAGAGAATGGTGTTGTACTTTATGCAATTGCTTTCATTATCATTGAGTTCATTATGTTAAGTTTGTATTTCAGCATTTTGCATGTAAGATGAATTATTGTGGCATTCATATTTTGATTGGTTGTTGAGGGTTTCATGTGTATCACTGATGTTTCATGTGGATTGATGAGTTGGTAATGTCTTGACTATTGTTACTTTATAAATGGATGACAAATATTTGTTACTTAATTTTTTCTTTAAATTGGAAAAAAAGTTTTTTCTTTGGTTGTCAGATCAACCGAGAGAATAGGTCATATATAAAAAATAAAATACGCTAAAAAGCAGTTGCTGAGATTCAAATGAGGTTTATCAAAACAATTCTCCTCAGTTGTCAACTCAACCAAGGGAAAATGTCATAAATAAAATAAATAAAAGGCGTTAATATGCAGTTGTTTGGATTCGAATGGAAGTTGATCCAAAATTTTCTCATCAATTGTCAACTAAAATCGAGAGTATATGTCATAAATAAAAAATAATTAATGAAACATATGTGCTAAAATGATTCTTGAAATTCGAAGGGAGTTGATTGAAAAATTTCCCCTCGGTTGCCAAATCAACTCAGGGAATATGTCATAAATAAAACAATAAAATAAATAAAAGGCATTAAAATGCAATTATTTACATTTGAATGAGGGTTGCTAAAAACCTTTTCCCTCGGTTGTCAGCTCAACTGAGGGAATATGTAGTATTTAGAACATTAAAATTTGGCACGCCTATAGTTTATTCCTCGATTGGTTGTTGGGTGAGGCATAAATTTTATTATATTATTTGTTATGGTGATATCTAATAAAATTATGGGGGTTATCACACGCAAAACAGATAATACCTCGTAGCCACAGAGGCGCAAACTTGAGATCGACTATAACACTGCCGCTAAAAGGGGGGTTGAACTCCCATTCTTCCCCTTAGCCTCAATAGGGGCCAGTTGTTCAGGACTAGACAAAATAGTCTCACGTTGCTTGGGATTGGAGGTTAAAGATAGTCTATATACAAGAGCTACATTCCTCAATCTATTAGGCCTTTTCTCTAAAAGAAAAAATTATGAGGGCTCTCACTCATAAAGTGGATAATACATTATAGTCTCAGTGGCGCGGACTTGAAATCAACCAAAAAAAATTCAATTACATAGCAAAAAAAATTCAGATTTTAACAAAATTTTGCTAAAATAAGAGGTAGAGGTGTTCGCGGACCGGTTTGCTTCGATTTTGAGATAATCTGATGCCCAAACTGATTACAAATATAAGGATTGGTTTGGATAGGATTTCTATAAAAACTCGATAAATCCCAAACCAAACTGAAGCGAGAAACAACGGTTTGATTTTGTTTGGATTGACTGGGTACATTAAAAATGTGCAGGAATATTTGAAAAAAATAATTTGCGATAATTAATTTTCCATAATACTATAAAAAAAATTGGGTTAAATATGTTTGTGATCCTCCTAAATATCTCATATTTAACTTTTAGTCCCTAAAAAAAATTCCTTTAAAGAATGGTCTTCTTAAAAAAAATTATCCATACTTTTGGTCTCTCCTGCTAAAACCGTCACTAATTTAGTCGTTCAGTCGCTAATTCTATCGCTAAGTTGTAGGAGGGACCAAAAGTGTGGATGGAAAATTTTAGGATGACCATTCTTTAAAGGAAAAAATTGCATGGACTAAAAATAAAATATGAAATATTTTTTAGGACCACAAACATATTTAACCCAAAAATTTATAGTGTAATAGTGTTCAATTATAAACACTAGACTAGCAATTTTTCCATTATTAATTAAAAAATATCTAACAAGAAAAACCTCTCACACAAAGGACTTTGAATATATAATTAGTCACTTCAGTTAGTATAGTAATGAATGTGGTTCTCAACTATATCCTCGGTTAGCACGGTACATTAGCGACTTTCTAATAACAAATTAAAATCAAATTAAATAGCATAACATGTCCACAAACGATGCTTCATTTTTTTCTTGAAGTTGAATGTACTTTTTTAGGATCTGTTTGGTAAAAATAGTGGTTGACATAATAAGCTAGTTTATAGCTTATATCTGATGGCTGACGACTGATAGCTTATAGCTTATAATTGATGGTTGATGACTGATAGTTGATAAGTTAATTGAAGTGCTTGGTAAAATTAACGGTTAACTAACTTATAAATGTAAAATCACATAAAAGACATTTAATACATATTTATTTTATTTTAAATTAAAATAAATTATAAAGGATAAAGAGAGTTTTTGTGAAAATAATAAGGATAAAAATAGAAGAAAAGATGATAAGCTATAAGTTATAGGATAAAATGATATTTAAAATAGCGTCTAAAAAATAAGCTATAAGCTAGTAAAATAAGCTATAAGCTCATGATGAAAAGACTTTTACCAAACAGGTCTAAATTGTCATATGAGCTTATAAGTTATAAGTTATCAAAAATGGGGTTTTCCAAACAGAGCCTTAATTTCCATGATAATGATGATATGAGTCTTGAGAATTAATTATGATTGGTTCGGATAGACGGGTTTGCAGGTAGAATATATATTTTTATTTTTTATTTTTTTGGGTCGGTTAAAGGTCAAATTAATGGCAGTTTACTCCAAATGACGTGAGGTATAAAGTCATATCACGTGAAGTGTAATGTACACTTTCTTATCTCTACTTTTCATTACACTCATCTTGAATTCTAAACTGACTTAGGCGTTGGAGTGCTAACCATGTAGGTCCATCCCGAGATGTCGCTATCTGGTCATCCATCGAAACTCCATCTAGAGAAGCTTTGAAAGGGTACAACCATTCAATGGGAATATGAATGCCCGAACAAAATTCCTTAGTCGATGCCAATGCTTGTCCAAGAGCTTTATACACATTATGCACAGTTTTTTAAAGAGACTCTCAAACTCTCTCCTTCAAAGCAGTCAGCTCATCCCCGTGAGCTTTCTGATCCGTAGCATGGAACTCATGTTCTTGCTAAAGAGTCTTCCAAACCTCCTCTATGTGGCGATCCACCTTAGAAACAACATTGGAAGTCCCCTGGTGTCACTTCTTCTCTGCCTCGAGGGAAGATTCTAATTCTAGGATCCGAGCAGCCAGGATGGAAGGAGAGTCGTGGACCTTCGCCTCCTCTTGCAAAGCCTCGGTAAGTTTATTCTTCTCTTGGATTCCAACCAGCTCTTTCTAGAAAGCATAGAACTTTTTTTCCATGTCTTTCCATTTCCCCTTCCAAGTTTCCCTTTCCTTGGAAGAGTTACCCATTACTAAGACATCACATCAACTGGCAGAAGCTAAAGAGAACAGAGAGGTGGCTCATTAAGAATGGTAAGTGACCTCAGAAAGAAGCTTCATTTTCTCCACCTCGGGAAGATTTTAGATAGAGGATGGGTCTTCTACGGACACGGCAACAGCTTCCTCAAGAGTGCGAGAATACAGGAAGGAAGAATGGGGGAGCCGAAGGAAGGGAGTGACCGACCTAAAGTTGCATCCACGGATAGGCGGACCTGTTTAAGAGAATCTCCCTCCAAAGGGAAATGTTGATCCTCATACCAACCCATCTTCACCGGAGCAAGATATTATGGCAGATCTTCCACAGATAAAATGGCTACAGCGGTTGTAAGTTGACCAACCCCGAGGGCAGGTGCATAGTCTCGACAACATAGGTAGGTGTAGAAGTCATAGGAGGAGGCGTAATAACCTAGCCTGCAGAACTAGCTTTTATGCTTTGAGTGCTGGCGAGAGAGAAAATCATTTGCAATTTATCAATGTTATATACAAGATATAGTCAAATATGCCAAAAAAAATATAGGACTTCATCCTCACCAAATATCTATTTTTCATCCCCACGATTGGCCACACTCATAATGGTGTCGATATTAAATTGTTTTTTCCTCTATAGGGAAGGAGATACTTTGTCGGGGACAAACTCCTCTTCATAAGCAAGTCCTTGATGTATAGATTATAAATTCCCCTCATCATAATCTCTTTACTGGATAAGGGGGCTAGTTTGAGGCGGTGGAAATGGATTGTAGAGCAGAAATAAGGTAAAGATTGATACTTCAGAAGTCTAGTCTTGCAGGAGCGTGAGGACTTGGCGAGGTCGGAGAAAAAAGCAAGATAAGCCTCTAGAGTAAGAGGTTTCACCAATATGGAGTGAATCAAGAAATTGCCACAGTTGTTGGTGAAAGGGATGAACCAAACACAATTTGGATGAAGTTTGATAAGCCCCTGGTCATTAATGTCATTCTGGGAGGTGCACACGACATAGTAAAAGTTAAAGAGCAACCCGAGAAAGGATTCCAAGACATGTGCACTGGCTAAAACTAGAACATCTTCATGAAGCCCCAAGACCCTAAGTGAATATGAGATAGGGAAACTTTCAAGTGTTTTAGGATGGTCATCTCAAATTCGGATAGAGGCATCTGATGAACAGACACTCAAAAGAGGGAACCTAACATCATCAAAGTAGTTGCATATTCTTTCTTATGAGTCCAAGGGAAGTACTGGCCAATCTAATGGATCATCGACCACGATATTGGGCATGCCTATGGTCGTCTAGGTACTTAAAACAAATGGGATCCCCACCATTTATGCAGCCTCTCAATTATACTTAATGGTACCGGTAAGTACCATCAACGTCACCCTCTTCTGGGATAGCTCATCAACTTTAAAATGCTCAGTCGGTTTAATAAAAAAACTATGTCAAATTGAACTGTGTACTCCATATGATCCTTGATTTCGGCATCATTGGGGTCTCTAGTATAGGTTCTCTGAAAAATGTGAACAGAATCCCAAGCATTTTATCTCCTTAATCTAGTGGTCTGCATCTCTAAGGCTGATAAACTATGATAAGGCAAAGCTCCCACCTCACAAAAAAAAAGGGTGTGGAAACAATTGTACGGTCCTCCTAGTGCCATCATCTAACAAGAGGGCATCGAAGGAAGAATCTCTAGCGTAAGCTCTCTCATCTTGGGAGTTCCCATATGAATGTGAGAATACATAAGAAGGGGGATTGAATTGTGTATGCATAAAAATCTCTTTTAACTTCTGATTCTGAAACATATTCATAGTTTGATACTATAGTAAGTATCAGCAGTGAGAAGTTTTACTTCTTTCTTCTTCAACTCTGTTTCAGAACCTAAGGTTTCAAGCTCAGATTCTGATATAAGTAAGAGGATGAATCATACCTGAGTCTGACTTCAGAGTTCGTTTGCGCAGTGGAATATAAATGCAAAAGTAAATAAATAGACACATAATATATCTTTGTTCCTCTCAAACTGAGAGTAGTCCAATCCCCTTGCATTACAAGAGTTTTTTACTATTATCATACTGATTACAATTACTTAAGCTAGCATCTCAAGACTTCATGCTCAATCCCACGAAAAGAGACTTTTGCTCAAGCCCTCAAGCATGAGACTTTCTTGCCTAAACTACTCGTACAGGACTTCATGTTCAATCACCCAGATCGAGACTTCCTTGCCCAAACTCCCCGTTCAGGACGTCCTTGCCTTAAGCTCATGTTAAGGACTTCTTGCTCAGTCACCCAGACCGAGACTTCCTGTTCTGCTTAGAAGCATGAAACTTCAATGCTTAAGCACTCAGCTCGAGACTTCCTTGCCTAAACACTATGTTCAGGACTTTCCACCTTAAGCTCATGTTAAGAAGTTTTTCTCAATCACATAGAAAGAGACTTGTTTGCCTCACTAATCATTTAGGCCTTTAATGCTCAAGCACCCAGCAAGAGACTTGCTTTAAGCTCAGCGGCTAGAGTCTTCAGAGTCTCTTAACCATGAGAATCTGGTATAACCATGTCTTCATGTGAGTGCTTCTTAAATAAGCAGATACACAAAGGTTTACACTCTTGAGCAAATGTGAGTTGATTGCTCCTAAGTGTCGAAGAATGAAGTGGTCATTCTTCTTCTCTCCTTGCACAAATTTTCTCTTATTATGTCTTTCTGTTCTGATGAACATATTCACATATTTTATCTTCAAAATGTATGTGAATACGTTTCATCCCTGCCCTCACACACTTAACTCTTCTGGTTATATTTTCTATTTTAAAGTGTGTTTCATAGATTTGTGTTTTCTGATTAAAACACAGACTCCCTCAACCAATACAGTAAACAGGTATCACATATATGTGAACTTAGTCACGTTTCCTCAACTCACATTCATCTTGGTCAGAACAGACTCAGAGAGATTGTTCCATTAACTTCACAAGTTCAGAACACTCTTGAATATTTTCAATCTTCATCTATAAATAGATTCTAGAATATATTTGTCAAAGATTAAAACTACCATAGTACATATGGTTGTCGAAGCTACCATGGTACAAGTAGTCGTTAAAGATCTTTAGTTGTTGGACAATAGAGCGAGTCAAAACTCAGCTAGCATAAACATTGGGAGAAGAGAGTAGAGTTTAGAGCAGTTGGAAAGATAAGATCCTGATAACATATCTTTATGCTGGTTAGACATAAAGTATTGTATCATTGTCACGTGATCTTCTATGGATAACTTCGGACTTGAAGTCTTCTTGTAGACGTTTGTTGAAGCTTGTTCAAATTCTTTGTTATCCTAATACTTAACTTCTTAATTCAAAGGGTTTTTATAGAATTAGTTAAAGCTTGATCAGAAATTGAAGTATGTCTTCAGAAACTGGTTGGAGTGAGATTTCAAAGTCTAGTAGTTCATAGATTCTGAACTTGTCTTCATCAGAGTCTTGATCAGAACTGGTATGGATAAACACTTTTAGAGTTGATGACTTGATGTAGACAAGTTTCTTTGAAGCATAGCCTTCAGAAGTGTTGGTAAAGCACGTTTAGAAGTTGCAGGGTCATTCCTTGTGACAATGATTGCTTGTTTCAAAAGATTTCAGTCTTTAGAGTTTGATGATCTTTAGATTCCATGATAAGCTCAAGTTTAGCATTTAGAATACTTAGATAGACTCATCAGAGTCTGGAAACTTATTTTGTATACTTCAGATTCAAAACAACTTTGTTTCCCTTTAATGGTTCTTTTAAGTGATTAACTTAATTAATATCAAAGTTAATGTACTTTGATTCCGCATACTAGAATAACCATTAGTAAACCCTATTTTTCTTTAAATAATTTATTATCGTCAAAATCTTTTAGGAGCTTGAACAAATCTTGCTCTAACACCATATATCCTTTTTGAATCAAAATCATCAATTAAGGATATAACTTTACGACCCATGTGAGCATGGACAACGGGAAAGAGGTTTGAGTCAAGAGATACTCCCGCTCTCGTAACAAAAGAAACATCACTCTAGTAAAAAATTAAGGTTAGAAGTGTATTTGATAAGGCAAAGTTGATGAAGTAAATTTATGAAAAAATGTATAAGCTTTAATCAAAGAGATGCAACTATTCTCATAAGTACTTTCGGGATGAAATAGAGAAAACCACTTGCTAATAATAAACGTTTGTGAAGGAAAACGAAAAATTTCCTATCCAGTTAACAACTTTTATATAGCAAGTACCCGAAAAAGCCAAATAAAATAATTGAAGATAGGAGTAGTAGCAAGTAGCAAGAAGCAAAGTACTTATACTAGCATGCATTTCGTGGCTCAATTTAAAACCACACGTGCATGAACCTTCCCATACCTTTTTCCGTCAGAATTGCCGAAAGAGTTTTCATCTACTATTTCTATCTTTTTTTTCTTGTTTACCTTTGTGAGTGTGTGCGCGCTTTTCCTTGCCGTTTTACGCGTTAATTATCTCATAGATTATTGTTTAATCACGCGTCAATTAATCCACATGTATACATTAAAAAATACTGTACCAGATTAATGAATGATTAAATAGATACTATATAATCAAGCATTTAATGGTACCACCGAAATGTGTTACAAACTGTACTATTTGACGGTGATTACGGAGAAGCGTGTGTCGGAGAGCGAGGAGTATGAAACAAACAGCGTTAACGTTTGTTTTTCGAGCCAAACCGTAACCCCGTTCACACAGACAAAGACTGAGTCAAAGGTACGTATGAAAGCATCGTGAGACCAACCGGCTCAACCTTGTCCGAACCATAAATTTACCTACATTTGTCGGTTAACTTACGTGTCATGTTCCATTTTCCCACGTTCATTCAACCTTACTACTGCTTGTTGTACAAGTTTTCGTTTCTCTATCCCCACCCCCCTTTTCCTATTCCCACACTTTCACTTTCTCATTCTTTCTTCTTCTATAAACCCAAAACCCTCTCTCTCTCTCCCCCTCTCTCTTCTCTATCTCTCTAAACTACTATATAGATATAGATCAACCAACCCTATCTTATCTATCTAACTATCTATATCTCTGACTCTGATGATGGAGAAAAAGAGTATGAATATGGATGATTATTCTATTGGATCTTTTCCTACTTATTCACTTACAAACATGTTTGATTTATCTGAAGAAAGGAGTTTCATGGAGCTACTAGGTGTGCAGAACATGAACAATAGTTACAGTTTGCTTGATTCACCTTTGGATGTAAAGGAATCACTCGCTGAGAATAATGGAAATGGAAAAGAAACGTCTTTGAACAGTCAACAACAACCTGCTACTCCTAACTCTTCTTCCATTTCATCTGCGTCTAGTGAAGCACTCAACGATGAACACAATAAAACTGTTGACCAAGCCAATAACCATCTCCAAAAACAGTGAGTGAATAGTTTCATCTTCCTCTTCTATTTTAATTTTGTTTCGATTCTATTCATGTTTTTTGTTTGATATTTGGAACATTTGTGGGATCTAATGTTGTTGTTATTAAGGTTGAAAGCTAAGAAGACAACAAATCAGAAGAGACAGAGAGAAGCTAGAATCGCGTTCATGACGAAAAGTGAGGTGGATCATTTAGAAGATGGGTACAGATGGAGAAAGTACGGTCAAAAAGCTGTTAAAAACAGCCCTTTTCCGAGGTCGGTGTCCAATAGTAACACTTTAATACGAAGTATTCATTATTCTTAATTTCTTCGAAAACACTTTCTAATTTTGTATCCTTTTATAGGAGCTATTATCGTTGCACCAGTGTTTCATGTAATGTGAAGAAACACGTGGAGAGGTCATTGAATGATCCAACCATTGTAGTAACAACCTACGAAGGGAAACACACGCATCCAAATCCAGTTATGGGTCGTTCTTCGGTTTCTCATGTTGGGTCGCTAATACCACCACCGGCAGCGGAATGCACCACCACCAACTTTGGTGGTTCTGAAAACTACTTGATGTCGTCTCCATATTATAATCACCACCGTCAACAGGTTCTCTTCAATACGTTGTCGTCTATGGGTTTTCCCTCAAAGATTCCTCAAGAGAGATTGGTTTGTAGTAATCCAAGGGTTATGGATCATGGTCTTCTTCAAGATGTTGTTCCTTCAAATATGTTTAAGGAAGAGGAGTAGAGTAGATAAATCATTATAATCTCATTTCTTATGCTGCTCGATGAATCACTTTTTTTTGTAGCTGGTTAGATATAGGAGGCTTAGATGAGAAAGTACTCCATTAGTGATGATCATATGATATATATATATATATATATACTGCTAAACCCATATTATCTTTTTTTGCACAGATATAGGTCTTAAATCTTAATTATTATCAATATGGATTTTGAATATTTTTATCATTCACACTTTCACCTTTCTTTATATCTTAAGATTGTGGCTAGTTGTTGGTCTTGTATTTTAGTTACTTTTTGTTTTGGAATGTGCATTCATTTTACTGTGGTGGAGTAGTAAAGATTGTTAGGTTTAGGTTTTGAAATGGGTGCAATTGGTGTGTATGCTTTTACTCTTTTTGCTTTGTCTTAGTAATCTACGGAAAACGAATTATAGGGAAATGTGTTATAATTTGAAGGATGCGTTGCCGAAAGTTGTGTCCCAATATGTAATGAAGTAATCAATAGAAAGTGTAGTAGTCGCCATTAACGATCCACTTTAAGCTCATTGAGTGAATGCTCTTATCATGCAGACGATCAAATCTATTAAAGGACTTGATTCATTGGACAGACAGAGAGAGAAAAAGAGAAATCGTAAAAAGGTGCTGACTAAACAAAAGAAGAAATACTACTTCAAACACAGGATTTGATTCGTGATTTGGTTCATAGTACCATACAACGGAATATGATTTTTATAAGGACTTCTTTTAACTAAATTAACTAAGGGATAAAAGCCCGTTTAGTGTTCTTTATAAGCTTAGTTTTGATTGAGCAAGTTAAACTCAAACATAGTAGTAGTAATAACTAAATATGATTTTTCTTTTATTTGAAAACAATGAGATGATGAGTTTAAAAAATGAATTGGAGTCAATTAAATCTAATTCTGAAAGATCAAGATCTAAACATGAAATCATGCCCCACTTTTGAAGAATCATGCCCCACTTTTGAAGAACCGTGCAACTACAACGAACTACTCCCTTTGTTTTTTTTAACTCATTCAATTAATAACATATTTAAAAAGTACCTTTTTTTTTGCTTATAATAAAAATAATACAGAGAATAAAAAAAAGTACATTTTTACTTATTAGTGCATGTATGATTAAATCAATTCACTCTTCTGACGAAATTGTTTGGAAGATATCCTTCTCCTTTTTAAATATCACTTTTTTGATAAATTTTTGTTTCTTTTTTAAAAATAATATTAATCAGAATTATTTATTGCAAAGAGAAAAAATACACTTAAAAAGAAACAGAAGATAATATATATTTCTAGCATATCTTATTATAGATAGCAAATAAATTAACATGAAGTGAATAAATTAACTGATTAAATTTATAGTATTTAATAAATTTTATTTTTAATTTTCTAATTTAAAATAACAAAATTAAAATAGAGAAAAAATAATAATAAATTATAAATTATATGAATTATCTTATAAAAAAAAACTACAAATTAATATATAAATCATAAAGTTGTAAAAATATGATGGTTATAGAACATGTCCTTTTAAAAGATATGAATAAAATATAACTTAAGCTCAAAAAACTATTTTGCGCACCAAAGAGAGCCTTAGTAGCTTTATGTAAGGTGCAAAAAAATTTTAACCAAATCAGCCACTGAATGATGTGATTTCCCAATCTGTGTCACCGTCAATGAATCTTTTCTATACAGAATGTGACTCAATCAACGCCGATGTTGAATTTCAAGTTTTCCTTGGAAAAATCAAGTTTGTAATATTTCAATTGATTCAAAGTTATTAATATTATTATTTTACTACAATGAAAGGCAACATGTATTAAATTTTGGTAATCATTTATCACATGGCATTACTGGAGCAGAAAACACCATTCAATTTCATTATGACAATAATTGAGAGCAAAGACTAATTCAAAGTGGACTGCACTTCTTAAATTTGTAGTCCCTACAGATTTCTTATCAGGCTCGCTAAGCTTTTGAGCGACTTCACGTTTCTTTCACTTACAAGCTATAAGCAATACAGGTACTAGTACAAGATAAAGATAAAGATATTGACAGCACCCTCTGGCCTACCATTGTGACACTTTGAACCCAATTCAAGTTCCAATCTCCCTTCTCTTTCCCTCCAAAGGAAAAATTAAGTGTGTGTCGAGAATTTTTGGTCTAAATATCTAGATTATATTCTATCCCTTTCTTAATAAAACTTACTTTTAAAGAAAATATGAAACTTAAATAAAAATAAATAACATTTAATCTCAAGTTTTGTAACAATTTGAAGGTCACTTCATAATTAGAATTATAATTGTTGACAATATGTGACTCCGGTATCACAAGAAAAATAAAATCACACCTGTTCAACAGGACTTGTTTCTGACTGCATGTGATCGTGATTTGTTTCCTGCAAAATTACAGGACGTCAGAAAAACAGGATTGAGTAGAAAATGCAGTACCCTCCTTTAACTAAAGGGAGGTTATTTGTATGCAATTAGATATTGCATTATGGTTATGTTTAAGTCTAAACTAGACAGGCAGGTATAGATGGCTTTTATAATGTTACGAATAAGAATAGACCTGTTGCCTCTGAGAAACTTCTTGAGAGGAAGATAACGACAACTGCGGGTGAGGAATGCTGTGATCATCTTGCTTGTGTTGCTTCTGTGATTCCTGCGAGCAAGGAATGCTGTGATCATCTTGCTTGTGTTGCTTCTGTGATTCCTGCAGGTAAGGAATGCTGTGATCGTCTTGCTTGTGTTGCTTCTGTGATTCCTGCAGGCAAGGAACGCTGTGATCATCTTGCTTGTGTTGCTTCTGTGATTCCTTGTCACATTCTTCTGGCTTTTCCCACTGCGCCAACAGTAAGCATTACAACAAAGTAATAGAAACCCAAAGAAGTTTGTGTGAATAAGATCAAAAGTTTCAAACATTACTCTGCTTTCGCAAGTGACACAGTTGTAGTAGTATTTGTTACCATCTGGGCAGTAATGTTCACTCCAGTCACACTCTGGAAACTCTTCATCTTCGGGATTAGTAGACAGATCAGGCGAGGTACTGACAGCAACTAAATTGTTATGCTCAGTCTGAGTAGGCAGCTGGAAAATCAATAACAAAAATTTACTTAAGTCACAACCCCAACCAAAACATCCCTGAAACACCAAACACTGTAGTACCTGTTTAGCCACTAACCTGAGAACTTAGCTGCTGCTCTATAGTTTGGACCGGCAAATCTGCTGGATGAAATTGTCTCTGCACCTCAGTAATAAATGGTTGAGAAGGCAGGTTGGGAGGTTGAATTGGCCGCAAAGGCATTGGAGCCAATTGTGAATGTACATGTTGGGGAAGAAATTGTTGCTGTACAACAGTAGCCCCAGGTTCCCAATTTGGCATATGAACATTAACTTGCTGGTGTGGAAGTCTGGAATGATGTGGAACAGTATGCGCAACACTCCCTCCAGTATTAGCATCACAAAAATTCGGCAGTGGCCTGTGACAAACCATTAAACAGAAGCATATTCAGCATGTGGCATGTGTATTGCAATCTGTAAAGGAAGTCTGAAGTGAAAGATGAAGAAGCAAAACAAACCAAACTGCTGATTCTTGAGAACTGGGACCGTAATTTGCATTCGCGGGTAAGTAGTTGCCCCTATAGATATGCATACAAATAGAACATAAATTATAATTACAAACTATCCCCAATAACAATAAACTTTTAACAAGTATTCCAGTGTTTGGAGAACCAGAAGGGAAAGTCAGTTCGTGGCTGAGTGATATGATGGACTGAACTTCGGTAAAGGAAGTGTTTTAGAAAAGGATTTATTTTTTATAAATAGGTCAGATAAATCCAAGGAATAACGCTTTTATATGGTAGAGGAAAATTAAATAATAACAAGTTTAAAACAATATAAAATGTAAAAAATACATTAAAATGTGAGATAAATTATAAATTTTATTTAATATAATCTTAATTCGGTACATGAATAAGACTATTTTCATATTCTAATGTATGATGAATTGTTTCTTCAATAAAACTCACACCCAAATTAGTTCTTTCAAAGAGTTTTTTTTTTAAAATATTGAGTTAATTATGCACCACTGACATTGAGTTTTCTAAATTAAATCTATACATATTAAATAATTTTTTTGGGTCATGACGACATGTAAAAAAACTTTGGTAGTGTTTGATTTTTAAATGCTGATTGCCGATATTATAAATA
The DNA here is from genome assembly GCF_024323335.1 of Lathyrus oleraceus. Lineage (NCBI taxonomy): Eukaryota > Viridiplantae > Streptophyta > Magnoliopsida > Fabales > Fabaceae > Lathyrus > Lathyrus oleraceus. Next base: position 68,793,215 of record NC_066581.1, on the reverse strand, counting down.
AACATGTTTTGTAAAAAATGCTTTATAAAGAAGCAACTTTGTCTTAGACTGAAAGTGGCTTCCACCTCAAACCACTAAGCCATCAGACCTATAATGTGTTGGCCCATCAAAACAGTATCAATTTTGCTAGTTTAGGCAAAACCAGGTTTTATTAACTTGTTCTTAGGTGCTAACCAACTGCCATTTCATCTGGCTCACTTGGTCAATCTGGCCAAGGCACACGGGTTAGACAAAATATCCATTCAATATTTCCACTTGGCGGACTGGGTTAAAGATTCAATGACACTCAGCCGAGTAAATAAAGTTGTTTGATTGAAAACCACCAACCCCCCTCCTCCTCAGTCAAATCAAATATAGATTAAAAATCAACAATATTGCCTACACCATTGTTTACTTGTATCGCATTAATGCATTAATGCATTAATGACAATAACTGGAATATACAAAGTTGCATGAATAATTAAGAGGTCAGAAAGCAAAACCTTGATTCTCCCATCCTAGGTTTCTTAGGTTCCGCAAAACGAACAATTAACGGTTGATCACAACCCTGCATTATTAGGAATACAATTTTAGCAAGCATTCAACAGTGAACAGAGTTATATTGTAACAATTAATAAATTAGCCTTACTCTCATCGTGAATGTTCTATTTAACCCTTTGATTGCTGCCAACGCCATCTCTCTATTAGAAAATCTGACAAAACCATATCCTTGAAAAACAAGAAATGCATAAAAGTTAGATAAAAGCAAAATATCATTGAATAAAAAATGGATGAAATAAACTATACATGACTTAGCGCTAAAAGAAACCATAGCAAAAACTCAAACAGTCCATCATGGATTAAGTGTGATCCTCTCTCTTTATGCATGTCTGCTCCAAAACATTTAGTAATTTTGTTTGTTAGAATATCTGAAAATAAGTCCTGACAGTCTGATTTGTTTCCTTGTTGACGATTAGGAGTCTAGTATTAGTAAGACTACAATTAAGGACCGGTGCTTTGTTTTCTGAACAAGAATAAATTATCATTCACATCAATATGAATATAATTTTACTGTTCTCGGTGATTATTTTCATCCTTTTATACCTAAAAGACTAACCCTATGACTTCAACAATACTTGTAATTTTTTCTTTAAAAAGTGACTCTTGAAGCAAAACTTAGTTAAATGAGATCAGACATGGTTCTTCATCTCAATCAATCTTTGCCTGCTGCCTCTCATTATACCTCTCCACTAGGTTTTTATTTTTCAGGTCTGCAACTCCTAACCGTGCAGTATAAATGACAGGTAAGACATAGAAGACAAAATCAAGCACAAGTCCATTCTTCAAAGCCACAGAAGTCATACGTAAACATTACATGGAAAGATCAAGAACCAACCACGATTCCGCACGATATAGACATCTTCTATATACCCGTAGGGGGAAAATATCTGCAGAGAAAATGCATACAAACTCAAATACAGTGTGAAAGCTAAGAGATCACAGACAACCTTGCAAACTAAAAAACATATTCCATAATATACTACATCAAATGTAAATAAATGACTACGTTATATAGAATAAACTAAGCATATCAACCTACTGAACTGAATAGGCACCAAAATGTTAACAGATATCAACATGTTGGTAACAAGACTTTTTTTTCTACTTGGAAACATCACAAGTGTTCGCATAATAGCCAATATATCTCTATCTAATATCTATTTCAAACTTATAAACTAATAAGAGACACTTGGGCAGCATTTATAAATGATAATCCAGCCAACCTAGAATAAATTTCTACAATCAGCATGTATAACCATTGGCATGAAAAATGCACTAGTAATTTGTTGTTTAGGGTAACAGTCACGCATACTTCTTCAATGTCCTGTCTTGAAGCCTCTTTGTTTATGTAACTAACAAAAATTTTATCCACCCCTGAAAAATTATGGGAACACGGCCAAAAATAAAATAAAGGGTCAGTTGAAAAACAATGGCATAAAAGAATAAAATATCATATTAGAACTAGACAATCATATAATTAAGGCTTAATTGCAATTTTCGTCCTCCTATTTTGTCTTTTTTTTTGTTTTGGTCCCCCCATTTTAAAAACCGCGACTTTGGTCCCTATTTTAAGTTTTGGGTTGGATTTTGGTCCCTTTTTGGGGATTAAAATCCAACACAAAACCAAAAATGTGGTTTTTAAAATGGGGGATCAAAACCAAAAAAAAAAAAAATAGGGGGACCAAAGTTGCAATTAGGCTATAATTAAATAGGAGTCTCTGAGAAGCTTGCCTTCCGGAGGTTCTTTCTTTTCCATGTTTCGACAGAAGCCCCCTCGAAGCCCTGCAAAAGAATAATTTGGAACCACACAAATAAACCATACAAAAAGAATTGTCAGTTTAATTACCCATTACAGGCATATACACTGTAATCAGTGTATTTTATTACTTTGTCAACATAAAATATGAACATGAAGGAGTGAACTTTCAAAAATATAAATTTAGGCTTAATATTTAAATGTCAAATAGAAAGGTTTTGACGGACCATCACCATGAAATCAATCCCAATTCCACATCATCGGGACATGACAACACCAGTAAAATAGCAGCATAAAATCACATTTTACAGGACAAAAAAGAACAGGTATAATGCAAACAGTAAACTTAAAAATAGAAGAGATTGCACCGAATAACAAAATTGTGATTCTAATAATTGTCATAAGGTAAATATGGAGTCCAGGATACATATTGAGTCCATAATAGATACTAGTATGGAGTTCTAAAGTATTGGTTAACATTTATTTCATGAGGTACATATAGAATCCATAATACACTGCCAAATCTCTTGTCATTGACTTTTTTTATTAAAAATTTGAAAGAGTGTATGCACAGATATATTTCATAAAATAACCAAACTGGATATAGAAAATTGTTTTAGTTTATTAGCTAAGTGGATCCTGGCTTACCCAAGCCCAAAGTAATGCTGTATTTAAATAACTGGTTCAAAAGGATTTAAAGAAGTTAAATTAATTACCAAAACGTTCAAGTTCACGATCGGCAAATCTGACAACAACAGGAACTGATTCCTAGGAAATGTAAATGTGTCAAAAACAGAAAGATGTATTTAAATTAATCAGATGATTATCACGAAGGAACAGCTCAAGTCACCAATCATATATGAAACTTTTCTTACTCCAGGAAATATATACTGATTGCTTAAAGCCTTAATAGCCATTTCAGCTTCATTAAATGTTGAATATTTCACCAAACAACTTCCTGTGAAAGTTAAACAAAATTAGATTAATTCTAATACTTGAATATATACAACATAAATTAATATGAGCATCAAGTGAAACTCATTACTCCTCCCAACCCTTGACAAACCAAATTGCAGTAATAGATTGCGACATAAACAAACGAAGTAACACTTGATAACTCAATATAGATACCTTGTCGAGCTCCAGTTGCCTTATCCCTTAAAAGAACAACCTCGACAATAGTTCCATATCCTTCGAACACAAGTCGGAGCTGATTATAAATTAAAACGCACAAAATGAAATGAGAAAGAGGAGGAAAAGCTACAATAAAAAATGAAAGAGAATAAACAAATATGGTGTTTACTGTTTATCATTTTGCTAAAAAGATGATTCAATGTCAAAAGATAAATGAACAAATTAATAAATAAAAAAATATCACTCTTGGTGCGAGAGAGGGAAAGCTATAAGTGATTTGAAGTTTGAACTTCAAAATAAATCATTTTCAATAGTACGCCACATGAAAGGCCCTCAAAAATCTTCTATACGCAACGCATGGACAGGATATGTCTGAACGGTTGAAATCATAATACCCTACAGTATAATGTGAGGATCACAATGACATTTATAGCACATTTGGTGTATACACAGATTTTTGAGGAATAAGAATGGGAATATCGTTAGAGTGAAATGACAATTTCGACTTTGGTGTTTGGTTATTCGGAGAACAGAATTACATTTATTCTGTTTCAAATTACAATCATGTTTGGTACACGGAACGAATCATAAATGTAGCAAAATGAAGATAAAGGTCATAAACTACAACAAGAAAAACAACAAACGAGCCTTAACCCCTTCTTCGCAGCACAGAATCAAGACCTAATAAAATTGAACTCACATGTATATTTTAAGCATTGTTCTAAATCAAAAAGAAGGACTCGTCAAGTTAGGGCCACAGTGATTATACCATTTCCCATGCATCTATCTATCATATACATATATACATCAATGTTATCGGCCGTGAATTGCAGGAAAAAAGAAAATAACAGTTTGTGAAATTCCATTACACTGGAAAGGTATCATACCGCTATAATGGTTAATTGACAACACTGTAAACTATACAGTGTATCGCGAAACAGTAACAATTAGTTCGATAAGTTCAAATATCGCCACTCTGCAGTATGCTATAGTGATATAGCACAACAATAACCACTATTTGAAATCATTGACAAGCATACATACAAAAAAAACTATATATGCAGAAATTGAAATGAGTACAAAAAGAGTTTGAGAAAAGATGAATTACCTCGGCCTCAGATAATGTTCTAGGAACTGGTGCAACGTAAACTTTAACATGACCGGGAATATCAACTTGATCTGCAACAAGAAAGAAACTGTGAGACTAATAACGCAACACTAAAAAATCATGATAACAAAAAAAAGTGAGAAATTAAAAAAAGGATAGTAGTAGTGTTACCGTACCTGGAGAAGCTCCCCACGGTCGTTTGCGAGGAGGAGGATGACGAGGGATGGAGAAGTTAGGATTCGGATTCGGATTTGGAGCGGTTGCGTGATTGGGGAAAGTGTTATGAGGAAATTGAGAGTTTGTTGATTCTCCGATGAAATTCACGATTTGCTCCGGTGGTTCATTCTGAATCTCAAGCATCGTTGACTGAGTAAGGAGTGTTGAACACCGCGCAGTTACGACTGACCTAGTAGTGTTATAGTAGAAGAAGTGAAGTAGAAACGCTTTTGCGTTTGCCCTTTTCTGTTTTGCGATTTGCCGCTCCTCAATGTGGAGAAGAAGACTGTTTTACTCTTTACTGTGTGTTACTCAATATTTGAGTTAAAAACAAGTTTTGTTGTATTTAGGGGTATATTAGATTGGAATTTTATTTTAGAAGATTTTTTAAAATTTAAAAAATTAGTTAGATTTTTACAAAGTATTAATAGATTTTATATTAGAGATTAATTGTTATGCACGGTCACTGTAGCATCACAATCATCTGTTTGTATTATTTTTTAAGTGGTTAAAATAAAAGTCAAACATGTTAAATAAATCAATGATTGTGATTAACTGACAGTGTAAATATTTTTTACACTGTCAGTGTATATCAATTAAATTCTTTATATTATTAATCGGATTTGTTATTTTTTTATGGATTTAATTAAAATACACTGACAGTGTAAAAGGATTTTACATCATCCGTTAATTATAGTCGTTGGATGTTGAAACAAGTTTAACTTTTATTTTAAAAATCTATAAAGTAATGCAAACGGGTGATGGTGATGAATCGATTGTGTAAAACTTTTTACACTGACAGTGTATAGTAATTAATCTCTTTTTTTATTCAAATTTTCACAATTAAATATATGAATAGAGAGAGAGTGTTTAATTGAATGTAAAAGGATTTTACAGCGTCAGTTACTCATAGACGTCGGATATTAAAAGAAGTTTGACTTTTATTTTAAAAATCTATACAGTAATACAAACGGATGATGTTGATGAGTCGATGGTGTAAAACTTTTTACACTGACAGTATATATATATATATATATATATATATATATATATATATATATATATATATATATATATATATATATATATATATATATATATATATATATATATATTCAACAATTTCATTCTACGAAATTTCTTAAAAATAATCATGTTTTTTAAAATAAATTCTAAAATAATCATATTTTCAAAAAAAAAATCAAATTAACCATCTTTTAAACAAAACAAAAAATCGCTGACAAGATATGTAATCGGGTTAATATAGCATTTTATGAGGAAAAAGGGTTATTGGAAGTCTTGTCTTAAGTTTTCAAAAGAGGTTGGAGAATAATTAGATCAGCATGTTAAGAATAAAAAGAAGCAAGAAAGGGAAGTTTTCCAAATAATAAAGCTTGATATGATTGATGGTTGTGGTGATAGTGATGAAGAAGCTTCCCTTGATGAATGGTCTGGAGAACTTCATTTAACGGGCCTTATTGATCTCTTTTTTAGGAAACTTGAGACTGCAATTCAAAACAAAAAGAAAGAGAAGTTAAGACAATCAAACATAAAGGATGCATGTGACAAGGAGGTTATTGCACGTGTTCATCAATACATAGATCATTTTTTATACCAAGTCAATTTATCATTTAACATAGTTAAGTTAGAAAGATTTCAAGACATGCTCGTAGTTGTTGGAACTTTTGGAAGAAACTTGAAGGCTCCATCTTACCATGATATAAGAGTTACCCTTCTCAATAAGGAGCTGACACAAATTAAAAAGTTGTTAAAAGGCCAACAAGACCGATGGGGACGATTTGGATGTTCCATTATGTTTGGTGGATGGACGGACATAAAAGATAGATCCACAATCAACTTCTTGGTGAATTCTCCGACAAGGACAGTGTTCATTAAATATATTGATGTGTCGGACATTGTTAAGACATGAGAGAAAATATTTGAGTTGTTTGATTTTGTGGTGGATGAGATTGACGAAGAAAAGGTTGTTCAAGTTATAAAAGACAATGACGACAACTATGTGCTTGTTGGAAAGTTAGTAGAAGATAAAAGGTCACGCTTATATTGAGCTCCTTGTGCAGCTCATTGCACGGATTTTATGTTGGACGATATTGAGAAGTTGTAACATCCGGATATTTTATTCGAGTTATTTTTACTAATAATTCAATTTTCCATGTGCAATAATTCTTTTATTGTTAGCGTTAGTATTTTGTTATTATCAAGGAAAAGAATTGTGAAAATTAAATAGAAAAATATTAGAATTAAGAAGAGGGGTTGGAAAAGTAAAGATTAGTGGGATGAGTCAAAGAAAAAAATATTATAGTCAAGAGTAAGTTTTTTATTCTTGTTATCTTTCTTCTAGATCCATCCCTAAGAGTAAAATAACTCTGAGAGTAGGTATTGAAATCTTCATTATAGCTTCTTTCACCAGTCATGTGTTGTGAACATCCACTGTCAAAATATCAAATTTATGTTGAAGAGACTTTAGGAGATATATAAGCTAAAAGACACTTAACAGTTTCCTTGGGCTTCCACACTTGCTTTGCAAGAGTTTTCTTTCATCTCTTCCTTTTAGGCCTTGACTGACTATAAAACTAATAATAATCATACAGTCTATAGCAAAAGGGTCTTATAGGACCATGTCTCCCACAATGATAGTTATTGTAGCCTCTATGACGAAGGTACACAAGTTGAGCACAATGTTGAGGCATGTGTTCCACCTTATGAACCTCAGTCATCTTCTTTGAATGGACTCAGATCTTTTTGTTCATGGACTATAGTGAAACCGTACAACCTTCATGTTTTCTTCCAAGACATCATCCAACATATCTGAATTGTTGTTCATCATCTAGCATATTTGATCTTGTTGTTCATCATCCTCTCACTTGGTGTACATGAGTCTAAGTGTTGTAACCAATTTCTTTTCAGCCATGTCTTCATCGCTAGAGTCTTCTTAATACCTGTACTTTCTAATGAAAGCCATAAACTTGTTGGCAATTTCTTTTTCACTCTCATCATCAGACTCATACCAAGCGATGGTCAATCCCTTTTTCAGTCTCTTTAGAAATGTAGGGCATTCAGCTTTGATGTGACCAAAGCATTCACTTTCAAAACATTTTGATCCTTTTCCTTGAGAATAGTCTTCCTTTTTGGTCTTGAGTTGGGGACGGATGATATACCTTTTGCCTTGCACATTTGTTCTCCAATATCTATCAAGTTTTCTTAAGGAATTGTTGAACTTTCTTCCAATATAGGTTATATCATTTAATACGCCTTTTTTTCAGAATTCCTTTCATCGTGATCTTCACTCTCTTGAGACTTGGATACAAAAATCACACCTTTGTTTTTCTTTTTTGATCTTTCATTTATAGATTCTTCAAAGGGTTGGAGAGATACAATGAGTTCATCAACCTTCAATGTGCTCAAGTCTTGGGCCTCTTCAATAGTTGTTACCTTTATGTTAAACTTTCTAGCCAAACATATGAGGATTTTTCTGACCAACTTTTCTTCTCACACCTTTTATCCCAAGGAAAATGAATTGTTTGCAATGTCTCTAAGTCTGATGTTGAAACGAGAGATAAATTCATCTTCATCCATTATCAGATTCTCAACCCATATAGTAAGGAGCTACAACCTTTACATCTTAACCTTGGATGTGCTTTCATGGGAAGTTTTGAGAATCTCTCGATCATTTTTTTGGCTTTAGTACATATGTTGAATAATCTAAACATGTTCTTGCCAATATCATTGAAAATAAAATTCCAAGCTTTGGAGTTTCATTGATTCATTGCCTTTTGCATAAGTCCATCTAGCTTTAGGTTTCAAACTCGTAGAACCATCTTGAGAAGTAATCACATGATGTTTCTACCCTTTAATCACAACCTTCCGAGTTTTATTATCTATGGATTTGAAAAAGACAGTCATTTTAGCTTTCCAATGGTCATAATTGGTGTCATCCAACACGAGTAGTCTATTGACAGACCCTACATCCTTAATGTTATCCATTTGAACATAAAAAATCTCCTCGGAGCTCACTAAAACATAACATGGTATCTGGTCTGATGCCAAATGAAATTATGTTCCTCATGGGACATATGTTGGACCAGATGTTGGGATAACTAATCCAACTTCTTCAACCAATTTAAAAACCAATTGACAACAATAATTAATCGATACAAAAAATTGTAAAATAACACAAGATATTGGTAGCCTAGTTCAGTGAAACCACAAAAATGTTTGGGGGCACACTACCCAAGAAAGGAAATTAACCACTTCGAATTAGAAAAATTAGTCTTGTAAGAACCTTTAAACCATATGAAGTCATGCGCCTCTTCTGAATCCTAGTGACTTTATATTTAAGTATCCCTTATATATCATAACCCGTTCACTTTCTTCAATCACTAAACCCTGTTGATTGACCTTAATAACAATTATATTGATTGTTGAAATTACAACTAAACTAAGACAAATCAACTACGTCAAATTACTGAAACACAATGGTGTATAAAAGTAGATCCAACATTAATCCTTACGAGGATGTTATCGTGCAATAGAAGTAACAAGGACTCAAACTCTAGCAAAAAAAAACTTAGTTAGTGCGCCCCAAAACTCTACTCAAAACATGTGAATTAAGTATCCTTATATAACAATGTCTTCTGGGCATTTTCTCCTTGGATATTTTATTTGATTTAGTCCATAAAATATCTTATTATGTTGGATATGATATTCTCCATAAATCTCTCCAATAATAAGATACGATTTGTTATATTTCAAATTCAAATTCAAATATCCATTTAAATCTGATTTGAACATCTCCATATGTCAAACAAATCAAACAAATATTGCTAACAGATATGCAACAAATCTGATTGAAATCCAATCAGAAAATCGCACCAAACGACATTCATCAAGGCCTGCTGATCAATGTTATATGTTGCGCATCACATGCTGGAACATCGTGTTCCACATGTTGCACCATAACATTCAAATACAATATTCTCCATGACTTGTAGATCTTCTGTTGTAGAAAGTATCTTGTATAGAAAACAAACTGCAACACCATTTGTTTGTTGCCAAAGATCAGATGTTGCAGCACACATGTTGGAACATAATGTTCAACATGTGTCCCTTTTTCACCAAAACCAACTTAAGCAAACTCCAAGTTGTTTTGCATAATGCAGTCAATTCCTAAAGGACCAACAAAAAAGATAATAAACTTTAATCAAAAGTTAGAAATAAGGGACACATACCATGATTTGATTCATGTGTACTTTGTGATTCAAATCAAGGAAAATTGTGATTCGAATCACACTTTGCCATGATTTAACTCAAACAAGATAGAGCCAAACCCCATATTTCATGATGCTCTATGATTCGACTCATATATATGTATGACTTAAATCACACAACCTTGAACATTGATTCAAAAGTTATAACTTGTGATTCAAGTAACACCTATAATTTTGACATAAAATTAATTGCTAGTTTAAAGGGACACAAACATGGACTACAATCAAGGTGAGATAAACACAATAAGGGGGCGGATTATGTTGGCTTTTTCTTCTTTTAAGTCTTTAGAGCTTCTGCTTTTGATATTTCTTTACCAAAGTTTGACTCCAAAAACTAGATTAATTTCTGAAAGACCTTATCAGATTATGGACAAAAATATGATCTAGATTATCATAGTTGAAATCGGCTAAATAATTAAGTACACAAGTAAGAAAGTAAAAGCAAGAACATAAGCAGTTTATCTAGGTTCCTCTTACAAGTTAAGATTAGTCCAGTCCCTTTGATCTTCTAAGGAATTTCCGCTATAACCAAATTGATTACAAATGCCCAGGCATGGAAGCAAGAGACTTATTTTGCTTACACACACAAGTATAAGACTTCCTTGATCAAACACAAAAGTTTTAGACTTCCTTGCTCAAGCCCACAAGCTCAAGACTTCCTTACTTTAGCACGCAATCTAAATACCTACTTTGTTCAAGCCCACAAGCTTGAGACTTCAAATGCTTAAGCACACAATCAAGAGACTTCAGACTCTATAACAAAATGTTAAGAGATTTTGGCAACAACCACACTTGATATACAATCAGAGGTGTAGACAGAATATAGCTTAGAAAGACTCTAAGATTCAAGAACTTCTAAAATATACCCAATGTTAATATGTTTTAAGTATAATAAATTTGATAGAGTAGTTTTTCTTTGAATGTCAATGTTCAGAGTTTTGTGATGTGGTGTATTGCAACGTGGTAGATTTTCTTCTTCAGGTCTACAGTTTCTTATATAGAGATGGGAGAAAACAGACGTTGAAGAATTTCACCAAAAGGTTTGTTAACCTTTGTATCTGATTGGACACGTCAAACAAACACCTTTTTGCAAGAGGAATTATATGTTAAAGCTCAGACAACCAATAGAGATAGATATTTCCTTAAGTCTTCATGTGATAAAAAAGGTTTTGAGTCTGTCAAAGTTGCCTTGGTATAAGAGATTCTGCTTCATATGTTGACTTTCCTTCAGACTTCACTCTTTAGAGGTTAATCACATCTGAATGCTCTTATTGGATTTCTGAAGCTTCATAGTCTAGGTCACCATAGTCTGACTTTCTTCAGAGTTTACTTCTTCAGAGAAAGAGTATTCAAAAGTGATATTCAGAGTCTGAGTCTGATCTTCAAATTCAGATTCCTCAATCATTTCTTCATATGTTCTTAATGATATGATCCTGTATGATTGAACAGATGTTAGGATACCCAATTGTTTTTTAAATACTTTGTTATCATCAAAACCCAATGGATGTGGTATTAACCATTTTTGTTCCAACAATCTCCTTTTTTTTATGATGACAAACAATAGTATTTAAGAATAGTGGTTATTGATTTAATTAACTTATTGACTTCGGGATCAGAGGTTTGTAAGCTCCCCCCGAGTCTGATAGCCTATAGGGTGAGGTTTGTAAGCTACCCCTAAGTCATATCCAAGTTAAATAAATATTTTTAATTAACATGTTGACTTCATGGGTGAGGTTTGTAAGACCCCCAGGTCCTATTAATGTTAATTGAATTCTTTTAACATAACCTTCAGAAACTAAGCACATAGTGATCATGAAATTCATTTGCTTAAATATTCTTTATCTCTCCCCTTTTTTTCATCGACAAAAAAGATAAATAAAAGCATATAAAAGATACTAAAGAAAAGTTTTTCTTTAACCAAAAAATTGAAGCAAATATTCATAAAAGATAAAAATAAAGGGTGACTAAATTCTATAGCCTAAGGTTTCTTTAGAAACTTCAAAACTTCTTTCAGATTAGCACCCATGATATCTTAACTGGCATCCATAGCCTTCATCGTATCATATATCTCTTCCTGCTTGTAAGCCATGGCTTCCTACTTTGTTTTAAAAGTGTTTTCCTCCGAATGGTAGAGCCAACAGACTCTAAAGAGACATACTTCAGATTCTAAAAAATTGATACCACATAGGTAGAGAATCCCACTTAGCAGCATAAGCCACTAGGTCAGAAGTCGTGGTTCTCTCAACAACCAGATTTTGCATTCTATCAAGGGAAAAAATTATTTCTTCCAGTTTGGCTTGGATATAGGATGGAAGAGGTGGAATGTATGTTTGAGAATTAACAGATTGTGAGGAAATGGATAGGATTGTTATGCCAGATTCTGACACTACATCTGTTCTATTTAGGGATGAGGGATGATTGTCAGATGAAAGGTTCTTTTAGACATTTTGGTTGGTTTCAGGTAAAGCTTGGTCCAAATAAACTTGTTCAGTTTTAATCTGAGGTTCAAAGGTAACTTGAACTTCATATGGATGCTGAATACGAGTAAGATTTGGTTGAGGTGTAAATTAAGGTGAGATTTTGGGTGTAGTTTTAGGTGAGGAATAAGGTTAGGATTCAGGTGAGTGTTAAGTTTTTGGTTGATTTAGGGTTACATGTCCAACTTCATTCTGAACAAATAAATTATTATGTTCAGAAATTGCACCAACAGAACATGCTTGGTCAACGTGTATGTCTTTAGGGGTGAAGGTTTAAAGAGGGGTGACTTGGATATGTCTGATAAAAAAAGGTGAGAGAGTCACATGTTTGAGACTAAGACGATCTATGAACTCAACTTCATCAACTTCTGACTCAGATCCAAAAGAAGTTTTCCCACTATAAACATTTATGGGGGTTCAAGCATAGGATTCAAATGTGGTGGTTGTTCAGAGTTAGAAAAGTGTGTCAGTTGTTTCTGATCATCAATGGATTCACCAGCAGGATGTTCAAAATCATCTAGATTCATAGCTTTTTCTAGAATCTGAAGGATGGGTGTTGGATTATCAGACTCCACCACAAGGTCTGATTGTTGAACAAGTGATGAAGTGTGTTTTAGACATGGTTTGGGTGAAGGATTGGATGGAGGTGTTAGTGATATGTGATTTAAGGTGGAAGAATCAAAACAATCTTCAAGGTTATAGTCCAAATTGTTCCCTATCATATCAGTATCCACAACATCTAGAGTTGCTTGATTCTCTTTATCAACAACTTCAAAAGCAAGGTTGACAACAACTTCTAATGCAACTTCTTATAGTACACCAGAAGCTTAAGCTTCAAAGGTCCTTTCAACAAACTTCAACCTAGTTATGACTTTAGCAACTTAGACCTCAACAGTTTTCATGTTCTAGACCTTTCCAAAGTCTAAAGAACAACATGTATCTCTAGAAAGCTCAAACAAACTTATTTTAATAGCATCAGCTTCATAACTATTTTTGTGTGTGTTCAAAATGAACCTTCCAGCATTTATCACCTTCAGAAGCTTGACAATAATCCTTTGAGTGATGGTTACATCAACATCCACCACTACTTACCTAATTTCCACTTCTTCAAATTCCTTCAAACCCATTTCATTTATGCTCTTCCCCTTCAAGGATTTGTCATTTTGAACTTTCATATTTTGTTCCATATAAGCAGTAAGTTCATTGTAAACTTCAGCTCTAACCCATAAGTCCCTTACTAGATGGGGGTAAGTTGGCCCATTCAACATATCAACAAATGAATACCACTTTTGTACTATGAAGAAGCTCAAGAGGTCATACCCATTATGATTGAAGGAGTCAAAATCAACAATTTGTTTCACTATCAACTTCAGATTCTCCTTCTTGATATTAATGGTTTTGGGTTTGATAGTTAGACTTTTGCCATATTCAACAATCATGCATGCATGTTGAGAAAATTATGAAGCCATTACAAAAAGAGATTTAAGGTTTTTAGGGTTTCTTTGGAAATGGGTTGTTTTTTAAAGGAGGTTTGAGAAAACAAAAGTTTGGAAAGTGAGAGAGAGAAGTGTGTGTGTGTGTGTGTGTGTGTGTGTGTGTGTGTGTATCTGTGTGTGGGGGGGGGGGTGATATAAGAAGAACGTTTTGAGTGAAAACAATAATCTAGATCAAAACAAAACTTAAGGACAAAATAGAAAGGGTGCACAATATCTAAGTCAAATCATCATGATCTAATTATTTTTTACCCAATAGTCACAATCCACGTGTCAGAAGACGTTTCATATTTATGACACATAAGTGGACACGTGCTAGAGGCAGTTGAAATTATTTTATTGATTTGTGTGCATATCACAGGCAAATAATCCTACTATGTGTTTTAGATTTTGGGATGCTTTAGAGGCTATTATTCACCAGAAGCTGATTCATAGCTTCGGGTCATAGTAGCTTCTGAACATCATTATACTATGTTTCTCCAATCAGATGTACACATAGATTTTAAAAGATTTTAAAGATGCTTGACTCGGATATATAATAACTTGTTTTGCAACTTTGATAGAAGTAATATTATCATAGAGAAGTGTAATTCTACTTTCATAAATATGAAGTTCTTCTTATTGATATTAGAACATCAGGATTAGAAATTGTTGAATAAAAACAAGGAGATATCCATACCTTTTTTGTGCAACTCCTAATCTACTATTGAGATTGTTATCAAGGACCTATATAGTTCCAATAGTGGTCTTTTGATAACCATCAAGAGTCTTTTCAGACCCATATCAACTGGATAAACTTCAGAGATTAGTTAAGCATATAAAGTACCAGCTTCTGATTGATCAGCTTCAGTCCTCCCAGTACCAGTGATCTTTTCTTATTGGTTTCCTCCAGACTCCACATTTTATTCCTCCTACTGAGTTGGGATTTGGAACATAGGATTTTCTGTTGTTATAAGTTGTAAGCAACCATTATCCTAAAACTAAATTTTTTGTTTTATTCTTTCCTTTTAGCATATTTTCAACAAAAATAATCTCACTTTTTGGTACCCATACTCTTATGGGTCCTTTGAGGTTAGTTTTACTGGGATTCCTCTTATTTTGAGCATTTGCTTTATAATAAAGCTTTGGATTATTCAAGACTTTAAATTTAAACGTTTGTTGTCTTGAATGAGCCTTATTCTTAAGTTATGGCCCCTTCATAACCTTGTAGTTGGATGTCTTAGGTTCTATCTTATTCACAACCTTTGACTTTGAAGTCTTAGGGTCTGATTCTTATAGAACCTTTGACTTAAGAATAATTGGTTCTGATATTTTTAGAGCTTTTGACCTTGAGGTCTTAGGTTATGATTTCTTTAGAACTTTTGATTCTACAGTTATAGGTTCTTATTGGTTTACAACCTTAACGTTAACAGCAGGCACAAACTGAGAGTACAACCCTTTTTAGCAAAGTTTGAAAAAGAAGGATATGGTGGTTTAATCAAGGTTTCAGTCCTTGGATTAAAAAGTTATGGGTGATAACCAAAACCTTCTCTTTTGCTCTTACTTACTCCATGGATAATGAAAGCAAGTTTAGTTCTTTCAAAACCAGTTATGATAAATTCTTTAATATCATTTCATGCTCACTCAAGGGTTTATCAAACACGTTATTTACTCGAGCAATATGATCTCTTTCAAGAGATGCTTTTAGTTCATCTTCCAAAATGTCATATTGCTTTTTAAATATTCTCATGTGTCTGGCTTTCTGCTGACATATGTCCATAAGATTTAGGCAAAAAGTAATTAGATCATATCTAGTAAGTTTAGATAATACCTCATCAACATCCTATGAATCTAAGTCAGAATCAACTTTTGATTTTGAGTTTGAGAATGTTGAAGCCACCAAAGCAAGATTGGCTTTTTCTTTATTCTCATCATCTTCTTCTTCTTCATTATTAATTTCATCTCATGTTGCCATGATACTTTTCTTGAACTTACTTCTACATTTGTTCTTTTAAAAGCTTCCCTTTTTAACTTTTTCCTTCTTAAGCTCTGGACAATCAACTATAAAATGGTCAAGCTTCTGACAATTCAAGTACCCTTTTCTGATTAGCTTTGTAAACTATAGAGCTTGTTCCTCTGAGGCCAAATCCACTGTCAGGGAACCTCATGTTCTTTTTAGCCAAATGTTGAAACCTATTGTTCATAAAGGTCATGTCCTCATCATCAGTGTCACCATCAGAATTTTCTTCATCGGAAGTTTCCTATAGTTTCCAGACTTTTGAGGATCTGACAACTTTATCACCAGATTACTCTACCACTGATTTTAAGGCCAGTGGTTTAAATTTCTTTATAAGCTTATCTTCATTTGTTCCATCTCATGGCTTTGGATATTGCTAATAAGAATCTTAAGACTTAATGTGTTTGAGTCTTTAGCCTCATATATTGATGTTACCTTGGGTCTATATCTGACAGGAAGACTCCTAAGAATCTTTTTTATATGATTAAAGGTAGTGTAGCTCTTGTTCATTATTTGAAGTCCAAACAAAAGTACTTGATACCTTGAGAACACAATTTCAATGTTTTCATCCTTTTTCATTCTGAATAGCTCATATTGTTGGACCACAAGATTCACTTAGCTTCCCGAACTTGCTTGTTTCCTTCGTATATAGCAAATAAGGATTTAAAGATGGTTTGAGTATTAGATTTATCAATGATTTTGATATGCTCAAAATGAGGTAGAGCATCAACAAAAGATTCCTCTAATTCTACGGTGTTTTCTGTAAATATTTTTTTGCTCAGGTGTGAGAGATTTTATGCCAGACACCATTCCAACACCATTGAATTGGATATTAATGCCATATTCCAAAATGTCCCACAATGCATCATCAAGACCTATGATGTGAGTATACATTTTGCTTTTCCATCATTCAAACTCGGCGGAAACTCCACTGAAAGTATGAGGTCTAACTGTATAATTATTTTTATCAGAGGTACTGTAATTGTGATTAACCCTACCAAAAGGATTAATGGGACCTCCCTCAACCATAATAAAATATGTATTTTTCTTAGTATCTTTTCTATATCATTGTTAAGTGCTTAGCATAAACCTTGCTCTGAAGCCAACTAAAGGTAAGAAAAATACAAGAAGGCGGTTGCATTGTGTTGGCTCTTCCTTTTTTTAAGTCGTTAGAGCTTCTGCTTTTGATGTTTCTTTACCAGAGTTTGAACACTTGGTTCAAAGTTTGACTCAGAAAACTAGTTTAATTTCTGAAATACCTTATCAAATTCTGAACCAGAATCTGATTTGGATAATCAGAGTTAACAGTAGAAGAATAAGTAACTACAAAAGCAAGAAAGTAAAAGCAAGAACGTAAGCAGTTTATCCTGGTTCCTCTCACAACTTAAGAGTAGTCTAGTCCCCTTGATCTTCCAAGGGATTTCCACTATAACCAATTTGATTACAAATGTACAAGAACACGGGCAAGAGACGTATTTTTCTTACACACGTAACTATAAGACTTCTTTGCTCAAACACACAAGTTCGAGACTTCCTTGCTCAAGCCCATAAGCTATAGACTTCCTTGCTTTAACACACATGCTAAAGACTTCCTTTGCTTAAGACCACAAGCTAAATACTTCAAATGCTCAAGCATACAAGCAAGTGACTTCTAACTCTATAATAAATTGTTAACACATTTGGGTAACAACCACACTTGATATACAATCATAGTTGTAGACAGGATACAACTTAGAAAGACTCTAAGACTTAAGAACCTCTAAAACATACACAATGTTAAGATGTTTTAAGTCTAATAAATTTGATAGAGTAACTTCTCTTTGAATGTCAATGTTAAAATTATTGTGATATGGTGTATTGGAGTGTGGTATATTTTATTCTTTAGGTCTGCAACTCCTTATATAGAGATAGGAGAAAAGAGACGTTGGAAACTTTCACCAAAAGGTTGGTTAACCTTTGTACCTGATTAGACACATCAATTAAACACCTTTCTACAAAAGGAATGGTATATTGAAGCTCATACAACCAAGAGAGAGAGAGAGAGATTTCCTTAAGTATTCACGTGATAAAAAAGGTTATGTGTCTATTAAAGTTATCTTGGTATAAGAGCTTCTGCTTTATTGGTTGACTTCCCTTCAGACTTCACTCTTCAGAGGCTGATCACATCATAGTCCTCTTCTTGGCTTCTGAAGCTTTAGAGTCTGGGTCACCAGATGATGACTTTCTTTAGAGTTTACTTCTTCAGAGTCTGGATCTCCATAAGAGGCAGAGTCTTCATAAGTGATCTTCAGAGCCAGAGTTTAATCTTCAGATTCAAATTCCTCGAGCATTTCTTTATATGTTCTTAATGATATAATCATGCATACTTGAACAAATGTTAGTATACATAATTGTTCTTTAAATACTTTGTTATCATCAAAACTCAAGGGACATGGTCTTAACCATTATTTTCTAACATACAACAACTAAGTCAATGAGTCGATAGGTTTCTTAAAGGTACAATGACTAAAATAGACGAAGCAAATGAATACTAATACAACATATTATTCCAAGTGAATTAGGATAACAATGTTACAACAATAATGCAAATAAAATCACATAATTAGAGAAGAATACAAACACACAATAAATCAAGCACTATACACCTAAAATGGCAAACAATCAAAACGAAATGTGATACCAACTAGGACTGCAGTTTCACTTTCCAATGGATAATCATTTTGTCTTAGGAAATATTTTGGACAATGATCAGTGCATTTTGACGCACCTTCTTCTACTATTGTACTTAGGCAACTCTATAGTTTATTATATTCTTTTTACTATTTTATTGCATTTTTATATTTAAGTTTATTTTTGGTTTTATTTTATTTTCGTACTTTATTTTCAGCATAAATAGTTATTCCATATCTTGTTACTATACAAATCATAACTTGACCTACGAGGATCGGATTGATACGTTCTAATATGCGTTGGAAAGCTGAGAGAATAAGTCAAAAGTTTCATGTTGAAATAAAAATCTGATTCTAAGTGAAGGAGGATCTAATAATTAGTTGAAGTTCCTTACTTAATTAAAATAGTTAGTTTGTGCCAGTTTTTGTAATTTTCGGGTCGGATCCTATAAGAGCCCGAATTTACCTTTTATTATATTAGGTCTTTCACTACTATAAAAATCCTAATTATGAATTTGGATGATACAATATAGCTTATAAGATTTCATGGAGAGCTAATTTCCAAAGAGTTGATTTGTTGTATTCGAAATCCACTTTGAGGTTTTTATTAATTTCAATTTAATTTCAATTTCTTTTCAATTCTTCCTATAAACTCGTTTGCTTAATTCGATTACTTTCGTTTGCTTAATTAGATTGTTTCTTATAGGATAGAGTTGATTAAATTTGATTGTTTGTATGATCCTTAACTATAATCACGTTAGCATACCTTTTTCGTTATCGTGTTTAATTAAGTCGCGTTTGCTTAATTCGCGTCTACTTAAATCCATTTGCTTAATTCGGAAATTAGGAACATACATCATATAATACCAATTTGTGCTTGTCAGTAGGTATTGTAATCGAATGGGATTGAAGCCGCTAGGGAATTGAAATTATAAGAATCGATGATAAGTCGGAAATCGATACAATAGATTAGCTTATTTATCAATTTTACTTTTACCTTTAATCATCTTCGATTTAAGTTTTGAATCTTAAAAACACCTTCTTTCTATTCGTTTGGTTATAACATTCAAGAGTCCTTGTGATACGATATTTGAGTGTCGCTTCCGTTTTACTACACTTTTAAACTCGTTTTTGACCCGTGCGCGACAGCAGATCAAATTGGTGCCGTTGTCGGGGACTCTTGTAGATTTTAACCATTATTATAGTCTAACAATTATTATAATCATATAAATTGTTTCTTCATATGTTCTTAATGATATAATCATGCATACTTGAACAAATGTTAGTATACATAATTGTTCTTTAAATACTTTGTTATCATCAAAACTCAAGGGACACGGTCTTAACCATTATTTTCTAACATACAACAACTAAGTCAATGAGTCGATAGGTTTCTTAAAGGTACAATGACTAAAATAGACGAAGCAAATGAATACTAATACAACATATTATTCCAAGTGAATTAGGATAACAATGTTACAACAATAATGCAAATAAAATCACATAATTAGAGAAGAATACAAACACACAATAAATCAAGCACTATACACCCAAAATGGCAAACAATCAGAACGAAATGTGATACCAACTAGGACTGCAGTTTCACTTTCCAATGGATAATCATTTTGTCTTAGGAAATATTTTGGACAGCCTCTTTTTAGTATCATTAGGCCTTAGACTAATATTGGATTATATGCATACTGTATTTGGCAATCCTTTGCTCTAAAAGAACTTGAAACTCAACCTTAGGTTAGTAGAAAACAAATTTAATTGACTAAGTAGTTCATAAATCACTTACTAGAGAATCAACGAAAGTTTTTCTATTTTTCAATATCTATTAAGTGTAATACCTCAAAATATGAAGGTAACTTCTGAAACTTCCTCTTTCGAGGAAATGACAAAACACCATTGATTTTCCTTCTCTACAGATAATTCGATATGAGAGTTGGTCCAAACATAGAACTGATATATCCATTACAAATGTATCATTTTAACCTTTTAATAGGTTTCATAATTGCATCTGTTGAATGATACCATCAACATAAAGAGCATCAGGATAGACATACGTCATGAAGTAACCACATCTTCTCGTACACCTAAGACATTTCAGGAAACTTTCCTATCTTTCTATTTTAATATTTCTAGGGTAATATTGAGATGCAATTCCCTTATAAGTATATACATTAACATTCTAAATGAAATGGTCATTAATGGTCTTCTATTCTTTAGTTGGACATTGATTTTCATAAGTTTACTTCTTTAACTTTAACCTCTCCACTTGGACTATGGACTTCCCCTTGTCTTTGATATTTTTATTTACCTTTATTTTCATCTTCAAGTGATGTTTTTTAAGGGATACTTATAAAAATAACAACATATACTTCTTCCTATTAGGGGTCAGTTCACCTAAGACCTAAGACAATATGTGTGAATTCTTCCATTTTCATGATACTTTTGAAAATAGGCTTTAAAATGATTCCACATTAAGTTTTTTATAGACCATGCATATAGAGGATTTAAACATACTCTATCACCTTTGTTACACGACTTACTTAATATTAAGTAACTTGTGGAACAAAGCCATAACTAATTAGAACAACTAAAGGGTAAATTACGGATCTTACCAAAACTAAAATATTCAATGATTTTGTCTTATTATCATTATGAAAATATTTTTCTTCCACCGTATGATTGGAATAATAGAGCATATTTATTTCTTCAGATGTGTAGCTTGAAGAGAAATTGTCGGTATCATCATCATAACCTGAATTTTCTACCATTGGTACCCATATTTTTTTTTGGGTCCTTTGATGTTAGTGTAATACTTATTATGAGAAAACATTTTTCTCTTTTTAATTTTATAGTGTTCTTTATAAAAGTATGAAGGAGAATGTCCTTCTTAAGTCTCATGACTCTTTTTTATAAAACAAAACATGGCAATGTGACCGTCTTTATTGCAGTAATTGCATTTTAGGGGTTTACATTTAGATTTTTGTTGGGCATTAAAAATATTACTTGATATTTACTATAGTTCTTAGGTTCATAACCAAGACCAACCTTATTGTAGGACGTCCTCTGGTTACCTAACAAAAGATTCAAGTTGTCTCTCCCTTTAGTAAATTTATCAAGTGTGTTTTGAATATCTTTAATTTTATTTTTAAAGTGTCATATTGATCACACTTGATAAATTTGCCTTAGATTTTATGAGACAAGGAAGAATTTTGAATTAGATAATAATATCTCTCTCTAAGACATTTTATTTCTTCCAGTAGGTTTTTATTCTTCAATTCAAGGGAAGAGATAATGTCTTTAGAGGTAGAGATGATTTATTCTAATTTACTTGTTTTTTCGTTAGCTTATTACAAATTCTAAATAAATCTTGATAAGAAAAATGAGATATTACCTCGTTGTCTAGATGATTTTTCATGAGACAAATGTTTACTTTTTCCTTATAATCATTGTCATCCCAATATATGTAGGCTCTTTTAGCTTCTTTTTTTTTGCGGTTTCTTGGATATTCTCTAGTTCTGGTTTTAAAGGAAGTTTGGTCTTTTGTGCCCTTTATCTTCGTATTAATGACATGTAGGAATGGATGATGGACTTACTTCACTTTGTTTCTAGAGTCTTAAAGTTTATTTTTCCTGCCTTATGAACTCCTTAAATTTTTGAAACACGGGCTTCATAAATTTATTAATCTCACTTTGACAATCTTCATCTTCTGATTCCATATCTTCGATGTCAACAACTTTAAGTGCAATGATTTTCTTCTTCTTCTTGTTATCTTATTTATCATATGCAAGTCTTTTTCAGCTCCATTTAATGCCCCTACAATTTACCAAATAAAGTATGTGTGTCCATGAATGCTAACTTCTTAGCGTCATAAATCGTAATGACTTTAGGTTGCCAACCACGATTTAGGCATCTAATAACTTTTATAACGAATTCTTCATTTGAAATATTTTTCTCAGAGTCCTCATATGACTCACGATATGGGTAAATCGTGTTTGCATCTGATTAATGTTCTCATCAAGTTTCATTCTGAAGAGTTCATACTCACGGGTTAATATGCCCAAAATTCCTCTGTTCGCCTTAGTAATACATTCATGAGTGATTTAGAGGATGTCCCATATTTCTTTTTTCAGTCTCATAGTGAGAAACTTGCAAAAACTCGTCAAGACCGAGAGCAATGGTGATGACAACTTTTACTTTCAAACTGTGTTGCATATTTTCTTTATCATCTTTTATCTAATCCTTTTCATGTTTATTTTCTACAACACCATTAATTTCGTGTATAGGAACAAATTGACATTCCTTCACAACTTTTCAAATACTCAATTCATCCCTTATATGAAAATTTTCATTTTCTCTTCCCACAAATTATACTCTTATCCGTTGAAGAATCAGGGTTTATTTAGTGAATAGTTTAAAGTCATTTTTCCTATTGAGACGACTAGTTCTTAACAAGAGTTAAAATATGATTCCACTTGTTGTACAAGTAAATTCAAGCACAAGAGGCGCGCAAATTCATAATTAATTTTATAATTTTCTCGAGTAAGACTGTGTTGGTAATTTTGTTTGAGTAAATCGAAATGCATATAAAAAATAAGAAGTAAATAAATAAAATTAAAGAGGATAATATTAGAGATATTGCACTAGAGGGTTATCTAGGTTTGACCAAATATTGACCTAGTCCTGTCCCCAAGAGGTCTTCTTGATATTTTTACTATAAAGTTGTGAGATTTTTAGGTTATGCCCACAAACATTTATATAAGCTGACATTGAGATTCGTACAAGCTTATCCCCAACTACAAATAGTTTTTACCACATGCTAAACTAGAACCTTCTCAAAGATTTCCAGGTTGATCTCAATAACCGAAACATAACTTTTTCCGGAAAAACTCAATAAACCATAATAGAGATTTTATTACTTGTTCATCTCACGATTCAAACTCAATCTTCTCAAGAGTATCACACTCCCAATATTAAAACAAATAACATGGCCACTTACATAACTCTTTCTTACAAGCAAAATATCACTCGCAAACACTAAGCCAATTTTAAGTGAAATAAATATTTTATGAAAAGAGTGAGGGAGAGAAAACTTAAAGAGATAATTTCTAAAGAAAATGTAAATTGTTGGAAAGTTGCGTGTAAAAAAGTGGAGGCGAGCCCCCTTTATACAAGAGTTGGAAACACCCAAAAAGAAAATGATCCATGAGCTGATTTAATGAACCAATAGATTGACACAAAGCTCGAATCAATTGACCAACTTATTTTTAATTGATTAGCAAACCCAAATAGAAAATATTAGATGTAAAGTTGTTGCAAATCATTAATGTGATTTTTGAATTGACTTAATGCTCCAATCAATTGGTTATCTCAAAAACGTTTTGCCAATTGATTGACACAACTTATCAATCGATTATTTAGCTCAAAGATAGTTTGTAAATGATTTATAAAGTTTTTTAATCACTTGTCTTGACTTAGAAAATGATTTTCAAGATAACAACTATTTGAAAAGATATTTTAGGTATGTGTGTGTGTGTGTGAGTTGCCTTAATACTTCTAAACTACTTTATTACTTTTATAATACTCGAATCACTCAGACACACAAATATATATGACATGGCGAGCTTTCATACTGTATATAAGACTTCAAGATTCTTTACTAGATTGCTTATGATCATATAAGCACTTTGATATTGAGTATTCTTTTGTTGACGAGGCATGATATGTTTCTCTGGTTAGATCACCGTCATCAAGGTTCAAAGTTGTTGCCACCGACTTTAATCAATTGTTGTCATCGTCAAAACTTCAGATAAATCTTCTGCAGGATTTTCAACTTTATACGTGCAAGCACATAAATCCATAATATTATTGAAGACTTGTACAAAGATATAATCATAATGGACAATCCTCCAAGGAACTAGTATAATTCTTGTGTCTTTTACCTTTATACTTTTAATTTTATACACTTTTACCTTCATATTAAAGTTGCAATCAATCACATGTTTCCACTAAAATAAAAAACTAAGAAAAACTACTAAAAATAACACTTATTATGACGAAGCTTTCACCTCGAACATGCCAGAAACCAAACGTATAGGTCCTGAAAGCGACATGTTTGATTTTTTTTATTTAAAAAAACAACATTTTCCCTCAGTTTTATAAAAACTGAGGTAATATAACTACAAGTGAGCGCCTGATTTTCCCCCCCAAAAAATATAAATAAACCTATTACCTCGGTGTTTTAGAAAACCGAGGGAACATAGCTATTAGGGAAATCGCTTTGAATCCATGTAACTGCATTTAAAGTTTTTTTCAATGATTCCTCATTTGACGCCTTCCAATCTTCCCTTTTTTTCTTCATTTTTTTCTTATTAATTAGTAATTCTCAATTTTGTTTGTTATCAATAAAAATGAATAGGCAATAATATGAAAGGAAATATTTCATTAATTAAAAACAAAATAACAAATAAATATTTTACATATTCAAATTTCTGACTCCATTCAACTTCAATAGTATTACTATTAACTATCCTTAACTGAGAGAAAAGTTTAAAAAGAACTCTTCCATATGGTATGAGGAAAGTCATTTTCTCCCTAGAGATGATTATCATTTCCTTCAAGAAGTTAAAAATGGTAAGAGGAAGATTAACTTTGATGTTCTTGATAAGGAATAACAAGAGATGCTTGTGATCCCCGTGAAACCTAAAAATCTCATTATAAAAGCATTATGAATATTGGTGAATCCATAAAAAACCCAAACATTGTGAAACCCTTTATGTTTTATCATATCACTATATCAATGTGATAGATTGCAAGATAAAAAAAAATTAGGTTTTTAATACGAGGTTGGTGAGAGTACTGTATTTACTTTGCAAGTGCAGAAAATTATTTGGGATTCAAGGTTTGTGTTCTTATATAATCATATAATTGAATATTTATTTTATTTATCTATTTTTATAATTTTATATTAGAAACAAACTAATGCAAAATCCATATAGAGTATATTGCATTCAATATTTAATTTTCCTCAAGATCAATGAAACGAGAATCCCCAACAATTGCTCTTCTTCACGAGATTCAATATTTGTTCTTCACCGACAACGATGACGATTGTAACACCTCAAAATTTGCCCTCTTCTCTTGGGACTAGCATTGTCATTGTACATATCATTTTTAGGTCTTTAGGCATTGCATATTGCATATCATGTGGTTACACTGTGCAAGCCATTCTCCCAAGTCTTGATCAGAAGATGAGGAAGTCCAAGTGCAAGCCTAGGGTTTATTGACTGATCATTGATCATCTGAGGATGGGGCTGTGAATTAGGGTTTTGTGATTCTCAAAGGATATTGATCTTCATCTTGATTGCAATGATACATCATCATCATTATGGTTGGATTTCATCAGGAGATTGAAGCTCATTCCTTGAGATTAGGGTTTTGACCACTGGTCAACCCTAATCAGTTGTATTGGGCCAGTCAGGGCTGGATCAGGAGATGAGGTTTATGATGGTTATGGGGTTCATTCTATGATTATTTTGTGCTTATTGAGGCTAGGGTATCACCCTTTGAGCAGTTCAGTTGAAGATTGGGGCTCAATTTGATCTATGCGTTGCCAAATTCATCTGTCAGATGAAAAGTCAACTGTGGTCAACTGTACATGATCTGATAGATTTGGAGGTGGAAATGAGTTGGATACACTTCATTCATGTTGGAACAAGTGTTGAATGACATCTCAAAGCTTAAGAATGAAGAAAATCAAGTCAGGACAAAAACTGCCAGAAATAGAAAGTGACTTGTAATTGAAGTTTCCAAAAATGGAAAGTTTTTGACCTCAAAGCCACGTGTCCAAGGAAGCTTCAAATGAAAAATTGTTCAACATGAAAGTTGTAGATCTTGTTCTCACATTTCCAAAAAGTCCAAGAACTTGAAAATCCAATGTATGGTTTGGAAATTAGGGCTCAGTGAATTTCAAAAATGACCCGTAATCAGGAGGTCATAAGTTCCACATACTTTGTCCAAATTGCAAGTTCTTTATATGCACAAACTCCATTTGACATGTACTTTCATGGTGCATAATTGGATTTTCCCAAAAGTGGCCAAGGCAAAAAGTCACTTTTCAACTGGACTGTTAAATTGGATCAGGGGCAAAATTGTCCAACTGTCAAAATAATTGGAATTTTGAGATGGGACTTTTTGCTACACCTCCTAAATGGCATTTGGAATGTGTTGGAATCATCATTTCATGCATAGGCCTCATGGTTTGGGATTTGGTTTGAAAAGTGAAAATGCAAAATTGGACATTTTGCTACCACATAGTGAAATTGAGAAATAAGCATCCAATGAGAATGGGACCAGTGGCAATGGATTACACATGGTATTTAGAGTTTGCATGAGCTGTCAACAGGTGTCATTGAGCTGGCATAGTGAAATTCCACTTTTGCCCTCATTTGAAGAATTACCATTTCACTTAGCAAATGCCTTTGGTTAATTACACACTTAAGAGATGGATTAAGCTCACATATATAAGCTTAATCACATGTTAAACATAACAGAACACACATTTCCCAAAGTTGGATCAAGAACTCATCAAATTCTCTCAAACCCTCAAGAACACAAAAACCTTCAAATCCAAATTTCATCATCAATTCTCAATCAATCTTCGAGATTCTTTTTGCATTGAACTTCTACAATCATCCTCTCAAACTGTTTTGATAATTTGGAAGGAGAGGAGTATGAAATCGCGGCTGTTCAATATCACTCCATCAATGGTGAAATCGAAGCTTGAGCAGTAGAAGCCATAGCGATTGATTCTGAACACATCACTCGAATTCCTGAAGCTGTTGGCGCATCTGTTTGAGGTTGATTTGCACAAAGAACCACGCGATTAACACTGCCATTCCAGGTACCTTCGAATTTCGATCATCATGTTTTGCTCGATGTTCATATGCGTTTTATAGAGCTTGCTACGTAGATCATGGTGATGTAATTAGTTTTGCAAATGGTTGACTGTAGCTTAAGAAATCGCGATTTGAAATTATGAACACAAACCCTGAGTGAGTCGATTCGCATGATAGAAGAACTGTTAGGTTAATTGGAGCTCATATTCGTGTTGCACATGTTGTAACGGTTCCAACGGATGTCCATTTGTCCGTTTTGGTTAGGATTTGAGGGATGCGTGTTCTTGAGGTTTTTCTAAAAAATCTGGAAAAATTGAGTTTGGAACGATGAAGAGACAAGCGTTTGATCTGAAAACGCGTTCAAATTTTCAAATGACCTGTTTCCCGCCGGCACCATTGCATATTTACCAAACTGCCATTATCAACTTTAATTAATTTGTTTAATTATTAAAAATTTCATATGACCTTAAAAAATACATAAAAAATAGTAGAAAAATCAGAAAATTGTGGAGATTTTTTCCTTGACTTTGTTGACTTGTGTAGATGATTTTTGACCTATTGGTCAAAGTTGTGCTCGGTAGAAAAATCATTTGACTTAGGGTTTTCTCACATGTGTCCATTTTTGCTACACTTTGCCAATTGATTCATGAAATGCACATGATGTAAAATAAATTCTTGCCAATTTTTGTGATGAATGTTGACTGGATGAGGTTTATTTCCATGTAAATTTCATGCATTTTTGATACCTGATCATGGAGATATGAATTATTGAACTTAGGTGTGACAATGTGTGTCACACCTCTTGATGTCAAGTTGCTGGAATTATTTGAGTGACCTATACATGTTGGAATTGATTGAAATTTTGCATGATGCTTAGTTAACATGTTAGGAAGCTATGAGAATTTTTGTGGAATTTTACATTGCATTTTCAATTTGATCATGATTTTTCATTTCTGGTGGTCATTTGTGCAAGCTTGTATGACATATGTTGGTAGATTGATTGGGAAATGCTCATATGGTATTGTATAATCATGAAATTTGGTATGAATGTTCTAGACACATTGTGTGACATCCCTGTTTTGGTCTCATCCATTTCTTTTTTGTTTTCATTGAGTTATGAATTTTTGAAGTGGAAGCATGTATTGATGTTGTGATTTGGAGCCTATAATTGTGTCTGTTTTTGTTGATTTTCATTGACATGGTTCCATTTGCCCAATTAAGCTCAAATTTGGTGTGCCATACCTGGATTAGCCCCTGTTTAGGTGTAATTTATTTGAGAATTTTTGGAAGTGTTTTGGTGTGGATTTGAATGCAATAGTTCTGTTTGCATGTTTGATGTTTCATTTGAACTAGTTTGCCTTATTTTGTGCATAACATGAGCATGATGAATGATATAAACATGAGGCCAATGATGTTTGCTCTTGTTTGACTTTAATTTGAGATTGGTTGGTGAATACCTTGCTGTTTAGGAATTTTTCTTGCCTTTGGACCCTAGGCTTAGCCTAGTGGTCTTGTTGCTAATATTTGCTTGATTTTTCAGGATCAAAAGCATAATGCACATGGAGAATGAATCAAGTTAAATTTAATTGATGTTGTTTGATGTTTGTACACTAACATAACATTGTTTTGTAGGTTGTGAAGTTTGGGAGTGAGCTTTGAGCTTGCTTTATTGTGCATTGCTTTGTATAGTTTGATTGATTGAACACTTGCTGTTTGGTTTTGTCTGTCTGAGTGCTAACTGTGTTTGATTGTTTCCAGGTACTTTAGTTGCTCAGTTCCTTGTGAACTTTTGCTTTGCGTTGCTTAAGCAACTTGCATTGAGGTAGGTCCTCTTGACTTCATGTAGTCTGGAGACCCGGCTGTTACCGGGCCGGGCAAATAAATGTCTGAAGTCCTCCTTAAGAGGCAATGATTGTGGTTGTTTATTTTTAAGCCCAAGCAGGTGAAAGTCCTTTAAATAAGGCAATTGGTGGAAGGTAGGGGTATGCAGCCTACCCCCCACTCTTCAGTTGAGTCTTCTCCTTGCTCCCATTACATGGTTGAAGCATTGAGATCCTAACCCAAGATCCCGTGCAGTGCACATTGAGTCAGAGTCTCTGAGTATAGAAGGGTTCCCCTATTCTGGACCCATGCTCATTTGTCAGATGCTCTCCCTGGTTAGGGATAAGAGCTGTGAGGTCTGATCCTCACTCCACCTCTCATCTGCTTCACCTTAGCCTCGTAATGGCAAGGTTAAGAGCAAACACAGCCCGTACAGACGACTTGCTGAGGCAGTCAAACCTATTGTGTGAGCCCCTTGTTTGGCTATAGTGCGTGCTACGTGGATATCTGATTGACATGTTTGTTTGAGATGCTTGTTCTCATTTGATGTATGATATATGATTGTATGCTTGTGTGCTAGCTTCTTTCCTGGCTAGGTTAGTTTGCTTATGCAAGTAGGATAAAAAACCGAACTTAGGGTAACGATGCATGACAACATTAGGCTCGAGTCTCAGCTCCCTAGTAGTGTGTCGTTCCCCGGTTTCTGGCTGAAATCTTTTTCCCTTTCAGGGGAACTACATCGCCCTGATCCTCGTTCCAGACGAGGTATGTAGGCAGGTGGTCGTGCGAGACCACTCCGGGCAACCTTTTTCTTTTTTGCGTGTGTTTACTTGTTATCTGACTGTGCTGTTTGGTGTTTTGGGTTCGGATGCCGACGTAAGCCCAGTGATTGGCTGTCGGGCTCCATGTTTGCCCTTTTGAGTGTGTTTTGGGTTCGGATGCCGACGTAAGCCTAGTGATTGGCTGTCGGGCTCCACGTTTGCCCTTTTGAGTGTGTTTTGGTTCGGATGCTGACGTAATTCCATCCAGTGGTTGTCGGGCTCCATGTTTGCCACCTTTGCTTGTTTGTATGTTTTGTGTTGTTTGGCGTGCGTAAGCCGAACTACAGAGGCTCTGATTCTTGTTCCAGACAAGATATGTAGGCATAAGGTGCGATACCTTATCGAGCTCGTTCCTCTTAACCCCACCTGCGTTCCCCGTGTGTGTGTGTGATGTTTAGCAACCTATTCTTTATTCTAGGACGTGGATCCCTAGGAGTACCTAGGACGTGAGGGGTGCTAATACCTTCCCCTCGCGTAACCGACTCCCTTACCCTTTCTCTTTGGTCGCGAGACCATGTTCTTTCCAGGTTTTTCTGAGCGTTTCCTTTCCCTATCTTGGGATAAATAACGCGCAGTGGCGGCTCTGTGTTGTGTATTTTTATTCGAGCTTCGCCGGTTGATTTTTCGCAGGATGCGACAGCTGGCGACTCTTCTGGGGAGAATACCGATGTAGACCTGTGCTGGTCCATCGTCCCTAAGCGAGTCTTTCCTAGCGTTCTAGGGTTAGTTTGGGTTGCTTGTTGTGTGTTATTTATTGCATTTATTATTCTAACCATTGTATATATTTGCATTAATGTCTGCATGCATCATACTATCATGTTGTTGCCGTCCTCTGTGCAGGTGGTTCCTCTGTTTGGGGTGGGTGTTCTGAGTGGGGCTAAAACCCAGGCCCGAGTATACACCTAGGACTAGTGTGGTCTCATGTTCCTCATTTGCTGGATCAGCATATTGTTGCAACGTGACATACCACAAGCCAGACGAGGTTCATTTGATAGTGCTTTCCTCTGTGGGGTACTCCACTTTGGTTGAGTTACTTCATCTGAACTATTGACTCTGGTGACCGATCATTTCCCGGATCTTTGGTTTAGACGATCTCAGGAGAGCTACAATGGCACACCCGAAAGGGCAAACCCATTGAGTATCTCCGCCCGATTGTCGAGACTATTATCCGCCTTAGGATGACCAGTTTAGAATTTACCTGTGAGGGGAGGGTGATTCTTTCAGATGCATGATCAGACGGATTCAGATGGTGACTATTTGTTCCGTGGGTCCTATTTATAAGTCGGATTTATGGTCATTTATCGCCGTGACGCCGGATTGCTGTCCGTGATTTATCAGCGGGGATCCGTTTATTTCAGGATTCCCCGGGCCGAGTTATTTATCAGTGGGGATTCGTTTATTTCGGATTCCCCGGGCCGATTCAGATGGTTGAGAATGTCTGCTCAGAGATTGCCAGATGATGATGATGATGTATCTGTCTTCCGTTTATTTCGGAACCCTTGAGGTGGATTGGTGGTTACATATTCCCTCAGATGGTTATGATCAGTTCAGAAATCAAGGCTGTGACTCAGAGCAACAGATGATCAGATGACTTGGAGGATGGCCCAGTGCATTGCATACATCTGCATCATTCTCATTTTGCATTCATCTGCACCAAACCTACGTCTAGCCATATGGGGAGTATTATGGATGGAGAATCTGGTTGAGAGACATCTTGAATTTCAGAATGTGGATGTCAAAATATTATCTGTCTCGATGAAATCAGAATCAAAGGACAGAAGCTTCCTCATATGGATAGACGTTGCATTCATGCATATTAACCTGTTTGCTGTTTTGCAAGAATCATTGCTC
The DNA here is from genome assembly GCF_024323335.1 of Lathyrus oleraceus. Lineage (NCBI taxonomy): Eukaryota > Viridiplantae > Streptophyta > Magnoliopsida > Fabales > Fabaceae > Lathyrus > Lathyrus oleraceus. Next base: position 68,761,139 of record NC_066581.1, on the reverse strand, counting down.
GCGCTCGTAGAGTCATCCCTTTGCACTCAACCCGACCTCACAGATATTACACCAGGCGCAATACTCCTAAACTGATGGATCTTCCCAACGCCGACATTCTCGGACTGAAAGAGAAGATGGGAGAGCTGATCAATGTCATGCAAGAGTTCGCCTTGGGGCAGAAAGTAATTGCCGAAAAGGTGGGGAGGATTGAAGACTGGCTGAAGACGGGGAACATGCAAGGAAACGCTTCGTCGTCTGGACCGAAGAAATCTTTTGGTAATGACCAGCACAAGGATGAGGGTGAATCGAGTGCTGTGTACGCCCAGAGAGGACACGGTAGGGGTCGTTACTACCAGCACACCGCTGCGGTAACTATTCCTGCTGACAATCAGCCGGCACAACAGCAACAGCAGCGTCAGCCATTTCAGCAGAGGTCTCAGAGGGTAGGATATCCAGTCAGGAGGAGGATGAGTGATCGGCATTTTGACAGGCCGCCTGTGACATATTCTTTCCTATTGAAAAAGCTGAAAGATATGGGGCTGGTACAGTTGAGGACTTTGGCACCTATGGGACCTGATCAATGGCCAGCCAATTTTGATGAAAATGTCAAATGTGAATTCCATTCGGGTGCTCCCGGGCACAGTGTAGAGGACTGCAAAGCTTTTAAGCACGTAGTCCAAGACCTGGTGGATTCCAAGGCCCTCAATTTTACATTGTCATTGAATGCTGATGCCAATCCCATGCCGGCGCATGGACAGGCGATGGTGAATGCAATTGCTGGAAATTCAGATCGCGTCTGTGCGATGGGGGAAGAGACTGACAGTGACTGTGAGCTGGAGTCGTGGATAAAAGCGTGCGTACCAGGAAACTGGAAGGCCTGAAAAGATCTGCATGGTCACTCATCCTGAAGAGTAATGATTTTTGTTTTGATTTTATCTGCATGAAAGCCATATGTGTTGCCCGACACGTAATGGTCCATTGTAAGGGCCACCTCATGTTCATAAATTTGCATTTTCTGCATCATTAATAAATGGATGTTTTTCAGTCAAAAAGCGGTGTTCCTTGTTTTTCATTTATTTTTGCAGTTTAAAAACAAATAAAAATGGCAATGTTTGTTTTCATTTTTCTTTTTTGATTTGTCTCGTCCCAAATTCAAAAATAATTCTCCGGATCTCGTTGATAACAATTTGGTTACACCTCATATGACTTCGACAAACCGAGCAATCATGCCGAAGAAGGAGGCGAAGAAGATTGTGATCTGCTGGAATTAGCCAGGTTGTTTAAACAAGAGGAGAAGGTGATTCAGCCGCACGTGAAGCGGGTTGAGATTGTTGTACCAAGCACCGCCGAGGTCAGGAAGGAAGTGAAATTAGAGCCGCTTCAGAGGCAAGTCGAGAGCAGAATGGTAGCCATGTTAAAAGAGCATGTGGACACCTTCACCTGATCATGTCAGGATACGCCAGGGCCGGATAATGATGTCGTTGTGTACAAGCTACCAAGGAGAAAAGACTGTCCTCTAAAGAAGCAGAACGCCAGTGCCTGTATCAGAGAGCCATGGTGACTTTGTTTCATGATATGATTCATCATGAAATTGAATGCTATGCTATGACATGATAGCAAAGTCCCAAACAGAAGAGGGGCATCTGGCAGACCGGGGCAAGTCGTTTGACCGGTTGAGACAATTCAAACTGAGGTTGAATTCAAGTAAGTGCACTCTCAGAGTGCGGGCCGGTAAGCTGCTGGGGTTCATTATAAGGGAGGAATCGAGGTTCATCCTGTAAAAAAAAAAAAAAAAAAAAAAAACGCCTGAACCGAGAAAGAAAAGAGAGAGGTTCGTGGTTTCATAGATAGACTGAACTACCTGTCATGGTTCACATCTCACCTAACAGCCACGTGGGAACCCATTCAAGATGTTGAAAAAAAGAAAGATCAAACGGTCAGGTGAAATAATGATTGCCAAGGGGCATTTGAAAAATAAAAGAATAAGTTGCAGGAACCTCCGATTCTGTTGCCTCCTGTGGAGAGAGACTGTTAATCTGTACTTGACGGCCTTCGAGGGGTCTACGAGGTGTATTGGGTCAGCATGACGCGTCTTGTCGAAAAGAGCATGCAATTTACCTAAGCAAAAAGTTTACCGACTGTGTGTCGCATCCTGCGAAAAATCAACCGGCGAGGCTCGAAAATAAAACACACACAGAGCCGCCACTGCGCGTTATTTATCCCAAGATAGGGAAAGGAAACGCTCAGAGAAACCTGGAAAGAACATGGTCTCGCGACCAGAGAGAAAGGGTAAGGGAGTCGGTTACGCAAGGGGAAGGTATTAGCACCCCTCACGTCCGTCGTACTCGACGGGATCCACGTTCTAAGAAAAGAAAAGGTTGCTAGACATCACACACACACAGGGAACGCAGGTGGGGTTAAGAGAAGGGAGCTCGATAAGGTATCGCACCTTATGCCTACATATCTTGTCTGGAACAAGAATCAGAGCCACTGTAGTTCGGCTTACGCACGCCAAACAACACAAAACATACAAACAAGCAAGGGTGGCAAACATGGAGCCCGACAACCACTGGATGGAATTACGTCGGCATCCGAACCAAAACACACTCAAAAGGGCAAACGTGGAGCCCGACAGCCAATCACTGGGCTTACATCGGCATCCGAACCCAAAACACCAAACAGCACAGTCAGATAACAAGTAAACGCACGCAAAAAAAGAAAAAGGTTGCCCGGAGTGGTCTCGCACGACCACCTGCCTACATACCTCGTCTGGAACGAGGATCAGGGCGATGTAGTTCCCCTGAAAGGGACTAAATTGCTAACCAGAAACCGAGGGGAAAACACGACACTAGGGAGCTGAGACTCGAGCCTAATGTTGTCATGCATCGCTTACCCTAAGTTCGGTTTTCTATCCTACTTGCATAAGCAAACTAACCTAACCAGGAAAGAAGCTAGCACACAAGCATACAATCATATCATACATCAAATGAGAACAGGCATCTCAATCAAACATGTCAATCAGATATACACATAGCACGCACTATAGCCGAACAAGGGGCTCACACAATAGGTTTGACTGCCTCAGCAAGTCGTCTGTACGGGCTGTGTTTGCTCTTAACCTTGCCATTACGAGGCTAAGGTGAAGCAGATGATGGGATGAAGTGAGGATCAGACCTCACAGCTCTTATCCCTAACCAGGGAGAGCTGACAAATGAGCATGGGTCCAGAATAGGGGAACCCTTCTATACTCGAAGACCCTGACTCGATTGTGCACTGCACGGATCTTGGGCTTTTGATCTCAATGCTACAACCATGTAATGGGAGCAAGGAGAAGACTCAACTGAATAGTGGGGGGTAGACTGCATACCCCTACCTTCCACCAATTGCCTTATTTAAAGGACTTTCACCTGCTTGGGCTTAAAAATAAACAACCACAATCATTGCCTCTTAAGGAGGACTTCAGACATTTTGCCCGGCCCGGTAACAGCCGGGTCTCCAGACTACATGAAGTCAAGAGGACCTACCTCAATGCAAGTTGCTTAAGAAACGCAAAGCAAAAGTTCACAAGGAACTGAGCAACTAAAGTACCTGGAAACAATCAAACACAGTTAGTACTCAGACAGACAAAACCAAACAGCAAGTGTTCAATCAATCAAACTATACAAAGCAATGCACAATAAAGCGAGCTCAAAGCTCAAGCCTAAGCTTCACCACCTACAAAACAATGTTATGTTAGTGTACAAACATCAAACCACATCATTTAAAATTGATTTGGATCATTCTCCATGTTCATTATGCCTTTGATCCTGAAAAATCAAGCAAACATTAGCAATTAGACCACTAGGCCAAGCCTAGGGTCCAAAACAAGAAAAAATCCTTAAACAGCAAGGCATTCACAAACCAATCTCAAATTAAAGTCAAACAAGAGCAAACATCATTGGCCTCATGTTTATATCATTCATCATGCTCATGTTATGCACAAAATAAGGCAAACTAGTTCAAATGAAGCATCAAACATACAAACAGAACTATTGCATTCAAATCCACACCAAAACACTTCCAAAAATTCTCAAATAAATTACACCTAAACAGGGGCTAATCCAGGTATGCCATGTCAAATTTGAGCTTAATTGGGCAAATGGAACCATGTCAATGAAAATCAACAAAAACAGACACAATTACATGCTTCAATTCACAACATCAATGCATACATCCACTTCAAAAATTCATATCTCAATGAAAACAAAAAAGAAATGGATGAGACCAAAACAGGGAGGTCCTAACATGTGTCTACTACCAGCATATTAAATTTCATGATCATACAGTACCACATGAGGATTTCCCAATCATTCTACCAACCTATGTCACACAAGCTTGCACAATTGGTCAACAGAAATGAAAAATCACAATCAATTTGAAAATGCAATGAAAAATTCCACAAAAATTCACAAAGCATCTTAACCTGTTAACTAACCATCATGCAAAATTTCACTTTATTTCAACAAGTATAGGTCACTCAAAAAAATCCTGCAAGTTGACATAATGAGGTGTGACACAAATTGTCACACCTAAGTTCCAAAATTTGCTGCTCAATGACCAGGTATCAAAAATGCATGAAATTTACATATAAATGAACATCAATGAGTCCACAATCATCACAAAAATTTTCAAGAATTTATTTGCAAGCATGAGTATTTCATGAACAAAATGGTAGAATGTATCAAATATGAGTACATGTGAGACAAGCCTAAGTCAAACAATAATTATACCATGCACAACTTTGACCAATAGGTCAAAAATAATCTACAGTCAACAAGGAAGTCATAGAAAAAATCTCCATATTTTTCTGATTTTTCTACAATTTTTTATGAATTTTTTAAGGTGCTAATGTATTTTTATGAATTAAACAAATTAATTAAAATTAACAATGGCATATTCGTAATTACTGCAGGGCGGGAGCGGTAAACATAGAATTTGAATTTTCAAATGGAAATCTGGATTGAACAGTAATTTTCTACAGAATGCATCGTCTCTCTCGCACGCTCTTTCCGGAAATCCAAAAAATCGAAGAACATCAAAAGTTCACCAAAACGAGCAAGGCTATAGCCGTTAGAACCGCACGAGCAAGTAGAACACGAATACGAACTCCAATCAACCTAACAATTCCTAAATCAAGCGAATCGATCGATCTAGGGTTTAACATCTAAACTTCAAACCTAGATTTCATGCGCTACAGTTCATCATTCTCAAAACTAATTACATCACAATGATCTACATAACATGAACTTTCAGAAGCATATGATTATTGAGCAAATGGTGATGATCGATTTCTGGACATACCTGCTATGGCAGTGTGGAAATCGAATGAATTCACACGTTTTGACTTCAAACAGGTACAACCTACTCCTCAGGAAGGTGAGTGATGCATCCAGTTTCAATTGTAATGGTCTCTAGAGTCCTTAATTCGAATTTGCCATGGATGAGGGATTCTTGAACAGTCACGATGCAGTGTTCTTCATGCTCCAATCTTCCAAAACAGTTGGTGTAGATGATGATGTGAGTTCAAATTGAAAAGAATTATGAGAAATGGTTGAGAATTGGTGAAGAATTTTGAGATTGAAGATGTTGAGTTCTTGAGCAATCTTGAGAGAATGAAGAAGTTTCAGATCCAATCTTGGTAATTGTGAGAGTCAGTTATGATTAGAATGTGTTTTTGTTTATATATGAATGCTTAATTATCCCTTAATCAAGTTTAATCAACCAAATGCATTGTTAAGTGAAATGGAAATTTTCAAAGTGAGGGCAAAATTGGAATTTCCACATAACAGCCAATGCCACCTGTTTTGACAGCTCATACACCTCCCAAATGTCATATGTGAGCTGTAGAAACTTGCCCCATGCTCATTGGATGTGTAATGCTCAATTTCACTATGTGATACCATTTGTCCATTTTTAGCACTTTCACTTTTCAATCCAAATCTCATACCATATGCTTTAGCCATGAAATGATGATTCCAACAAGTTTAAAATGCCATTTATGAGGTGTAGCAAAAAGTCCCATCTCAAAATTCCAATTATTTTGACAGTTGGACAATTTTGCCCCTGGTCCAATTCAGCTGTCCAGTTGAAAAGTGACTTTTTGCATTGGCCATTTTTGGGAAAATCCAATGATGCACCATGAAAGTACATGTCAAATGGAGTTTGTGCATATAAAGAACTTGCAATTTGGACAAAGTATGTGGAAATTATGGCCTCCTGATTACGGGTCATTTTTGAATTTCACTGAGCCATAACTTTCCAACCATACATGGGATTTTCAAGTTCTTGGACTTTTTGGAAAGGTGAGAACAAGATCTACAACTTTCATGTTGAACAAATTTTCATTTGAAGCTTCTTTGGACACGTGGCTTTGAGGTCCAAAACTTTCCATTTTTGGAAACTTCAGTTACAAGTCACTTTCTATTTTTGGCAGTTTTTGTCCTGACTTGATTTTCTTCATTCTTAAGCTTTGAGATGTCATATAACACTTGTTCCAACATGAATGAAGTGTATCCAACTCATTTCCACCTTCAAATCCATCAGATCATGTACAGTTGACCACAGTTGACTTTTCATCTGATAGATGAATTTGGCAATGCATAGATCAAATTGAACCCCAATCTTCAACTGAAATGGCTCAAGGGTGAAACCCTAGCCTCAATAAGCACAATATAATCACAAAATGAACCCCATAACCATCAGAAACCTCATCTCCTGATCCAGCCCTGATTGGCCCAATACAACTGATTAGGGTTGACCAGTGGTCAAAACCCTAATCTCAAGGAATCTTCTTCAATCTCCTGATGACATCCAACCATGATGATGATGATGTATCATTGCAATCAAGATGAAGACCAATCTCCTTTGAGAATCATAAAACCCTAATTCACAGCCCAATCCTCAGATGGCCAATGATCAATCAATAAACCCTAGGCTTGCACTTTGACTTCCTCATCTTCTGATCAAGACTTGGGAAGATGGCTTGCACAATGTAACCACATGATATGCAATATGAAATGCCTAATGCCCTAAAATGAAATGCAAATATGATAATGCTAGTCCCAAGAGAGGAGGGCAAATTTTGAGGTGTTACAGCTGCCCCTATTCAATCCACTGTGAACCTGTCGATACGAAATAGCCTCGGCTTTCGGATGATCAGGATGAAGAGTGGTTGAATACCAAGAACAGACGAACAATTTGCACTCTGATGGGATAAATAATTAACAACGCCTGTCAGCATCGGCGAAGAAACAAACTCGAAAGAAACGTCGACCTGGATACCAAAATAAATGGTAACTCAGGGATAACCATGGCCTGAACACCACACATCCGCTGGGGATTGTTATTCTCACTTTTTACTTTTCTTGAACCCCGGAATTTTCTCTGCGCAAACAATCCTCAGATCTCTGCATTTGAACCCCGAAAAGTGCCTCAGCACTCCTTTTTGCCAACATAATGAACCCCGATCTCCAATTTGAACCCCAGTCGCCTGACGACAACTCGCGATCGCCAATATGAACCCCGTTCTCCAGAAAATGCCTCAACATCTCCTTTTCTCCGTTTGAACCCCAGAACATGCCTCAACATTTCCTTTTCTCCATTTGAACCCCGGAACATGCCTCAGCATTTCTTTTCTCCATTTGAACCCCAGAACATGCCTCAGCATATCCTTTTCTCCAATCTCTCGTGATAATTCCGCTGGCAACGCCGGAAATAACACCAAACCACTCTGAGGGCGACATGTCAGAGGGTACACCTTCATAAAGAAGGTAACATGTGTAACTCTTCCTCAGAAGACACCTTTAACGACCTCCATTGGCCTCAGCCTGAGTCTAAGGTGACACATGAACAGAAGATAATCCTAAGGACCGCATCCTGGATGTAATCTTCAACTCCAATCTCCATTTGAACCCCAGAAAATACCTCAGTATCTCCTTTTCTCCATTTGAACCCCGGAAAATGCCTCAGCATATCCTCTTCTCTGATTGAACCCCGATCTCCAGAAAATGTCGCAACATCTCCTTTTCTCCATTTGAACCCCGGAATCGCGCTGATCGCGTAACGTCTTCTGATATCATTTCCATCTCTGTCCGACGGAAACACTTCCTCCAATATCGCACTACTGGGGAACACTGCTGATCTGACGTCATGGTACCACACTCCTCAGAGTAACACTTTCAACCAGACACTGACTGATGACTGGGAGAAAACTCGACGTTTACTGAACATCGAACAATGATGTTGACAGGACATCGAACAATGATGTTGACAGGACATCGAACAATGATGTTGACAGGACATCGAACAATGATGTTGACAGGACATCGAACAATGATGTTTACAGGACATCGAACAATGATGTTGACAGGACATCAAACAAGGATGTTGACAGGACATCGAACGAGGATGTTGACAGGACATCGAACAAGGATGTTGACAGGACATCAAACAAGGATGTTGACAGGACATCGAACAAGGATGTTGACAGGACATCAAACAAGGATGTTGACAGGACATCGAACGAGGATGTTGACAGGACATCGAACAATGATCGACCAGACATTAAACAATGACTGGGAAATAACTCGACGTTGACTGAACATCGAACAATGATGTTGACAGGACATCAAACAAGGATGTTGACAGGACATCAAACAAGGATGTTGACAGGACATCAAACAAGGATGTTGACAGGACATCAAACAAGGATGTTGACAGGACATCAAACAAGGATGTTGACAGGACATCAAACAATGATGTTGACAGGACATCAAACAATGACCGACCAGACATTAAACAATGACTGGGAAATAACTCGACGTTTACTGGACATCGAATGATGATGTTTTATAGGACACCAATCGAGCTCGACCAGACACTTACTGATGACTGGGAAATACTGTTGCTCCAAAATCCCGCTGCTGAACTCCTCGGAGTATCGTCTTCACTGTCCGGCAAAACCAAATCCCAAGCGGTAACCACGGCTTGAATCGCGCTGATCGCGTAACGTCCTTTGATGTTATTTCCATCTCTGTCCGACGGAAACATTTCCTCCAATATCGCACTACTGGGGAACATTGTTGATCTGGCGTCATGATGCTAAACTCCACAGAGTAACATCTTCGCTTCTGGGCAAAACCACCTCTCAAACGGTAACCACGGCTTGAGACTAGCTCTATGCTTGCAACAATGATGCATGATCTTTTTCTGCGTAATGCTCCATAATTATGGAAATGCTACGCGAGTTATTATTTTTCTATGCAATATGCTATGCTTACTCTACATGATGAATGCATAAAAAATATCCCCCTCAAGGGACTCTTCTGAGAAGCACGAGACACTCTGCTGAGGAACTCGTCACCGCTCTAACTCCACCCTGCTGGGGAATAGCACTGCTGCTGGGAAATAAGGCCACCCTTGCTGGGGAAGAACCTCCTTTGTGTCGCATCCTGCGAAAAATCAACCGGCGAGCCTAAAAATAAAACACACACAGAGCCGCCACTGCGCGTTATTTATCCCAAAGTAGGGAAAGGAAACGCTCAGAGAAACCTGGAAAGGAAATGGTCTTGCGACCAAAGAGAAAAGGTTCGGGAGTCGGTTACGCGAGGGGAAGGTATTAGCACCCCTCACGTCCTAGGTACTCCTAGGGATCCACGTCCTAGAATAAAGAAAAGGTTGCTAAACATCACACACACACACGGGGAACGCAGGTGGGATTAAGAGGAACGGGCTCGATAAGGTATCGCACCTTATGCCTACATATCTTGTCTGGAACAAGAATCAGAGCCACTGTAGTTCGGCTTACGCACGCCAAACAACACAAAACACACAAACAAGCAAGGGTGGCAAACATGGAGCCCGACAACCACTTGATGGAATTATGTCGGCATCCGAACCAAAACACACTCAAAAGGGCAAACGAGGAGCCCGACAGCCACTTACTGGACTTACGTCGGCATCCGAGCCAAACACAATCAGAAGGGCAAACGTGGAGCCCGACAGCCAATCCTGGGCTTATGTCGGCATCCGAGCCAAAACACACAGTCAGATAACAAGTAAACGCACACAAAAAAGAAAAAGGTTGCCCGGAGTGGTCTCGCACGACCACCTGCCTACATACCTCGTCTGGAACGAGGATCAGGGCGATGTAGTTCCCCTGAAAGGGACTGAATTGCTAACCAGAAACCGGGGAAAGACACACAACTAGGGAGCTGAGACTCGAGCCTAATGTTGTCATGCATCGTTAACCCTAAGTTCGGTTTTCTATCCTACTTGCATAAGCAAACTAACCTAACCAGGGAAGAAGCTAGCACACAAGCATACAATCATATATCAGCATTAAATGAGAACAGGCATCTCAAACAAACATGTCAATCAGATATCCACATATCACGCACTATAGCCAAACAAGGGGGCTCAATCAATCAGGTTTGACTGCCTAAGCAAGTCGTCTGTACGGGCTGCGTTTGCTCTTAACCTTGCCATTACGAGGCTAAGGTGAAGCAGATGAAAGGATGAAGTGAGGATGAGACCTCACAGCTCTTATCCCTAACCAGGGAGAGCTGACAAATGAGCATGGGTCCAGAATAGGGGAACCCTTCTATACTCGATGACTCTGACTCAATGTGCACTGCACAGGATCTTGGGCTTTTGATCTCAATGCTACAACCATGTAATGGGAGCAAGGAGAAGACTCACTGAATAGTGGGGGACAGGTTGCTTGTCCCTACCTTCCACCAATTGCCTTACTTGAAGGACTTTTCCTGCTTGGCTTAAAAAATAAACATACACAAGCATTGCCTCTTAAGGAGGACTTCAGACAATTTGCCCGGCTCGGTAACAGCCGGGTCTCCAGACTACATGAAGTAAGAAGGTTATACCTCAAATGCAAGTTGCTTAAGCAACGCAAAGCAAAAGTTCACAAGGAACTGAGCAACTAAAGTACCTGGAAACAGTCAAACTCAGTCAGTAATCAGACAGACAAACTGTAAAGCAAACAGTTAAACAGCTTAAACAATACAACACAAAACAAGCCCAAGGCTTAAGCCCAAGCTCCAACACCTACAAAACAATGTTATGTTAGTGTACAAACATCCACAACATCAATTAAAACCAACTTGTATCATTCTCCATGTACATTGCTTTTTTGATCCTGAAAAATCAAGCAAATATTAGCAACTAGACCACTAGGCCAAGCCTAGGGTCCAAAAGCAAGAAAAAAGTTAAAACAGCAAGGTATTCATTAACCAACATCAAATTAACATCAAACACAAGCAAACATCATTGGTCTCATGTTTATATCATCCACCAAGCTCATGTTATGCACAAAACAATCCATATTGGTTCAAATGAAGCACCAAACATACAAACAGAATTATTGCATTCAAATCCATACCAAAACACATCCAAAAATTCTCAAATTAAATACACCTAAACAGGGGTCAATCAAGGTCTACCATGTCAAATTTGAGCTCAATTGGGCAAATGGAACCATGTCAATGAAAATCAACAAAAACAGACACCATTTCATGCTTCAATTCATACCATCAATGCATACATCCACTTCAAAAATTCATATCTCATTGAAAACAAAAAGAAATGGATGAGACCAAAACAAGGAGGTCCTAAAATGTGTCTAGTTCATGCATATCAAATTTCATGGCCATACAATACAATGTGAGCATTTCCCAATCATTCTACCAACCTATGTCATATGAGCTTGCACAAATGATCTCCAGAAATGAAAAATCATGATCAAATAGAAAATGCAGTGAAAAATTCTACAAAAATTCATACAACATCACAACATGCCAACCAATCATCATGCAAAATTTCATTCAATTCTAACATGTATAGGTCACTCAAAAAAATCCTGCAAGTTGACATAATGAGGTGTGACACAAATTGTCACACCTAAGTTCCAGAATTTGCTGCTCTCTAACCAGGTATCCAAAATTCATGAAATTTACATATAAATAATCCTCAATGAGTCAAGAACCACCACAAAAATTTTCAAGAATTTATTCTACATTATGAGCATTTCATGATCAAATTGCCAAAATGTATCAAAATGTGACATACATTAGAAAAGCCTATGCCAAATAAAATATTTGCCAAGCACAACTTTGACCAATAGGTCAAAAAAATCCTACACTCATCAACAAAGTCATAGAAAAAATCCTCACATTTTTATGAATTTTCTACAATTTTTTATGATTTTTTTAAGATGTTAAACAATTTTTAAATAATTAATCAAAACTCAGTGGCATAAAGAAGCGCCGGCGGGAAACACTGTTTTCGAATTTTCAAATCATTTCTTGGATCAAACAGCCTTTGTGTCATCGTTTTCACACGAAAAATTCCAGAAAACCGAAAATCATGATGAACATCAAACATTAACAGAAATTGGCATGGTTATAGTCGTTGGATTCGTCTCATCAAGCACAACATGAATATCACACTATTTTGCCCTAATTGTTCTTCTATTACACGAATCAAGCAACCTAGGGTTTTGGATCAAACTTTCAATTCACGATATCTCATGCTACGGTTCACTATTCTCAAAACCAAAACTATCACCGTGATCTATGAGCAATGCACTATAGAACGCACGCAAACATTGAGAGAATTGTGATGGTCGAAATCTGGACATACCTGTTGTGGCAGCAACGAAACAGGTGGAATTCGCGTGTTCCAACTCCAAACAGATGCGATATGAGCTTGAGGAAGTGGCTTGATGCGTCCAGGTTTGATCGTGGCGGTTCCTAATGCTTGCAATTTGGAATCACCATGAATGAAGCTTCCTAGCACAGTCGAGAATCAAAGCTTCTTTCTCCTCAAACTACCAAAACAGTCCAAGATAATGATGATACAAAGCCAAAGCAAAAAGAATTTTCAGATTTGGTTGAAGATTGATGATGAAATTTGAGATTGAAGATGCTTGTGTTCTTGAGCAAAATGGAGAGAATGAGAGGTTTCTAGATCTGTTCTTGGTAATTGTGAGAGTTAGTTATGATTAGGAGATGATTTTGATTATATATGGATGCTTAATTGTAGCTCTAATCACATAATTAGCAAAATGACATGGTTAATGGAAATTGTTATTTTTGTAAGTGAGGGCAAAATGGTAACTTCCACATGACAGCACATGCCAGCTCAAAATTGGTTCCAACATGTCCAAAACACCCTATGTGAAGTGTAGAAACAATTCCCATTGCAATTGGTTGCTTAAATCTCATTTTCACTATGTGTATGTAAAGTATCCATTTTTAGCCATTTCATTCTTCATGCCAAAACTCAAACCATGTGCATTAACCATGAAATGAATATTCAAACACACTTAAAATGCCATTCCTGAGGTGTTGGAAAAAGTCCCATTCAAAAATTCCCAATATTTTGACATTTGGACAATTTTGCCCCTGGTCCAATTCAGCTGTCCAGTTGAAAAGTGACTTTTTGCCTTGGCCATTTTTGAACAAATCCAATGATGCACCCTCAAAGTACATGTCAAATGGAGTTTGTGCATATAAAGAACTTGCAATTTGGACAAACCATGTGGAAGTTATGGCCTCCTGATTATGGTCTTTTCTGAAATTCAATGAGCCATATTTTGCAAACCGTACATTGGATTTTCAAGTTCTTGGACTTTTTGGAAAGGTGAGAACAAGATCTACATTTGTCATGTTGAACAATTTTTCATTTGAAGCTTCCTTGGACTTCTGTTTTTGAGGTCAAAAACTTTCCATTTTTGGAAACTTCAGTTACAAGTCACTTGCTATTTTTGGCAGTTTTTGTCCTGACTTGATTTTCTTCATTTTTTAAGCCTTGCAATCTCATTTAACACTTGTTCCAACATGAATGAAGTGTGTCTAACTTGTTTCCACCTCCAAATCCACCAGATCATGTACAGTTGACCACAGTTGACTTTTCATCTGATAGATGAATTTGGCAATGCATTGATCAATTTAAGCCCCAATCTCCAACTGAAATGGCTCAAGGGTGACACCCTAGCCTCAATAATCACCATATAATCACAAAATGATCCTCATCTCCATCTCAAACACCATCTCCTGATTAAACCCTGATTGGCCCAATACAACTGATTAGGGTTGACCAGTGGTCAAAACCCTAATCTCAAGGAATCTTCTTCAACCTCCTGATGACATCCAACCATGGTGATGATGATGTATCGATTCAATCAACATGAAGACCAATACCCTTGGGAGTCACAAAACCCTAATTCACAGCTCAATCCTCAGATGGCCCATGATCAATCAGTACAACCCTAGGCTTGCATTTTCTGACTTCCTCATCTTCTGATCAAGACTTGGGAAGATAGCTTGCACTATGTAACCACATGTTATGCAATATGAAATGCCTAATGTCCTAAAATGAAATACAAATATGTTAATGCTAGTCCCAAGAGAGGAGGGCAAATTTTGAGGTGTTACAGCTGCCCCTATTCAATCCACTGTGAACCTGTCGATACGAAATAGCCTCGGCTTTCGGATGATCAGGATGAAGAGTGATTGAATACCAAGAACAGACGAACAATTTGCACTCTGATGGGATAATAATTAACGACGCCTGTCAGCATCGGCGAAGAAACCGTTTCGGAAAACGTCGACCTGGATACCAAAATAAATGGTAACGCAGGGATAACCATGGTCTGATCACCACACATCCGCTCGAGATTATTATTCTCTTCTCTTTTTATGCTTTTCTTGGACCCCTAAATTTTCTTTACTTCTACCTGGTCCGAAAACCACTTCGGTCTGAACTCCGGGAAATTGGCCTGATCGCCACTTCGATCTGGATACCGCCTCGGTCTGAACTCCGGGAAATTGGCCTGATCGCCACTTCGGTCTGGATACCGCCTCGGTCTGAACTCCGGGAAATTGGCCTGATCGCCACTTCGGTCTGGATACCGCCTCGGTCTGAACTCCGGAAAACTGGCCTGAATACCACAAGTACATCAACCTGATCGTCGGAAACTTCTTCGATCTGAGAATCGGAAACTGGGCCTGAATACCACAAGTACATCAACCTGATCGTCGGAAACTTCTTCGATCTGAGAATCGGAAACTGGGCCTGAACGCCACTTCGGTCTGGATACCGCCTCGGTCTGAACTCCGGAAAACTGCTAATCGCGTAACGTCCTCTGATTTTATTTCCCTCTCCGCCCTACGGAAACATTTCCTCCAATATCGCACTACTGGGGAACATTGCTGATCTGACGTTCTGATGCTAGACTCCTCAGAATAACACCTTTATCTTTCAGCAAAACCACCCCTAAAACGGTAACCACGGTTTGGGACTAGCTTATGCTTGCAATGATGCATGATTGATTTTTCTGCGTAATGCTCCATAAACATGGAAATGCTACGCGATTATTCATTTTTTATGCAATATGCCATGCTATTTTTTCATGATGAATGCATAAAAAGAAATATCCCCCTCTGGGGAATCCTCTGGGGGACACGAGACTCTCTGCTGAGGCTCTCGTCACTGCTCCGATTTCCACCCTGCCGGGGAATAGTACTGCTGCTGGGAGAATGCCACCCTTGCTGGGGAATACCCTCCTTTGCACCCAATCCGCTCGAGAAACTGCTGGGGATAAGCACCACCAACGCTCTGTGGGGATACACCAATCTTTGACTTGCTGAGGATATCAATCCTGACTCCGCTTCGGGAAAACCCTCACAGATACCTGTTGACTTCACTGGGGAAATACTCACAGAGACTCTGCTAGGGGAATAGCAATCTCCGGACTCACCTGGGGATGCACCACTCTATCACCTGCTGGGTAACCATCCTGACCCTGCTAGGGAAACGAATACTACTCCGCTGGGGACAACCCATGCAACCCATAGGTATAATCCGCTCAGCTGGGGATGCAAAAATCCATCCGTCCGCTACGGAAACTTGTCCAATCCTCAGGTAGGATGAACACTGCTGGAGATATATTTCATTGAAACCCGCTCCACTCGGGTAATAGCAACCTTCTGGCCTGGCTGCTGAGGAAAAACCGCTTTAACCTGCCTGGTAACCATCCTGACTTGGCTGGAGAAGTTCACAGACCTTGAATCTGCTGGGGAGCTAGTCCTATAACTCTGCTTGGGGACTTAGCTGGGAAATGAGAAAAGTTGGTACAGAACACCATCGACTCGTCGAACCACGGTATCTACCTTCCAGTCCCGCATCAGCTTTCCACTTTTGAGAATTCCCAGACTCGTCTGGACCTTTTCTGCTCCATCATCTCGTATTCCCAATCGCTCCGCGCTCGACGGAAACGTACTCCTGGGATTATACAGAAATTTCAATTTTCCGATTTTGAAGAGTCTTCTTGATTAATTTCAAGGGTCGTCTGACGTCTCCCGTCGCTTCCCCGTTCCTCATCCGCGCACTCGTCCCTGATCGAACTCTGCGGGGGATTACATACTTTCAAATCTTCCGATTTTGAAGAGTCTTCTTGGTTAATTTCAAGGGTCGTCGTACGCCGCAACGTCTTCGTTATTCTTCATTCGTTTATCCCTGAGCAAACTCTCTGGGGATCTATTACAAAGCTTCCACATCACAACCTGCAAGTGAGTGAAGAATATCTAACAGTACCTGCAAAACAGATCGTCAAATAAAACCGTGCCCCAGGCGTGTCAAGATTTCAACACTTGGGTCACTCAACCTTCCAAATAAGATTTCCAGCATTCAATCTTATAAACATGCATTGGAAGGAACCTGTATGTCTTAAAATGCAAAGATTCTTTATCAAAATAATCGGATGTTTTTGCAATCAAAGCGGTAATGAAAAACAAAAACAAAATTATTTGACTGAATATGCATTTTATTGATCGGAAAAGTGTGGCTCAAATGAGCAATACAAAAGGAAGCAATTCCTGAAAAGAGGTAACTGCGCACAAAAGGAAAAATCTATCCTAATGGCAATGTGAAACCCGTGATCTCATCAAGTTCCAACTCGGTTACACCCCCTATATCCTCAGACTCTCCATGCTTTCTGCCTTCTGAACAAGACAACTCTGACTGATCCCTACCGGGTATTATCCATGATGCCTTAACCAAAGCGCAAACGATCATGCTAGACGCAGTTGTTCGTTTCAATCCCTTTTTTGCCTGGACCGCCCTTTCGGGTTTTCAGTCCACCGGGATACCCATTTTTGCCCAAGTCGCCTTCTCAGGTTTTCGACTTGTCGGGTGTACATTTTCATTTTTATCCCTAATTTTTGCCCGAACCTCTTTTCTGTTTTTGGTTCGCCGGGATGCCCATTTTTGCCTGGACTATTTTGTTCTTTTCGTCCAGCGGGTCAATTTATACGAAGTATTTTTTAACTGCGTCCGCATTCACAGGGGATGGAAAATCCTCACCATCCATGGTCGTTAACAACAAGGCTCCGCCAGAGAAAACCTTCTTGACCACGAATGGACCTTCATAATTCGGTGTCCATTTGCCCCTTCGATCGTTTTGAGGAGGAAGGATCCTTTTCAGCACCATATCACCTACGTGATACACCCGAGGTCGCACCTTCTTGTCAAAAGCACGCTTCATCCTCTGCTGGTACAACTGCCCATGACAGATGGCTGCTAGCCTCTTTTCCTCTATCAAGCTCAACTCTTCATACCGGGTCCTTACCCATTCAGCCTCTTGCAATTTTACGTCCATCAGGACTCTCAAAGAGGGAATCTGAACCTCGACAGGTAGTACAGCCTCCATCCCATATACCAACGAGAACGGAGTTGCCCCAGTAGATGTGCGTACCGACGTTCGATACCCATGCAATGCGAACGGCAACATCTCATGCCAATCCTTGTAGGTTACCACCATTTTCTGCACAATCTTCTTTATATTCTTGTTGGCTGCCTCAACCGCCCCATTCATCTTCGGACGATAAGGAGAAGAATTGTGATGCTCGATCTTGAATTCCCGGCACAACTCTGCCATCATCTTATTGTTCAAATTAGAACCATTATCAGTAATGATCCTCTCGGGAACCCCATATCGGCAAATGATGTCTCTCTTGAGAAATCTGGCCACGACCTGCTTCGTCACATTCGTATAAGAGGCTGCTTCAACCCACTTGGTGAAGTAATCAATAGCCACTAATATGAATCTGTGCCCATTCGAAGCCGTAGGCTCTATCTTTCCAATCATATCAATGCCCCACATAGCAAACGGCCATGGAGACGACATTAAGCTCAACGGATTTGGAGGCACGTGCACCTTATCAGCATAAATCTGGCATTTATGACACTTCCGCACGAAATTAAAACATTGGGCCTCCATTGTCATCCAATAATAACCTGCTCTCAGCAGCTTCTTTACCATTGCATTCCCACTGGCATGGGTACCGAACGATCCCTCATGAACCTCTTTCATCAATTGGCTTGCTTCTGCATCATCAACACATCTGAGCAAGACCCAATCAAAATTCCGCTTATACAAAACCCCATCCTTATTTAGGTAGAACACCATGGCTAACCTCCGCAGAGTCTTTCTATCTTTCTTCGATGCTCCCTCAGGATACTCTTGAGTCTCTAGATAGCGCTTGATATCATAATACCACGGTTTCTCATCATCAGAGGCCGTATCAACAGCAAACACATAAGCCGGTCTATCCAGACGTCCCACTTCAACATGGGGGAACTGATTCCACCTCTGCACCTTAATCAAGGCGGCCAGAGTAGCCAAAGCATCTGCCAAAGGATTCTCCTCTCTAGGCACATGATGCAACTTCACCTCGGTGAAAAACGTCAACAATCTCCTCGTATAATCTCGATACGGAACCAAATGAGATTGATGCGTATACCATTTCCCGTTAACCTGATTTATCACCAGAGCTGAATCTCCATATATCACAAGGTTCTTGATTCTCAAATCAATAGCCTCCTCAATACCCAATATGCAAGCTTCATATTCAGCTACGTTGTTGGTACACTCAAATGTTAGCCGGGCAGCAAAAGGAATATGGGATCCTTTCGGCGTAACCAAAACAGCACCAACACCGCTTCCGTTCACGTTAACGGCCCCATCAAACATCAGAATCCATTCGGATTCAGGGTCAGGCCCCTCCTCCGGGATCGGTTCCTCGCAATCTTTCGATTTGAGAAACATGATGTCCTCATCAGGGAATTCAAACTTCATCGGTTGATAATCATCAATAGGTTGCTGGGCGAGGTAATCAGACAATACACTCCCCTTAATTGCTTTCTGAGAGGTGTACTGAATATCATATTCAGTCAAAATCATTTGCCACCTCGCAACCCGTCCGGTCAATGCTGGCTTCTCAAAAATGTACTTGATCGGATCCATCTTGGAAATCAACAAAGTGGTATGAACCAACATGTACTGCCTTAGTCGGCGAGCAGCCCAGACCAAAGCACAGCAAGTTTTCTCGAGCAGTGAATATCTTGTTTCACAGTCGGTAAACTTTTTGCTAAGGTAGTATATGGCATGCTCTTTTCGACCAGACTCGTCATGCTGCCCCAATACACACCCCATAGACCCCTCGAGGACTGTCAGGTACAGAATTAACGGTCTTCCCTCAACAGGAGGCATCAGAATCGGAGGCTCCTGCAAATACTCTTTTATTCTTTCAAATGCCGCTTGGCAATCATCATTCCACCTGACCGTTTGATCCTTTCTCAACAATTTGAATATTGGTTCGCACGTGGCTGTTAGATGAGATATGAACCGTGAAATGTAGTTCAATTTACCCAAGAAACCACGAACCTCCTTCTCTGTTCTCGGTTCAGGCATTTCTTTTATCGCTTTTACTTTTGCATGATCAACCTCGATTCCTTTCTCACTTACAATGAACCCCAGCAATTTACCGGACCGCACTCCGAACGTGCACTTATTCGGATTCAACCTCAGTCTGAACTGTCTCAACCGGTCAAACAACTTGGCCAAATCTACCAAATGCCCCTCTTCTGTCTGGGACTTTGCTATCATGTCATCAACATAGCATTCAATTTCATGATGAATCATATCATGAAACAAAGTCACCATAGCTCTCTGATAAGTAGCACCGGCGTTCTTGAGACCGAATGGCATCACCTTGTAACAAAAGGTACCCCACGGTGTAATGAACGTTGTTTTCTCCATATCATCTGGCGACATTTTGATTTGATTATAGCCAGAAAAGCCATCCATGAAGGAAAACACCGAGAATTGAGCTGTATTATCTACCAACACGTCAATGTGAGGTAATGGAAAATCATCCTTCGGACTAGCTCTGTTCAGATCTCGGTAGTCCACACACATTCTTACTTTCCCATCTTTCTTCGGGACTGGCACAATGTTCGCAACCCATGGCGGATAATTAGTGACAGCAAGGAAACCAGCATCCCACTGCTTCTGCACTTCTTCCTTAATCTTCATCGCCATATCAGGTCGAGTTCTGCGCAACTTCTGCTTCACTGGAGGACAATCTGTTCTCAACGGTAGCTTGTGCACAACAATATCGGTATCCAACCCTGGCATATCTTGATAAGACCAGGCAAAGATGTCGACATATTCTTTCAACAATGCCACCATTCTGCTCTTGACACTTTCCTCCAAAGCAGCCCCGATTTTCACTTCCTTCTTAGCCTCGTCGGTACCCAGATTTACAACCTCTATCTGTTCTTCATGCGGCTGAATCACCTTCTCCTCTTGTTTTAACAACCTGACTAATTCCCCTGGCAGTTCACAATCTTCTTCGTCTTCTTCTTCGGCAAGATAGATCGGATTGTCGAAGTCATACGAGGGTGTAACAGGATCGTTATCAATGAGATCCGGAGAGGAATCGCATCTGCATGAATGTTGATTCATGCATTGCTTTAGAACCGGTGTGAAAAATTGAAAAAGGAAAATGAAAACATTGCCATTTTTATTTTGTTTTTATTTTTAAACTGCAAAAATAAATGAAAAACAGGGAACACCGCTTTTAACTGAAAAACATCCTTTTATTAATGATGCAAAATTCTGCAAATTTAAACATGAGGTGGCCCTTACAATGGACCATTACGTGTCGGGCAACACGCATGGTTTGCATGCAAATAAGAAAGAAAACAAGAAAAATATTACTCTTCGAGGAGAGTGACCCGGATGATTTCCTCGGCCTTCCAGTTGTGGATTTCCATCCCTGGTTCGCACGGCGTTATCCACCGGTCCATGTCACAGTCGCTGTCAGTATCTTCACCCATCATGCAGATGTGGTCTGGATCTAGCATTCCGGCACTCGTGAAAGTTACAGACGTACGACCCCCTCTGTTCGGCCCAGAGCCTCGGCTCGGCTTATATCCGACCCCAAACCGGTCCTTCTTCTCAGGGACTTCCATCATTCTGCCCCAGCCTGGAGCCTCTCCACTTTTAACTACCTCAGCAGCCTGCTTGTACGAAGCGATGGATGGTTTCTCCTCTTCTTGCTTAGCAAACAGAGCATTCTCCACCTTGACGGTTTCAAATGCCTGACTAGGCGTTTCCCATATCTCTCCATCCATCTCCACATACTTAAACGAAGACAGGTGGCTGACAAAGATGTCCTCCTCTCCGCAAACAGTAACGACTTGGCTTCCCCAGACATATTTCAGTTTCTGGTGCAAAGTCGATGTAACTGCTCCCGCAGCATGGATCCACGGCCTACCCAACAAACAACTGTAGGCTGGCTGGATGTCCATAACATAAAAGGTCGACTTAAACACTTCTGGGCCAATCTTCACTGGCAATTCCACCTCCCCAAATACAGCCCGCTTTGACCCATCAAATGCCCGCACAATCAAATCAGTCGGGGTCAAAATCAGCCCATCACAGTTTAACTTTGCCAAGGCCTTCTTAGGCAACACATTCAACGAGGAACCGGTATCAACCAGCACATGCGAAAGCACGGCTCCTTTGCATTCCATTGCAATGTGCAAAGCCCGGTTATGATTTCTCCCATCCACGGTCAAATCCATATCAGTAAAGCCCAACCCATGGCTGGCATGCACGTTGGATACGACCGTCTCCAATTGGTTAATTGTAATCTCTTGAGGAACATAGGCTTTCTTCAATATTTTCAACAAGGCTTCCCTATGCCCCTCTGAGCTCAGTAACAGTGAAAGAATGGAGATTTTGGACGGAGTTTGCTGCAAATGATCCACCAGCTTGTACTCTGACTTCTTGATGATCCTCAGAAACTCTTCAGCTTCATCATCAAATTTATTATCCGACCCCGCAGGCGTCGGTGTCGTCACAGGAGTATTTCCATTCTCTGCCACAGCCTTCCCTTTCGCCCTGGCTAAAGCCTCGGCCTTTTCTTTTTTCTCTTTTTCTTCCTCCCCCCTCCTCAATGCGTCGGGGGCAAACAATCTACCGCTGCGAGTGAAACCACTGGGACCGGCATTATCCACCTTTAGCACGGTGGTTTCACTAGCAGATGACTCTTCAACCTTCTCACCATTACAGTATACCTCTCCACCATAATGCCAAGGCACGACATCATCTTTGTCATATGGAATTGGCCCAGGTACCGTGATGGTAACTGGAGCCTCCTCCACCAGGTTAGACAAATCCACCGGATCATAGTATATAGTTATGGTGGAGACCTCTTCATTCTTTCCTTCAGCCCTTTCAATCATAACGACCCCTGCGTCCATCAGACCCTGGACATGCTTCCGCAGAAGCTCACAACCATTTGCAGAAATAGCGCACTCAGCACACTCAAACCCACAGCCCGGGTAAACCCCATTCTTCAGCAACCGCCTCTTGACCTCAGCCAAAGGCGTCTTCAACTGATCGACCTCAGACAGCCCCACTCTATCTTCCCCAGAAATAGCATTTACTCCCCTCTGACCAGGCGCAGGCATGGGATTTGCATTTACGTTGGGAGAAGGCGCAAAGTTGATTGCCTTGGAATCCACTAGGTCCTGGACTACGTGCTTAAAAGCTTTGCAGTCCTCAACATTATGCCCGGGCGCACCCGAGTGGAATTCGCACTTAGCATTTTCATTGTAACTGGGCGGCCTCTGATCAGGTCTCAAAGGCGCCAGCGTCCTCAGTTGCACCAGCCCGAGATCCAAAAGCTTCTTCAACAGAAACGAATAAGTCATCGGAGGCCTGTCGAATTGTCTATCATTTGCTCTGCCCCTGACCTGGTATCCAGCCCTCTGGGGCCTCTGTTGGAACGGTTGTCTTTGTTGCTGCTGTTGTTGTTGTTGCGGTTGTGCTGACTGAGACTCAACAGGAATTGTTACTGCAGCATTGTGCTGGAAGTAACGGTCCCTACTGGGTCCGCGCTGTGTATAAACTGCACTGGTGTCTCCTTCCTTCTTTCTCTGACCGTTATTACCGAACGGTTTCTTCGTTCCTGAAGAAGACGCAGATGCACCACCCTGGATTTTACCCAGCTTCAACCAACTTTCGATTCTTTCTCCTGCCACCACAATGTCAGAGAAATTGGTGACAGGGCAACCCACCATTCTTTCTGCAAACGGCCTCTGCAGGGTCCCCATGAACAAATCGGACATCTCTCTGTCTACCAGAGGAGGTTGCACCCTTGCAGCCAGTTCTCTCCATCGCTGAGCATACTCCTTGAATCCTTCGTTATGCTTTTGAGACATACCCTGCAGCTGGGTACGACTCGGAGCCATATCTGCATTAAACTGGTACTGCTTAAAGAAAGCATCTCCCAAATCTTGCCAGCTTTTGATATCGGACGATCTCAACTTGGTGTACCATTCCAAGGAGCCTCCAGACAGGCTGTCCTGGAAAAAGTACATCCACAGTTTTTGATCCGCGGTGTATGCTGAGATTTTGCGGACAAATGCCTGGAGATGAGTTTCCGGGCAAGAACTGCCATTGTATTTGTCGAATGCAGGCGCCTTGAATTTCTGAGGAATGACAATCCCCTCCACCAATCCCATGTTGGACATGTTAACCACCCCTGGCGTGGCATAACTTTCAAGCACTTTTATCTTCTCAGCCAGCAGCTGGATTTCCTTGTTCTGTGGAGGAACGTTGTAAGGCACAAACGGCTCATTCTGTATCGAGAATTGATCCGCCTCTCTATCCTCTTCCTGATCATCATCAAAGCCATAAAACGGAGGCACAAAGTTGTCTTTCATATTCTGACTAGGCCCAGGTTGACCAGCAGCACCAGCATTATTCACCAGACCAACTGTTGTCCTCTTTCCACCATCACGAGATCCCTGCCCCTGGTTGGAGACTCCATCCAGGTTGACCCCACTGCTCACAGCAGAAACCCGCTCGAGTTTCTCAACCTTATCTGCGAGAGCCTTCTGACCAATGGCAAAACCTTGCATTATATTGATCAGTTCGTTCATTTTCTCCTTCAGTTCCAGCATATCAGCACTGGGAAGCTCCATGAGTCTGGGAGTGTTTCTTCTTGTGTAATATCGGTGAGGGCGAGTTGAGTGCAGGGGTACTACTCTTCGAGCGCGAGCAATGGTTCCTGTTTACAAACAAGCACGTTAGTAATAGTCACCTGCAAAATAAAACACAAGTTATCATGATTAATGCATGTATGCAGTGTCTATCCATACGAAGGACACTTTGTCTCTCGACCCTAGCATCATCGAGACAAATAATAATCCGGCATCAATATTCTGATTAGCAGTGTTTGATTTTGTCGTGCAGATCGGAGATATGTGATTTAGCATGATACCCCCAACCATGTGTGTGCTCGTGAGAGTGCATACAGCAAAGCAAATAAAGCTTGAAAACCAATCACTGAATGAAAAATCACCATCACATAGCAAAAGTGCACAATCAGTGCAATAGTCATACATCAACCAGATAAGGTCAGATACAATCCTCCAGAATAGGAAAGAAATACAGACAAGTGAATTCCGTCAACAAGCCTGACGGTAATCCAACACAAATGAAAGATCTAACTGGATGAGGGTCCCGCAGATGGCCCTATCTCGCCTTCCATCCTTGCGAACTCTGCGGCGAACCTGAGCTCGGTATTCTCCTGCTGTAGTCTTCCAACTTCCTTCTGATGAATCTTCATCTGCCTGAAGTAATGGTCTCTCTCTGCCATATAATGATCTCTCTCAGCCTTGATCTTTGCTTTCTCTGCCTCCCACTCTGCAGCGAGGACTCTGGCTCTCTCATCCCTCTGATCCCTGACTAGGATTTGCCTCCTCTTCTCATCTTCGATGACTTTTGATGCTCTGAACAGCTTCTCCTTTGTGATGTCATGTTCCCTGTTGGACGATGCTAAAGCTTGGCTGATCTTCCTATAGTAGGCTGTATCCATCTCGAAGCGTTTGGCCTCCAAAGCATGTCGCTTGTCTTGATCTTCCATCTTCACTTTGATTTCCTGATTAGCTGCCTGAAAATGAGCAACACTTCTCTCCAACTCCGCTTTCTCTGCAAGTAACTGATCTCTGGCCCTCTTCATCTCAAGGAACTCCTCCATGCTGACAGAAGAACTTGGACCCTCAATCCTAGGACACACTGAGTCACCTCCAGGGAACGGTAGAAATGTAGACTCAATCCTCTTCCGCAACCAATCCTCAAATAGTGGAAAATACCGGCAGTTGACTTTGCCATAAGGAACCTTACCCCTCCTCTGGATATCTCGCCATTCGTCCAATACCTGCCTCAACTTGGTCTGGTTACCATCAATCGGGAAATAGAAGGACTCCTGAATCTCTCGCCCGAGAGGAGGACCCTCTATAGCAAACCCCATCTGTCTCCGGAGAAGCATCGGGTTGTAATTAATGCAACCCTGAACTCCCACCAAAGGCACATTAGGTAAACTCCCACAACTACATATGAAGTCCTGACCAGCTAAACCATTATGAGTCCAAGCAATGTCATCAGCCCGCAGACCCATCAATCGGAAGGACCACTTGACACTAGGGTCAATCTGAACAAAAGCACCTCGGGAAGGCAAATACCCCATGAACCATCTAAAGAGCAACTGAGAGCAGCATCTAACCAGACCACCCCGCCTCTTCTCATTCCTGTTATGCACTGAGTAGTAGACATCTCCAATCAGGGTAGGAATAGGGTTTCTCTGCATAAACAATCTGATAGCATTATGGTCCACAAAATTCTTCTGGTTAGGAAACAACACAATCCCATAAATGCTCACAGCAATCAGAGCACAGACCGTCTTCCAGTTACCCACAGCAGCATGTTCCTTGGCATTGGCCTCCAAGAAACTCAAATGAAACCCGGGTAGCTTTCCTTTTTCCTTCAAACCTTCCTTGACCATTTCCGGACTCAAATAAAGAGCACGTGAAATTCCAAGGACATCTGGCTCTGCTCTGGTGACATGAAAAGGAATCTGATCACGGATCTGAATACCCAGGATGCTGACATAATCCTCCATCAGAGGTCCCAACAGATAATCTGGAAAAACGAAACACCTCAACCCAGGGTCATAGAACTGAAGAAGAGTGTGGATGGCGCTCCTGTCGCAGTCAGTGAGTCTGAAAACCATCTTCAGAATACCGCCGTATGACTCTCTAAACATTCCCACATGGTCAGGAGTAATCAATGCTATCATATCCTTGAGCACACCAATCTCTGGATCAAAGAAACTGTAAGCAATGTTGTTCTTCAAACCGGTCCTCATATTGGAGCAGAAAATCTCTCAACCAGAATCTCGATCAAAAGTGTCCCTGCATATGGGTAAACATGGGTTAGATGCAATTAATGCAAAATGTAATGATGCTGATGAATGAATGCCATGCGTTGCCATCCTCCAAGCCATCTGATCATTTGCACTGAATCTGGGCTCTGAACTGATCATAACCATCTGAGGAATGTACAATCCCAATTCTGACCCACGGGTTCCGAAATAAACGGAAGACAGATACATCATCATCACCATCATCACCAAACCATATCCGAGTAGACACATCACCCTTATCTGAATCGGCCCGGGGAACCCGAAATAAACGGATCCCCACTGACAAAATATCTCGGCCCGGGGAATCCGAAATAAACGGATCCCCACTGATAAGTCACGGACAGCACTCCGGCGTCACGGCAATAAATGACCATAAATCCGACTTATAATTATGTCTCTGAATCACAGATCAAAAGTCACCATCTGAAGGCTATCTGAACAAACATCTGACAGAACAACCCTCCCCTCACAGGTAAGTTCTAATCAAGTCCTCCTAAGGCGGATAATGGTCTCGACAATCGGGCGGAGATACTCAATGGGTTTGCCCTTTCGGGTGTGCCATTGTAGCTCTCTTAAAATCGTCTAAACCAAAGATCCGGGAATGATCGGTCACCAGAGTCAACAACTCAAATGGAGTGACTCAAACAAAGCGGAATATCCACAGAGATGAGCACTATCAAGTGAGCCTCGTCCGGCTTGTGGCACATCACGCCGCCAGGCACATGTTGACTTAACATGAAAGAGGCAACGTGAGACCACACTAGTCCTAGGTGTATACTCGGGCCTGGGTTTTAGCCCCACTCAGAACACCCACCCCAAACAACAGAACCACCTGCAGAGGGCGGCAACAACATGATAGTATGATGCATGCAGACATTAATGCAAATATAGATACACACTGGTTAGAATAATAAACGCAATAATCAACACATACAAGCAACCTAAACCAATCCTAGAACGCTAGGAAGGACTCGCTTAGGGACGATGGACCAGCATAGGTCAACATGTCTGTTATTCCCCAGCAGAGTCGCCAGCTGTCGCATCCTGCGAAAAATCAACCGGCGAGCCTAAAAATAAAACACACACAGAGCCGCCACTGCGCGTTATTTATCCCAAAGTAGGGAAAGGAAACGCTCAGAGAAACCTGGAAAGGAAATGGTCTTGCGACCAAAGAGAAAAGGTTCGGGAGTCGGTTACGCGAGGGGAAGGTATTAGCACCCCTCACGTCCTAGGTACTCCTAGGGATCCACGTCCTAGAATAAAGAAAAGGTTGCTAAACATCACACACACACACGGGGAACGCAGGTGGGATTAAGAGGAACGGGCTCGATAAGGTATCGCACCTTATGCCTACATATCTTGTCTGGAACAAGAATCAGAGCCACTGTAGTTCGGCTTACGCACGCCAAACAACACAAAACACACAAACAAGCAAGGGTGGCAAACATGGAGCCCGACAACCACTTGATGGAATTATGTCGGCATCCGAACCAAAACACACTCAAAAGGGCAAACGAGGAGCCCGACAGCCACTTACTGGACTTACGTCGGCATCCGAGCCAAACACAATCAGAAGGGCAAACGTGGAGCCCGACAGCCAATCCTGGGCTTATGTCGGCATCCGAGCCAAAACACACAGTCAGATAACAAGTAAACGCACACAAAAAAGAAAAAGGTTGCCCGGAGTGGTCTCGCACGACCACCTGCCTACATACCTCGTCTGGAACGAGGATCAGGGCGATGTAGTTCCCCTGAAAGGGACTGAATTGCTAACCAGAAACCGGGGAAAGACACACAACTAGGGAGCTGAGACTCGAGCCTAATGTTGTCATGCATCGTTAACCCTAAGTTCGGTTTTCTATCCTACTTGCATAAGCAAACTAACCTAACCAGGGAAGAAGCTAGCACACAAGCATACAATCATATATCAGCATTAAATGAGAACAGGCATCTCAAACAAACATGTCAATCAGATATCCACATATCACGCACTATAGCCAAACAAGGGGGCTCAATCAATCAGGTTTGACTGCCTAAGCAAGTCGTCTGTACGGGCTGCGTTTGCTCTTAACCTTGCCATTACGAGGCTAAGGTGAAGCAGATGAAAGGATGAAGTGAGGATGAGACCTCACAGCTCTTATCCCTAACCAGGGAGAGCTGACAAATGAGCATGGGTCCAGAATAGGGGAACCCTTCTATACTCGATGACTCTGACTCAATGTGCACTGCACAGGATCTTGGGCTTTTGATCTCAATGCTACAACCATGTAATGGGAGCAAGGAGAAGACTCACTGAATAGTGGGGGACAGGTTGCTTGTCCCTACCTTCCACCAATTGCCTTACTTGAAGGACTTTTCCTGCTTGGCTTAAAAAATAAACATACACAAGCATTGCCTCTTAAGGAGGACTTCAGACAATTTGCCCGGCTCGGTAACAGCCGGGTCTCCAGACTACATGAAGTAAGAAGGTTATACCTCAAATGCAAGTTGCTTAAGCAACGCAAAGCAAAAGTTCACAAGGAACTGAGCAACTAAAGTACCTGGAAACAGTCAAACTCAGTCAGTAATCAGACAGACAAACTGTAAAGCAAACAGTTAAACAGCTTAAACAATACAACACAAAACAAGCCCAAGGCTTAAGCCCAAGCTCCAACACCTACAAAACAATGTTATGTTAGTGTACAAACATCCACAACATCAATTAAAACCAACTTGTATCATTCTCCATGTACATTGCTTTTTGATCCTGAAAAATCAAGCAAATATTAGCAACTAGACCACTAGGCCAAGCCTAGGGTCCAAAAGCAAGAAAAAAGTTAAAACAGCAAGGTATTCATTAACCAACATCAAATTAACATCAAACACAAGCAAACATCATTGGTCTCATGTTTATATCATCCACCAAGCTCATGTTATGCACAAAACAATCCATATTGGTTCAAATGAAGCACCAAACATACAAACAGAATTATTGCATTCAAATCCATACCAAAACACATCCAAAAATTCTCAAATTAAATACACCTAAACAGGGGTCAATCAAGGTCTACCATGTCAAATTTGAGCTCAATTGGGCAAATGGAACCATGTCAATGAAAATCAACAAAAACAGACACCATTTCATGCTTCAATTCATACCATCAATGCATACATCCACTTCAAAAATTCATATCTCATTGAAAACAAAAAAGAAATGGATGAGACCAAAACAAGGAGGTCCTAAAATGTGTCTAGTTCATGCATATCAAATTTCATGGCCATACAATACAATGTGAGCATTTCCCAATCATTCTACCAACCTATGTCATATGAGCTTGCACAAATGATCTCCAGAAATGAAAAATCATGATCAAATAGAAAATGCAGTGAAAAATTCTACAAATATTCATACAACATCACAACATGCCAACCAATCATCATGCAAAATTTCATTCAATTCTAACATGTATAGGTCACTCAAAAAAATCCTGCAAGTTGACATAATGAGGTGTGACACAAATTGTCACACCTAAGTTCCAGAATTTGCTGCTCTCTAACCAGGTATCCAAAATTCATGAAATTTACATATAAATAATCCTCAATGAGTCAAGAACCACCACATAAATTTTCAAGAATTTATTCTACATTATGAGCATTTCATGATCAAATTGCCAAAATGTATCAAAATGTGACATACATTAGAAAAGCCTATGCCAAATAAAATATTTGCCAAGCACAACTTTGACCAATAGGTCAAAAAAATCCTACACTCATCAACAAAGTCATAGAAAAAATCCTCACATTTTTATGAATTTTCTACAATTTTTTATGATTTTTTTAAGATGTTAAACAATTTTTAAATAATTAATCAAAACTCAGTGGCATAAAGAAGCGCCGGCGGGAAACACTGTTTTCGAATTTTCAAATCATTTCTTGGATCAAATAGCCTTTGTGTCATCGTTTTCACACGAAAAATTCCAGAAAACCGAAAATCATGATGAACATCAAACATTAACAGAAATTGGCATGGTTATAGTCGTTGGATTCGTCTCATCAAGCACAACATGAATATCACACTATTTTGCCCTAATTGTTCTTCTATTACACGAATCAAGCAACCTAGGGTTTTGGATCAAACTTTCAATTCACGATATCTCATGCTACGGTTCACTATTCTCAAAACAAAACTATCACCGTGATCTATGAGCAATGCACTATAGAACGCACGCAAACATTGAGAGAATTGTGATGGTCGAAATCTGGACATACCTGTTGTGGCAGCAACGAAACAGGTGGAATTCGCGTGTTCCAACTCCAAACAGATGCGATATGAGCTTGAGGAAGTGGCTTGATGCGTCCAGGTTTGATCGTGGCGGTTCCTAATGCTTGCAATTTGGAATCACCATGAATGAAGCTTCCTAGCACAGTCGAGAATCAAAGCTTCTTTCTCCTCAAACTACCAAAACAGTCCAAGATAATGATGATACAAAGCCAAAGCAAAAAGAATTTTCAGATTTGGTTGAAGATTGATGATGAAATTTGAGATTGAAGATGCTTGTGTTCTTGAGCAAATGGAGAGAATGAGAGGTTTCTAGATCTGTTCTTGGTAATTGTGAGAGTTAGTTATGATTAGGAGATGATTTTGATTATATATGGATGCTTAATTGTAGCTCTAATCACATAATTAGCAAAATGACATGGTTAATGGAAATTGTTATTTTTGTAAGTGAGGGCAAAATGGTAACTTCCACATGACAGCACATGCCAGCTCAAAATTGGTTCCAACATGTCCAAAACACCCTATGTGAAGTGTAGAAACAATTCCCATTGCAATTGGTTGCTTAAATCTCATTTTCACTATGTGTATGTAAAGTATCCATTTTTAGCCATTTCATTCTTCATGCCAAAACTCAAACCATGTGCATTAACCATGAAATGAATATTCAAACACACTTAAAATGCCATTCCTGAGGTGTTGGAAAAAGTCCCATTCAAAAATCCCAATATTTTGACATTTGGACAATTTTGCCCCTGGTCCAATTCAGCTGTCCAGTTGAAAAGTGACTTTTTGCCTTGGCCATTTTTGAACAAATCCAATGATGCACCCTCAAAGTACATGTCAAATGGAGTTTGTGCATATAAAGAACTTGCAATTTGGACAAACCATGTGGAAGTTATGGCCTCCTGATTATGGTCTTTTCTGAAATTCAATGAGCCATATTTTGCAAACCGTACATTGGATTTTCAAGTTCTTGGACTTTTTGGAAAGGTGAGAACAAGATCTACATCTGTCATGTTGAACAATTTTTCATTTGAAGCTTCCTTGGACTTCTGTTTTTGAGGTCAAAAACTTTCCATTTTTGGAAACTTCAGTTACAAGTCACTTGCTATTTTTGGCAGTTTTTGTCCTGACTTGATTTTCTTCATTTTTAAGCCTTGCAATCTCATTTAACACTTGTTCCAACATGAATGAAGTGTGTCTAACTTGTTTCCACCTCCAAATCCACCAGATCATGTACAGTTGACCACAGTTGACTTTTCATCTGATAGATGAATTTGGCAATGCATTGATCAATTTAAGCCCCAATCTCCAACTGAAATGGCTCAAGGGTGACACCCTAGCCTCAATAATCACCATATAATCACAAAATGATCCTCATCTCCATCTCAAACACCATCTCCTGATTAAACCCTGATTGGCCCAATACAACTGATTAGGGTTGACCAGTGGTCAAAACCCTAATCTCAAGGAATCTTCTTCAACCTCCTGATGACATCCAACCATGGTGATGATGATGTATCGATTCAATCAACATGAAGACCAATACCCTTGGGAGTCACAAAACCCTAATTCACAGCTCAATCCTCAGATGGCCCATGATCAATCAGTACAACCCTAGGCTTGCATTTTCTGACTTCCTCATCTTCTGATCAAGACTTGGGAAGATAGCTTGCACTATGTAACCACATGTTATGCAATATGAAATGCCTAATGTCCTAAAATGAAATACAAATATGTTAATGCTAGTCCCAAGAGAGGAGGGCAAATTTTGAGGTGTTACACTTTGCACCCAATCCACTCGAGAAACTGCTGGGGATAAGCACCACCAACACCCTGTGGGGATACAACAGTCTTCGACTTGCTGAGGATATCAATCCCGACTCTGCTTCGGGAAACCCTCACAGATACCTGACGACTTCACTGGGGAAACACTCACAGAGACTCTGCTAGGGGAATAGCAATCTCCAGACTCATCTGGGGAAACACCACTCTATCACCTGCTGGGGATAACCATCCTGACCCGGCTAGGGAAACGCATATTACTCCGCTGGGGATACCCATGCAATCCATAGGTAGAATCAGCTCAGCTGGAGACGCTGATATCTGTCCGCTACGGGAACTTGTCCAATCCACCAGTAGGATGAACACTGCTGGAGATATATGTCATTGAAACCCGCTCCACTCGGGGAGTAGCAACCTTCAGGTCTGGCTGCTGAGGAAATATCGCTTAAACCTGCCGGGGATAACCATCCTGACTCGGCTGGAGAGGTCACAGACCTTGGATCTGCTGGGGAGCTAGTCCTATGACTCTGCTTGGGGACTTAGCCGGGAAATGAGAAAAGTTGGTACAAAACACCCGTCGACTCGTCGAACCCTGGTATCCACCTCCCAATCTCGCATCGGCTTTCCACTTTTGAGAATTCCCAGACTCGTCTGGACCTTTTCTGTTCCATCATCTTGTATTCCAAATCGCTCCGCGCTTGACGGTAACGTACTCCTGGGAGTTATACAGAAATTTCAACCTTTCAACTTTGAAGAGTCTTCTTGGTTAATTCCAACGGTCGTCGGACGTCTCAACGTCTCCCATCGCTTCTCTTACCCATTCATCCGTCACTGATCGGACCCTGCGGGGAACTTCTACAGACTTTTCAACCTTCCGACTTTGAAGAGTCTTCTTGATTATCGTCAAGGATCGTCGTACGCCTCAACGTCACTTCGTCGTTCCTTCATTCATTCGTCCCTGAGCGCACTCTCTGGGGATTTGCTTTGTCAATGCTTCCACATCACAACCTGCAAGTGAGGGAAAATATCCAACAGTTCCTGCAAAACAGATCGTTAGATAAAACCGTGCCCCAGGCGTGTCCAGATTTCAACACTTGGGTCATTCAACCTTCCAAATAAGATCTCCAGCTTTCAATCTTATAAACATGCATTGGAAGGAACCTGTATGTCTTAAAATGCAAGATTCTTTATCAAAAATATCTGGATGTTTTTGCAATCAAAGCGGTTATGAAAAACAAAAACAAAATTATTTGACTGAATTTGCATTCTATTGATTTGAAAAGTGTGTGGCTCAAATGAGTAATACAAAAGGAAGCAATTCCTGAAAAGAGGTAATTGCGTTCAAAAGGAAAAATCTATCCTAATGGCAATGCGAAACCCGTGATCTCATCGAGTTCCAACTCGGTTACACCCCATATGTCCTCAGACTCTCCATACTTTCTGCCTTCTGAACAAGACAATTCTGACTGATCCATACCGGGTATTATCCGTGATGCTTTAACCAAAGCGCAAACGATCATGCTGGACGCAGTTGTTCGTTTCAATCCCTCTTTTGCCTGGACCGCCCTTTCGGGTTTTCAGTCCACCGGGATACCCTTTTTTGCTCAAGTCGCCTTTTCAGGTTTTCGACTTGCCGGGTGTACATTTTTCCATTTTTTATCCCTAATTTTTGCCCGAACCCTTTCTTTCTGTTTTTGGTTCGCCGGGATGCCCATTTTTGCCTGGACTATTTTATTCTTTTCGTCCAGCGGGTCTATTATACGAAGTATTTTTTAACTGCGTCCGTATTCACAGGGGATGGAAAATCCTCGCCATCCATGGTCGTTAACAACAAGGCTCCGCCAGAGAAAACCTTCTTGACCACGAATGGACCTTCATAATTCGGTGTCCATTTGCCCCTTCAATCGTTTTGAGGAGGATGGATCCTTTTCAGCACCATATCACCTACGTGATATACCCGAGGTCGCACCTTCTTGTCAAAAGCACGCTTCATCCGTTGCTAATACAACTGCCCATGACAGATGGCTGCTAGCCTCTTTTCCTCAATTAGGCTCAACTCTTCGTACCGGGTCCTTACCCATTCAGCCTCTTGCAACTTCACGTCCATCAGGACTCTCAAAGAGGGAATCTGAACCTCAACAGGTAATACAGCCTCCATCCCATATACCAATAAGAAAGGAGTTGCCCCAGTAGATGTTCCTACTGACGTTCAACATCCAGGATACAAGCTTCGTACTCAGCCACCATTGTTGGTGCATTCAAATGTTATCCAGGCAACAAAAGCTTATTCTCCTTAACCTCCCCATCAGACATCAGAATCCGTTCGGATTTGGGGTCAGGCCCCTCCTCCGGGATCGGTCACTCTCAATCTTTCGATTTGAGTACCTCGAGATGTCCTCATCAGGGAACTCAAACTTCATCGGTTGATAACCTCACGGGTTGCAGAGAGATGTAATCAGACAATACACCCCTTGATTGCTTTCTGAGCGGATCACAAATCAGTCAACATTCTTTTGCTCTCCCGCAACCCGTCCGGTCGATGCTGGCTTCTCAAACCCATACTTGATCGGATCCATCTCGAAATCCACAAAGTGGTATGAACCAGCATAAACTGTCTCAGTCGGCGAGCAGCCTATGCCAAAGTACATCAAGTTTTCTCGAACAGTGAATGTATTGTTTCACAGTCGGTAAACTTTTTGCTAAGGTAAATTGCATACTCTTTTCGACAAGACGCGTCATGCTGACCCAATACACCTCGTAGACCCCTCGAAGACCGTCAAGTACAGATTAACAATTTTTCCTTCCACAAGAGACATCGGAATCAGAGGTTCCTGCACTTATTCTTTTATTTTTTCAATGCCCCTTGGCAATCATTATTTCGCCTGACCGTTTGATCTTTTCTTTTCAACATCTTGAATATGGGTTCACACGTGGCTATTAGATGAGAAATGAACCATGACAGGTAGTTCACTCTTTCTAAGAAACCACGAACCCCTCTTTCCATTCTCGGTTCAGGCATTTTGTTGTTGTTCTTCTTTTTCTTGTTTTTTTTTTTTTTTTTTTTTTTTTTAGCAGGATCAACCTCGATTCCTCTCTTATAACGAACCCCAACGATTTACCGGATTGCACTCTGATAGTGCACTGACTTGAATTCAACCTCAGTTTGAATTGTTTCAACCGGTCAAACAACTGGCCCCGGCCTGCCAGATGCCCCACTTTCGTATGGGACTTTGCTATCATGTCATCAACATAGCAATTGATTCCACGATGAATCATATCATGAAACAAAGTCACCATGGCTCTCTGATAAGTAGCACCGGCGTTTCGCTCCTCTAGAGGACAGTCTTCTCTCCATGGTAGCTTGTGCATAACGACACCGGTATCCGACCCTGACGTATCTTGACACGACCAGGTGAAGGCATCTACGTGCTTCCTTCAACAGGACTACCATTCTGCTCTCGATTCGCCTCTGAAGCGGCCTCATTTTCCTATTTCTTTCCTGACCTCGGCAGTGCTTGGCACACCCTCAATCCGCTCTGCATGCGGCTGAATCACCTTCTCCTCTTGTTTTGACAACCTGGCTAATTTCCAGCAGATCACAATCTTCTTCGCCTTCTTCTTCAGCCTGATTGCTCGGATTGTCGAAGTCATATGAGGTGTAACCGAATTGTTATCAACGAGATCCGGAGAATTATTTTTGAAGTTGGGACGAGACAAATCAAAAAGGAAAAATGAAAATAAACATTGCCATTTTTTTTTGTTTTTAAAACTGCAAAAATAAATGAAAAACAGGGAACACCGCTTTTTGACTGAAAAACATCCATTTATTAATGATGCAGAAAATGCAAATTTATGAACATGAGGTGGCCCTTACAATGGACCATTACGTGTCGGGCAACACATATGGCTTCCATGCAAATAAAATGGAAAACAAGAAAGTACTACTCTTTAGGATGAGCGACCGTGATGATCTGTTAAGCCTTTCCGCTTCCTGGTACGCACGGCTTTATCCAACCACTGAACTTGCAGCCACTGTCAGTCTCTCCACCTACCGCACAGGCGCGATCTGAATTTTCAGCAATTGCACCCACCATCGCCTGTCCATGCGCCGGCATGGGATTGGCATCAGCATTCAATGACAATGTAAAATTGAGGGCCTTGGAATCCACCAGGTCTTGGACTACGTGCTTAAAAGCTTTGCAGTCCTCTACACTGTGCCCGGGAGCACCCGAATGGAATTCACATTTGACATTTTCATCAAAATTGGCTGGCCTTTGATCAGGTCCCATAGGTGCCAAAGTCCTCAACTGTACCAGCCCCATATCTTTCAGCTTTTTCAATAGGAAAGAATATGTCGCAGGCGGCCTGTCAAAATGCCGATCACTCATCCTCCTCCTGACTGGATATCCTACCCTCGGAGACCTCCGCTGAAATGGCTGACGCTGCTGTTGCTGTTGTGCAGGCTGATTGTCAGCAGGAATAGTTACCGCAGCGGTGTGCTGGTAGTAACGACCCCTACCGTGTCCTCTCTGGGCGTACACAGCACTCGATTCACCCTCATCCTTGTGCTGGTCATTACCAAAAGATTTCTTCGGTCCAGACGACGAAGCGTTTCCTTGCATGTTCCCCATCTTCAGCCAGTCTTCAATCCTCCCCACCTTTTCGGCAATTACTTTCTGCCCCAAGGCGAACTCTTGCATGACATGAATCAGCTCTCCCATCTTCTCTTTCAGTTCGAGGATGTCAGCGTTGGGAGGATCCATCAGTCTGGGAGTATTGCGCCTGGTGTAATATCTGTGAGGTCGAGTTGAGTGCAAAGGGATGACTCCACGAGCGCGAGCAATGATTCCTGCAAAACAGCAAACAGGTTAATATGCATGAATGCAACGTCTATCCATATGAGGAGGATTCTGTCCTTTGATTCTGGTTTCATCGAGACAGATAATATTTTGACATCCGCATTCTGAAATCCAAGATGTCTCTCAACCAGATTCTCAATCAATAATACTCCCCATATGACTAAACGTAGGTTTGGTGCAGATGAATGCAAAATGAGAATGATGCAGATGAATGAATGCAATGGGCCATCCTCCAAGTCATCTGATCATCAACGGTACAGAAGCCTGGTCTCTGAACTGATCATAACCATCTGAGGAATGTACCATCACAAATCTGACCCACGGGTTCCGAAATAAACGGAAGAAAGATACATCATCATCATCACCATCACCAATCTCTGAGCAGATACCCATCATCATCTGAATCGGCCCGGGGAATCCTGAAATAAACGGATCCCCACTGATAAATAACACGGACAGCACTCCGGCGTCACGGCAATAAATGGCCATAAATCCGACTTATAAATAGGACTCTGATCCACAGAACAAAAAGTCACCATCTGAGCAATGCATCTGAAATAATCAACCCTCCCCTCACAGGTAAATTCTAAACAGGTCATCCTCAGGCGGATAATAGTCTCGACAATCGGGCAAAGATACTCAATGGGTTTGCCCTTTCGGGTGTGCCATTGTAGCTCCCTTAAGACCGTCTAAACCAAAGATCCGGGAAATGATCGGTCACCAGAGTCAACAACTCAGATGGAGTGACTCAAACAAAGTGGATACTCCACAAAGATGAGCACTATCAACTGAGCCTCGTCCGGCTTGTGGCACATCACGCCGCCAGGCACATGTTGATCTAACATGAAAGAGGCAACGTGAGACCACACTAGTCCTAGGTGTATACTCGGGCCTGGGTTTTAGCCCCACTCAGAACACCCACCCCAAACAAAGAAACCACCTGCACAGAGGACGGCAACATGATAGTATGATGCATGCATACATTTAATGCAAATATATAAATGGGTTAGAATAATAAATGCAATAAATAAACAACACACAATAAGCAACCCAAACCAATCCTAAAACGCTAGGAAGGACTCGCTTAGGGACGATGGACCAGCATAGGTCTACATCGATGCAGTCCCCAGCAGAGTCGCCAGCTGTCGCATCCTGCGAAAAATCAACCGGCGAAGCTCGAAAATAAAACACACACAGAGCCGCCACTGCGCGTTATTTATCCCAAGATAGGGAAAGGAAACGCTCAGAGAAACCTGGAAAGAACATGGTCTCGCGACCAGAGAGAAAGGGTAAGGGAGTCGGTTACGCAAGGGGAAGGTATTAGCACCCCTCAGGTCCGTCGTACTCGACGGGATCCACGTTCTAAGAAAAGAAAAGGTTGCTAGACATCACACACACACAGGGAACGCAGGTGGGGTTAAGAGAAGGGAGCTCAATAAGGTATCGCACCTTATGCCTACATATCTTGTCTGGAACAAGAATCAGAGCCACTATAGTTCGGCTTACGCACGCCAAACAACACAAAACATACAAACAAGCAAGGGTGGCAAACATGGAGCCCGACAACCACTGGATGGAATTACGTCGGCATCCGAACCAAAACACACTCAAAAGGGCAAACGTGGAGCCCGACAACCAATCACTGGGCTTACGTCGGCATCCGAACCCAAAACACCAAACAGCACAGTCAGATAACAAGTAAACGCACGCAAAAAAAGAAAAAGGTTGCCCGGAGTGGTCTCGCACGACCACCTGCCTACATACCTCGTCTGGAACGAGGATCAGGGCGATGTAGTTCCCCTGAAAGGGACTAAATTGCTAACCAGAAACCGAGGGGAAAACACGACACTAGGGAGCTGAGACTCGAGCCTAATGTTGTCATGCATCGCTTACCCTAAGTTCGGTTTTCTATCCTACTTGCATAAGCAAACTAACCTAACCAGGAAAGAAGCTAGCACACAAGCATACAATCATATCATACATCAAATGAGAACAGGCATCTCAATCAAACATGTCAATCAGATATACACATAGCACGCACTATAGCCGAACAAGGGGCTCACACAATAGGTTTGACTGCCTCAGCAAGTCGTCTGTACGGGCTGTGTTTGCTCTTAACCTTGCCATTACGAGGCTAAGGTGAAGCAGATGATGGGATGAAGTGAGGATCAGACCTCACAGCTCTTATCCCTAACCAGGGAGAGCTGACAAATGAGCATGGGTCCAGAATAGGGGAACCCTTCTATACTCGAAGACCCTGACTCGATTGTGCACTGCACGGATCTTGGGCTTTTGATCTCAATGCTACAACCATGTAATGGGAGCAAGGAGAAGACTCAACTGAATAGTGGGGGGTAGACTGCATACCCCTACCTTCCACCAATTGCCTTATTTAAAGGACTTTCACCTGCTTGGGCTTAAAAATAAACAACCACAATCATTGCCTCTTAAGGAGGACTTCAGACATTTTGCCTGGCCCGGTAACAGCCGGGTCTCCAGACTACATGAAGTCAAGAGGACCTACCTCAATGCAAGTTGCTTAAGCAACGCAAAGCAAAAGTTCACAAGGAACTGAGCAACTAAAGTACCTGGAAACAATCAAACACAGTTAGTACTCAGACAGACAAAACCAAACAGCAAGTGTTCAATCAATCAAACTATACAAAGCAATGCACAATAAAGCGAGCTCAAAGCTCAAGCCTAAGCTTCACCACCTACAAAACAATGTTATGTTAGTGTACAAACATCAAACCACATCATTTAAAATTGATTTGGATCATTCTCCATGTTCATTATGCCTTTGATCCTGAAAAATCAAGCAAACATTAGCAATTAGACCACTAGGCCAAGCCTAGGGTCCAAAACAAGAAAAAATCCTTAAACAGCAAGGCATTCACAAACCAATCTCAAATTAAAGTCAAACAAGAGCAAACATCATTGGCCTCATGTTTATATCATTCATCATGCTCATGTTATGCACAAAATAAGGCAAACTAGTTCAAATGAAGCATCAAACATACAAACAGAACTATTGCATTCAAATCCACACCAAAACACTTCCAAAAATTCTCAAATAAATTACACCTAAACAGGGGCTAATCCAGGTATGCCATGTCAAATTTGAGCTTAATTGGGCAAATGGAACCATGTCAATGAAAATCAACAAAAACAGACACAATTACATGCTTCAATTCACAACATCAATGCATACATCCACTTCAAAAATTCATATCTCAATGAAAACAAAAAAGAAATGGATGAGACCAAAACAGGGAGGTCCTAACATGTGTCTACTACCAGCATATTAAATTTCATGATCATACAGTACCACATGAGGATTTCCCAATCATTCTACCAACCTATGTCACACAAGCTTGCACAATTGGTCAACAGAAATGAAAAATCACAATCAATTTGAAAATGCAATGAAAAATTCCACAAAAATTCACAAAGCATCTTAACATGTTAACTAACCATCATGCAAAATTTCACTTTATTTCAACAAGTATAGGTCACTCAAAAAAATCCTGCAAGTTGACATAATGAGGTGTGACACAAATTGTCACACCTAAGTTCCAAAATTTGCTGCTCAATGACCAGGTATCAAAAATGCATGAAATTTACATATAAATGAACATCAATGAGTCCACAATCATCACAAAAAATTTCAAGAATTTATTTGCAAGCATGAGTATTTCATGAACAAAATGGTAGAATGTATCAAATATGAGTACATGTGAGACAAGCCTAAGTCAAACAATAATTATACCATGCACAACTTTGACCAATAGGTCAAAAATAATCTACAGTCAACAAGGAAGTCATAGAAAAAATCTCCATATTTTTCTGATTTTTCTACAATTTTTTATGAATTTTTTAAGGTGCTAATGTATTTTTATGAATTAAACAAATTAATTAAAATTAACAATGGCATATTCGTAATTACTGCAGGGCGGGAGCGGTAAACATAGAATTTGAATTTTCAAATGGAAATCTGGATTGAACAGTAATTTTCTACAGAATGCATCGTCTCTCTCGCACGCTCTTTCCGGAAATCCAAAAAATCGAAGAACATCAAAAGTTCACCAAAACGAGCAAGGCTATAGCCGTTAGAACCGCACGAGCAAGTAGAACACGAATACGAACTCCAATCAACCTAACAATTCCTAAATCAAGCGAATCGATCGATCTAGGGTTTAACATCTAAACTTCAAACCTAGATTTCATGCGCTACAGTTCATCATTCTCAAAACTAATTACATCACAATGATCTACATAACATGAACTTTCAGAAGCATATGATTATTGAGCAAATGGTGATGATCGATTTCTGGACATACCTGCTATGGCAGTGTGGAAATCGAATGAATTCACACGTTTTGACTTCAAACAGGTACAGCCTACTCCTCAGGAAGGTGAGTGATGCATCCAGTTTCAATTGTAATGGTCTCTAGAGTCCTTAATTCGAATTTGCCATGGATGAGGGATTCTTGAACAGTCACGATGCAGTGTTCTTCATGCTCCAATCTTCCAAAACAGTTGGTGTAGATGATGATGTGAGTTCAAATTGAAAAGAATTATGAGAAATGGTTGAGAATTGGTGAAGAATTTTGAGATTGAAGATGTTGAGTTCTTGAGCAATCTTGAGAGAATGAAGAAGTTTCAGATCCAATCTTGGTAATTGTGAGAGTCAGTTATGATTAGAATGTGTTTTTGTTTATATATGAATGCTTAATTATCCCTTAATCAAGTTTAATCAACCAAATGCATTGTTAAGTGAAATGGAAATTTTCAAAGTGAGGGCAAAATTGGAATTTCCACATAACAGCCAATGCCACCTGTTTTGACAGCTCATACACCTCCCAAATGTCATATGTGAGCTGTAGAAACTTGCCCCATGCTCATTGGATGTGTAATGCTCAATTTCACTATGTGATACCATTTGTCCATTTTTAGCACTTTCACTTTTCAATCCAAATCTCATACCATATGCTTTAGCCATGAAATGATGATTCCAACAAGTTTAAAATGCCATTTATGAGGTGTAGCAAAAAGTCCC
Organism: Lathyrus oleraceus; assembly: GCF_024323335.1. Classification (NCBI taxonomy): domain Eukaryota; kingdom Viridiplantae; phylum Streptophyta; class Magnoliopsida; order Fabales; family Fabaceae; genus Lathyrus; species Lathyrus oleraceus. Next base: position 68,718,518 of record NC_066581.1, on the reverse strand, counting down.
ATCTCAAAATTCCAATTATTTTGACAGTTGGACAATTTTGCCCCTGGTCCAATTCAGCTGTCCAGTTGAAAAGTGACTTTTTGCATTGGCCATTTTTGGGAAAATCCAATGATGCACCATGAAAGTACATGTCAAATGGAGTTTGTGCATATAAAGAACTTGCAATTTGGACAAAGTATGTGGAAATTATGGCCTCCTGATTACGGGTCATTTTTGAATTTCACTGAGCCATAACTTTCCAACCATACATGGGATTTTCAAGTTCTTGGACTTTTTGGAAAGGTGAGAACAAGATCTACAACTTTCATGTTGAACAAATTTTCATTTGAAGCTTCTTTGGACACGTGGCTTTGAGGTCCAAAACTTTCCATTTTTGGAAACTTCAGTTACAAGTCACTTTCTATTTTTGGCAGTTTTTGTCCTGACTTGATTTTCTTCATTCTTAAGCTTTGAGATGTCATATAACACTTGTTCCAACATGAATGAAGTGTATCCAACTCATTTCCACCTTCAAATCCATCAGATCATGTACAGTTGACCACAGTTGACTTTTCATCTGATAGATGAATTTGGCAATGCATAGATCAAATTGAACCCCAATCTTCAACTGAAATGGCTCAAGGGTGAAACCCTAGCCTCAATAAGCACAATATAATCACAAAATGAACCCCATAACCATCAGAAACCTCATCTCCTGATCCAGCCCTGATTGGCCCAATACAACTGATTAGGGTTGACCAGTGGTCAAAACCCTAATCTCAAGGAATCTTCTTCAATCTCCTGATGACATCCAACCATGATGATGATGATGTATCATTGCAATCAAGATGAAGACCAATCTCCTTTGAGAATCATAAAACCCTAATTCACAGCCCAATCCTCAGATGGCCAATGATCAATCAATAAACCCTAGGCTTGCACTTTGACTTCCTCATCTTCTGATCAAGACTTGGGAAGATGGCTTGCACAATGTAACCACATGATATGCAATATGAAATGCCTAATGCCCTAAAATGAAATGCAAATATGATAATGCTAGTCCCAAGAGAGGAGGGCAAATTTTGAGGTGTTACACTGTGAAACAATACATTCACTGTTCGAGAAAACTTGATGTACTTTGGCATAGGCTGCTCGCCGACTGAGACAGTATATGCTGATTCATGCCACTTTGTGGATTTCCGAGATGGATCCGATCAAGTATGGGTTTGAGAATCCAACATTGACCGGACGGGTTGCGAACGGGCCAATGATTTTGATTGAATACGATATTCGATATACCTCTCAGAAAGCAATCAAGGGGTGTATTGCCTGATTACATCGCTCCGCAACCCATTGAGGATGATCAACCGATGAAGTTTGAATTCCCTGATGAGGACATCTCGAGGTGCTCTAATCGAAAGATTGAGAGTAACCGATCCCGGAGGAGGGGCCTGACCCCGAATCCGAACGGATTCTGATGTCTGATGGGGAGGTTAAGGTGAATAAGATTTTGTTGCCCGGATAACGTTTGAATACACCGATGGTGTGATTGAGTAGGAAGCTTGTATACTGGGTATCGAACGTCGGTGCGCACGTCTACTAGGGCAACTCCTTTCTCATTGGTATATGGGATGGAGGCTGTATTACCTGTTGAGGTTCAGATTCCCTCTTTGAGAGTCCTGATGGACGTGAAATTGCAAGAGGCTGAATGGTTAAGGACCCGGTACGAGGAGTTGAGCCTGATAGAAGAGAAGAGGCTGGTGGCCATCTGTCATGGGCAGTTATACCAGCAACGGATGAAGCGTGCTTTTGACAAGAAGGTGCGACCTCGGGTATATCACGTAGGTGATATGGTGCTGAAAAGGATCCTTCTTCCTCAAGACGATCGAAGGGGCAAACGGACACTCAGTCATGAATCCCCAGCATGGTCAAGAAGGTTTTCTCTGGCGGAGCCTTGTTGTTAACGACCATGGATGGCGAAGATTCTCCATCCCCTGTGAATGCGGACGCAGTTAAAAAATACTTCGTATGAATTGACCCGCTGGACGAAAAGAACAAAATAGTCCAGGAAAAAATGGGCATCCCGGCGAACCAAAAAAAAAACAGAAAGAAAGGTTCGGGCAAAAGTTAGGGATAAAAAAAAAAGGAAAATGTACACCCGGCAAGTCGAAAACCTGAGAAGGCGACTTGGGCAAAAATGGGTATCCCGGTGGACTGAAAACCCGAAAGGGCGGTCCAGGCAAAAGAGGGATTGAAACGAACAACTGCGTCCAGCATGATCATTTGCGCTTTGGTTAAAGCATCATGGAGAATACCCGGTAGGGATCAGTCAGAAACGTCTTGTTCAGAAGGCAGAAAGCGCGGAGAGTCTGAGGACATATGGGGTGTAACCGAGTTGGAACTCGATGAGATTACGGGTTTCACATTGCCATTAGGATAGATTTTTCCTTTTGAATGCAGTTACCTCTTTTCAGGAATTGCTTCCTTTTGTATTGCTCAATTTGAGCCACACACTTTTTCCAATCAATAAAATGTGTATTCAGTCAAATAATTTTGTTTTTGTTTTTCATTACCGCTTTGATTGCAAAAACATCCAGATATTTTTGATAAAGAATTTTGCATTTTAAGACATACAGGTTCCTTCCAATGCATGTTTATAAGATGGAAAGCTTGAAATCTTATTTGGAAGGTTGAGTGACCCAAGTGTTGAAATCTTGACACGCCTGGGGCACGGTTTTACCTGACGATCTGTTTTGCAGGTACTGTTAGGTATCCTTCACTCACTTGCAGGTTGTGATGTGGAAACTTTGTAACAGATCCCCAGAGAGTTCGCTCAGGGACAAATGAATGTGAAGGAATGACGAAGATGTTGAGACGTACGACGGTCCTTGATGATAATCAAGAAGACTCTTCAAAATCAGAAAATTGAAAGTATGTAATTCCCCGCAGAGTCTGACCAGGGACGAGTGAAGAAAGGACGACGAGGGGAGACGTCGAGACGTCTGGCGACCTTTGGAATTAATCAAGAAGACTCTTCAAAGTCGAAAGATTGAAATTTCTGTATAACTCCCAGGAGTGCGTTTCTCGTCGAGCGCGAAGCGATTGGGAATACAAGATGATGGAGCAGAAAAGGTCCAGACGAGTCTGGGAATTCTCACAAGTGGAAAGCCGATACGAGATTGGGAGGTGGATACCATGGTTCGACGAGTCGATGGGTGTGGTACTAACTATTCTCATTTCCCAGCTAAGTCCCCAAGCAGAGTTATAGGACTAGCTCCCCAGCAGATTCAAGGTCTGTGGACCTCTCCAGCCGAGTCAAGATGGTTATACCTGGCAGGTTTACAATGGCGTTTCCTCAGCGGCCAGGCCAGAAGGTTGCAGTTCCCCGAGTGGAGCGGGTCTTTTTCAAAGAAATATATCTCCAGCAGTTCCCCGAGTGGAGCGGGTCTTTTTCAAAGAAATATATCTCCAGCAGTGTTCATCCTACCAGTGGATTGAACAAGTTCCCGTAGCAGACGGATATTTGCATCTCCAGCTGAGCTGATTCTACCTATGGATTGCATGGGTGTCCCCAGCGGAGTAGTATGCGTTTTCCTAGCAGGGTCAGGATGGTTGCCCAGCGGGTGATAGAGTGATGCATCCCCAGATGAGTCTGGAGATTGCTATTTCCCCAGCGGAGTATCTGTGAGTATTTCCCCAGTGAAGTCGTCAGGTATCTGCGAGGGTTCTCAAAGCAGAGTCGGGATTGATATCCCCAGCAAGTCAAAAACTGTTGTATCCCCACAGAGTGTTGGTGGTGCTTATCCCCAGCAGTTTCCCGAGCGGATTGGGTGCAAAGGAGGTTCTTCCCCAGCAAGGGTTACCTTTTCCCAACAGCAGTGGTATTCCCCAGTAGGGTGGAGGTCGGAGTATTGACGAGTTCCTCAGCAGAGAGTCTCGTATTCCCCAGAGGAGTCCCTTGAGGGGATACTTTGTATGCATTCATCATGTAGAATAAGCATAGCATGTTGCATAGAAAAATAATAAATCGCGTAGCATTTCCATAATTATGGAGCATTACGCAGAAAAAGATCATGCATCATTGTTGCAAGCATAGAGCTAGTCTCAAGCCGTGGTTACCGTTTGAGAAGTGGTTGTGTCAGACAATGAAGGTGTTACTCCGAAGAGTTTAGCCTCATGATTGGATCAGAGATGTACCCCAGTAGTGCGATACTGGAGGAAGCTTTTCCGTCGGGCCGAGATGGGAATGAAGATTGGAGGATGTTACGCGATCAGCGCGATTCAAGCCGTGGATACCGCTTGATATTTGGTTTCACCGGATGGTGAAGATGTTACTTGGATAAGTTCAACATCGTTACGCGATCAGCGCAATTCGAGCCGTGGATACCGCTTGATATTTGGTTTCACCGGATGGTGAAGATGTTACTTGGATAAGTTCAACATCGTGACGCGATCAGCGCGACTCAAGCCGTGGATACCGCTTGATATTTGGTTTCACCGGATGGTGAAGATGGTACTTGGATAAGTTCAACATCATGACGCGTTCAGCGTGACTCAAGCCGTGGTTACCGCTTGAAGGTTTGGTTTCACCAGATGGTGAAGATGTTACTCTGAGGAGTTTAGCATCATGACGTCAGATCAGCAAGGTTCCCCAATAGTGCGATATTGGAGGAAATGTTTCCGTCGGACGGAGATGGAAATGAAATCAAAGGACGTTACGCGATCAGCGCGATTCTGGGGTTCAGATGGAGAAAAGGAGATGTTGCGACATTTTCTGGAGAACGGGGTTCATTCTGGCGATCGAGAGTTATCGTCAGGCGACTGGGGTTCAAACTGGAGATGGGGTTCATAATTTTGGCAAAGAAGGAGTGCTGAGGCATTTTCCGGGGTTCAAATGCAGAGGTCCGAGGATCGTTTGCGCGGAAAAATTTCGGGGTTCAAGAAAATAAGAAAAAGAGTAGAGAAAATTTCGGGGTTCAAGAAAATGAAAAAGAGTAGAGAAAATTTCGGGGTTCAAGAAAATGAGAAAAAAGATGAGAAAATTTTTCGGGGTCCAAGAAAAAGAGAAAAGAAGAGTTAATAATCCTGAGCGGGTGTGGTATTCAAGCCATGGTTATCCCTGCGTTACCATTTATTTTTGGTATCCAGGTCGACGTTTCTTGTGAGTTTGTTTCTTCGCCGATGCTGACAGGCGTTGTTAATTATTATCCCATCGGAGTGCAAATTGTTCGTCTGTTCTTGGTATTCAATCACTCTTCATCCTGATCATCCGAAAGCCGAGGCTATTTCGTATCGACAGGTTCACAGTGGATTGAATAGGGGCAGCTGTAACACCTCAAAATTTGCCCTCTTCTCTTGGGACTAGCATTGTCATTGTACATATCATTTTTAGGTCTTTAGGCATTGCATATTGCATATCATGTGGTTACACTGTGCAAGCCATTCTCCCAAGTCTTGATCAGAAGATGAGGAAGTCCAAGTGCAAGCCTAGGGTTTATTGACTGATCATTGATCATCTGAGGATGGGGCTGTGAATTAGGGTTTTGTGATTCTCAAAGGATATTGATCTTCATCTTGATTGCAATGATACATCATCATCATTATGGTTGGATTTCATCAGGAGATTGAAGCTCATTCCTTGAGATTAGGGTTTTGACCACTGGTCAACCCTAATCAGTTGTATTGGGCCAGTCAGGGCTGGATCAGGAGATGAGGTTTATGATGGTTATGGGGTTCATTCTATGATTATTTTGTGCTTATTGAGGCTAGGGTATCACCCTTTGAGCAGTTCAGTTGAAGATTGGGGCTCAATTTGATCTATGCGTTGCCAAATTCATCTGTCAGATGAAAAGTCAACTGTGGTCAACTGTACATGATCTGATAGATTTGGAGGTGGAAATGAGTTGGATACACTTCATTCATGTTGGAACAAGTGTTGAATGACATCTCAAAGCTTAAGAATGAAGAAAATCAAGTCAGGACAAAAACTGCCAGAAATAGAAAGTGACTTGTAATTGAAGTTTCCAAAAATGGAAAGTTTTTGACCTCAAAGCCACGTGTCCAAGGAAGCTTCAAATGAAAAATTGTTCAACATGAAAGTTGTAGATCTTGTTCTCACATTTCCAAAAAGTCCAAGAACTTGAAAATCCAATGTATGGTTTGGAAATTAGGGCTCAGTGAATTTCAAAAATGACCCGTAATCAGGAGGTCATAAGTTCCACATACTTTGTCCAAATTGCAAGTTCTTTATATGCACAAACTCCATTTGACATGTACTTTCATGGTGCATAATTGGATTTTCCCAAAAGTGGCCAAGGCAAAAAGTCACTTTTCAACTGGACTGTTAAATTGGATCAGGGGCAAAATTGTCCAACTGTCAAAATAATTGGAATTTTGAGATGGGACTTTTTGCTACACCTCCTAAATGGCATTTGGAATGTGTTGGAATCATCATTTCATGCATAGGCCTCATGGTTTGGGATTTGGTTTGAAAAGTGAAAATGCAAAATTGGACATTTTGCTACCACATAGTGAAATTGAGAAATAAGCATCCAATGAGAATGGGACCAGTGGCAATGGATTACACATGGTATTTAGAGTTTGCATGAGCTGTCAACAGGTGTCATTGAGCTGGCATAGTGAAATTCCACTTTTGCCCTCATTTGAAGAATTACCATTTCACTTAGCAAATGCCTTTGGTTAATTACACACTTAAGAGATGGATTAAGCTCACATATATAAGCTTAATCACATGTTAAACATAACAGAACACACATTTCCCAAAGTTGGATCAAGAACTCATCAAATTCTCTCAAACCCTCAAGAACACAAAAACCTTCAAATCCAAATTTCATCATCAATTCTCAATCAATCTTCGAGATTCTTTTTGCATTGAACTTCTACAATCATCCTCTCAAACTGTTTTGATAATTTGGAAGGAGAGGAGTATGAAATCGCGGCTGTTCAATATCACTCCATCAATGGTGAAATCGAAGCTTGAGCAGTAGAAGCCATAGCGATTGATTCTGAACACATCACTCGAATTCCTGAAGCTGTTGGCGCATCTGTTTGAGGTTGATTTGCACAAAGAACCACGCGATTAACACTGCCATTCCAGGTACCTTCGAATTTCGATCATCATGTTTTGCTCGATGTTCATATGCGTTTTATAGAGCTTGCTACGTAGATCATGGTGATGTAATTAGTTTTGCAAATGGTTGACTGTAGCTTAAGAAATCGCGATTTGAAATTATGAACACAAACCCTGAGTGAGTCGATTCGCATGATAGAAGAACTGTTAGGTTAATTGGAGCTCATATTCGTGTTGCACATGTTGTAACGGTTCCAACGGATGTCCATTTGTCCGTTTTGGTTAGGATTTGAGGGATGCGTGTTCTTGAGGTTTTTCTAAAAAATCTGGAAAAATTGAGTTTGGAACGATGAAGAGACAAGCGTTTGATCTGAAAACGCGTTCAAATTTTCAAATGACCTGTTTCCCGCCGGCGCCATTGCATATTTACCAAACTGCCATTATCAACTTTAATTAATTTGTTTAATTATTAAAAATTTCATATGACCTTAAAAAATACATAAAAAATAGTAGAAAAATCAGAAAATTGTGGAGATTTTTTCCTTGACTTTGTTGACTTGTGTAGATGATTTTTGACCTATTGGTCAAAGTTGTGCTCGGTAGAAAAATCATTTGACTTAGGGTTTTCTCACATGTGTCCATTTTTGCTACACTTTGCCAATTGATTCATGAAATGCACATGATGTAAAATAAATTCTTGCCAATTTTTGTGATGAATGTTGACTGGATGAGGTTTATTTCCATGTAAATTTCATGCATTTTTGATACCTGATCATGGAGATATGAATTATTGAACTTAGGTGTGACAATGTGTGTCACACCTCTTGATGTCAAGTTGCTGGAATTATTTGAGTGACCTATACATGTTGGAATTGATTGAAATTTTGCATGATGCTTAGTTAACATGTTAGGAAGCTATGAGAATTTTTGTGGAATTTTACATTGCATTTTCAATTTGATCATGATTTTTCATTTCTGGTGGTCATTTGTGCAAGCTTGTATGACATATGTTGGTAGATTGATTGGGAAATGCTCATATGGTATTGTATAATCATGAAATTTGGTATGAATGTTCTAGACACATTGTGTGACATCCTTGTTTTGGTCTCATCCATTTCTTTTTTGTTTTCATTGAGTTATGAATTTTTGAAGTGGAAGCATGTATTGATGTTGTGATTTGGAGCCTATAATTGTGTCTGTTTTTGTTGATTTTCATTGACATGGTTCCATTTGCCCAATTAAGCTCAAATTTGGTGTGCCATACCTGGATTAGCCCCTGTTTAGGTGTAATTTATTTGAGAATTTTTGGAAGTGTTTTGGTGTGGATTTGAATGCAATAGTTCTGTTTGCATGTTTGATGTTTCATTTGAACTAGTTTGCCTTATTTTGTGCATAACATGAGCATGATGAATGATATAAACATGAGGCCAATGATGTTTGCTCTTGTTTGACTTTAATTTGAGATTGGTTGGTGAATACCTTGCTGTTTAGGAATTTTTCTTGCCTTTGGACCCTAGGCTTAGCCTAGTGGTCTTGTTGCTAATATTTGCTTGATTTTTCAGGATCAAAAGCATAATGCACATGGAGAATGAATCAAGTTAAATTTAATTGATGTTGTTTGATGTTTGTACACTAACATAACATTGTTTTGTAGGTTGTGAAGTTTGGGAGTGAGCTTTGAGCTTGCTTTATTGTGCATTGCTTTGTATAGTTTGATTGATTGAACACTTGCTGTTTGGTTTTGTCTGTCTGAGTGCTAACTGTGTTTGATTGTTTCCAGGTACTTTAGTTGCTCAGTTCCTTGTGAACTTTTGCTTTGCGTTGCTTAAGCAACTTGCATTGAGGTAGGTCCTCTTGACTTCATGTAGTCTGGAGACCCGGCTGTTACCGGGCCGGGCAAATAAATGTCTGAAGTCCTCCTTAAGAGGCAATGATTGTGGTTGTTTATTTTTAAGCCCAAGCAGGTGAAAGTCCTTTAAATAAGGCAATTGGTGGAAGGTAGGGGTATGCAGCCTACCCCCCACTCTTCAGTTGAGTCTTCTCCTTGCTCCCATTACATGGTTGAAGCATTGAGATCCTAACCCAAGATCCCGTGCAGTGCACATTGAGTCAGAGTCTCTGAGTATAGAAGGGTTCCCCTATTCTGGACCCATGCTCATTTGTCAGATGCTCTCCCTGGTTAGGGATAAGAGCTGTGAGGTCTGATCCTCACTCCACCTCTCATCTGCTTCACCTTAGCCTCGTAATGGCAAGGTTAAGAGCAAACACAGCCCGTACAGACGACTTGCTGAGGCAGTCAAACCTATTGTGTGAGCCCCTTGTTTGGCTATAGTGCGTGCTACGTGGATATCTGATTGACATGTTTGTTTGAGATGCTTGTTCTCATTTGATGTATGATATATGATTGTATGCTTGTGTGCTAGCTTCTTTCCTGGCTAGGTTAGTTTGCTTATGCAAGTAGGATAGAAAACCGAACTTAGGGTAACGATGCATGACAACATTAGGCTCGAGTCTCAGCTCCCTAGTAGTGTGTCGTTCCCCGGTTTCTGGCTGAAATCTTTTTCCCTTTCAGGGGAACTACATCGCCCTGATCCTCGTTCCAGACGAGGTATGTAGGCAGGTGGTCGTGCGAGACCACTCTGGGCAACCTTTTTCTTTTTTGCGTGTGTTTACTTGTTATCTGACTGTGCTGTTTGGTGTTTTGGGTTCGGATGCCGACGTAAGCCCAGTGATTGGCTGTCGGGCTCCACGTTTGCCCTTTTGAGTGTGTTTTGGGTTCGGATGCCGACGTAAGCCCAGTGATTGGCTGTCGGGCTCCACGTTTGCCCTTTTGAGTGTGTTTTGGTTCGGATGCTGACGTAATTCCATCCAGTGGTTGTCGGGCTCCATGTTTGCCACCTTTGCTTGTTTGTATGTTTTGTGTTGTTTGGCGTGCGTAAGCCGAACTACAGAGGCTCTGATTCTTGTTCCAGACAAGATATGTAGGCATAAGGTGCGATACCTTATCGAGCTCGTTCCTCTTAACCCCACCTGCGTTCCCCGTGTGTGTGTGTGATGTTTAGCAACCTATTCTTTATTCTAGGACGTGGATCCCTAGGAGTACCTAGGACGTGAGGGGTGCTAATACCTTCCCCTCGCGTAACCGACTCCCTTACCCTTTCTCTTTGGTCGCGAGACCATGTTCTTTCCAGGTTTTTCTGAGCGTTTCCTTTCCCTATCTTGGGATAAATAACGCGCAGTGGCGGCTCTGTGTTGTGTATTTTTATTCGAGCTTCGCCGGTTGATTTTTCGCAGGATGCGACAACGATGAAGAACAACATTTTTACTTTAATATTATGTGTAAACAATATAATATGATGTATAAACAATGTAGTTTGTAAACAAATTAATTTATTGATATTCAGTGTAAACAATGTAATGAGTATTTAATATATATATATATATATATATATATATATATATATATATATATATATATATATATATATATATATATATATATATATATATATATATATATATATATATATATATTACCCCTCAGTTTTGTTATAAAATCGAGAGGTATATGGTGCTAGCTTGGAAAATATAAAAAAGTTATTGCTGAAATTCGAACACATGACCATTTAAACTAACACCTCCGTTATTTTTAAAACGGGGGTAAAGCTTCCACTTTTCACATCACCATTCGTTACCTCGACATTATAACCGATGTGAAATCCATTTCGCGTCCGACATGACACATGTTATTTGTAGTAGTGAAACTTTGCATTAAAAAAATTAACAAATCTAATTCTTCCCCTCTTAGATTGACTCTCATACTTATAGGATGGATTCAAGTAGTGATTAATAAAGCTCTTGGATTAGATGCAATGCAATAAAAAGTTTGAGCAAAGTTGTAAAACAGTGGATTTGGAGTTCTGAAGCACACCTTTTGCTTTGCCTTAGAAGGAGTTTTGCTTGGAATGACTCAAAACCGTTTAAAGTTATACTTCTTTATTTTTTACAGAGATGCATTTGTATAACAATTGTGACAAAATAAGAGTACGACTCGCTTTCAAATAAATGTGGTGTGAATGCGTACATGAAAGAGTTTTTGAGCATTTAACTTGACACCCATCACTTGAACCTGACCCCCCTATTTTGAGCAATTTTACCTTTATACCCTTAGATAAATTCCAAAAGTTTTAAAATTTACAGTATTTTACCGGAAATTTTGAGTCTGTACCAGATATTTGGTAAATTTACTATTTTTAACCGCTACCATGAGATATGTACCATAAATTTAAAATTGATGGTAAAAACATACCGGGAATTTCAAAAATTTTGGTAGAGGTATACCGAAAATCATGAATATTACGTAAAATATTACAAAATTCCAAAAATTTTAAAATTTCAGGAATACTGGAAATTTTAATTTTTTCGATATGAGCTCAGAATTGCAAAAAAACTTGAATTTTTGATATTTTTGACACAACGACCTGCATAAATGGTTCGATATAAATTTCACCATATATAATAAATACATATTTTCCACAAAAGTTGTGCTACATACAAGATTAGAAAACAAATTAAGACGATTTCCTAACTTTATCTTCCGAGTGCCTAATTCGTCATGCATATGCTGGTTCCCATGCTTTTGCATTTTCAATATAGTTCTGTCTCCAATGTTTAATGACGGAAGACAATGGACTATCAAGTTTCAACTTTACCTGAACCTAATGATTGTTGTTGACAAAATCAATAATAATGGTTTTATACATGCTCGTATACATAGGTAGAGCTAAGGTATAAGGGAAAAACGTAATGTTAAGTCTCTTTGACATAGAGACAAATATGACACTACACCTACAAGCAATAGGACAACCAATATCAGGAATCATTGTCTATTTTCTGGACCCTGCACACCTAAGTGTTACACTTTTAAGGTATTCCTAACTTCAGAGACTGTGTCATAGAACAAATTGGAAAACAATTTAGGGTGTTGATTAACTTGAGTATCTAACTGCGTCCGAACCAACGACCATGACTCTTCGCCCCATCCAAGTAAAGTTGCAATAGCCCGAAAACCATAATTTCCATCGTCACCCACATCAACAATGTCATCAATGTATGTATGCAAGAAATGAGGAAACCGAGACAATTAAAAATGCCTCGAAGATGCAGTGGACAATTGACTTTGACCCGACAGACTTGACAATTAACTTCCTGTTAGTTTCGTGCATGATCTCTTTGTATCTAACTCGCATGTGATCCTTCACCATACCCTCATTGTGAAGGATCACGATGCACATCACTCTCTTCACCATTTACGTTATTCTTAACTCCCTTCTCTGGCTTATACTTCACCGATGGTGGACACATTGAAGTTATGGATGGATGTGTTAGTTCCCAAACCGTTTTCTTCAACACCCTCTGGGCTACAATATCCAAAGTATTGAAATATGTCTTCAACTCTTCACACTCTATTTCTAAATCCAACTGTCTACCACTTTCTTCACGACTGACATCATGCTTTTCAATGTGTAATTTCTTCTAAAAAACATGAATTGGATCTAAAGGAAAATCATAACCTTGTATTTGGAAACTGACAAGTTGACACGCGCAACTCACATGTTGTTATAATGAAGAAACCACAAGCATTTTTGCTTGTACCAATAAAACTGACCATTTCTAGTTCATTTCTAATGTGTTGTATACATGCCTTGAAACAAAACTATGCAAGTTGGTATAGAATGAAATATTATACCGATGCTCAATGTTGACAATAATTTTTTTGAAACGAGACCCTGGTTGAATCTAGATGCAACTTCAACATGGTGTTCATAACATCCCAACTTCTGCATAAATCTCTCGGCTTATAATCAACATGTTTTTAGTCTCCAATGAGTAGACTCCACCCTAAAAAACATAATTAAACCATAATGAGTCAACATGATTAATTATGGTTAGTAATGTAATAACATAAAAAAGAAGTCTGTGTACCTGTTCGTTGTTGTGTTCCCTAAATGAGTGAGTCTATTAGTCCAAGGAGCAACAAACCTTTCTTTATAAGGTGTCAACCATATTTCAGTCACATACTTAACAAATAAAAGAATATAAGTACAAACAGTCTCAAAGTGCTTAATGTAACACCCCAAATAAAGAAAAAAAGAATTATTTAATTAAGTTGATAATATAATTATTAATTTAATTAAATAAATTGGATTATTGGATTATTATTATTATTATTATTATTATTATTTTGGAATAATAATAATTGGAATATATATATAAGTGGGAATAAAGAAAAGGGTTTCATTCTTAACAAAGAAATTTCACGTGAAACTCAGAGAAGCTGCAGAGAAGAGGAAAAAGGGCAAAGAGCCGAAAAGCACGGTTGAAGAACGGAAAAGCTAAAGCTTAGAGAATTGCCGGATTATCTCAGGTAAGGGGGGTTTATCGTCGTTTAATGGGTATTATAGAATAACATGTCATGGGTAGTGAGAAGCCGTTGATTTTAACCCTAATTGGAACTGTATATGCTGAAATTGACGTTGAATAAACCGTGTTAAAAACTGTAAATTGAATTGATAGTTGTGTGAGTCGAAAATGTTAGACCAGGGTACGAATCCCAATTAAAAACTTGAATCGGCGCTACCAATTTACCGGACGAATGGTTCTGTTTAGAGATGGTTGTAGTTGAGGAAACGGCCGGAAAACCTGTGAAACGTAAGCTAACGGAACCCTGGAAAACTCAGAAAAATCTGAGTCTGCGCGCGAGCGGTCGACCATAGGGTCGGCGTGCGCTGACCCGTGAGGCATGCGCTGACTGCATGCGTCGACGCATGGTAGTTTTGCGCCGACCAGTGAGCTAAGCGTCGACTGTATGCGTCGACGCATAGGGCTTTTGCGCCGACTCCCTCCAGTTGAGCAGAGTCTTTGCAGAATGGAAAATAGTTGATTTTATGTTGTGAGTGCAAGTGGTAGCTGGCCTATCATAGTTAATTGTGAGGAATGAATTTATTAGGTTTATGGTTGTGAAATGTTGATGCAATAATGTTGAAAAGTTGATTTTTTTAGTTGCCTTGTTGAAATTATTAAGTTGTAGGCCGATGAGCCAACGTTGATTCTAAGTTGATTTGTTGAGCATTACTAAGTTGTAGGCTGAAGAGCCAAAGTTGATTATGAGTTGTTCTGTTGAAAAGCTGTTATGTGGCTGTTGTTATTATGTTGTTGAGCTTTCAAGTCGTACATGACATATACATTCATATGCATTAAGTCGGGGCTTTTGCTCACACCACGTTGGCCTGGATTGGCAAAAATATGGGGCTTTGTCTCACACCACGTTGGCCTGGATTGGCAAAAATATGGGGCTCTTGCTCACACCACGTTGGCCTGGATTGGCAAAATTTTAAGTTGAAAGTTGAAGGCTTATGCCTTGATGCCCACTAAACTGGCAATGATTTTAAGTTGGGAGTTTTACTCCAAATGGTACCACATGCATGAAGAGTCGAGTCTCATTGAGTTGCATTTTATGTTGTTATTGAGTTGCATTGTATGTTGTTATGGAGTTGTATTGACGTTGTGATTGAGCACGATATTTTAGTTGATATGCCGTAAATGACTGCAGGATATAATTAGGGTGATTAACGTGTAGAATTACTTAACATAACATGATAAATTATAATATTTGTTATATCGATTGAGGAACTCACCCTTACAGCTATATTTTTCAGGTAACGAGCAGTGAGTCGAATAGAAGTTAGTGCTTGAAGTCTAGTGTGGTTAGAGGGTCATGCTCTGATAGATGTAACATCGGGACGGGATGTTTGAATTGTTGAATAAATGTTAATTTTGATGAATTACAGATGTTGAAATATTTATCCGCTGCGTATTGTTAAAGAAGATTTATGTTGAATAAAATTGAGCATGACTGATTTTACGTTGACTTTTGTGAAGAAGTTGTTATGTGACACCCTTGAGATGTATGATTACTCTGATATGTATGATTTAATTGTTGTTATTTATTATTAAACATTGGGGTATTTTAGAAGGGTGTTACATTAGTGGTATCAGAGCAGGTCGGTCCGTCCGGCCAGTTGTCGTGTCGTTTTGTCTAACAATTGTGTATTGTTACCAACCTAACTTTAAGTTGTGTTGTATTGATAAGTTGAAATGGCTGGAAGGAATGACGCTGCAATGGCTGCCGCAATGCAAGCAATGGCACAAGCCGTGCAGAACTTGCCAAATGCTGGTGGAGATGCTGGATCACGTAGCTTGGCGACTTTTCAGAGAGAGAATCCGCCGGTGTTTAAAGGGAAGCATGATCCAGATGCAGCTTTGGGATGGTTGAAAGAGATTGAGAGAATCTTCCGTGTTATGGATTGCACTCCAGCTCAGAAGGTTCGGTATGGTACTCACATGCTAGCAGTCGAAGCTGATGACTGGTGGCTAGAGACTCACGAGAAGTTGACCGCGGCAGGTGAAGACATTACTTGGGATGTATTCCGTAGGGAATTTCTGAGAAAGTATTATCCGGAAGATGTCCGTGGTAAGAAGGAAATTGAATTCCTTGAGCTGAAGCAAGGAAACATGTCTGTCACCGATTATGCTGCGAAATTTGTGGAGCTGTCCAAATTTTATCCTCATTACACTGGTGCGGGTGCTGAATTTTCAAAGTGCATCAAGTTTGAAAACGGATTGCGCTCTGAAATTAAGAAGGCTGTTGGGTATCAGAAGATACGCATTTTTACTGAGTTGGTTGATAGCTGCAGGATATTTGAAGAGGACAATAATGCTCATTACAAGATTGTCAGTGATCGCAGAGGCAAGCAACATCAAAACCGTGGCAAGCCGTATGATGTTCCAGTTGGAAAAGGGAAGCAAGTAGCTGCTCCGGCTCAGAGGACTAGTAGGGGAGGTGCTCCTACTGGTATAGTTTGCTTCAAATGTGGTCAGGCTGGTCATAAGAGTAATGTATGTACTGCTGAAGTGAAGAGGTGTTTTCGCTGTGGTAAGACTGGGCATGCAATAGCTGATTGCAAGCACAAGGAAGTGATTTGTTTTAATTGCGGAGAAGAAGGGCATATTGGAAGTCAGTGTCAGAAGCCGAAGAAAGGGAATCAGTCAGGAGGCAAGGTCTTTGCTTTATCGGGTTCTGAGACTTCTGCAGATGATCGTTTGATCCGAGGTACGTGTTATATTAATGGCTTTCCTCTTGTAGCTATTATTGACACAGGTGCGACTCATTCCTTTATCTCTTTGGATTGTGCTGTGAAACTTAAGTTAGAGATATCTGAGATGTTTGGAAGTATGGTAATTGATACTCCTGCGAAGGGTTCAGTGACTACTACGTCGGTTTGCTTAAATTGTCCTTTGAGTATTTTTGGTAGAGACTTTGGGATGGACCTAGTGTGCCTTCCACTAGTGCAGATTGATGTTATTCTGGGTATGAACTGGTTGGTGTTTAACCGAGTTTCTATCAATTGTTTTGATAAGACTGTGATATTTCCTGAGAGTGAGGAAGGAAAGAGTTTGTTTCTATCAGCGAGACAAGTGGATGAGGAAGTAGCTGATGGGGCAGAGTTGTTTATGCTGTTAGCGACTTTGGAGGCTAAAGATAAACTGATGATTTGCGATCTAGCTGTGGTGTGTGATTTTCCTGATGTGTTTCCGGAAGAAGTGAATGAATTGCCGCCAGAGCGTGAAGTGGAGTTCTCTATTGACTTGGTACCTGGTACTAGGCCGATATCGATGGCTCCGTACCGTATGTCTGCTGTTGAGTTAACTGAATTGAAGAGTCAGTTGGAAGATCTATTGGATAAGAAATTTATTCGTCCGAGTGTGTCACCGTGGGGTGCACCAGTGCTATTGGTTAAGAAGAAAGAAGGTACTATGAGGTTGTGTGTGGACTACAGGCAACTGAATAAAGTGACGATCAAGAATCGGTATCCTTTGCCGAGGATTGATGATTTGATGGATCAGTTGGTTGGTGCAAGTGTGTTCAGCAAGATAGATTTGAGGTCTGGGTATCATCAGATACGTGTGAAGACTGAGGATATTCAGAAGACTGCTTTCAGGACAAGGTATGGACATTATGAGTATTCTGTAATGCCTTTTGGTGTAACTAATGCACCTGGAGTATTTATGGAGTATATGAATAGGATTTTCCATCCATACCTAGACAAGTTTGTCGTGGTATTTATTGATGATATTTTGGTGTATTCGAAATCGGAAGAAAGGCATGCTGAGCATTTGAGAGTGGTTTTGGAAGTTCTACGAGAAAAGAAATTATTTGCTAAATTGTCCAAGTGTGAGTTTGGTTAGAAGAGGTAAGTTTTCTTGGTCATGTGATTTCAAGAGGTGGTGTTGCTGTTGATCCTTCTAAGATAGAAGCGGTATCTAAGTGGGAAGCCCCGAAGTCGGTTGCTGAGATTCGAAGTTTTCTTGGTTTGGCTGGTTATTATAGGAAGTTCATTGAGGGATTTTCTAAGTTGGCGTTACCGTTGACGATGTTGACTAGAAAGGGGCAAGCGTTTGTTTGGGACTCAAAATGTGAAGAAGGTTTCCAAGAGCTAAAGAGAAGGTTGACTACTGCTCCTATTCTGATATTACCGAGTTCGTCGGAATCATTTGAAGTTTATTGCGATGCTTCATTGTTGGGTTTGGGTGGCGTGTTGATGCAGAATAAGCAGGTTATAGCTTATGCTTCAAGACAGCTGAGGATTCATGAGAGGAATTATCCGACGCACGATTTAGAGTTGGCGGCTGTGGTGTTTGTTCTGAAGTTATGGAGACATTACTTGTATGGGTCAAGATTTGAAGTTTTCAGTGACCATAAAAGTTTAAAGTATTTGTTTGATCAGAAAGAGCTGAATATGAGACAGAGGAGATGGTTAGAGTTTCTGAAGGATTATGACTTTGGTTTGAATTACCATCCGGGTAAAGCAAATGTAGTGGCTGATGCGTTGAGTCGGAAATCATTACATATGTCTATGCTAATGGTTAAGGAGTTGGATTTAATTGAACAGTTTAGAGATTTGAGTTTGGTGTATGAGAATACTCACAATAGTGTTAAATTGGGAATGTTGAAGTTAACAAGTGGTATTCTGGACGAGATCAGAGAAGGTCAGAAATCTGATGTGCTTTTGGTTGATAAGTTGACTCTAGTGAGTCAAGGTCAAGGTGGAGAATTCAGAATTGATGAGACTGGTATTTTGAAATTTGGTAGTCGGGTGTGTGTTCCGGATGTTACCGAACTTAAGAAGAGTATTCTTGAGGAAGGACATCGTAGTGGGTTGAGTATTCACCCTGGAGCTACAAAGATGTATCATGATTTAAAGAAGTTATTTTGGTGGCCGGGAATGAAGAGAGATATCGCGAGTTTCGTTTATTCTTGTTTGACTTGTCAGAAGTCAAAGATTGAGCATCAGAAGCCGTCTGGGCTAATGCAACCGTTGGCGATTCCAGAGTGGAAATGGGATAGTATCAGTATGGATTTTGTTTCTGGGTTACCGAGGACAAGTAAGAATTTTGAAGCCATTTGGGTGATTGTTGATAGATTGACGAAGTCGGCTCATTTCATTCCGATCAGAATGGATTATCCGTTAGAAAAATTGGCTGAGTTGTATATTGAGAAGATTGTAAGCTTGCATGGTATTCCGTCGAGTATTGTTTCGGACAGAGATCCTAGATTTACATCGAAGTTCTGGGAAGGTTTGCAGAAGGCTTTGGGAACTAAGCTGAGATTGAGTTCTGCATATCATCCGCAGACTGATGGTCAGACTGAGAGGACGATTCAGTCATTAGAGGACCTTTTGAGAGCTTGTGTTTTGGAAAAGGGAGGTGCTTGGGATTGTTATTTGCCTTTGATTGAGTTTACCTACAACAAATGTTTTCATTCGAGTATTGGTATGGCACCGTTTGAAGCTTTGTATGGTAGGAGATGTCGGACACCGTTATGTTGGTATGAGTCCGGTGAGAGTGCTGTGATTGGACCGGAGATTATTCAACAAACTACGGAAAAGATTAAGATGATTCAGGAGAAGATGAGAATTGCTCAGAGTCGTCAGAAGAGTTATCATGATAAGAGGAGGAAGTCACTTGAGTTCCAAGAGGGGGATCATGTGTTTCTTCGTGTCACTCCGATAACTGGTGTTGGTCGAGCTTTGAAGTCGAAGAAGTTGACACCGCGATTTATTGGTCCTTATCAGATTTTGGAGAGGATAGGAGAAGTAGCCTATCGTATCGCTTTACCGCCGTCACTTGCGAATTTGCATGAGGTTTTTCATGTGTCTCAGTTGAGGAGGTATATTCATGATCCGTCGCATGTGATCCAAGTAGATGATGTACAGGTGAGAGATAACCTGACTGTTGAAATATCACCTATGAGGATTGAGGATCGAGAGTTGAAGCAGTTGCGGGGTAAAGAGATTGCCTTAGTGAAGGTAGCTTGGGGAGGACCAGCAGGTGGCAATGTGACTTGGGAGCTGGAGAGTCAGATGAGAGAGTCCTATCCAGAGTTATTTGCTTGAGGTATGTTTTCGAGGACGAAAACTCTTTTAGTGGGGGAGAGTTGTAACACCCCAAATAAAGAAAAAAAGAATTATTTAATTAAGTTGATAATATAATTATTAATTTAATTAAATAAATTGGATTATTGGATTATTATTATTATTATTATTATTATTATTATTTTGGAATAATAATAATTGGAATATATATATAAGTGGGAATAAAGAAAAGGGTTTCATTCTTAACAAAGAAATTTCACGTGAAACTCAGAGAAGCTGCAGAGAAGAGGAAAAAGGGCAAAGAGCCGAAAAGCACGGTTGAAGAACGGAAAAGCTAAAGCTTAGAGAATTGCCGGATTATCTCAGGTAAGGGGGTTTATCGTCGTTTAATGGGTATTATAGAATAACATGTCATGGGTAGTGAGAAGCCGTTGATTTTAACCCTAATTGGAACTGTATATGCTGAAATTGACGTTGAATAAACCGTGTTAAAAACTGTAAATTGAATTGATAGTTGTGTGAGTCGAAAATGTTAGACCAGGGTACGAATCCCAATTAAAAACTTGAATCGGCGCTACCAATTTACCGGACGAATGGTTCTGTTTAGAGATGGTTGTAGTTGAGGAAACGGCCGGAAAACCTGTGAAACGTAAGCTAACGGAACCCTGGAAAACTCAGAAAAATCTGAGTCTGCGCGCGAGCGGTCGACCATAGGGTCGGCGTGCGCTGACCCGTGAGGCATGCGCTGACTGCATGCGTCGACGCATGGTAGTTTTGCGCCGACCAGTGAGCTAAGCGTCGACTGTATGCGTCGACGCATAGGGCTTTTGCGCCGACTCCCTCCAGTTGAGCAGAGTCTTTGCAGAATGGAAAATAGTTGATTTTATGTTGTGAGTGCAAGTGGTAGCTGGCCTATCATAGTTAATTGTGAGGAATGAATTTATTAGGTTTATGGTTGTGAAATGTTGATGCAATAATGTTGAAAAGTTGATTTTTTTAGTTGCCTTGTTGAAATTATTAAGTTGTAGGCCGATGAGCCAACGTTGATTCTAAGTTGATTTGTTGAGCATTACTAAGTTGTAGGCTGAAGAGCCAAAGTTGATTATGAGTTGTTCTGTTGAAAAGCTGTTATGTGGCTGTTGTTATTATGTTGTTGAGCTTTCAAGTCGTACATGACATATACATTCATATGCATTAAGTCGGGGCTTTTGCTCACACCACGTTGGCCTGGATTGGCAAAAATATGGGGCTTTGTCTCACACCACGTTGGCCTGGATTGGCAAAAATATGGGGCTCTTGCTCACACCACGTTGGCCTGGATTGGCAAAATTTTAAGTTGAAAGTTGAAGGCTTATGCCTTGATGCCCACTAAACTGGCAATGATTTTAAGTTGGGAGTTTTACTCCAAATGGTACCACATGCATGAAGAGTCGAGTCTCATTGAGTTGCATTTTATGTTGTTATTGAGTTGCATTGTATGTTGTTATGGAGTTGTATTGACGTTGTGATTGAGCACGATATTTTAGTTGATATGCCGTAAATGACTGCAGGATATAATTAGGGTGATTAACGTGTAGAATTACTTAACATAACATGATAAATTATAATATTTGTTATATCGATTGAGGAACTCACCCTTACAGCTATATTTTTCAGGTAACGAGCAGTGAGTCGAATAGAAGTTAGTGCTTGAAGTCTAGTGTGGTTAGAGGGTCATGCTCTGATAGATGTAACATCGGGACGGGATGTTTGAATTGTTGAATAAATGTTAATTTTGATGAATTACAGATGTTGAAATATTTATCCGCTGCGTATTGTTAAAGAAGATTTATGTTGAATAAAATTGAGCATGACTGATTTTACGTTGACTTTTGTGAAGAAGTTGTTATGTGACACCCTTGAGATGTATGATTACTCTGATATGTATGATTTAATTGTTGTTATTTTATTATTAAACATTGGGGTATTTTAGAAGGGTGTTACACTTAAAATGTGCGACAAACTCAGTTTCTCTATTTACATACATAATGTTATTCCATTGTTCCAGTGCCTATTTGAAGTTCTCCTCCCTTTCATGTTCCAAATAGGTAAAGTCTACCGAAAACGTCAGTTTTGTTGATGTAACGCCAACAATCTCAAGTAGTGGTAGCCGATACCTATATAATCACGATGCATGTAATAAAAAATATGATAAATAAAAGTATGTCGAAATAATATCAAAGTTTGATCACGATGCATATTACCTATTTGTCTTGTATGTATAATAAAAAATTAATACCAAGTGAAACATATTCAACAACTTCAATGAATCAGGATGTGTCCAGAAGATATCAACAACAACATTTTAGTCTTCCTTATTTTTTGTCCAACACATATATTTTCTCTATGAATAAGAGTCAACAACATTTACCATTCCGTCAATGGACTCTTGCTTGCATTGTATGTAGCTCTGACTTTATACACTTGGGTAACACTGATGAGGTTTTCTGGATTTTATCTTTCAAAGTAGAAACTATGTATCGTGGAGCCATATTGTACTTCGTCATGTCATTCACAAACAGTCTCTCATGAACTTTTAGACGATCCAATATGTGATGGTCTTCTAAATCCCTAGATAGTTTATCATTATGCAACCCATACCTAACCATCATCTTCCAACCGCTATCACTCGACGCAAATCTTAGCCTAAAAGTGCATTTCACTTTCATACTATAAATGCCCTTTGAGGATTTACTGCTTTCAGATGTATTCTTCCTTTTATAATTTTCTCCTCTCTCACAATCCATAATCAATTTATCTTTCCTACCTCGTATGCTATTTACAGTATCATAACGAACAATCACAATAATAATACCATGTTGTTTACCAATATTTTATACTCAGGCTAATACTTTAGATCTAGACTCAAATATCTGCCATTTACATCACATAAAAAAATATACTATCAATATCATATAAGGGCGAGAAAATATTTAATTTAAACTTGTCACATAGAAAACATACTACGTCAATGGTGAAGAACTGCGTACAATCATTACACGAATATGTAGACGACCTCGTCGGCTCTAGACCACACAAATAAAATATTTTTTATGTTTTCTGATATGTTATCGAAATTTTTATATATATTTAAAATTTTCGGTATATCGGAAATTTGCAAATTTTAAGAAGTTTTTGGTTTTCTCCAAATTTTTTGACAATTTTCAGTATGAGTTTAAGATTTCTCATGGAAATACCATAGTTTTTGAATTTTCCGTTTTTCTAAAATTTTTCAAATTTTCGGTATAAATGCGTGAATTTTCAAAAATACGAAAAATAGCAATCAAAATTTTTGATATAACTATTGGAAATATCATTTTTTCGATATTAGTAAGAGTGAAAATTTTAGAAAAAAAAGTAAAATTTGATTGATAATAATAGCAAGGGTATTTTAGGAATTTTGAAATTCTGGGGGTGCCAGGAATAAATAGGGAGTAGCAAGTTAAATTCTCAGAAATTTTCCCACGTAACATTGCAATCATAAGCCAGCATAAAGCCCACTACACAAACAAAACAAGCCCAAATCCGAAAAAAAACCCTAAATCTTTGGCAGCCTCAACACCATCTCTATCTATCTTCGTTTCCGTTCTTCTGTTCCACTTCTCTCTCAGAGAGTATTCATCAATGGCCAATATCCCCGATCCAGATATCGATGACGATTTTCGTGATCTTTACAAAGAGTACACTGGTCCCCTAGGATCTGGATCTGCTCAAGAGAAAGCAAAATCAAACAAAAGGTCTAATCCTGGTTCTGACGAAGAAGATGAAGTTCGTGACCCTAATGCTATTCCAACTGGTTTCATCAGCCGCGATGCTAAGGTCTGGGAAGCTAAATCCAAAGCTACTGAGAGAAATTGGAAGAAAAGAAAAGAAGAAGAAATGATTTGCAAACTGTGTGGCGAATCAGGTCATTTCACTCAGGTATTGTTAACTGTGTGATTTGTAATATGAATGGTTGTTGTTGTTGTTGCTATTAGGCTCTGTTTGGATGAAGAACACGTTAGTTAAGCACTTATATCATTGATATGTAACATTACACTCTGGTAGCAATGTTTTGATATTCTGAATGTAATTTGTAATATACATTAGAGTGTTTTTGTATTGACTATTGACTTATTTGAGCTTATCTATTATAAGCACTTCAGCGACCTGTTGGGAGAGCCGAATTAAAATGGCTCATGACATGTCCATGAGCTGTTTTCAGCTTATTTTCAGCTTATTACTTATGTGAAAGTAGCTTAGAAGTAATCACTTATATGATAGACACACTTAAGGTATTTTTGGATTGGTGGAATGTGATGGAATGGAATGAAATGGAGTGGTGTATAATAAGATTACATTTTGCAAATAATGGATAATTTCCATCCTATCCTCTTCAATTTTCATTCCCCCAATCACTCCATTCCATCATATTCTATTCCGCTCAATTTTAGTCCATCAATCCAAACATTGCCTTAATTAAACTCTTTATCAAAACAAGACCTTAGTTGGATAAATGTTTTTTGGCATCACTGTTTTAGTTTAAGGATATTATTTCATTTGACAAGTTAGGGTTGTCTATACCCTTGGAGTAAGGTAAGCATGCTTGATTAGATTGTTTATTCAAATAGGCCTTAGTTGATTAAAATATTTTGTCATTGCCATTTTAGTTGAATGCTATTATTGTACTTGACAATTTAGGGTTGTCCATCTACCCTTGGAGCAAACCATAAGTCTCAAGAATTATTTCAAAGGATACCTGCAAGAGACAAAAATGTAAGAGCACTTTTCACCGAGAAAGTTATAACTAAGATTGAAAGGGATATTGGCTGCAAAATTAAGATGGACGAGAAATTCATTATTGTTAGCAGTAAGGATAGATTAGTTATGGCTAAAGGTGTTGATGCTGTGCATAAGATAAGAGAGGAAGGTGAACAAAAAGGATCTTCCAGTTCTCACATGAACCGATCAAGGTCACCGCCACCACAACGATCAAGGTCACCACCACATCAGAGAAGTCCTGTCAATGCCCGGTTTCAGCGTTCTGAGCCTCAGAGATCTCATTCTACACCACGGAATGCACCCCAGTTTCAGCAAAGGTTTGGCAGGCAAGAGAGGGCTGTCGATGACCGTGTTCGAGAGGACAGTCAAAAGTTTTCAAGAGATTCTCCACAAGGTAGGGACAGCTTAGGATATCTTTATGCCATTGTTAGAAAGCTGGTAATTTCATGTTTGTAGCTTGCTAGAGTTAATTGTTCATTTGTGTTTTTGTGTGGAATTTATTCCTCAAAGTGCTTGCATCTTAATGTTGTTGCTCTTGTGACTTACTTGCAGCAAGAGGTAAGTTCTTAGACTTCAAGCATTATCTCCGTCCCGAAGAGTATTTACTGAAAGGATTGGCTCCAATGGTTTCAGTATGAGATTATAAAGATACTTTTTGAACTAAAGCTATGTTAGTATCTTGAATCAAGTGCAATTTGTTGAATTAAAGAAAATCATCTATGTTCGCATCCTGATTCAAGTGCTTTAACATACTCTTCATTTCATGAAGCTTATGGGAATAGTGGACCTAGAGGTCGTTCAAGCCAGTCAAGATCTCCAAGACAAGCAGCCTCACATGCAGGAAACTCTTATAATTCATTTGATGGGCGTAATCATAACATGAGCACGTTTAGAAATGATGGTTGGGATTCTCATAGGAGAGAGGTTGGTATCCAACCTGCCCAACAGTTTGATCACAATGCTTCACCTAAGACTCTTGAAGAATTAGAGTTGGAGTATAAAAAGGAGGCAATGGAGCTAATGAAAATCCGTGACAGAGAAGAAGATGAAGAAAACTTCAAACACCGTGAGGTGAGTTCATTGGATTGTTTGTTTTTGCACATGTCGAGTCCTAATCAACAGTCCTTTGTTCTTGCACACGACATCTTGCAGAATATTTTTAAAATATACGAAAACCTTTGTCTTATTAAGCATTAAGTCCAACCAAAGTAGATTCATTATCTCTTTGATGATTTTCTATTATCAGTTATGGTATTGGTGGCCAAGTGTTGTATTACAGTCTCACATCAGATTGGACTGTCAATGTCAAAGTCTTGGTTGTGAGATTAATGACTGCCTAAGGGCTCCTAGTTATAATTATTCAGAATTTTGTGTTTTCTCGTGACTTGGTTAGTTTCCAACGCAACTTTTCTGATCTTTATGGACAAGATGTATAATCGGAAGTTTATTTGTTCTCACATTAGTTTTGAATCTAAAAATATTTCAGTTTTGGTTGTTTATTACCGTTTTTTGTAATTATAATATTTTGATTATTGCACAAAGGCTATTAAAGATTTGAGGGAGAAGTACATGAATAAAGTTGCTTTGGTGAGTGCCACACACGCAAAACAATGGGATGAGTTTTTTAAGCTTGACGCTCAGAGGCGTCAACAACAGGCAATCCAGCAAATGTCTCCTGGGTACCGTGGTTATAAACAGCAGAATTTTGCTGACTATGATAGGTCCCCTGTCAATCCTCCTTATGGTGGAACCAATTTACCTTTGGAATCAAGGAACAGGTTCTCAAACAGTACAGAGCCTTCTTATCCTACAAGACCTCATGATAATTTTGGGGAATTTCATAGGCGTGGAGATTTTGCAAAAGCTTACAACCGATATTAAAACTCTTTATCAAGTGGTGAGTTATTCTACTGACCTAGTCTGCCTAACCTACTAATTTTTTATTCATTCAAATTGTTAAATTCAAATCTTGAGGTTCGCGCCTCAACTGTAAGTATGCTATAATTTTACTCAGGCCTCACCCCATGATAATGTAAATGTTGTTGCATAAAAGGGTTGTTTCGTTAAAGGGTTTAATGTTGTAAAGCTCGGAGATTTTTAGTTGACAAACGGTCACATTGCAGTTTGTTATGGTAGATATGTTGAGTGTCTTTTTCAGCCATAGCTTTAATTTTGCTCAATAAAATTTTCAGGGTCCAGATTGATCGAGTATGTGTTAAATGGATGGAAGAAGTTCGTAAGGTAGGTAAGTGTGTTGATTAATCTTAGGAGTGGGAAGGGGCAATCGTTCTGGTTAATGGGTCCAGTTGGTTTTTGAATATTGTTGCTCAGTCATGTTAAGAACTCTGCTGTAAGTTGTGATCCATTGTTTGCTATCCCTAACCGGGAACATGGTAATACTGTTTGGGATTTTCCTAGGAATGAATGAATTTTATGCTTTGTTGCAATCCATATGTTTGAACTTTGAAGCACTTCAGTGGATTTTTGTGGCATGGGAAAAATTGCAGTAACAATTTTCCATACAATTGTTATTGTTGAGTCATTTTTATGTTGATCGCTCCTGTGGATTTTGAGGTGTGGGAAAAATGGCATTAACATTTTTCTAAACAATTGTATTTGTTGAGTAATTTTTATATTGTTCTTGCTAATAATCCCAAGTCACTATTCACAGAAAACCACACGACTTTCATTCAATAATAGCGTAGGAGCTATAGCCCGGTTGTGTCTGAGGGTTATTTGAAAGTTATAACAAAATGGTGTTCAAAAAATCGAACTGAACGTTAACTGAACCAAAATTGAAATAACGTTAACAAATGAGAGCAGCATCATTTATCTCTTCTCTTTTAAGCTTAGAAGATCCTTGTAATGTAGGTCTCTCTCTGTAGGTGACCTGGACAAATTTGATAAATTATTTTCTTGAATTTCATGAATTTGTGTTTTAATAATTTTTTTAACCACCGAAGGAAATTTTGCATAATATTGTTCGTTAACTATAAATACTAAAAGTGAACCAGCCAAAGCAACAACAATTTTGGGAACGTGCCATTTTGCAAACAATAATGCTATTTCGAATAAAGAAGGTATAAAAGTGATGCAAACAAATTGTGGATTGACAAGTTCTTACGGAAAAGATTATGACTTGATAAATGCCAATAACATATACTAGTACATTACATTACATAGTGAAGCACTCACAATCAACACTGATTGAGTTTAGGGAAATAGATTAATAATTAACTACATGTTGAAATTTTAAATTTTATGTCAATCTTTGGTATGCTTCATCAATTTCAACCTGTTTGAAATATGACATCAATTTGTGAGAACTTGAATTATGTATTATACTTATAAGTATACGTGAGAAAAGGTTATAAGATTACCTGATAATACTTGAGCATATCATTTCTTCTTTTTTTCATTGTTGCAGTCACCAATTCTCTTTCCATGTCAAATGGATATGGATCTAATACAACATCTTTGATTTGTTCAAATCCCTTAAGCTGGTACGTTCAAAAGAACAATAAAAGAACTTATGTTATAAGCACTTAATTATACTCTTTATCCAAAGATGGTACATTCACAACCTATACATGTTACCTTGTTTCTCTCAGCAGTCAACTTCAACTCAGACAACACATATTTCTTGAATTGATCAAGGCAACATAGTTCAGAGAAAGGAGCCACATAGCCATTTGAACATGCCCATTTCTTAGTCATTTCTTCATTTGGAACCACTACTGCCACTAGCACTGACTTGAAGCTATTTCCATAAACCCATACCTTACATAAAAACACAAAATTAATCACATACCAATAAAAACCTTTAAATGTTTAAAAAACTATATATAGCAACAAAACAGTGTTGGAAGATGCTGATACTGATACCGTTATTCATCGTTTTTACGATGATAAAGAAATTGCGCCGCAATCAGTATCGCAACACATGTACCGATCGAAATCACAAAAACCTTTACGCGATCGCAACACAACCACGACTGTTATTTAAACCTATTAGTGAGTTTACGAAGATGCTTACATCTTCTACTATTGGAGTGATTCCATAAACATTTTCCAAATGCTCAAGTGCAATATACTCTCCTTGAGAAAGTTTTATAAGATTCTTCTTCCTATCAATAATCTTAACAACACCATTAGGTTGCATTTCTCCTATGTCTCCTGAAGATACAAAACAATCTCACAATCATCTCCAAAACAAAAGTTGAGGTTGTAAAACATGGACATGAAATTTCAGTTCAACCTGTGTGAAACCATCCATCTCTTATGGATTCCTTTGTTAACTCAGGATTTTTGTGGTAGCTAGTGAAAACAGTTTTCCCTCTAAGACATATCTCACCACATGAAGGATTTCCAAGAGGATTGTAACCCATTTCTGGAACTTCTTCTAGCTGTAGTTCATTGTATACAGATACAGGACCGACGGTACCAAGCATGCACATTTCATCCGGATACGCAAGAGTACTTGATCCACAAGTTTCGGTCAAACCTACATTAACCATATACAACGTTAGTCGTAATTGAATGTAATCACACGTGTCAAACATCTGATACGTTTTTAATATGAACTTTGGCCGTGCTTACCATAGCCTTGACATACAAACGCGCACGAAGTAACGCGCAAGAATTCTTCAATCTCTGAACTCAAAGGTGCACCTCCGGCTATGATTAGCCGAACACGTCCCCCTAACCGAGCTTTGACCTAACTCGCCAACGAAACAAGCTTGAGAAAGGTGAAAATTTAAGGAGGGTTTACAAAAGAGGAGAAACAACCTTTCTAAATGCTAATAGATCAGCTAATGGTGATGCACTACAATGTTTGTATCCTTTGTTCATCCAACCAAGTTTGCTGCATAAAAAAAATTATATGTAATGAAAAAATTACACCAACTCATAACATTGTCACATAAACAAAATTTCACTTTAACCAATGATTTTTACATAATTAATCAATTATTACGGAATAGCAACTTACTGTTTGTAGAGCATGCCAAAAACTGCTTTTCTCACTGGATTGAGCTCTTCAACTGCTTTCTTGATACCTAAAACAAATGTTCCGTTAGGTCAGTGCAACAGATAATATCGATAGTGCCAGGTTGGACATTTTTACTCAGACTCGAATCCGTGACCTCTAAATTGTCAACTTACCTTCATAGACCTTTTCAAAAACTCTAGGGACCCCAGCAAACAGTGTCGGTTTCAATTCCATTAAATCATCCCTTAATGCAGTTAGATCCTTCATTCACAAGCAACTCCATAAATTAAAATTTGTGAAACTAAAAAAAGGAAAACTTTATGTATGAACATACTCCATGGTAGTAGCCAACTGAAGCACCCTTATGAAAAAAATACTCCTCGATTGTGCGATCAAGGATATGAGCCAAAGGAAGGAAGGATAAATACACATCTTCAGTAGTCATCTAAGCAAAATTCGATACATATGTTAGAACTCAGAGTATGAGATTCTACGTAAGATGTAAGACATCCTGACAGTAAAAATATTAGGTTGTATCGACGATCTCACAGCAAAACCACTTGACTATATCGACCCGGAAAAATCAAGCAAAGAGAAAATGGCATTTACCTTCTCTTCAAATTGTTCCATGAAAAGATCCATTCCTCGTACAAAATAAGTAATGTTTTCATGTGTCAAAACAACACCTTTAGGGTCTCCACTTGTTCCACTTGTATACATTATTGTGCATATATCATGAGCTTGAGGTGGTAAAATAGTTGATCTGTTTTCTTTTCCCTACAAGGTAATACCAAATTCGAATTATTCAAGTGTCATTTCATCTCCTCGATCGATCGAGAGTTTTGTTGTCTAATGTAGTTTTTCACAATTAAGAGGATTAATTAACCTCAGCAGTTGCGTGCAGAGTTTATACAGATCAATACTAACCATATGTAAGAACTCTTCCCATGAATATGGTTTAATCCCAATGTTGATTGCTTTATCTTTCTCTTCATTTGTTAATGAAGTGAAACAAACCATTGCTATTTCCACACAAAAAAACTAAGTTAAATGAAATATCTTTTAGCACAAAAACGTTGGAATGTCGAAATTATTCTTATTAATCACCTCTCAATCGTGAAGCAGATTTACAATCAGGATTCAAAACCTGAAAAATAGTTAATAAACAATTATATTAAGTAATAAGAATCTCAATTTGCCATTAAATGAAAATGATTCTTACTTGCATAGCTTTCTTATCTTGAACAAATACAAAATCTATTTCTGCATGATCTATGATAAAATTTACAGCACCAGACCCTGCATTTGATGTTTGAATTGCATCAAATCGATCAATAAACACTTGAAAAATCATTTAAACTATAGAGTAAACATATTAATATATTTTTTTTACCCAGCGTATCATAGAGAGGTACACAAATCAAGCTATGAGCACAACAAGCCTACGTTAACATAAAAAACTTTATGATTATGAATTATGATAAAAATTAAATTAGAATGATAGAAGGAACAAAAAAAACAGTTAAAATTTTATATAGAAAATTTGAACCTCCATTGCCACAATCCATTGAGGACAATTTGATCCATAAACTCCAATTCTTGAGCCCTATAATTGAAATTACCACAACTATACATTAAGAAAACTCACCAACAAAATTAAAAAAAAAGTTGTTTTGAATTCAAAGACTTACGGGTTGAGCACCAGTAGCACGTAGAGCAGAACCAATATGCATCACTTCATCATAAACTTGTTTATATGTTTTCCACACATATGATCCAAACTATAATAAAATAAAAATCAATTTCATTATCTTAGTCTACATCACATGAACACACATAAATAATAAAAGTGATATCAGTAACACCATTGTTAAGTTGTACATTATCAGGTTCGAACGTGTAACCTCGCAACTGTATAGGTGAATATCGGAAAAATACCTTTCCATCAACAAATTCGCGCCATCCCAACATTCGGTTTTGAGGATACTTTTTGACTGTGACACTACAATCATTAAAAAAAGTGTCAATATAATGGTTTTAAAAGTCTAATATAACTGCAACTACGACCGCAACCTATATACCTGAAAATATCCCAAGCAGTAGTTAAACGAGGATCGGTCGGTGGAAATCGATGTTTGGATAGAAGGTTGCGATAAACCGGACCAACCGATAGCTTTCCATTTGAACCTTCTCTTCCTTCTTCAACCTTAGAAGCAAAACTCTTCATTCTTGTTTATTATTAGTATGAAACTTGAGCAACACAAGCACTTGTTGATGTCTTACAACTTAGTCTTCATTATGAACATGATGGACGGTTTTATATTACTCCTAAAACAATTTGAGCAATAAGTTTTTGCTTAGAGAGAAAATAATCTTAAAATGTTTCTATAAAAACACAAGATTTTATATATTTGTTTGGTTTTATGTGTACTATTAGTATTCTAATTCTAACTACGAACATAACGTGGGCCTTGCCCGTGGATTTTGCACTTTACAAGTTGTGATTTTAAAAAACAAAAGTGAGTTTACAATTTGGGATTATGAAATAGTGTCACTATCATGAAACCAAACCCTGTTGTCTTAAAACCGAAATGGAAATTCCTGCCCACGAAATATAACCAACACTTACCAAATCAGAAACCTACCCATATGAGGTAGCTTCTTTTAAAGTATGAAGGTAGAATCATTGAGTGGCACACGTTTAAGGGTAGAAATTCAACAATAAATTTTGAATAATCACAAAGAAGATCTTCATACATGTATATTGTAATCTCATAAAATGTAGTGTGACAAATTAGGTTTGAACATATAGCATCAACAAATTTGATTAAGGTAACATATAACTATAGAGGCCCCAAAGAACAATATTGATTAAAACATGGTTATCACATCACCATAGTTTTGTAGTTGTATATCGGTGATGTGTACACGTCCATTATTGTCTAGTTATAGTCGATGACACTCAACACCGATGATCCTTCCTATGTCACATTGATTGAGATAGAGATTCATTTAGTCTAGTCGATGTTTCATAGTAAATATTAAAACTTCGATATTGATATTGAATAGATGGGGATGATCAGTCCCCTTGCTGTAGTAAACTACAACTTGGTTAAAATTCATTCGAATTGAGACGAGTAAAAAGAATTTATTATTTTTCTGATATGAGTTGCAAATCAACAAATCACATTATTTTATACGAGTTCTTGTGCATTATAGTCTACGAAAAGTGTCAATTTAGACCATACAAAAGAATCCAATGACACATTTCAGATTTTAGAATCAAAATAGTGGCCAATAGCTCAAATTATAGAATCCAGACACATGCAGAAACACCTCTCTACATGAGTCTAGATTCTAATATTCAGACTATGCAAAATATTCCTCTACAATGATCTGAATTATAGAATCCAAAATCACCCGTCACAACATAAAATTTCATTTAATTAATAAAAACATCTATAAAATACACCAACATTAATAATAGCCTAAAAAACTCCAGAAAAATGATAATTGAACCAAAAAACCAAAAGGCTATCTAATGTAACAGGTGAAGTTAGATATATGATAATACTCTACACAAAATACAATCAAATCCAAACAAACAAAACGATCATAAAAAATACATCTACTGGTGTGCTCCTGAACTATCGGCCTTCATCTTTACCCTCTTCATTCGTTATGAATCCTTGGTTTTTCTAAAAGTCCATGGGAGAACTTTGTCATTATCTGAGCCTTTTATACTATTCCGCAAGAGAATAATCGACGATCATATCCTGAATGCGCACTAATGAATGAACCAGACTATCCCACTGCCAACCCCATGCCTCAATTGCCTCATAAACTGGTATAGACGACTTTCCTTCCGTGTGAAAATTAAGTATGAATGTGATATCTTTAAAAGTCACCTCATGTAGCCATATGAAATTCCCCAACCATGACGGATCTTGGTGCTTCAATCATTAGGGGATAAAACACAATCTAAATACACAATAAAAATATTTGATAAATATAGGATGAACAAATGATAGGTGAATCAAAAATGACATAATGTCTTGGTCTATCATGCATGTACACAAACTAGCATATTACTCACACAAAAAGGTAACACACCTTGGAGGATCTACATATGACCCAACTAAAAAAACAAACACATGTCATACAACAAACATGTGACTCAGGAATTGATGTAGTTCTCGAATTGAGAAAAGTCTTTGATAAATCTCTGATAATATCCGGGCAGCCCTAAGAAGCTTCTCACCCCAGAGGCATTCTTAAGTCTCTCCAAACTAATCACAACTTCCACTTTCGGCGGATCCACTGCTACACCTCCTTGAGATATGACATGACCAAGGAACTCACTTTAGTCTTCAAGAACTCACACTTAAGTTTCTCAAAGAGTTATTTTTCCCGCAAAACTGATAAAACAATCTTTAAATGCTCCTTGTACTCTTGTGAAGTATAGGAATAAATCAGGATATGGTCTATAAAGATTATCACAAACTAATTCAGATAAGGTTGAAATATATGGTTCATGTCATCCATAAAGATGTTAGAAGCATTAGTTACTTCGAATGGAATTACAAGGAATTTGTAATGACCATATCGAGTCCTAAATGCGGTCTTCAGTATGTCAGAATTTTTCACTCGGATTTGATGGTAACCCAACCGTAAATCAATCTTTAAGAACAACAGGATCCTTTCAACTGATTGTGTAGGCCATCGATCCGAAGTAGGCACTTGTTCTTGACGGTAACTTTGTTCAATAAACGTTAGTCAATGCATAAGCACATCCCACCATACTTCTTCTTCACCAACAAGACCGTAGCTCCCCGCAGAGAGACACTCAGATGGATGGAATGCTTATCTTAACAAATCTTCCAATTGACTCTTCAATTATCTAAGCTCGATCAGCGACATATGGTACAGGGCAACGAAAATCAGAGTCATTCTCGGAACCAGATCAATGGAGAATTCCACTTTGCTTTTAGGAGCTAGAGAAGTGACGTCCTCAGGGAATACTTCAATAAAATCAGAAATAACTGGAATTTGTAAGACATTCATCTTTTCACTCGAATCCACAGTGAGAATCAAGATGAAGACTTTTTCTTGCTCGAACAAACAATTTGCCATGTTAATCTTACCTTCCAAAAGAGTGGTCACTACATCCTCTAAAGTAGCTTCATCGGTCAGAATAAAGATAGCATTTTCCTTACATCCGATGTACACAGAGTTGGGAGAGAGAAAATTCATTCCATAAACCACAACAATCTTCTTGAACGATAAACATATTAAATAAATCAGAAAGATGCGACCATTCATCGACATTGGAAAATTTTCACAAATCCATTAGGTCCCTGCGCTACTATCTGTAGCGGTGGTTACTATGATCTGAGATGAAAATAAAATAGCTTATAGTCCAAGGATTTGCACATACTTAGTTGAAATAAATGAATGAGGTACTCCACAATCAAACAAAACGAATAGGGGCTGATTATGCCAGTAACAAGTACTGACAATCAATTCACTGTTACCCTTGGCCTTTTTAGCATCCAAGGTGTACACCTGACCGACTCTCTTTCCCGCGAATTCCTGAACTTTATGATTTGGACAATCCCTTTCCATCTAACCTTCTTCTTGGAATTTATAGCACCAAAATACTCCTATTTGACATCTCCCAAAATGAGGCCTCTTGCATGATAAACACTATATAGATTGAATTGACCTCATGCCCTGCACTTGCTTTCCCTTTGATGTAGAATTCTTGGGCTTCAATTGACTGCTAGCTCTACCATGCTCTTTATGGCCTTGCCTCGCGTGGTATATTTTAACCCAAATTTTCTTCAAGTTGTTCTCGACAACATAACATTGTCGTATTAGCTCGACATAGGTGTTGAAATGTTTCTAAGCCACACTGAACATAAATTGATTTATCTTCCATCGTTCATCTGATGCATTGGAATAAGCAGCCATATCCTCGAACTTTTCGGCATACTCCGTTCTGGAGTTGTTGAATCTCGAACTCCTTTTGAGTCCTCAAGCTTTCCTAAAAGTATTCATCCAAGAACACAACCTTGAAGTGTTCCCAGTTGTAAGACCCAAATTTTGACCCCTAAGATCCCTCATGCCATCTCATAGCTTTGCATTGGCATTGGGATCACACCTTGGTATCCTTCTCACCTATCATTCATTGGGTTTGCATTGGGAGAGGTCACCATACTTTATTTTCCTTTGCTTACTAACCAAAATACAAAAATATGTCTTGTATAGCTTTGTTTCTTTTGTAGGTAGTGTGTGTGTCCATTTGTGCCTCACCAAGCTCACAACTAGGGTTTGAGACCCTCAATGCAAGAGATCAAGCAAGCAAAGGTCCATATTAGTTCTAAGAATCATATATGGATTCCCATGTGCTTTCTTTGTCATTTTGATCAAGAAGTCATCAAGAGTTTGAAGCTTGTTTGTCAACGAAGCCCTAATTCATTTAGGTATCTTGTGTGCCTTCCTCAGCAAGTTTCCTCAATATTTGGTCAAATATATCAAGGGATACTTAATTTTTATATCATCTTAATAATATATGATCCTCCATGAGCCCCAAAGAGAAAAGTAACTTCAAATGTGCAATTTGATTCTAGGAAGTTGACCAGAAAAGTCAACTAGTCAAATCTAGGGTTTCCTAGACCCTACCTCCTACAATTTGTGTCATATGAAAATGATTCATAGAGAAAAGTTACTCTTTATGACATTAAAAACAACTTTCATGTTTATATTAAGAGCTAATTTTGCTTGGAAAGTCATTTTTCACGGTGAAAGATTATATGTCATTTTGTCTGTGCCCTAGATAGAAGGTCAACTTCTAAGAACCATAACTTCCTAAATTTTTATGATATGAATATGATCCAAGTATCATGATCAATTTCAAGATGTTTTCTTCAAATTTTCTTCTTCGATAAAGGTCAAATTCTACTTACAAGGTCATGTGCCATGAGGAAACATTATAGGTCCATTTTGGTCCTCATCATTGAACAAGCAATTTGCCTCAACTTCTAAAATCCATAACTCTATCATCCAAACTCCAAATGGTTTCAAATTGGTGATAAAATTCAATATAATTGAAAGGTATACAACTTTGTAAAAGGAACCAAGTTTATTTGAAGCTCACGTCAAAAGTTATTCAAGGTGGAAAGAGGGTACATTTGACTTATAATTTAGAAACTTTTTAAAGTATGTTTGATACCTCCCTATTCAAGGTCATAATTCTCAATGTTCCAAGCTTCAAATTAAAAAGGTCACAACATCAAAGCTGTTCCTCATGGAGAGGGCTTTCCAAAAAGTCTAAGATCACATCATTTGGACAAGAATTGGGGACTTGTGCATGAGTTCTTTCATTGTCTTAATTTGGCAAGTATCAAACTTCAAGCATGGTACAAGTTTGCATGGCCTCACGTGATGACCTCAGTAGCATTTTTGGCACGAATTTGAGTGGATTACAATCATCATTTGGGCTTGAACATGCGCCCATGCACCCATGCACCATGAATTACTATTTTTGGTTCAAATTTGGAATGGTGTGGAAATCAAGTGCTTGGCCTATAAATTGAATTGCTTTGGCTCAGATTGAAAGAGGACCCTTGCCCAAGATTTTCCAGCCATTGTCATAGCCTCACTCTACAGAATACCTTGAAGATTTCTTCGAAATCGAGGTTTTGTTCAACTCAAGATTATGAACAAAAACACTAAGGATTCATTGCCATTTTCATTCCATTGGACTTCTGCAAGCAAGTGAAAGAGAAATCAAGTGGAATTGCATCAAGAATCAAGCTCCAAAGCTGCTTCCTGAAGGTGATTTTTCTCATTTTTTATCTCTTCGATTCTCCCTCAATTCTTAAGATCTGGACTCAATTTTGTGATGGCTGAAGTCCTACCAATGTAGGCAATGTTCCTAAGTTGTTTTGAGCTTGAATCGAAGCAACTCAAGTTGAGCACTTCGATTTTCATCTCCACTTTTCTAATTATAGAGTGAGAGATGGAATGAATGGAAGTGATATTCGTGATCCTTGCATTTTTTCTCTTTAAAATGGTATATGATCTGACAAGTCCGGCGGCCTTCACCGGAGAAGTGATGTTCTGGAAACTTTTGATTTGACCAGTCCGGTTCCCTTCATTAGAGAAGATGACCGGAGCTAGGACTTCGATGGTGTTGTGGCGTGTCCCTCACCCTCTGATCTTCGTTCCATGTTCTAATTTGGACCATTGCTTCTGATTACCACTTGTGTTACGCATTGACCGTGGTACATGATGGAGCGCGTGCTGGCAGCCATCAGATCTACCACCTCAATTAATGAGGGAGATCTGATGGCCCGTGTTTTTTCCTTTTATTTTATTTTTCTAAATTGATTTTTAAATAGGATTTTCTCCCAAAACTTATTATAATTTTATTTTTAATCCAAAAATTATGGGACCAACACCAAAAATTCACAAATATTTCCGTCTTCCCATTTTTGATTTAAAATTAATTTTTGAATTAAGTTTGACATTTTTGGTGAATTTTTTGATTTTTAAATTGTTTTAATTAGTCTTTAATTACTTCTGACTTTTCAAAAATGCCAAAAAAATTAGTCAATGGTCCTTTGGCCTTGCTTGACCTATTATAAATCCCTTGGCCATTTCTTTGTTGTTTTGAAGGGGTTTTAGGTTTTTGACCTTTTAAAATGTATTTTCTTCATTTTAAAAAATGTTTTAAAATAATTTAACTGATTTA
The DNA here is from genome assembly GCF_024323335.1 of Lathyrus oleraceus. NCBI lineage: Eukaryota > Viridiplantae > Streptophyta > Magnoliopsida > Fabales > Fabaceae > Lathyrus > Lathyrus oleraceus. Next base: position 68,680,407 of record NC_066581.1, on the reverse strand, counting down.
ATGTTTTGTTGAGCTTTTGTATTGACTTTATGTTGACTTCACTTCTGTTTGGCCTTGGTATTGGTTGAATTGGACCTTAACTTGGTCAATACCATTTGATTTAAAGGGTTGATGAAGTTTGAACTTCATCCCTTAAGATGAATGAATGGTATTGATCAAGTGAGGTTCATCCCTTGAACAATTTGGGATCCTTTCTATCTCATATCTCCTTCTTCACTCACTTCTTCCCCTATCCTCTCATGGCCAATGACTTCTCGTAGATCATGTGCTAGTTTATTCATCAATAGCCTTGTGTCAGATGAATCAACATGAGCTTGATTGAGATAGGTCCATCCCCTCTTATTTTTTGTATGTGGTATGCTTTAGGAGTTTGGTCTTGGATACCTTATCTCTAGCATGCATCAGATAGTTGTGACTTCAAATAGTTGTGACTTCTACATAAGCATGAAGTAAGTGAGATTATAAGTCCACAAACCTCTACATAAACCCTAAACTTCATTAACACCAATATTATTATTGACCGGCCTCAGATAGTTGTGACTTCTACATAAGTCCAATTACGGTTGCTTAACATAGCGCTAAATTTGTCCCAAAGGCAATAACATTTTTGTAAGTGAGATTGTAAGTCTCCTATTCCTCATGGTATTGTGTGAAAATTTTGCTCCTTTTTCATTTATGAGAGCTAGTGACATACTTGTTAATTTTATCCAAGTTGGAGCCCTTATCATAAATGATGTATATGTTCATATTTTCATGCTTGTGAGTGGATGGTTGAGTATTCTCCAAAAAGGGACTAAAACATATTTTCTTCTTCCACTAACATTCACTAACGTCTCATTATACTGACTTTATTTTAATGTCATTTACTTCATGATTTTATTTCTTGTTATTTACTTTATGCTTTTATTTTAGTATCTCATATCATATTTGATCTTTGCCCACTTGAGCCTATGTTTATGTTTCAGTTATTTTCACTTTGCTCACTTGAGCCATTACTTTTTGTGCTTGTGCTCTTGTTTGTTTGTGGTCCTAGGACCTTAAAATACTTAACAAAAAACAAAAATACTAAAAAAACATTGGTGGACTGTTGGACCTCTGTCTGTGACTTGATCTGGACCTGTGGACTTAGGCAACATCCCTGAGCTATGGAAGAAACTTGACCAATGCCATTAATTTGAAACCAAAAACATGGCCAATGCCATTCATCTGATACAAGTTTGAGAGACTCCATTGGGTTTATCTGACATACTCTTTCTCTTTGTCCAAATTGTTATTTTGATCTTATTGTTATTATTTGATGTTTCCTCTTTAAGTATGTTTCAAAGGATTTTCCATCTGATACATCTAAAGGACATTGAAGATTGCTTGCTTTGGAGTGCTAGCTTGGATGTTTGGTTATCTTTATTTGATACCATTGAGTTTCTTATTATTGCTTGAATGATTATGGCTTTGTTGCTTGCTTAACAATCCAAAGGAAATGGATTTTTATCTGACACTATTGTCTTGTGGATGCTTCCCATGGGTTAGATATTTTCAACTCTAAACTTTTAATCTTGTATAGGATAGTCCCTTCATCTCCTCCTTCTTCTTCAATTTCAAAATCTCCTCCTCATTTTCAAAAAACTTCTTTGCTTGTTGTTTTTCAACTTAGAATTGCTTTAGTGAGTAGAAACCTTGGCCTTATGCCATTGATTTTCAAACTATTTTCTTAATCAAATTGTAAAAAGACTTAATCATATTGACTTTATTTTCAAAAAGACCAAAAAGAACTAACAACCTCATCTAATCATTTTGGCCATTTGGTGCCTTTTTCCTTTTAACCTTTCAAAAAGAAAGTATTTAGATTTGATTTACCCTTGGTTGAAATGTAATTCTCCCATTCCATGATATGTTGAGTGTAAGACTTTCCATTTATTAGGAGTTAGTGGCATACTTGTTGATTTAATCCAAGTTGGAGCCCTCCCTCTTAAATGTTGTAAAGCCCTCATTATCGATACATGTTTGGTTGAGTATTCTCCCATTGATAACAAAAGATATTTAAGCTTTTGTTAAAATCAATCCATCCATCTTTAAATTTTTTACCATGAACTACGGGATTTTGATCCCTCATTTATGTTGGTACATAGGCATAAGACCAAAAGTCTTACCATACACACAAATGTAAATAATGAATTCTTTTCTCATCCTCTCATTCTATTTTTAAAAACAAACATCTTTTTCAACCAAAACACTTACACACAAAAAGGGTTCCCTAGGAGTACCTAGGACACTTTGGGTGCTAATACCTTCCCTTTGTGTAACCAACCCCCTTACTTGTAATCTCTGACATTTTATTTGTTTTGATTTGAAAACTTCTTATCTTTGGGTTTTGTTCGTAGTTTCTCCCTTTTACTTTGGAAATAATAAAATCACGGTGGCGACTCTGGTTTTATTGACGTTGAGTTAACTAATAGCTCAATGGTCATGAATTTACCGCTACAGAAGAAAAGTGGCGACTCTGCTGGGGAGTAGTCCCAAGTGGGTTTAGCCTACTTTTTGTGTGTATTATATTTGTTGGCTTTGCTGGAGTTATTCCTGAAAGAGTTGACTTGAGATTCCCCACTCAGTGGATACACCTTTGGAGTTACTGATGTCACACGAGTAAGCCGTGGATAGGCATTACTTTCTCTGACCTAGGAGTCCGAGAAGTTGAGGACCATAGAACATTTAACCCAACTTGGCCTATTTAGGACGTAGTGCAGAGATTGTTCAAGTGTAAACTTGATAACAGTTGTTACACGATACTATACAATGCAAAAAATTTAATTTGATCATTGGAGCAAAGGAAATGGTGGATTGGATCACAAGTTATGGCCTTGAAAAGTTGAGTACTTGAACATGGTTCTTAGGGACTTGGTAAAAATTCCAAATTCTCCATTTTTGCCCCTTTTGCAAGTAACCTTGATTTTCTTGATTAAACTTGATCAAATGACTTCATTGATCATATTTTCATGATCCTTGACTTGAGAGGTCCATAGTTGACCAAAAAGCTTAAAAGTCAAACTTTGATTTTAGGCATCTATTGACTTTTCATCAGTTGTGTTCAAAACTTTCATCTGTTCATGAACCTAACTTCTTGAGCCATTTGAATTATATGAGTGGGTTATGAGGACAAATTTGAGGACCTTGGATCATGCCTAAAACCACAGGATCATGCTTTGGTCAAAGAGTCAACATTAAGCTGATTTTGACCAAAACCCTAATTTGAGTACCAGATGAATCGTGGCTTGATGAACTTGAATTAAGGTGAGTACAAACTTTGATTGTTGATGGAGGGAGACTCTTGATCACCTTGAGATATTTATGATCACACTAAGCCTTGATTGACCCATCCCTTGAACTTCTTGATACCAAAACCCTAACTTACAAACAAAATAAAGCAAGACATATATTTTTGTATTTTTGTGGGGTTAGCAAAGCATAAGGATATACACAAAAGTATTGGATGACCTTGATGTTATGCAAATGATACAAATGATAAGGGATCTTAGGGGTGAAAATTCGGGTATTACAAATACGCAGTATCATTCCTTTCTCATCCAACAATGGACAACTGCTTAAATGAGCTTTCCCTATTTTGCCTTCCAACGGTCTTATGCTTATGCTATATAAGTAAGACTTGGAGACTTGAAGAAAAACGTCGGTGACATAATATTTTAACAAGTCTATTTCTTTGTGAAAATCTATCATTCTTTTGTACATAGTTTTTCTCTATAAGTGTTTGTTATTCAAATGTGTAAAATCTTCTTGTATATAAGCATCTTGTAACACACAAAATATTATTCAAACAGTTTGTTTGATTCCTTAAGGAGGTCATCCTTAAGAAGACAAAGAAGGTTGTTATTTGTGAGTCCTTAAAGAGACTAGGGTATAGTTGGATCCTTGAGAAGACAAAGATGATTATTTTTTATGTTTGTTGTAACCTATTGATTATAGTGGATTAAGTCCTTGTGTATAAGGAAAAATCACCTTGGCGGATGGACTGAATTAACTTTGAGTTTCAAGCGAACTAAGATAAAAATACTTGTGTTTTTATCTCTTTGTTATTAACTTGTTGGTGATGTTCTTGTTTTAGAAAAAACTTTTGCTTGTAAAACCCAATTCAAACCCCTATTTCTTGTGTTTTTCACACCTTCAAATAAAATGTATGAGAGGAAGGGAAAGTGATAGGTAGAATGGTATTTTGTCCTTTAGTGGATAATTGATCGTTTTTCCCTTATCATTATCTCATTTTCCCGAAAACACCATTTATCAAGTTTTTCGAATTGTCGTCATTTATCAATTAGTAAGGATTAAGAGAATTCAGTAAGAACTAGTCTCACCTTAGCTTACTAATTACTCAATTTGTCTAAACATACAAAGAATATAGCATTTAAAGGAATATGGGATATTTCAGGTTTGACAAAAAAAATTATCTTAAAGTGGCTTGAAAAGACTAAGATTTTTATACAAACATTGTCTCGGCGTGTATAGCAAATAGAACCAACAAAAATATCACAATTCTAGAAAATAAGTTGTTGCTTAGATGCATTCAATTAACAAGAAAAAAAGTGAAATCTTATAGCTCAAGCCTTACTTGTGTAGGTAAGGTTTTTGGAAGTTGAGTATACATCAGTTAGATATCATTCTTCACCGTTGTCTATAAATCTCCATTTGAAACTTCCATAACAACTGAGTTCTTTTTATTTTATCTGGTGCATGGATTCATTTTTTTGCTCTTGTGGTATCATTGAAAAATATATATTTTTTTTACACTGAACAAATATTAGAATGAAAAGTGGTAAATTAATTTCAAGAAAATAATACAAATTAATAATAATAAATAGGCAAACTAGCAAATTAAATCATACAAATCCGTGAGTTGCCTATAACACAGTGCTTCTTTAAAGTCATTAGCTTAACTGTTTTATTTTATAATCAGGTGATTCCTTTAAATTGGTTAGGTAATTGCTAATGATAGCGAGTTGCATTAGTTGTTTTCCTAAGAAGAAATGTTTTAAATGTGTAGACATCACTGGTAATACAAGAGAGATCCTAATATATGAAGTCTTTCCTCCTTTGTGTGGTTTACAATTAGCCATATAAGTAAGTTATGACCTTTTATTCGCAGGAAACAAATGCTAATCTGAGATCTCCTAATCTACATTCTTCTCTTTTTTTTAGTAACTTCAGAGTTCTCCAACTTTAAAAGATAATTATCTATCCTATTTTTAACTCCCTTATTTTCTTTTATTTCCAAATCAAATTCTTGCAATAAAAGTATCCATTCAAGTAATTAAGGCTTAGAATCCCTCTTTGTGAGTAAATACTTAAGCGTTAAATGATTTGTAAACACAACAACTTTAGGACGAACTAAGTAAGAGTGAAACTTTTCCAAAGCAAATAATATCTCTAACAACTCATTTTTAGTAGTTAAATAAATTATTTGATTTCTATTAAGGATTTTTCTAGTGTATTATATATAGAATGGATTTTTTTCGTTGGCCTACCACCACTCTTACCATATAATCAGTTGCATCACACATAAGCTCAAAGGTTAATTACCAATAAAGAGCAATGTTTATGAGCGTAGTGAGCCAGATTTCTTTAATGAAAATAATAATTAAAACATTCATTATCAAAGCAAATATCAAATTAAAACGATCATTTAGGCAACAACCACACTTAAATGATCAAGGTCTTTGTTGAGTTTATGTTTCCACACAAGCCGCCCAAGTCAGTCATATGAGTTCCTTGCCATAAGAAGTAACTTCTAAAGCAAGCATCAATCCATATGAGCTATACTTCATATCATAAACCCTGCAAATACACGAAACATTTCCTCCACATCCACTTCATATCTCTAATAATATAGTTCTCATAATATTCCTTTTCTCAAACAAAATTATTATTCCACACACTTCAAAGTCCATATTTGGTCCTAATTAGCCTATTGCATACAATTTTCAAACACACAACGAACAATAACAAAGCACAAAAATCTTCATAATACAAGCACTTGCAATATGAATATGCAGACTAGCAAAGTAAGATGAGGCAATCAAATTATGTAGCAAATCATTGACATGTAAGGCCAAGGAGTAAGGGTAAAAACATGGTGCTACTTGGACCAAGTTTTTTAAATGAGGAGCGAAGGTAAAAATGCAAAAATTGCATCAGTAAAAATCAAGTTTCATTGGACCACCCAAGACTTCTAGAAGTTTAAGTCTCACCACAGACAAGTTTTTCCCAAATTCCTACTTTACCTTAATCATTTCTTTTATGATTGAGCAAAAGGGTCCCCAATAAGTCTGGTAAAATATCTGATCACTAATGGATTAGAATTCCCTATAGAATCCAGCTCATTAAAATAAAAAAGCTCACATGTGTAGAATCGTTTCACTCATTTGAGTGCTTCTAAAATATCTCCTATTAATAGAAGATCACTTTCACCAATCAAAGGAGGAAGCGATACCTACTGAAACTCTGCTCAAATTATTCCCCATACATTCACACAAAGCTCGTGACCTAAGATTCACTGAGTCTCATACTGAGACTCACCTGAATCGAGTTATTTTCCCCCATTAGCATTAACCAGCAGTGGAGAAGAAGCAAAGACAGTTTTTGGAAGGACAAAGGATAGACAAACCACAATACCTGAGCACTTGCACGTTGCCAGAGTTTGAACGCGGTCACCGGAGATCACCTTAATCTGGTTAGGTAACCATTCTTCTCCTTTCTCTGATGTCTTGATACTGTTGTGAAGGTTTTTTCCCCCTGATTGATTCCCCTATGATTATTTCTTTGATTGTTCTTCCTTTGCTATTTAATTTCTAGGGTTGTGAGATTTGGACTTATTTTATGAAAATACGCTTTTTTTGTTGTGTTTTGATGGTTGAACCCTCCCCAACGATGATCAGGTTCTTCGTCATACTTGATCTCCTTTATGTTTGAGTTGAGTCAGGGATCACATGACCTTGTGAGAGTTGGTAATGGTGACGTCTTTGTGGGATTCGTGGTTTTATGTGTGATAGAGCAATAATGTGTAGCACTAGCTCTACTGGTCATTGCCTTCAATTGGATTTTCTATGGTGACCCAGGTTTGAGAACTCATGGAGGAAGATGATGAATTTCATTTTTGGACTTGTAGGGCCCCAGAAAGATAATCTTGTTAAGCTATGGAAAACAAGATGCATCTTCTTTTCAGTAGCCTAACAAATAAGAACTCATAATTAAGCGTGCTTGACTTGGAGTAGTATTTGGATGGATGAACTTCTGGGAAGTTTCCTGTAAAATGTGTGAGTGAGGGAAAAGCATGTTGAAAGACCCATGTTGGTTTGTGGGGTCAGGCGGTAATCCTAAAAGCGGTCTGGAGCGTTACAAATGGTATTAGAGTCAGACCTCTCCTAGTACGATGTGGTTCGGGGACGAACCAAACAGAAGTTGACATGCATGTAACACCAGAGACCGAAGAGGATGGAGAGTAGATGTAGCACTCGAGGCCGAATTCACATCGAAATGAGAGATATCCTGAGGTTGTGTAGATATGAGAGTGCATGGTTGAAGGAAGGGTTATATGGATTTATTGATACTATATATACCAATAAGATGCATCTTCTTTTTGGTAGCCTAACAAATAAGAACTCCAACCGGAATCTAGTGAGCATGTAACACCTTACGTCGAAGAAGGTGGATAATGAATGTAATGCTCAAGGCCGAAGAGGGAGGATAGTGGTCACCGAATTCACATCGAAATAAGAGGATCCCGAGGTTATGCATGAAGGAGAATAGTGATCCAAAACGCAATGGAATTAAAAAAATTCTCCTTTAGTGATCCTTACGAATGAGCATGATCAGTGATAGAATCATTACCTCTTGTGGCGATTGAAACCTTTGATGCAGATCTACGGAGTGATCACGAACGTTGAACGGTGACAACGCCTCTACTCAGTCCACACGAACAGATTCCTTCAATCTCAGTGCTAGCTGCTATGAATGAAGACTTTGAGTGTGTGTGTGTGTGTGTGTGAGAGAGAGAGAGAGAGAGAGAGAAACGAAATTACAATTACACGAATGCTTCTGCACAAGGGTTCTATTTATAGAACCACTTGTGTGGGCTGCAAGCTAAAAAGTCCACTTAAGTGTATGTGGCCATATCTTATGCCAAAATCACTTAAGCGTGTGGTACCTTACCATATTTCGTATTCTACTTAAGTACACCGTACCTTACGATGTTCTATAATTCACTTAAGTGCACCGTACCTTACGGTGTTCCTTAGTTACTCTATCTCTCATCAATCCGTCCTTTTGTGTGTGACCCTGTAGGTTTTCGCGGTATTGGAAATTATATTAAATCACGTATTTAACATAATAAATAGTGAGTGGTATCTAGCAACATATCACTGCTACCCAAGACACGAAAATGTCATGTGATCTGACAAATCCTTTTGTGATAATACTTATGTGTATAATTATCTTTTTACCCTTATGTCTATATTGAACACAAGGCATAGACCGTGTCATCCTTGTCCAGTTCAATATTGGGCTCATAAACATTTATCCCGTTACGCAGGATGAGAAAATTCCATCTAGGTCACTCATGTCCCTCAACATGTTTCGTGGAGTACCCATCAATGTCTTTATGGTCATCCAGTTACGGACAATGTTTGATCAGCAATAAGGCACTCGACTCTACATCTAGGGTCCATAGTGGTTTCAGGTCGAATGGTGGTATGCACCATTATCACCATGAGAATAACTTATGACACTTTGCATAACATTTTATATAGTATTCTCATAGCGGGTCAATCCAGTATAAATATTACTCTTAATATTCATACCTATGTTTAAGACTTGATAACTCCTTATCAATGATCCATGAGATGTGATCATCAGTCTATATACATAATAACCTTAATGCTTTAATGTTATCCCACTTCACAATAAAGCTCGACTACGGATACTTTAAGAATAATGTCTTTATGGACTAGCTATTCTAGAGACTTTATTAAACAAACATAATAAATAAAAAGCCTTTTATTATTAATAAATAATTCGATACAAGTATCAAAAGTATTGGCCTCTAGGGCTTACACCAACAGTGCAGAGATGAGACTACATGGTTGAAGGAAGACTTATAAGGATTTATTGGTATCACATATACCAATAAGATGCATCTTCTTTTCGGTAGCCTAACAAATAAGAACTCCATAGTTAAGCGTGTTTGACTTGAAGTAGTATTTGGATGAGTGACATTTTGGGAAGTTTCCCAGAAAGCGTGTTAGTGAGGATAAAACATGCTGAAAAGACCCGTGTTGGTTTGTGGGGTCAGTTGACACTGGGAAGAAGTAGCTAGGAAGTCGACGTAATTTGTTTTGTAGTGATATTAGGGTTAAATATGTTTGTGGTCCTATTAAATTTCTCAAAATATTTCCTTCAAAGAATGGTCATCCTAAAAGTTTTCATCCACACTTTTGGTCCATAATACTAAAATTGTCGTTAATTCAGTCGCCAAGTAATAAACTATCACTAAATTTATCGTTAATTTAGTAGTTAAGTAATAAACTATCGCTAAAATTGTCGCTAGTTTAGTCGATAAGTAATAAACCGTTGCTAATTCAGTCGCAAAGTTGTAAAAATTGTCGCTATGTTGCAGGAGGACCAAAAGTATGAAAAAAAATTTAGGATGACAATTCTTTGAAGGAAATATTTTGAGAGACTAAACAAAATTTGAGATATTTAGGAGGACCCCAAACATATTTAATTCATGATATTATAACACTTTTGTATTATATGTATATGATTTATTCGCTTAACATCGTTAAAAGAAGTCAAATAAAATGTTTTTCAAACATTTCATTATTGTCTATCGGACTTCTTAAATTTTTGGAATTTTTGGTGCAGATCAAACTTTTCATTTCAAAAAATCTGCTAGGTTTATTTTGTTTTCGGGGTTTTCCAAATTTTTGGCAGCTACTTTTCGGATTTTTTAAAAATTTGATTATTCTTCATAATTTTTTTATCAGCATTTTTGCATTCTTTTGCAAAATATACGGTAATTTTGTAATAAATCCGATAACTCTACTTTAAAACGGAAAATTATACGAATTATTCGATAACTGCATGAAAAATATAAAATTTTATAAAACTTTTTAAAAATCTGGTAATTTATAGCAAGGGAAAATCGTAATCACAACTGCGTGTCAGATACAATTTGGGGGTGGCATGAAGATTCCTCCTAGGGGTGGCAAAATGTGGCGCCCACCCCGCCCTGTCCAATCCTGCCTTGCCTTAAGCCTGCTAAAAAATAGGCGGGGCGAGTAAGCTCGCCAATTAAAATTTATCTTAAAAATCTAATTCGCCCCACAAAGTGATAGATTGGCGGGAGGCGGATTTACTCGCCTATTTTTTTATTTTCAATTTTTTAATAGATTAGTAGGGATTTTTTTCATTTCAATTATATTTTTTACTTCTTTTTTAGAACGATTACTTATAAATACTTTTTAAACAAATTTTATTTAAAAAAACATTATATATATTTATAAGTAAATATATAAAATAAAACTATCAAAAATTAAAATTGCTAGAAATATTTAAATTGATAATTAAAAATCTAAAATCATTCCAATCCAAATAAATATTAACCTTCAACCAATCAAACTAAATATTTTTGATATTTTTGATAACTAGACTAACTACCTACCCATTTTTTAACGAATTTAAGGAGGAATAAATTGAATGGGTAGACCCGACACAAATCCTCAATCTCATTAGTCATTTTTTTTTTGTCCCATTACATCCACTAAAAAAAAACTAGTTATAATTTACTGTGCGCATTACGCACCAGGACTCCGGAAGCTCCACCAATGGCGACTCTAACTCCAATTTGTTCCATAACAACGAAACTGAGTAACCAACAAAAACAACACAATCACCACTCCAATAATCTCAATTTCACAAATCGAAATCATAACTCAAGAAATTCAAACAAAGTAATCCGATTAGCCTCCGCCGCCAACCAGAGCCAATCTTCCCCGGGATTATACTCCGCCAAGATCTTCGACCTCACCGCTTCAAACGTCGACCTCGTTCTAGAAGACGTTCGCCCTTACCTCATCTCCGACGGAGGAAACGTCGATGTCGTATCCGTTGAAAACGGCGTCGTTTCTCTTAAGCTACAAGGAGCTTGCGAAAGCTGTCCTAGCTCAACCACAACGATGAAGATGGGAATCGAACGCGTTCTCAAGGAAAAATTCGGAGATTCCATTAAAGATATCGTTCAGGTTTTCGATGATGATCAATCAAAGGAAACAACCGTTGAGGTCATTAATTTTCCTTTTTTCTTTGCATTATAATGTAATTGGATATGAATTATGATTTGTTATGGTTTGGTTGTGGATTTTAGGCGGTGAATAATCATCTAGAGATATTGAGACCGGCGATAAAGAATTACGGCGGTAGTGTGGAGGTGTTATCGGTGGAAGGTGGTGATTGTGTTGTGGAGTATGTTGGACCTGAGTCCATTGGTTCAGGAGTTAAAGCTGCAATCAAAGAGAAGTTTCCAGATATTCTCAATGTTACATTCTCCACCTAGGCTTCAATTCAATGCAATGCGTTCTCATTCTTCATTGCAATTTTGTACTTTTTACTCTTCACATAGCACTGTGACACTGTCTTTGTAAACTAGTTAAATTAAACTTACACATGTATCATGTAATGTAAGCAGTTACACCTAAGTTACCACTGTCTTTATGTTAAGTTTGTTATATAAGCAGTCCTCAGGTTTTCTTTATTTCAAAGGGCATATCAAAATCAGAAAATGATTCACTCATGCTGGATATAGGCTGCAAAATGCACAATTTCAACTTCACCCTTCAAAACAAGATAAGCAATTCAAAATGCACAATTTCAACTTCACCCAAAACAGAAACTCAATAACTATCCTCCACATACTTTCAACAGCCTATGATGTATCCTCATGCATTATCAACCTGTTGCCTAATCCACCCAAACCACTGCATGAGTGGCAGCTAGTGCTCTGTTGAAAAGCTATGCTAAACAATTTCATAACCTCGTTGAGTCATACTCCTAGAATCTGTTACATCCAAACTATTTGTTGCTGACATAGTAACCAGACAATCTCTTTGGTTGAGCGGTGTTCCTCTTGGGCGTCATACTCTCTCCTGGATCAAACACAGTAACTGGTGGGTTTGTTAATGGGCCAGCTGAGGTCTCTCAAACAGGCAGACTCATCATAAGACCATTCATTGAACTTGGAAAAACAAATGCTGTAACTAGTATCCAGTAATAATTGCACAAGTTACAACTGCTATAAAACATAGATCAAAGCATTATAATTATTGGTTGATTAACTTCAGTTGGAAACAAGACAAAAGTCAAATTTAGAACTTATAGCCTGAAACAAATGAAGTAGCCGCAACTGCTAAAACATGGATCAACTACGAAATAATGTGAATCCTGAATAGAACATTACGGAGGAAGTTGATCCATGTAGTCGACCCAATTAGTGGGATAAGACTTGGTTGTAGTTGTTGGTATATGTAAATATAAGAAAAGAAAAAATTACCCTATAACATTTCTCTGGTGGTTTTATCAGTAACTACATAGTAATTACATATAGTATACACAAGGTTTCCAATTGCTTTACACATGTAGGCTAATCAATACCATATATAGGAGCTTTTTTAAAGTGATTTGCGGTAGCCAAAATCAACCCTACCTTTGTCTGCGAATTCAATCCAATTGTCTGAATTGCACATAAGTTTTCACTCAGCCCAACTAATTGCCTTTTGCTTTCTAATTCCTCTCTCTTTCATTGCGTCCCTCAATTTATTCACACTGCTCCATATTCCTTTCTCACCTTGGATCTTCGAAAGCATTGAGTAAGAAATAGGATGGTTGCTCTCCAGTCTTCGAATCCTCTCAGCAGCGTACTCTCCAAGTTCCAAATTTGAATGCATGCCACAAGCTGCAAGTAATGCACCCCACAACACCACATCAGGCTCAAATGGCATATTCTTGATTAATTTTTCTGCTTCGTCAAATTTCCCTGCTCTTCCATATAGGTCCACCATGCAACTATAATGCTCCATCTCTGCTCGCATTCCATACGTGGTCAGCATATCAGCGAAGTGCTTTTCGCCCTCTTCAACAAGACCAGCATGCACGCACGCTGACAACACGTTCACAAATGTAACTTCATCAGGCATTCCGCCAAAAGTTTTCATCCTATCAAACTCCTCCAGTGCTCGTGCAGCTAGCCCATGACTTGCGTAACCTCCAATTATTGCATTCCATGATACTAAATTCTTATCCTTAATGGACTCAAAAACACAAAATGCTGCATCCATATCCCCACATTTTGCATACATATCAACCAGAGAGGTCAACCAAATAACATCATTTCGTATCCCAGACTTGATGATACACAGGTGAACCTGCAGCCCCATAAGAAGAGAGGAACAACCTGCACATGCATCCAACACACTTGAAAATGTGAAATGATTGGGACGAATTTCAGTCTTAAACATAAGAACAAAAAGATTCAACGCATCCATAAATCTCTTGTTTTGTACATACCCACTAATCATTACCGTCCAAGAAACCACATTTCTCTCACGCATTTCGTCAAAAACAGACCGAGCTTTGTTAACTTGCTTGTTCTTGACATAACCATTAACCAAAGTAGTCCAAGAAATTATATTTCTTAGAGGCATTAGATCAAACATTGTCTGAGCATCAACCGTTCTTCCCAATTCCATATAACTAGAAACCAAAGCATTCCAAGATGTAACATCTTTCACCAATATATCATCAAACGCTTTACTCAAAGCTTCTTCCTCTCTTAAACCCGCATAAGCTCTAATCAAAGAAGACCCAACAAACACATTCAAGTTAAGTGCCAAATGAAAAGCAATAGCATGAACTTGATTAACCAAAACATCCAACTCGGTACTAACAACCGCTCTGAGCAATGTGGAGACAGTGTAGTCATTGAGCACTACACCAGCTCTTCCCATTTGCAAGAAACAGTTGTACAGTCCCTCTGAGTTTCTGGTTCTATGAAAACCAGATAGCATGATGTTCCACGAAACTGCGTCTTTGAGAGGCATTTTATCAAACAGGTTATGTGCAATTCCGATTTGATTGTGTTGCACATACGCAGTCATAATCATGTTCCAAGAAACAATGTTGCAGGATAAAGGATTCTCATCCAACAATTTGTGAGCTTGTTTTACGTTGTTGTCGTCAATGTGAGCATTAATCATGTAGTTCAAGTGTGGTGTTGTAATAGTACACATATTGCGGGAACATGGTGCTTGCAGCCACAAGTTCTTGAGGACACGCATTCTAAGAACAAATTACTTTAAAGACATTGTAATTGTATGCATCATAGCATTGGAATGGTAGGCAGAGTAGAGTAATTTCGACAAAGGGTGTATTCAAATAATTTTAAGTTCTTGAAAATTTACTATTTTTTAAGTTTATTTTTACAAAGTTAAATCTTTTTAAATTTTGGTTCCTTCATTCATTTTAGTTTATATTTATATTAGTTTTTACCACAAATAAATAAAAATAGAAAACCATAATAATAATTAAAATAGAACAACAATTTTGTCCTAGAAATCAAACATTTTTTGATAAAGATATAAATTACGGGTGGAAAAATGAATAAATTGGATGGATTTGAATTAGAAGCTAATAAATGTGTTTTGAACTAGTCAGCAGCCCACAAGATCGGTCCAATCTCTTCAAAATGCCCAATGTTTGTACAAGTGGACCTCCCTCACCTATAAAACATGTGCATGTCTTCCTTTCACTATAAGTCGTCCAACATTCAACGGTCACCCGCACTCCACATTATAAAATTCAAAGTTTGTTACAACGGTCTCTCAAACATAAGTGTGATCGTAAGTCACATGTCATCACACCCGTCATCCTTGAAATTGCTCCAAGGATAACCATGTGTAATTAGGATATTTTGTTATTTGTCTTTCATGTCTATTATATTGCAGATGAGTCCTAAACAATAAATTTGCACTTGCACATCTTTTAAAAATATATTTTGCATGTATAAAACATTTATTTTACCTAAGCCAACGCAGTTGACTTGAATTAAAAGAATGTATGATTCGAATCTGCGGATTTATGTGTTATGCAAGTATAATTGTCATTTGACTTTGATGATGAAAAATGTCAAGCGATTTAAAAGATGTTAACTCCATAAGTCAAACAACTTTTGATTTTAATGAGTCAAGAAGTTCTTGGTGAAAATTGTCAAAGGGAGAGTTGAATTATGGTTTTGTTTTATTCAAACCATGAAGGTTATTTCCTCTAGATTTCTAATTCGGGAAACATGATTTGAATCATGGATCAGTGTGATTCAAATAACAATACTCGAATCATGATTTGAATCATGGCTCAAAATTTATGTTTTTTGCTTACTTGATTTGATTTATCTTCTTACTTGATTTAAATCAATCTTATGGTTTTGACTCGAATCATAAGGTCTTTTTTACATTGTGTATGTGCCTTTTTTTCTAACACATATAAATGCATTTTGCTTTCATTATTTTCATAAAAAAAAATATTTTCTAAAAAATTCATTTCTTCCTCAAATATTAAAACTTCATCTTGTTCTAGAATGGTACTCGACTCAGAAAGAGTGTTAGTTTTTTTATGAGGAGCTCATTAGACTGTTAATGTTTGATTGAATGTTTCTAGCAAGAAAATCTAATTTGGAACTCTGGTAGTGAAATATCGAAGAAGGAAAAAAAGTTCTTTTCAAAAGGTTTTGGAGTTTTTTGTATTCATCTTCACTCAAAGATTTTGTTTCAAGTGATTTTTGGTAGAACTTAAAGGATTTATATTGAAAGGGAACTTGAAGATCTTGAAAAAATGTGTATGCCTCTTAAAAGGTGTTTTCTATGATGAAGTCGACCAAATATTTGCTTTTAGCTCTTTCTAAGGTTCGTAGGATATGTCAAACTTATAGAGCTCACTTCCTCATTCTTCTCTCTATATCTGATTTAAAGAGTATTTATCATATGGCGTACTTCATCCTTACGACAATGCGGTGTGCCAAGAAATAGTTTCTTAATATACTTGTCGTCATTACAAAGGTCGCATCAATTTACTTCACATTGTGATAGTGTGTTTCCGGTCCATACAACAGCTACACGGTGAAATACACCAAATCTTGGAAGGACGTGTCTTCCTGAACTAGATAAACCCTCATGGATTCCTATGATACAAACAAATAGATGAAAAATGTATCTTCATCTTTGAGACGAACTGGAACAAGTGATTGTGATAGTACCTCTTTCAACCTTGTAAAAGTTGTTTCAAATTCGCGGTCCACTCAAATGTGGTATCCTTCCTCATTAATTTATAAAATGGTGTGGCGTAAATGGGATGACCTATAGATAAAATTCGACACAGCTACCAATATATGTCGTTTAGTTGTTGAATTCCTTTCTTAGTTTTTAGGATCGTCATGTTGACCACAACCTAACGTGTATTAAGATTAACTTCAATTCCTATCTCTAGGAGATAGTATTGCAGAAAATTTTTGTTCCTAACCTAAATATTCATTTGTCCAACTTTAGGCACGTAGATCTATGTGGTGTGCAAGTATAATTGACAGTTGATTTTGATGGTGACAACTCTCAAAGGAGGAGTTGATTGCAAGTGTTCAATAGTTCCTGATTATGGAATTTGATAAAGAAGAAGATATCTCAAGCCTCGTCATTTAGATGATTCAAGTTCCATTTGAAGTGCTTAGAAAATTTTGAATTGAGCAAAGAAACTTGAAGTCTCAAAGTTGTGAAAGTGAGAAAGCTCTCCTAGTCCTACGTTTAGAGCTTTAGAGTAATCATTTTATTGTAAAAAGGACAAGACACATACACGCACGCACACGCACACACACACACGCACACTCTTTTCAAATCTCTTCTATTTTTGTTAAACTTCTTAAAACCAATCCAAGCAGGTATGAAATCGATTAAGAAGTTTTTTTAATCAATTACGAAATTCAACTCATTGCCTAATTGATTAAGACATTTGTTTTAATTAAATAAAAAATAAATGCATTAGAATCGATTATAAAATTTATTAACCAATTAAAGTATATATTATTTTAGGGTTTCCTTCTATGGATTAGGATTGCCATTTTTTAGGCAGCTTAGTCGATTGAAAGGATGATTTAATCGATTAAATCAATTATTTTTTCCATGGATTATTTCTTTTTCTAAACAAAAAACTTTTTCTATATAAAGGAGGTTTATCCTCATTTCATTTCACACCATATTTATGAATAGAAACATATTCTGTTATTTTTTACTCTCTTTGTAAAAGTCTTTTACACTAGAGTTGTTGTAGTGCTGAAAGACGAACAAGTCCTTTTTAGAGTTGAGTTGTACTGATGATGTGCTTAATATATTTTATTAAAGAGTTTGATCCTCTTCGAAAATATATTTGTAAAGTATTTGAAGGTTGCAAGTTAAACCGAAAAAAATCTTGGGTAAAGGTTCTTTAGCTAAGCTTGTGTAAAAGTTTTTTTGTTGTTAGAATGTTTGTGGGTCGATGCTTCCATCAGGAAGATATTTGACCCAGATCATGGTTGATATGGTCAAAGTTAGTGAAAAGAGCTTGAACTTAGCCTCATCATCTGCGTTGAAATAGTGCAGACGATCACCAACATGATGCATATGTTCGTCTAATGCTTGACCAGAGGATTCTCCACTTGTTCATCTTCCCTACGATTGGGGTGAACCTCATAGGGGAGTGTGATTACCCTGGCCTCCTTCAGGATCGGGGGAAAGAGTATGATGTCTTGATGTGGCAGTGTAGATGGGGCGTTCGAGATAACTCGGTCGCCACAATTTTACGGAGGAGGTTGTGGATCTCTTGTAACTTGAACGATTGCGGTTGCTTCACGTTACACGGAGGAGCGATTGGATTTGGTGAAAATCTGAAGAGAGGTGTTGATTTTAATTCTGTAAGGATCGAGGACAAAGATATGCGGTTCAAATTCAAGAAATATGAATTTCTAGGTTGAGGGAGCTTTAGCTCAGTGTAACGAAAGATAAATGTTCAAATCGTAGAAAATGAGGGAATTAAATGTCGATTCCCACATTCGGTGTCACTGTTCCGTGAGGGAACCAGAATCATTCGGTGTTCGAAAAATATGGATTGCAGTTGTGGACTTTATCCTCCAATGCGCTGGAAGAGGGACAGACTTACAAGGTTAGCACTTTAACGCTCAAGTCGGTATGAGAGTAAGATGAATGAATGAATTTTTAATCCAAAATTTCACCTGAAAACGACACGCTTCGTTCTTATATAGTATGGTGGTTATAACAGTTTGCTAATATTTAGGCGTGGAATGCGAGAATCTGTCTGATGGATCTTGAATTTAGATCACTCACACTCTCGATCATTATAGCATATCTCCTCCGCGAAAGATGTGGTGGATCAGCGTGTTCTCTGGGCCGCAACTATTTGGCCTTCTGATTGGCCCAAAACGTGTGTGTGTGTGTGTGAGTGTGTGTGTGTGTGTGCGTGTGTGTGTGTGTAGTCGTCAAAAAATACAGGTGTGCATGTTCTCCCTGTAAGGGTATGGAGACTCAGAGGCCTTAGTAGGTTTGTAACAATTGTCGGTGGTTAGGGCTAGTCCAGGGCAGCGAGAAGCCCTGTACATTGGTGTTTTTAGGTATTTTGGAGACTCGTACACGTAAGATGAGAGGCTCCGGTGATGATCGATGGGACTTAGTAGAAAGTATATAGTTATATGCAATTGTGTATTAAGATTGTGATGAGCGTTGTGCTCTTAGGTATGTAGAGAATATGTATCCCTTTGAGTTTGTCTTTTCTCCCCTTTATGGGAGATGTATTTATAGAGATCTTTATGACTTAGGGATTCAGTCACCCTTAGTGGCGTCAACCACTCTCTTCCTTTCAGAGGAAGTTATTGACCACATGTACTTTAGGAGTTAGTTGAGACTCTTTCTTCCTTGACTCACACATCAGGGTTACCTCTGGGCAGGTCCCCGGGTCATTTCCCGGGTGACATGACTCCTGGGCGAGGGTGCCCTAACTTAGGACTATTACAAAAGTGTGATCTATGTCGATGTTATCTACCTCATATATTTTATTGACTTGGAAGGGATCCACAAGTATAACTAGGGTTTCTTGTTTGGTGTACCTCTACTCCAAACTAGTTGAGGGTAATATGTGGAATACACGATAATTAAATATCTATTTGCGATACTTGTTTTGCACCTTTCCTGATATTAATGTTATAATACCTATGTTACACTATTCTTTTACTAATATTTCATCTGGACCATTTTCAGGCATGGATCCACAAGTATTTTCTACATCTTGTCGACTAGGCGTGTGTGGATTACTACTCTGAGGCTCTGCCACATGCATGCCCGATCATCCTGCTCAAAATGAAACAGGCAATCGAGTCGTTCTGAGTTACTCTTGGTTGCATCGTGGCTGATGATATTAATTGGATGACGTACGACGATCACCTTGAGACACGACCTTTGGAGGTGATGGCATTGTACTTTGGATGGTTGGCATGTGAGTATTGACTTAAGTACCCTCGTCTACTTTAGTAAGTCCTGTATATTCAGGGTATACCTAGAGACCCCGTCGTTGTTGCTCCTACCACTGTCCACCGCATGGATGTTGATGAGATCTTTGCAACATACTTTGATCATCTAGTGCCAGAGGATGTACGACGTGTGTCAGCTCTTGTTCCATGGAATACAGTATACAGCTACATCTAATAGTTTTATAGAGTGTCACATCCTTTCATGACACCACATGCATAGGGAGATCCTCCGAGGCCAGCACATCAAGAGATCTTAGAGGCGGAGGAGGTGAGGGAGGACAATGTCGTTGATATGTTACATGCATGTCACCGTATTGTGTCTATTGGGAGAGAGACCATAGTTAGGGGCGAGTTTGTGGAGGACACCCCTCAAATGGCCAGTTTACAAACCATATTAACAAAGGCACAAAATGCCCTGCAGTACCACGGAGGAGGAACAAGGGAGTCATATATACTCAGCAGTGGAATTTTTATTTTTTATATTTTGATGATTTTGTATTATACTTGGATTGATTATGACATGGTATCATCTTGGATTTGACATTTTGACATTTATATTGAAATCTAACTTACTGTTAGAAGGTGAAAATCATTGTTAAAGGATAAACTCAGAGATTGAAATCCGGAACTATGATACCTATATTAAAATCTAGACTAATTTTGTGACAAAATAGGGTGTCTCAGTCATGAAGTAATTTAGTTGAAGAATAAATTCGAAAATTGAAATCCAGGGTAAGAATGACATTTTTGAATTTTTATAGGGGGTGTGATGTGTGATATGTAGTGAACACCACCCCAATAAAAATATAGTGGATGAATTGAATCTATATTTTTAGTTGGATAGATTGAATCCAATCCATTAATATATTTAATAGATAAATTAGATAGATTTAGATAATTTTTTATTGGATATAGATGAAATGGATTGACTTTTAAATTAATGACGGGTTCTTTGCTAAAAGATATATTTAAAGAGACGGCCACTTGCGTCTATATTCAATTTAAGGGTAATCCATATTTCTCTTAATATCATTTATACTATTAAAGCAGACAAATATGGAGCAATCAAAACATCCAAGTGCTTGAGTGCTGCTTTCCACAACATATTCATAATTCTCATTATGCTTTAAATAATTGCTACAGAAAGTGAAAAGCTTTCGCTAGGAAAGTAAACATGAATTGCACTACTGCATTTCTGATACAATAAATATAGTTTCCTGATGATAAAAACCTACACCTAAATATTCATAAGATTGATATCAATGCAACCCTAAAAAGGAATTATACAGACTGAAACACCTTCCCACATTGCACCTGACAGATAACATGGAAAACTTTAGATTGAAGAAACAAGTCCTATGAAGTTGTTTAATCGAGAGAATTATATTACAAAAGCACACACAAATGATAGGCAGATATTACATTATAAATAAATATGATGCTTAACAAGTCCTACTAGTTAAATCCTATAGTGCAGTCTGTGTGTCATATTTAAGCTCTTACTGGAGGAGTTAAAGATCCGAAGCCTTTTGTTTTCTAGGTCTTTTATGGGCCGCTGTAGGTGGAGCTCCATGCGCCTAAACAAGTAAAAATTCCGAGACTAATAATCAATAATAGTACGTTATTAAATTGGTCCAAAAGTAAATGTAAAACAAATCAGAGAGTAACTAGACAAAATACTGCGTACCTTGCGTTTTTGGTCCTTTTTGCTAACCCTTTCGCCTGAAACTATAGTTTTATGGATATATTTAATATTAAGTAGATGATTTCTTTTATTTTATAGAAAATTAGATAGCAGATGCGTACAAAATGAATACTATATATTACCTCCAAAATTCAAAGAGTCGGGAATAAATGTGCGATCCTGATCACCACCAGAAAGCAAGTGTGTCAGTAGTTTCCAAATTGTAAGCCTAAAACAATAGAGGGGAAATACGAATTTCTGACCTTTGGTGTGCCTGGTGTTTCACCGTAGGACCCGTCACGGAAAGATGAACCTTCAGCCTCTTTATATTGCACCTGCAAGAGAAATTGGGGGGTGAAAAAACAAGTCAGTATATATGTTGCTAATTCTATATACAACCATAGATTAGACAGGCATACTGCAACCCTAAGAAATTTATAGAAACTGGTTCTGAACAGTGACAGAAAGTTGCAAAAGACGAACACTTTATTGTGACCGTTATGGTAGAATAATTCCCAACCAGATTGCATACACACACAATACAGTAGTGACAAAAAGTTTATAAGGAGTTAACAGAACATAGACATTCCAAGATTCGAGAGCTTGGCCTCTCCCCCTCCCAAATGTTCGAGAGTTGTCTCTCCCCCTAACCACTCTATAATTCCCATGTAAAACCCTCCCTGATCAGGATCGCTCCCTTTTATTGTTACACAGCACCCAGAACTGAATAGACATAAATAATTACATAACTAATTACTTCTCACAGCAATAACACCCTATAACTAGCAGTAATTTTCCGATAACTGATATAATCAGTTTTTCCATTCATCTTATAGTTATACACATATAAATAAGAGGTCTAACACTATTGTATACTGATATACCTGTTTCTGGAGATTCAGCCAAGTTAGTATTTCTCTTCTTAGTTCAAGATGCTCTGCACAAACAGCTTTTGTTGGAACCCTTGGTTTCAAATTGACCTGGAATTATAGAAAGAAATCCAAAGAAAAGCATCACGAACCCAAATATATAGTCAAACTCGACTTATTACAAACATTTTAGTTTGTACTTGACATATATCTGACTTAATATATATGATTTTCATACCTAATTCGTGAGTATTAACAAAGATGGTTAATTTGGTTAATAGCTATAAATTTGTCAACAATCTAAGAAAGGAAGAAATATGTAAATTGCGTTAAAAGTTAAAGTAGTTCAGACAAACCCCAAGATCTTGCAATGTTTGCTCAACCCGTTTGATAGTCCGAAGTCCAGCAGATGAGTTTGAAGCTTGCACCATTTGATCAAGTGCATATGTCCTCAAATATACTCGAAGCTGAAATATTTCTCACAATCAGATAATGCTATAAAGTATGAGAATTTTGAAATATTTTGCCTCTCATTAAAAGAAAAGATGTTATTTGAAATATTTTGATCAATGCAAGATCAAATTTTTGAAAGTGAGTATCCTAGTTTATGCCAATGCCACAAAACGGAGTTTTAAGTTAGCTTGTCTATAGCCTACACAACCTACTTCTTTTCTCGGGGCTAAGGGCTAGCTATGCAAAGCAGTATTAGACAAAAATCATTAAGAATGATTTTTATTTCAATAGAGTTTATAGTTTGACATGATTTGCAATAGAACATTATGGTATTGTTTGGTTTATGTGAGCAACCCCGTATAACGCGAAAAGACTATTGTCTTTGTAGAATCCTTGTTAACTTCCCCTGGGTACAGAGGCGGGAGTGGGGTTTTAGAGGTGTTACTAAATTGGAACAAAAATGTAAATGGAGAAAAGGCGGTATACATGAATTGGAAACCTTCTACATAACTTACCATACGAAGAGAAGCTAGAGTAGAAGCATTGTCTGCCAATGGAGGAACAACCATTGGTGGAAGTTGCACATTTGATGGAGATATAGTCTCACCAGGGACAGCCCTCTCTGTAACTCCTGCATCAGCATTTGTAGCAACAGCCGTTTGAGACTGTTCAGTAACCTGAAAAATCTATAAAATCAGAATCCCAGGCACAAATATGCATGTACTAGGTCATGTGAATACATTCCACAAATTTTCTAAACTCAAATTGGTAATTATAAATCGGGAACAAGTGATTCAAGAACACTACTTCAACATGTATTTTACTGTCAGTGAAAATTATTAAGTTAACAAGTACACAGCTCTAACTCTAGTCCCTAACCTCCCATGCTAAAGAAAAATTGCATATCATACCCAGAAATATTTCCCAGTACTCGAAGTGGTGGGTAAGAATTTATAACCAAGACTAATCAATTAATCAGAACTAGATATTAAGAAACTCGATCTTGAATTTTGATAATAACTACTCCTCAATCTTGAAAGTTTTACCTTTGAAGCCATCCGTAACTCGGCTATTCTTTTTGCTTCAATAAGAACCTGCATAAAACATTATAAGTAGCCATACATACTTCATTTAGTATGAAGGTAAACCAAAGGCAGAAACGGTAAAGTATTATTTTTTCTTTAAAGGACAAGACCTCTTCATCTCTTTTCTCTTGTTGTCTTGTTTGGGAGAGGACCATGGACAGTGCCCGTTTACGTTCCATTTCTTGTGAAACATTATAAGGTTCCTACATTGAAAAAGAAAAACAAGTTACAGTGGCCACGTGACAATGGCTTAAGACAGGTGAGAGTCTGTTTTAGCAACAAGTAGTATACTAAAAGAGTCAAACATTAAGATAAAATTTGACTTCACCTTTATGAGAGGATGTGTTGCGACATCCCCTGAAGATGTAGCCCTAGCAAGTAATATAGCCCGCGACACTGCATGACAGGGACATGTAATTAAAAAAACTAAGTTCAGAATATCATATTTTTGTGCATGCAGTCTCCGTATCATTAAAATTAAAAGTATGGGTTAAAGAAAATTTATTGTAGAGTGCAATATATAATAAGCATTGAACAAAGACATACCACTATGATATCGACTCTTTAACTCCTCAACAGTCCGAGATGATGGGAACCTGTCAGCTATCACAACAAAACGAAGATCGAACCTCTCACACAAGTCGAATAGTTCATTTGTCTCTTCCTTGGTCCACGTCTAGGTAGATAAATCAGAATCAGGTAGAGTAATGAATTGAACACTTAGTAAAAGAGATAATTGTAAAATCATTCAATTGACAAAATCATAGAGTAATGAATTCAACATTCAATTGACAAAATCATAGAGTAATGAATTCAACATTCAATTGACAAAATCATAGATATTCACAACTGCAGTAAAAACTGGATAATTTTATAGGATAAAATGTGCAATGGATGCAATGTACAGAATAAGCCATTCCAAATAAGCCACCTTATCACTCCACTCCTTAACTCCCCCACCCCAGCCACCAAGCCATCCATATAACCCTTAACTATTGCAAACATAAGGTCAGTCAAAACATAAATTTTCAAATAAAATGTCACTTCAAACAAACTGAATTCCTTTGCCTCACAATAGATAACCCTCCGCAAACGTAGATAAGAAATTTGGCCAATACTACGTAGCCAAAATCAAATTAGAGTTGTGATTGATATGATTCTGCCCAGGTTTCTGGAATCCTATTGTTGTCAACTCATCCACACAAAATATTAAATTAATCCCACATCACACTAAACTCTACTTTTACAAGAAATCGGTGTTAAATTATTAATTAAAGAAAACACTCCAAGGATTGTACAAGCATAGGTTGTTCTTATTAGCCAACACAAAAATAATCCAATATCCATCTCTTTTATGGATATTATTTATAATCTTCAACATAAGGAATCATGAATTAACAAATTTTAAAGTTTTATACACGAAGTACAACAAAAAAACATCCAATATGTTCCCCACTTCCCTTACACTAGAAGGCAATGAAGCGACCACAGTCACAACTCATTACATTGCATGGAATAAATTTCAGTACAGATAGCATAAACTTTGCAAAATTGTAGTTTAAGCAAACTCATCTATAAATTTCCATAAAATTTGTACAATTAGACATGATTACCCACAGGATCTGTCAAATACTTTTCATACTCCTCGTCTGTGTACTTGATAATATCAACAGACTGCACAACAGCAAATAGAAGATTTCGAAAATCAAATTCAACAACAAAACCAAAAAGGTAAGCACTGCAGAGGAAGCAGGAAGACAAAGAGTAGTAACATGAATTTAGCTACCTTGTTATACTTGGCAAAGGAATAGTCTCCCGTAGGTAGAACACCGTTGACTATTCGAACCTGGACGAGAAGAGACACATAAACATTAAACAACAATAACTTGCACGCTCAAAAATAATCACAGGTAATAATTCAACGGGTACTGTGACTGACCCAATGGTAAAGATTAAGATCATCTTTACGAGCAGAATTGGTGAAAGGAAGCCACTGCCAAGTAACCTGAAGTACATAAGAAGTTCAATAACCAAAGTAATTGCATATTACATAGGCAAAATAAACGAATAAAAGAAACAGGGCCATTTATATTGGTTTATATAGTGACTTAAGCACTTGTTAGATTATCATGTTCATAATTTCATAAGCTGTTATCATATTACTTCTATAAGTTCTCTATAATAACTTAATGAAACATTTTATAATTTTCTTTTGTCGAGTAGTCTTGTGACCGAAACTTCACCCTTTACAATCGCAGGTTTGAGCTCACAGCCTGCAGTCTGATGTCCCTGCACAACTACCAACTGAGTTGACTTAACGGGACAAACATTTTAAAGTTTATATGAAAACAGTTTGAATTCATTTTATACATTATAAAAATAGCTTCTAAATAAGCACTTATATGATAAGCATGTATTTACAAACACTTAATTAATCCATTTATCCAAACATTGCCTAAAACAAAACCTTTTCATGAGGAGGAGGCTTTTTCTTCAATTGTGAAGCATCAACAGCGGGCATAAGAGGTGGCACGCCACCGGTAAGTGCATAAACCTAGAAACACAAATCAATGAAATTCAAACCAGTGAGTAACTACAAACAAAACAAAACAAAAATCAATCGAATCGTACCATACCATACCTCGCGAGAAATGCCATCAGGTTTTCTCTGAGATTCTTTGGGAGGTCGAGATTTTTTCTCAATTGAAGATGGGAATGAGTTTTTGGGTAAACCAAGGATATCTTTCGCATCCATTTAGGGTTTCGGAATCAGAAACTTCATTACTGAAAGAAAAAAACTTGCATTTGATTGAATAGAAACCCCTTCTCCACTTTTCCCTCTCACTTTCTCAACTGTTTCACAAGCTCCGATGCTACGACGTCGTACTACCTGCACAAATCACTGTTTTTTTAATAAAAATTAATATTTTGTGATGTTTAATTGTATTTGCTTAAATATTTATAATAATATATAAAGAGAAAATTTGATTTTGGTGTATCTATTATAATAATAATAATAATAATTTAAAAAGGAAAAATTTGATTTTGGTTGAACCCATTTTTCTATCAATTTTACCCTTAAATAACTTATATAATAACTTCTAATAACTTATATTAAAACCATTATTATCTTTTTTCACACAACTTCCTATTATTAACTTCTTATATAACTTGCAATTAAAACTAACATTAAATCTATAACAATATATAAAGAAAAAACTTGGTTTTGATGTACCCTATTTTTTTACCAATTTGACTCTTAAATAACTTACATAATAACTTCTATTGAAACAACTATTATCTTCTTTCACATAACTTTATACTATTAACTTCTTATATAATTTCCAATTAAAATTAACATTAAATAAAATAATATTATATATATTTTCACGTATATTTATTAAAAAAGCGGATAAACGCTAGTTTTAATTTAATAAGAATCTACTATCAACCCATAATAAATTAATTACATGCACTTACAATTGTATCCTTTCACTTTAAAAAAATTACACTATGTCATGAGTAAAATGGTAAATAGCAAATCAACTATTTAACTAGGACTAAGCATTACCTAATTTACCCTTCTATTGAAAATTAAATTACACTAAACAACGCCCTTAATTGTAATTGACTAATACAAAGTTTTGGACCAATAAAAACATCTCATATTGCCAAGTGGCGTAAGAAATGGAGCTTATTTTCCCTCAATTCGTTCATAATTTTTACTGAAAGTGTACTTTCCTCTCTCCCATCAACCCATCCCTCTTTCATTTCCGCCATTCTTCCATATCTCCCCTTTCATCACTTCCTTTTCATTCCTCCCCCCCCCCCCCCCCCCCCCTCACACACACACACATTTCTCTATTTTTCTTCTTTTTCCTTCCTCTATGCAACCAAAGTGAAATTTTAGTTGAAATTGGGTGTAACTTTGAAGTTGGGTCTAACCTTTAATGTCATGTTGTTGTTTATTGGAAATTGATTTATTCTTGTGTTCAAATTTATGGTTTATGGTGATAGTTTTTTATGTAAAATTGTAAGCTATTGTTGTTATGAGACTGATTATGAAATAGGTGTGTGCAGATTTTCAAGTATGTCATTCACCAGGGAACTGGATCTGGAATGGGTACACTTTTGATTTCAAAGATAATGGACGAATACCCTAATAGGATGAAGCTTACCTTCTCCTTTTTCCCTTCTCCTAAGATCTATGACACGGTGGTGGAACCCTACAACGTTACTCTCTCTGTTCAAGCACTCATGGAGACCTTCAAATCGATAGAGCCTCATTACATACGATGCGTGAAGCCAAATTCATTGGACCAACCACGAATGTTTGAGAATGCAAGCATCATACATCAATTATTTTATGAACTTGCTTATTTGTTTTAAATTTGTTCTCCCATGATATTTTCATTTTATCTATGATTCAACCCTTCCTGAAAAATTATTCATGGGTCTTCTTTGTTTTTATTGATAGGAATGAGAAAGTCAAATATTTCAATGAGCCGTCTTCCTAAAGAACTACTTGCACAAATGTTGTGTTTTTGGTCTTCCCTATTTTTGACTAATGTTTGGTGATCTTCATTAAACTAACTATCAATTTACTTATGTTTACCCTAACAAAATAAAGTAAAAGAATGGAATATTTAGGACTTGGCTCATAGGTTTACTCATGTTCTTGGCACAGGTTTGTGACAGTCTCCCTTATGAGTTCTTATATTTCATAACTATCTTTCAATAATTTGGATTAGACACTTCTTCTTGTGAGTAAATAATATATGCATTGTCCATGTAGCATCTGGGAAATATTTCAGACAATGATGTCAATGGTGGAAGATTGATCTTTTGTGATTTCAGTATGATAAGAAGGTATGTGCTTTATGTCTTTTGTATAATTGAAATATAGATTTAGAGGTAGAGAAATTTAAGCTTAGTGAGATGAATGCCATTACAACTGTGATTGTATTGCATCTTATAGTATCAGTTAAAATATCATAGAAGGTTTACTCAAAGCTTTTTATGGAGTTTATGAAAAGAGTCCAAATAAGGTAAATCTTTATGGAGTTTATGAAAAGAGTCCCATATTGTCATGAATACTCTAGCATGAAATTCCATTTTGTTCAATCTAAGTTTATTATCAAATGAAGCTCGTGCAAATTATAATTCTTGGTAAGCTTATTTTCGTGTGATTTTGAAAATTAATAGTTGCTTACATTCTTTATGTTTTTCCCAAATGATTGTATTTACTTATCAATTTATTTGTCTATTTATGTTTAGTTGGAACCAACATGGGCGATTTCATGGTGTGGGATATAGGCAGTCGTGAAAGGATTGCTCGTAAGAAAATTAAGGTTTGGGAACTTAGAGTATGTTCAATGGCTTTATAGGTATGGATATCAAAATGATTATTTCCTGTTTGTTTTTTAGACACCTTGTCACATGGTGATATTAATCTTGTGGTTCGTATATAGGCATCATTTTCCAATGAGTATACATCATCAGTTAATCGTGTGGTGTGGAGTCCTAATGGAAGACTTTGCAGTATATCCTACCAGGTTTATTTTTGATTTCATATTCACCGAATATTTCCTCAATATTTATGCATTTTGATTTATAGACTAATATGCAAGGATTTATAAAATTTGCTTTATCCTTATTGATACTTCAAGTGTTGCTTATTCTAAACATATTGTCAACATATATTTCTATCACGGTGGGGATGTCCAAACTGGAGATATGACTGCTCTTAGGTTTTCTTTTTGGATGTAAATATGTACTTTGACTGAAATATCACTTGGGGCTATCTGTGTACTTCTCTTTTGGTTCTTTAGAACGTTGGACTTTGAAATTCAAAAATCATGCTTACAAATGAGACATCTATTTTTCCATATATGGAGTATTATGTAATCGGTGTTAGGTAATCACACAATTACATTTCAAATAGATAATTTAACAAATAAATGCTTTTACCCGTGCTAACGCACGGGCGTTCTACTAGTGTTCTAATTAAAACACTCACAAACCTCTCTTTGTATGACATGTGTCACACACATATTAGCTAACACTCTCAAATTTTATTTCCCACCAAAACACATATATGACTACTCTCTCTATTTCTATCATTGTTCACCCTTGAAACACTATTTCTCTCTCTCTCTCTCTCTCTCTCTCTCTCTCTCTCTCTCTCTCTCTCTCTCTCTCTCTCTCTCTCTCTCTCTCTCTCTCTCTCTCTCTCTCTCTCTAATAGACGGACATATAAATCACCAAAGTATTTATGAGTCATCTTCCTAAAGAACTATTTGCACAAATGTTATGTTTTTGGTCTTCCTTATTTTTTACTAATGTTTGGTGATCTTCATTAAACTAACTATCAATTTCCTTATGTTTACCCTAACAAAATAAACTAAAAGAATGGAATATTTAGGACTTGACTCATAGGTTTACTCATGTTCTTGGCATAGGTTTGTGACAGTCTCCCTTTGAGTTCTTATACTTCATAACTATCTTTCAAGAATTTGGATTAGACACTTCTTCTTGTGAGTAAATAATATAGGCATTGTCCATGTAGCATTTGGGAAATATTTCAGACAATGATGTCAATGGTGGAAGATTGATCTTTTATGATTTTGGTATGATAAGAAGGTATGTGTTTTATGGCTTTTGTATAATTGAAATACGGATTTAGAGGTAGAGAATTTTAAGCTTAGTGAGATGATTGTCATTACAACCGTGATTGTGTTGCATCTTACAGTATCAATTAAAATATCAGAGAAGGTTTACTCAAAGCTTTTTATGGAGTTTATGAAAAGAGTTCAGATAAGGTAAATATTTATGGAGTTTATGAAAAGAGTCCCATATTGTCATGAATACTCTAGCATGAAATTCCATTTTGTTCAATCTAAGTTTATTATCAAATGAAGCTCATGCAAATTATACTTCTTGGTGAGCTTATTTTCGTGTGATTTTGAAAATTAATAGTTGCTTACATTCTTTATGTTTTTCCCAAATGATTGTATTTACTTATCTATTTATTTGTCTATTTATGTTTAGTTGGAACCAACATGGGCGATGTCATGGTGTGGGATATAGGCAGTCGTGAAAGGATTGCTACTTGGGAAAACTTGGTTTTGGTATAGCCTATTTTTCTATCAACATGAGCGATGTCATGGTGTGGGATATAAAGGGAAAACTTGGTTTTGGTGTAGCCTATTTTTCTACCAATTTTACCCTTAAATAACTTACATAATAATTTCTAATAACTTCTATTGAAACCATTATTATCTTCTTTCACATAACTTCCTATTATTAACTTCTTATATAACTTCCAATTAAAATTAACATTAAATCTATAATAACAATATATAAAGGGAAAATTTGGTTTTGGTGTAGCCTATTTTTCTACCAATTTTACCCTTAAATAACTTACATAATAACTTCTAATAACTTCTATTGAAATCACTATTATCTTCTTTCACATAACTTCCTACTATTAATTTTTTATATAACTTCCAATTAAAATTAATATTAAATAAAATAATATTATATATATTTCCACGTATATTTATTAAAAAAACAGACAAATGGGCATTGTGCCCGTCTGGACGCTAGTTTTAATTTAATAAGAATTTACTATCAACTCATAATAAATTAATTGAATGCACTTACAATTGTAAACTTTCACTTAAAAAAGAATTACACTACATAATAGGTAAATTGGTAAATAATAAATCGATTATTTGACTTAGACTAAAAAAACATCTAAGCACTACCTAATTTATCTTTCTATTGAAAATTAAGTTACACTAAACAATGTCATTTATTGTAATCGATTAATATAAAATTTTGGACCAATGAAAACATCTCATATTGCCAAGTGGCATAAGAAATGAAGTTTACTTTTCCTCCATATATTCATAATTTTTGTTGAAAGTGTATTTTCACCTTCACCATTGTACTTTCCTCTCTCCCATCGACCCATCTCTCTTTCATTTTCGTCATTCTTCCATCTCTCCCCTTTCATCACCAAATAACATTTAATTGAATAGAAACCACTTCTCCATTTTTCCCTCTCACTTTCTCAACTGTTTCACAAGCTCTTATGTTACGACGTCGTACTACCTGCACAAATTATTGTTTTTTTAAATAAAAATAGTATTTTGTGGTGTTTAATATATTTTGCTTAAATATTTTAATTTAATAAGAATTTACTATCAACCCATAATAAATTAATTACATGCACTTATAATTGTATCCTTTCACTTAAAAAAAATTACATTATGTCATGGGTAAAATGGTAAATAGCAAATCAACTATTTAACTAGGACTAAAAAATATCTAAGCACTACCTAATTTACTCTTCTATTGAAAATTAAATTACACTAAATAACGCCCTTAATTGTAATTGACTAATACAAAGTTTTGGACCAATAAAAACATCTCATATTTCCAAGTGGCGTAAGAAATGGAGCTTATTTTCCCTCCATTCGTTCATAATTTTTACTGAAAGTATACTTTCCTCTTCACCATTGTACTTTCCTCTCTCCCATCAACCCATCCCTCTTTCATTTTCGCCATTCTTTCATCTCTCCCCTTTCATCACTTCCTTTTCATTCCTCCCCCCCCCCCCTTCGTCACACACACACACACACATATTTCTCTGTTTTTCTTCTTCCTTCCTTCCTCTACGCAACCAAAGTGAAATTTTAGTTGAAATTGGGTGTAACTTTGAAGTTGGATCTAGCCTTTAATGTCATGTTGTTTATTGGAAATTAATTTATTCTTGTGTTCAAATTTATGGTTTATGGTGATAACTTTTTATGTAAAATTGTAAGCTATTGTTGTTATGAGGTTGATTATGAAATGGGTGTGTGCAGATTTTCAAGTATGCCATTCACTAGGTGGAGGAACTGGATCTGGAATGGGTACACTTTTGATTTCAAATATAAGGGACGAATACCCTAATAGGATGAAGCTTACCTTCTCCTTTTTCCCTTCTCCTAAGATCTATGACACGGTGGTGGAACCCTACAACGTTACTCTCTCTGTTCACCGGCTTGTTGAAAACATAGATAATGTATGGTTCTTGATAATGAAGTCTTGTATGATATTTTCTTTCGCATCCTCAAGCTCATAACCCCAAGTTGTAAGAAATTTAATTTCATACAACTTTTTAATCCATATTTTTACAGTTTTGTTGCATTTGTTGAATAAGGTTTTTTATATTATTTGGTTTTTTGTGATGCAGTTGGTGATCTTATTTGATATTTGCTACCATCAATCTGATTTTGTTCCCTCGTCTCCACTTTTTCATGATAGCGTTTGCACCTTTGACTTCAAGAGGTTCTCAATAGTACATGGCATTAAGTGAATCTGATTATGTTCCCTCGTCTCCCCTTTTGTATGTTTCTGATTATTTTGGGATGGGGTGGTTATTGTCTTTTTGTATTCCCAACAACAACTTCAAGCACTCATGGAGACCTTTAAGTCGATAGAGCCTCATTACATACGATGCGTGAAGCCAAATTCATTGGACCAACCACAAATGTTTGAGAATGCAAGCATCATACATCAATTATTTTATGAACTTGCTAATTTGTTTTAAATTTGTTCTCCCATGATATTTTCATTTTATCTATGACTAGCGTCCAAACGGGCACTCCGTGCCCGTTTGTCCTCTTTTTTTTATTGCGCTAACGGGTGAAAATATTAACGTCTTTTTTTATAAATTTGATTTTAATATAAACTAATTATATGATTAAACATATAATATTTATTCATATACATATTAAATTTTGTTTGCAATATGTAATATTCGCGCATTAAATTTGGTTTGAATTGAGAAAATTGCATTGTAACGTGACTATATCCAACCGGTTTTTTCAAGAAAATCAATAATGTGATTGGAATAATTTGATGGTTAGGATTACCGTATTATGGACAATCAAAATATGTTACACCAAAATTAAATTTTGTGTTTATATATTGTTACAATAAGAAGATTTAGATAAAATAAGAAGAAGAAAGTATTTCTCACAGTTTATTAAGCAAATAAACATAAACATTAACAAGACATTAAATGACATTGTTGCTTAATAGGAATGTCAACCATGGAACCGAAATCAAAAATATCTCTCTTTTCACTGCAAAACAAATGAAGTAAATTAATATAGTAAAAAATATAGTGTAATCTAGTGAGTACATGCCAAGTGTGACATTGGAAAAGTATAGTTAAACGATTAAACATAATAGATAAATACCTGAGGTTGTGACAACAAAATTTCTTTAAAAACTATATTTTTGGTAAAATCTCATTCTTCCACCTCTACTTTTCCGTCTTTAATTAGCACTCTTGTTGCATCCCGCGAAACATCTCTTGATAAAGCAACATACAATTGTCCGTGACTGGAAACATGTCGTGGAAGATAAATTCCGACATTTGGAATTATTTGTCCTTGTGATTTATTTATAGTGATTGCAAAACTTAGTTTGACAGAAAACTATTTTCTAATAAGCACAAAAGGAAGTCCCACACCATAAGTGGTTTTGAGCTTAATTCTTGGCAAGAAAGCTCTTTTTCCAGCTTTATGGCCTGTAAGTATTTCAACATCAAGCAAATTCATTAAAAAAAACACGACATAACAATCTTGTCCCATTACACAACCCAAATTTAGGGTCTATGTTTCGCAATAACATCAGAGGATCCCATATTTTTATCTTTAAAATATGTGGTGGTAGAGTACCAGAAGCAATTATGTGTAAGTATTCCTGTTGATATAGATTATGAGTATCACCCCCAACCTCATCAAAAGATAACAAAATATGTTCATCTCCAGGGAACTTATTGATAATCATGCCATTCAACATATGTACATCACAATTTTTGGGAGTAAGTATGACTCTCTTCACCATATATGAAGCATCCCATCCATGGTTTTCTAATTGGGGAAATGTATATTGTATAAGCTTTTTTTATGGCGCTTTCTCCTTCCCATGGTATTACAATTTCAGAAGGCATCTTGACCATGTCATCCTCTTTAGCAAGTTTATTGCCATCTCCAATCCTAATCAGAAACTGTGCAAACTCGTGGTCATGAATTGATCGTATATTTTGGCGCAAGTGTAGGGTCTTTGTGGTGGCCCATAATTGAGACCTAACAATACACGATGAAATCATTTGTCCTCTACTTCCTTTTTCAATAACAGGAAGCACCTGACGAAAATCTCCTCCTATGATCATTATTTTTCCACCAAATGGAGCATTAATATTCATAATATCTTGCAGTGATCAATCTAATGCTTCCACACAATATCTATTTATCATGGGTGCTTCATCCCAAATGATTGTATTGGTTATTCTAATGAGTTTTGCAAGGTCACAGTTCTTTGTTATTTTGCAAATAGAAATGGGCTCTATATCAATGGGGATCCTAAATCGAGAGTGTGCAGTTCTACCACCAGGTAATAATGTAGCAGTTATACCTGAGGAAGTTGTTGCTAAGACAATTTGACTATTACGTCTCAAATTTGCCATTATAGTTTGATAAAGGAAATTTTTACTTGTTCCTCCAGGACCATCAACACAAAAAAAATTGACTTTGTTTATGGTGGATGGAATTCATAATTGTATTGTAAGCACTCATCTGGTCATTATTTAACTTCTCAACATATTGAATGTCTTCATCTGGAATTTGGACCGACAACTCTTCTTGAATAATTCTTGGCACTCCTCCGACTTCATTTGTTTCCATTGTCAATGTTGGAAGATCATAGTTTTTGATTAGTTTTCCATGTAGCAGCAAAAGATCTCTCAATTCCCTCAATAACATATCTTCAAAGTTATTTCCTACAACAATATTTGTCATTTGATAATCCTTCACCATGTAGGGATAAAACTCATTAAATAGGCCTCTAACATCAGTTGGTTCACAGAAAATTAATATAGTCACAAACAACCTTCGTAAAGCATATGGCATACGCATATTTGATGCTTCAAGCATACATTCACGAATACTATTGTCACTCTCCAATAACCCTCAATCCTCAAATGCTTTTTTGAACGTGAAAAAACATGCACCATTATGTGTAAGAAGGCATTCCTAGCTTGTCGGACCTCTTAAATGAGACAACAAAACACGTAAATAAAATTTCTCATCTTCTGAAGAAGATACTATATAGATTCAACCAATAACTTTTCGTTTTGTCTGTCTTCGCTGCCATTTTTTAACCCCTTTTAGACAACAATAATGCTCTGGAATCTCTCTGTACAAATAATTCCTAGCATGTGGATCCATTTGGTTTAGTGCAAAGAACTCAGTGAGCATGGTTACTTTATTTTGGTTATCATTTAGTACATCTGTGATTCTTTGATGCTTATAGAACCGCACTTGATGATGATTTGGAAAGTGGATTTGTAGTATTTCAATAGAGGGATATAACTTGTAAAGTGTGAATTTAAATATTTTCCACAATGCCTCTGGAGCACAAATCCATCTTGCATCAATATATTGTTGAATCTTATCCATACTTGTACCTCTGTGAACCTCCATTGCAACTCGATCAAGACCTTTGTAAACATATTTATACAAATATTTAATACTTTTGATGTTGCTGTAAATCTCAACATTGATGTGACAATCATAATTCAACAACAACCATGGATTATAAGGAATCACCCATCTATTATCAACAAACTTATTTCTATTTAAAAAAATGGGATCACTAAACTTTCTCATGTACTCAAGATATGAGTCATTTCCCTGACGTGTCTCTTCACAAAAGTCTTTTGGGTATCTTTTTTTACAATGTCCATTCTTCATACACGGAGAGCTTTGATTCAATGTGTTTTAACAAAACTTCATACAATTCTGGTTCAGATTCATGTCGTGGTATTTCTGCTTTCACCATACTATCATACTCTTCAGGTTCCCGTAACTTGTCATCAGTATCCAAGATGAGTAGCATATGCACATGTGGTAGTCCATGTTTCTGAAATTCGGTTACATACATATAACTTTTAACCCTCCCTAAGACTCCTTTGTTAATGACATCATCCTTCAACTGCTCAAATTTTGATCAAAAAATTCTTGTTAACAAATCAGGTCGATCTTGTGGGGTTTGATGGAGGCCTAGTTCGGAAGTTATCTCAATCCAAGAAGGATTGTATGTCATTGTAAGGAAAATGTCTGGTTTACCATTGTTAAGAACAATGGTCATACCATCTTGGTATCTCTGTGTCATATCTCACTTACTGCCAATAAATGACGATGGCAGTATTGTTCTTTGTCCAACATTATCTATAGAAATATATGAAAGGTATAAAAATTAAATGTGTGGATAGTGGTATAAACATAAAGTATACACTCTTCATGTATAAATATAATATGTTATATTAAATACCTGTGTTATTCTCCCCATCGTGCAATGCATCTTGTAACCCCTGATATACCTCAGACCGAATATTATTTTGATTTCTTCGGATCCATCTCAACCTTCCTGTTTCAATCTTTACATAATTGTCTACAACATACTATTGTAAAAGTCGACCCGATTTTAACAATACAGATTGATCATTACGACGAATCTACATTGAATAAAATAATCAATCTTGAATTATTTTTTCACACATTTAGAAGTATATTTCTTAGAAAAATAGTTCAGCGTGTACCTGAAGCACATAACTGTAGTACTCTCGGCATGTAACATTTTTTCCAACATTAGTTTTTGTTTATATATCCCAACCATATGTTCTGAACGGTAACAATATAGGATACTGTAAAGGATCATAATACCCCATTGTTTCTTGAACCTTTGTTAGCTTTCCATCACAGTTGATGACATTTATATCTCTTCCACGTTCTATTGTATCTTCATCACCACCACCTATAACAATTGTTGCGACTTGGGAAGATGAAGGGAGACTATATTATGGTTGATTCGACGGACGTTCTTTAATGAGTAACCTACATTCTTCAATATTTGGCTCTAGTGCAAGCTGCCTAAACACAATGACAAACAGATTGCAATGGTGGAGTAGTTTTTGCAATTTATACACTATGGTTTGGTTAAGTATTGGGTTTTCCCTCATCCTATTTTGAAGCTCATGATCGGTATCATAAATGTATAACTGCAAGTAACGTGGCCTTGAACCTTGATTCGGATGAAAACCTCCTATTTTGTGATAAATTGCGCCTTGAGCACGAAATGTGTAAATACCACGACCAGTTGCAACCAAACTTTCGTCGACATGAACACCTAGTGAAGTAAACGACATTACATGGTTGTAACTTCTAATATGTTGTCTAAAATGTCTGCCTTCAGTAGAACTGTCTAAAAATAACTGTAACAACTCGTCAGGAGCAGACACTTGTGAAATTGTCACATTTCCACCTTTGCAACACATATCTTGAGATTCTCTATGAAACAATTTTGCATTGCACCGTCTACACTCACTCGAAGTAGGAAGTATGGATTTTATTGTCATAACAGTATTTCAAAAATTTCTAGCAATGTTATGTCTTGCTTGAAAAATATATCTTGATTATGTGTTTTATTACATACAAAACATGCATTAAAAAAATATACTTATTATATACAAGATGACTAACATGAAATAATATTTAAATAAAAACATACCATATATGGTATGGATTAAAAATACATAATCGTACCTTGATCAAAAACTGTTTGTGTTTCGTGAGTTTCAACAGGTGAATTAATATTTTGCGAATTTGATTCTATAAAAGAAAATATTGACTTCAATATAGAGTTATAGTTGAAAAATAGCAACAATATATAAATTTAAATGTGTGCTACTATCAATTTGAGTATAGACAGAATTATACTTACCACAATCATTGTCATCAATATTTCTTATAAATGGTCTTGCTTCGTGATTATCATTTTGTTGAAAAATTGGATATGTAAAATTTTGATATGTAAATTAATATTGAATTAACATATCATCCAATTATTTTTGCATAATTAATTGATATTTTTAAACATAAAGTATTAAAGTATAATCTATACAATAATTTAAAGTTTCTAACCCGTGGATGGAACGCGACTGGCATATGTGGTACTCGGTCAGTGGCGGAGCCAGATAAAAAAATTTGGGATGGCCGCTAATGTAAAATAAAGATTATAAATAAAATGTAAATAGTATTTTAAATAAAACATTAAAGTTAAAATAAATACAAAATTAATTACTAGAAATTTAAATTACATGACTTAAAACTACCTTAAAGTAATGCTTTACGCGTTCCGAGTGACTTGAAATCGTCAATAATTGACTCCGAACTAATGCTTGTACTAATCTCTCTTTCAATATATACTGTCATGCTATCTCCAAGAAACCCATCATCCATCTTGTTTCTCAACTTAGTCTTAATAATTTTCATTGCTGAAAAAGACCTCTCAGCCTGTCCAGATGCAACCAAGAAGTAAGTTTCAGCCTGTCCAGATGCAACCAAACATGAACATAGTTCTTGAATAGTTGATAAATTATTCAAGTTTGATGCTTGACGAGCAACAAATAGAAAATGTTGGAGTTGAAATTGCAAATTATTCTTCTCTTGATCACTAAAATCCATCGGATAATATTTTTCAACTAAAGAACAAATAGTATCAATGCTAAAAGCTTTATATCCATCCTTAGGAGATAAAGAACAAGAAAGAGTTAACAAATCAATTGCCTGCTCACTGAATCTGCCATTCAACTCTTGTAACTGTTTGTCAATGGTAGTGAAAAAGATTTCAACTTTAAAGTAATGTTGAATTGTGACTTGATTCTCTTCAAGACGGACGCGTCCAAATCTTGTTGTTGAATGAACATCATTAAGATCAGGAATCTCAATACCATGCTTTTCACAAAAAGATACCACTTTAGTAAACAATATATCCCAACCATTTTCTCTCAAACCTTGAATAAGATGTTTTGTTGAACGAACCAAGTTCATAACATTAACTACATCTTGATTTTTTTTGTAAGACTTGACAAAGCATATCTGTTATTCCCATGATTTCTTTCATCAAGTGCAAAATAAATATAAAATCAAATGCCTTCAAGTAATTGTAACAACTATCTGCATCCCCACATGTAGCATAACTCCCTCTATCTTTTGCAATTTTTTTAAAAACTAAACAAGTTGCTTCATACATGTTTATCAAGCTAGAAATTGAATCGTAATGTGATCCCCAACGAGTATCTCCAGCTCGTTTCAATGTATCAACTTGATTTGCACCTTTACTAGTTACAATCTCATCAATCTCTAACAAATAAACAATTTCTTTTAATTGGGCAACTTGTAACTCATCATGACGCTTTGTAGAAGAACAAACAACATTCACAACAAAGATCAGCTTCTCAAAAAATTTATGAACAGGTTTGACTTCTCTTGATGATGTAACTAATGCAAGTTGCAATCGATGAGCAAAACAATAAACATAGTATGCATAAGGACAATCCTTCATAAAGAGGGCTTGTAAACCATTCCATTCTCCTCTCATATTGCTAGCACCATCATATCCTTGGCCACGAATGTTAGAAATATCAAGGTTATATCGAGAAAGTATATCACATATTGCTTCCTTAAGAGTTAAAGATGTGGTGTCTTTAACATGTGTCACATCAAAAAATCTCTCTTGTATTAAACCAACTTTATCAACAAATCTTAATACAAGAGCCATTTGTTCCTTTTTTGACTCATCACGAGCTTCATCAACAACGACAAAATTTGGAATCACCAATTTCCTCACGAATACTCTTTTTCACCCTACTAGAAAGAATTTGCAAGAGCTCTTTTTGAATTTGATGTGAAGTATACTTGCAATTTTGTGGAGCATTTTCCAACACAACTTTTGCAACTTCATCATTGTAGGATGCTAAAAGTTTCAATAACTCAAGAAAGTTACCTTGATTTCTTGATTTGCTACTTTCGTCGTGACCCCTAAAAGCACAAGCTTGTAGTGTTAACCAACGAACAGTGTCAATTGAAGTCTTGAGTCGTAACTGATTATTCATTCTTTGACTTGAACTTTGCACTTGAATAACATTTCTAATATGACCATCTTGATTCAACAAGTCTTGACAATCTTTCATTGCATTGTTGTGTGGTGAGCAAGGATCCTTCCCTATGTGTTTAAGAAAGGAACAATGTTTTCCATTCCTAACTTTCTTCCAATTTCTAATACCCATAGAAATAAAGACAAGTGATTCGGGACGTCCACTTAGTTTTTTGCTAAAAAGGTAACATGGTAAGCAATATGTGGCATCTTCAGATGGTGAATATTCTAACCATGATGGAAATATGCTAAACCAAGTATGTTGAAACCTTCTCGGATGATCCTCGTTACCGGACAAAGCATAGTTTTCTAAATAAATTTGATATGGACCCCATTTTAGATAAGCTCTTCGTATTGCATCCACTTGATTTGGTGGATATTGCCAAATCGGAGGACGCTTTCCAGGATCGCGTTCCAAAGAATTTTCAAAACCATGATGCTCTTCAATTGTTGGATTCTCAAGAACTGTTTCAGATTCGGATGTCGGAATTATAATTTCTTCATCTCTCTTTTCTCTTTCAATTTCACATGCTTTCCTTTTGAAAAAAGAAACAATTTTCCTATTATTCATCTTTACTCTTCCTATAATATCATATCAGATCCAAAAATCAATTTAGAGAACATAAAAATTAAAAGAGAAAAAAATTAATAAACTTAATTAATCAACTTTAATCCGTTTTCAAATACCGGTAACTTCACTATTAGAAATTAACAGCAACAATGATTAAATAAACCTTATTAAAGTGTATAACTATATTTGTAAATTACAATGTTATGAATTGCCTTAATAAACCTCATATAGATTATTTTAAGACATCAAGAAAGAAGAACCCTAAAAATCTCAAAAAATACAAATCAATCAATCACTTTAATTTGTTATTTTTTATAAAAGAAGAATGAATAAAGTTTTTTACCTGTTAGATGTCAATCACTTTAATCTGTTCCGATTCTGGTGTCTGTAGCAAACCCATATGAGAAAGAAAGGAAAGGTAGGAGTTTTTTACCTTATGTGTATTTTAACCTAACTTTGAATGAAAAAGAAAAAATAAAAATTAATTTTAATTTAAAATAAGGATGTTTTAGTAATTTAATATATATGAATTAAAAAAAAATTGAGGGGTGGCCGTGGCCTTCCCACATCCCCCCTCAGTTCCGCCACTGTACTCGATCCAGCTTCATTGTCATGTGCTCTTTGATAAAACCGAGAAGCAAAATTGGCATTTGTCAAGTCTTGAAATGACATCATGGTTCTCATATCAGAAAGATCATATGTTTGAACTTGTTTTCCTTTGTCTTTATTTTGTCTATAATTCGAACGCCTTCTAGCCAATTCTTCTTGTCTTTGCTCAACACTCATCCGCTGTCTTCAATGTCTTGCATTTTGTGTCTGTCTTTCTCTTTGACGTTCTCTTGAATCTTGACTACGAATATTTTCCATTATATTATTTTATCTGTAAAATTAAATGTAGTATTTAAAAATATCCAAACTTTGTATTTTTAATATGTTTATTACTAATAAATTAATCTTGAATCTTGACTACGAATATTTTCTATTATATTATTTTATCTGTAAAATTAAATGTAGGATTTAAAACTATCCAAACTTTGTATTTTTAATATGTTTATTACTAATAAATTAATAAAATTTACAAATGAAAATATCAATAAATTAAAAAAGAAATCTGAATTTTCAAGGTTCATAGTGATGATAATTGTTGATTCACATACTATGATTGATTCTACATAGATTTGATTGTCATCTATTATTTCCTGACAAACAATCACGAAATAAATTAGAAAAAAATAGATTTGAAATAAATAATATTTTTCTACTGTGATTAAACTTCATGTGGATGCAATTAAGTTTTTATAGTGATTTTCATATGTTGATGCAAGTTTTTACGGTGCTTTTTCTACTATGATTAAATTTATTGTTGATGCGAGTAAGTGATACTCTGTCTACAAAATTGAATTTATGGAAGTTAATAGTAGTGAATTGTATGGAAGTTATCACATAAATTATACAATAAAATAACGAAAATATTTTACCTTTATTTTTCTTACAAATTGCTTCTTTAATGATGGTGAGAATGAGAATCTGTTAACATATGTGATCAAATAAGATAGAGAATCATTGAAAATTATGATTTACTTACAATCAAACATCAATTGAAAAAAAA
This sequence comes from Lathyrus oleraceus, assembly GCF_024323335.1. Classification (NCBI taxonomy): domain Eukaryota; kingdom Viridiplantae; phylum Streptophyta; class Magnoliopsida; order Fabales; family Fabaceae; genus Lathyrus; species Lathyrus oleraceus. The sequence goes on along the minus strand of NC_066581.1, from coordinate 68,637,415 downwards.
TTAATAATACTAAAAAATGTATAGAAACAAAGAAGAAATAAGAGAGAATTTTTGTCTCTATACATTGCTATTGGAAGTCTTCAGCGTGATGAGATGTATTCTTTATTTTTCTCATCCACTTTGCTTTTATAAGATTATCATTTGAATTGCACAAATAATAATAATTGAAAGTTCCATATGATTGGTTCACCTATATATCTTTCATATGTTCATTCCATCAATATGTTTTTTTCATTACGACAGTGCGATCTTCTTCCAAAACCAAAGACATGAATAAAAAACAATAAAATAATTAAGAATTAAGTAACAAAAAATAGTTACAATTACTAAAGTATAAGCATAATCTTGTAAATAGAACTGAAAATTAGAACAAAAAACGTGTGAGAATTGAGAACAACAAACAATAAAAGAAAATCAACTTCACAATTTTTTATCATTTGTCTCCATATCTGCAATATAGTTGTCGTAAGGATAAATAACTTACTCTATTTTTCTTCTTTTCTTCTAAATAAGAAATAACAGAGCATCTTTTGCACTGATTTTTTAATCCATGATCAACAATTACATTGAACTCTTAAAATCTATAAGAATGAAACTAAATGAGAAATATAAAAAAGAATACTAATTAATATTCAAATCAAAAGAGAAAAATCTAACCAATATATATAACTTTTCAACCTTCATTTTGTCTGAAACCTTTCAACCTTCATTTTGTCTGAAACCTTTCAACCTTCATTTTGTGTGAAGAAATAGAAAACAATTATGATTCCAAAGCATTCTGATTTTAGGGTATTTAAAGATTAAACAATTGTGTGGGGATCAGTTGAAAAATTAAAAAACAATTTTTTTTTGATAAACTTCTTATAACGTGTGAGAGATGGGGTTAATATTAAGTGGAAGTTATTACCGCAAGTTATATAAATATTTTTCTTTTATAGTCAACATGTAACAACAAATATTATCCATTAAAAATAAAAAATTAAATAAATAAATATAAAGAGTATAATGGATAAATATAAATCATATTTTATATTTAAATATAATTTTAAAAAATTACAGTATGTGGAAGTTAATAATAAAAAGTGGAAGTTAATAGAAGGAAGTTATGTGGAAGTTAATAATAAAAAGTGGAAGTTAATAGAAGGAAGTTATATAGAAGTTGATAATAGTGGTTTATTAAGTAAATTATAGAATAAAGTAAGGGTAAAAATAGTAGAAAAAAGGCTACACCAAAACCAAGTTTTCCTTTTATATATTGTTATAGATTTAAGGTATTTAAAGATTAAACAATTGTGTGGGGATCAGTTGAAAAATTAAAAAACAATTTTTTTTTTGATAAACTTCTTATAACGTGTGAGAGAGGGGGTTAATATTAAGTGGAAGTTATTACCGCAAGTTATATAAATATTTTTCTTTTATAGTCAACATGTAACAACAAATATTATCCATTAAAAATAAAAGAAAAAATAAATAAATATAAAGAGTATAATGGATAAATATAAATCATATTTTATATTTAAATATAATTTTAAAAAATTACAGTATGTGGAAGTTAATAATAGAAAGTGGAAGTTAATAGAAGGAAGTTATATAGAAGTTGATAATAGTGGTTTATTAAATACATTATACAATAAAGTAAGGGTAGAAATGGTAGAAAAAAGGTTACACCAAAACCAAATTTTCCTTTTATATATTGTTATAGAATAAATATTTTTCTTTTATAGTAAACATGTAACAACAAATATTATCCATTAAAAATAAAAGAATAAATAAATAAATATAAAGAGTATAATGGATAAATATAAATCATATTTTAAAAATTACAGTATGTGGAAGTTAACAATAGAAAATGGAAGTTAATAAAATGAAGTTATATAGAAGTTGATAATAGTGGTTTATTAAGTAAATTATACAATAAAGTAAGGATAAAAATTGTAGAAAAAAGGCTACAGCAAAACCAAATTTTCCTTTTATGGGTCTTCTTTGTTTTTATTGATAGGAATGAGAAAGTCAAAGATTTCAATGAGCCATCTAAAGAACTACTTGCACAAATGTTGTGTTTTTGGTTTTCCCTATTTTTGACTAATGTTTGGTGAACTTCATTAAACTAACTATCAATTTACTTATCTTTATCCTAAGAAAATAAAGTAAAAGAATGAAATATTTAGGACTTGACTCATAGGTTTACTCATGTTCTTGGCACAGGTTTGTGAGAGTCTTGCTTATGAGTTCTTATATTTCATAACTATCTTTCAAGAATTTGGATTAGACACTTCTTCTTGTGAGTAAATAATATATGCATTGTCCATGTAGCATCTGTGAAATATTTCAGACAATGATGTCAACGGTGAAAGATTGATCTTTTGTGATTTTGGTATGATAAAAAGGTATGTGCTTTATGTCTTTTGTATAATTGAAATACAAATTTAGAGGTAGAGAATTTTAAGCTTAGTGAGATGATTGCCATTACAACTGTGATTGTGTTGCATCTTACAGTATCAGTTAAAATATCAGAGAAGGTTTACTCAAAGCTTTTTATGGAGTTTATGAAAAGAGTCCAGATAAGGTAAATATTTATGGAGTTTATGAAAAGAGTCTCATATTGTCATGAATACTCTAACATGAAATTCCATTTTGTTCAATCTAAGTTTATTATCAAATGAAGCTCGTGCAAATTATACTTCTTGGTAAGCTTATTTTCGTGTGATTTTGAAAATTAATAGTTGCTTACATTCTTTATATTTTTCCCAAATGATTGTATTTACTTATCTATTTATTTGTCTATTTATTTTTAGTTGGAACTAACATGGACGATGTCATGGTGTGGGATATAGGCAGTCGTGAAAGGATTGCTCTTTAAAAAATTAGGGTTTGAGAACTTAGAGTATGTTCAATGGCTTTATAGGTATGGATTTCAAAATGATTATTTCCTGTTTTTTTTAGACACCTTGTCACATGGTGATATTAATCATGTGGTTCTTATATATGCATCCCTTTTCAATAAGTATACATCATCAGTTAATCGTGTGGTGTGGAGTCTTAATGGAACACTTTGCTGTATATCCTACCAAGTTTATTTTTGGTTTCATATTCACCGAATATTTCCTCAATATTTATGCATTTTGATTTATAGACTAATATGCAAGGATTTATAAAATTTGCTTTATCCTTATTTATACTCCAAGTGTTGCTTATTCTAAACATATTGTCCACATATATTTCTATCATGGCTGGAATGTCCAAACTGGAGATATGACTTCTCTTAGCTTTTCTTTTTGGATGTAAATATGTATTTTGATTGAAATATCACTTGTGGCTTTCTGTCTACTTCTCTTTTGGTTCTTTAGAACAATGGACTTTAAAATTCAAAAATCATGCTTATAAATGAGACATCTATTTTTCCATATATGGAGTATTATGTAATAGATGTTAGGTAATCACACAATTACATTTCAAATAGATAATTTAACAAATAAATGTTTTTGTCCGCACAGGCCTTCTACTAGTGTTCTAATTAAAACACTCACAAATCCCTCTCTCTATCTATATATATATTTTTTTTTTTTTTCTCCCTCTTTCTCTCCAACAACACTACCACTTCATATCATGGCTCTGATTCTCTGCACCATCATTCGTCGAACTTACAACCACCACTCAAACACTAATCATTCCAAGGTTTTCACTTTTAATCTTTCTTCTATTATTTCCAGGTTCTGGTTTGTTTATCTAAATGACTTAAACATTACATTTTTTAGGTTTGTTATTGTTGCTTTTTTGTTTTTTAATGAACCCAAATCTTTTTTGCAGTTTAAGTTCATGGTTGTGATGTTTGTATATAGGGGCAGTAGATTTATCAGTAGTAGATTCAAGGCTGATATATATATATATATCATGTGACTTGTCTTCTGATGATATATACCCTGATGCCCAATGGCTGTTATTTATCATGCTTTTGATGTTTCTGATTTTTCTAAAATATAAAATATAGTGTGCTTTATAACATGTTTTTGTCAAATGAAGTATTTGTCTTATGCTTTGTTGTGATTTGTTGAAAACATATCACTTTTTGGTTGCAATAAGTTTCCATTTTTTCTCACTAAATCAAACATGATAGCAATAGTTTTCAAAGGATTTTGTGACAAAGATTATACTTTATTATTGTTACTTTGATGCACTTGAAGTTCGTGTTCACATGTCTCTATATGTTGAGGTGAAGCTCATTATCGTAACTTTCATGAGTTTTAAACTGTGCTTCTATTGAGTTGTAGTCTGTAACTTTGCTTTGTGACTAGATTGAGTGAACATGTTTATTTGGCATGTTATATGTCATTGTTTTTTCTTACATTTTGTCGTATATTGAGTTTCTTACATTTCATAGGATTCTTATAAGCCATGTCAAGTCCATATATTTTCATTGAGGACTTTGAAAGGAAATCAAGATTGGAAAATGCTCATTAGAGTTGTTGACCTTTGGGTTGTTAAGGCGAAATGGACTACAACATATCGAGATGGGCATACAAGATGGAAAGGTACTATTTGGTCGCACTAACCATGTATAATTGTCGTTCTTACTGTTAATTTAGCAACCATATTGCAGGGCGATTAAATTCATATGACAACTCAAAACCGAGAGTTTAAAGATTGGATTGAACAACTTATAAAACATGAAGCATATTGTCTTTGTAATATGAGAACATGTTGTAAATGACGGCCCTTTCAAAGTATATCCCAACAAGATAAAAAATTTCTTCAATAAAGAAACCATTGTTTCAAAATTACAATACCTGAAATACCGCCACACCAATTCAAGTTTAAGCCTATTGAACATTTTCCTAGTGGAAATTTCAAGAGTGATTTGTTATATGATTGTTTTTTTATTATGCAAACAAATCATGTCAATATCATTGTGTGATTTTGTTACTACATTAAAACATTATCAAGACACTCTAAACATTTCTTTTATATTATTTTGAAATGCTTCAGACGTTATTGGAGCTCTCCAAGATGTTGTTGGAGTTCTCCAAGTTGTTGTCAAAACACAAATGCGATGTTGTTGGAGTTCTCCAAGATGTTGTCAAAACACAAATGGACGGTGGTGGTAATAAATCTTATGCCAATATCACTCTATGTGATAAAGTTGGAAATATTATTGAGATGGTGTTATAGGATGATTATGGGAAACAATTCATGAACTATAACAGCTCTAGCAAGAGTCCTTGTCCAATAATTCTTATCTTAACTCATGCATTATGTAATAAAAATTAAGGTTATCCACAGTATCCCAATCATATTTCTCTTTGTTGCATTGTTTTTTGTTTAGTTCTGTAACTATATGTCTCTGTCTGATGTGCAACATTTGGATTGACAAACCTTTCAAACCCAGACAAACTACGATCTAATTAAAGGATTGTTTCGCCATAACCATTGACACTACCAAAAGATACGAAGTGTATATCTCAGTCATCCAAGTGTTCTCATCACCCATATTGCAACTCTAAGCAAAAGGTTAAATAGAACTAGTAAATATTCTAATTCTCATTCTTTATTAATATTTATGGGACAAGATCGTCTCAAAATCCCAACACTTCACTTCCACCCTACCATCACACTTCCACAACCAAATAAAAATCTTCACATCTACACCATATGAAACTCTTCGCACTTCTATGCCAACTATTCAAACTACCATATGAAACCTAAAAGTCCTTCGTCTCGTCATCTCTTTAATGGAAACAGTACTGAATTTTATGCAAAGTTAAATGGTGCATAGACAGTTATAAACACAAACCACTTATCACATCTTCCCAGATACTTCACTATATTCAGAAGTTAATTTCATTTCTCAATAAAATAACCATTAACACCACTGTTATATATGTGGCATATAAGTAAGTGTATCCAGAATTAAGTAAAATTATATGTTGCTAGCTTTCTCAAGTGCCAAAATTATATATACTTTGTGCAATGCAATAAAACACCAACACCACTAAGTTCTTTACCGCATTGCACACGGCAGAATATGCCACAATCGCCCGTCCTAAAGCTAGAATTTCTAGCTTCCTAAATTAACAGCAAACGTACATCTTTTATTATAAACGCCAAACCATTCACCCCAGTAATTTTCTTCCCTTAAAGTGCAATTTTCTACATGTTGAAATAGAAGACAGATTTTAATACAAGATCAATCAAAAGTAGGTTAAATATACTAATCCACCTAACAAAAATTCATAGAAAATTATTTAAAAATAACCACACAAAAATTATGCAAATTAATTCATGTTCGTACATATGCATAAAAACAATAGTTAAGAGGTCTCAGGTCATTTAAAATTAAATACATCATAATCTAAGTAATCAGCCAATGTAGGCAAATGAAACATCACTGACCTCAAATAAATTAAATTGGAGTAATTAAAGAAACTCTGAAAATAGAGATAAAACTACAATTCAATAAATTTTTTGGGGGATATCGTTCACTCAGTAGTGGCTAGATAAATTAAGGTTCGATTCTGCCTGCAAATTTCCTCAACTTTAAATCAGAAGAGGGAGCTTTGTATCCTCATCGTGAAAACTTTTTTCCCAAAAAATCAAAAATAAAACAAATCAAAAACAGAGAAAATAAAAAATGAAAAAGATCACTCAGTTCAGCGGGGTTTTCGACACGCAAAGCAATCTCATAGAGAAAGCACTGCATTCCGGTCTGTTGAGCTTGAATTTCATGGAGTCATCACTGTGATCTCAATTTTTTCATAATAAAAAACAAAATTCATCAAGAAAAATCGAATCTAAGACAAGAAAACATACAAATTCAGATGAATAAGCCATAAAAACGAGGCACAGACAGAATAAATTGAAAGAGCAAATTGAAAGAACGATTAGAAATTGATGAGTGGAGGCGTATTTAGCTTTGGGTAGAATACGGAGATTAGAGTTAGAGTTTATAGGAAGAGTAGTAGGGTTTCTGAGGAGTGATACTAGCAACTGAGTAAACGCGGTCGTTTTAAAAGGCAATAGTTTCTTGTTGGTTCGTTGAATCCGCTTAGGGAAAAGGCCCATAGCATGTAGAGATGGTCAAAGCCCAAACCAACTTAATACATACGCAACACATTTTAAACAAACATTTCATTTTGATTTAAGAGATTTAAAGTAACAACCATTAATTATTAAATGTAGTTAATAAATAATTTTAAAAAATAAAACCTAATTAAATCTATTATTATTGTTTACTCTTAAAAATAATAAAATAATATATATATATATATATATATATATATATATATATATATATATATATATATATATATATATATATATATATATATATATATATATATATATATATATATATATATATATATAATATATATATATATATATATATATATATATATATATATATATATATATATATATATATATATATATATATATATATTGCGATACACCAACTTTTAATTTTTATGTATATGACCTGAGTAGTTAAATTTTAAATATAGTTTATATTTACTTTTTATTTGTTTAGTTATGCATACAAATGAATTGTAATTTGTGGAACTAAAATCAACAATTGAAAATTGTGTTTATCCTATTTCTTTTAGTTTTTAACTTGAAAATCAACTAGGTCCACCCTTTCAATAAAGTGTATATCAGTTTAAACGAGTTCGAGCGGGTCATTAGAGTTTGCTCTCCCTTAATTTTTGAAAAGATGGTGGTTCTTCATATGAGACATAATCAGATAAATATAAATACAATTGAACGAGAATAACACACTTTTCTAAAACTTATGACATATATTAAACATTTATGTTACTTTAGACATACAACTATAATAATGATTTCCCATCTCTTTTAAGAAAGGGACATGATCACTAATCATGCTTATAACACAACTAATTATTTACCATATTTTGTAAATACCACAGGGGCAACGGTGTTGGTCATGGCCCCTCCACCAGCCACGTCTCCCACGCTAGACTCATCGTTCGCCATGAGGCCATGACATCTGTCATGGACTTCGTGTTCAGAAAAATAGCAACTGACTTGCTCAGTCTTCTCTCACTTCACCAATTCAACCTAATTTATGAGCAGCTAAAACAATATATATAGTTTTAGTTTTTAGGTTTCCAGCATCTAAATTTCTTAGTATGAAGTAGAGAGAAAAATCACATATTGTAAAAGTGTTTAATTGTTCATATTGAGTAATAAGCACAACATAGTTTTAACATTCAGTAAGTTTTATGTTTGTACTTAAATCATGCATCAATTAAGTTTGCCGCCATGTTAATTCTAGAGTTTTATTTACAAGTTTTTCGGTTTCCAATTCCCATACTGTGTTACTTTCAATATGTATTTTTCTCCTTTATTTTTCGGCACTTTACTATTTTAAGTCTTAATTTTGTAGTTGACATTTTTTATTGTTCTATTAGTTTTAATTGTCATTGTTTTGGTTGCAAGTTCTACATTCTATCATTACTTACTATTACCATTTATACATATAATTAAAACTAAAATTATACACATATTATGCTGAAAATATATATATATATATATATATATATATATATATATATTATATATATATGTGTGTGTGTGTGTGTGTGTGTGTGTGTGTGTGTGTGGGGGGGGGGGGGGGGGGGGGGGTGTTGCTATTTGTTATCGTTATTATTATGTTGGGTTAAATACACTTTACCCCCTGTAATGTTAGCGAGTTTAGGGTTACCCCCCTGGTAAAGTTATTTTTTCAATACCCCCCTTATGTTATGTAGATTCCTTCATAGAACCCCCTAATATCCAGGTGGCATGGAATCTTGGTTTTTTATTTCAGACGTGGCTTTTTAATTTTTTTATTTTCACATGTGAATCTTCATTAGGTCTCCAGCATGGCATAAACTAGAAATTAGGGTTCCAAATCCATCCCTCTCTCTCTTCGTGAAATCCATCCCTATCCCAAATCCATCCCTCTCTCTCTCTTCGTGAAATCCATCCCTACCCCAAATCCATCCCTCTCTTCATCTTCGTCCGTGTCCCCTTCATCTGGGTTATGGGTGGCAGCAAGGCATCTTCCACGAGTGAAGTTGGAAACGGCTTACCAAGATGTGGATGCAATGAAACCATGAAGTTGTTGGTCTCCAAGTCAATTGAAAACCCCGGTCGCAAATTTTGGAAATGCGGGAATTATATGGTGAGCAATTTTGAAGCATTTTATTATTTTGAGTTTGATTTCGAAATTAATTGTTGGTGGTGTTTGTCTCAAATTGCAGAATGGGTGCGGTTTATTTTTGTGGGATGATTTGGTCAGTGAGTTTGCAGTGAAAGAAACCAATCCGTCCGGATGCCGCCAATGTGAAGTCAACAAGGCTTATTTGATTGAATTTGCTAAAGAGATTGTTGAGGAGATAGATTGCAGAGTCGGAAAGCTTAACAAGTTAGAAAAACTGAAGAAAAAGATTGCAATGGAAAAGAGGAAAAATTTATGGTTAATGTTTGTAATTGGTCTGTCATGGATGTTGATAGCAGCTATGGTTAAGTTAGTCTAATGAGTCTGTCATGTAATTGTTATGTCATTAGTGTTTTTCAGCAATGTAATGTTGAACTTGTAATGTGTTCATCAATGAAATGTAATCTGTTCATCAATCTTAAACTGTCAGTGCAGCATCATTATTTGATTAAACTTTCAGCATTCAATCTACCAATAATGACAGAAAAAGTTATATCATAATGAAAGAGCAAAATTGCAAAATCATCAGAAAACTACAGAACAATTTTATAGTCAGTAATTCTAAAGAAAATATGACATAGTAAACATATAAATAAATTGAAATATATTAATGTAGTCTATCTCTTAAACTTTTTCAGTGCAGAATTCAAGGTGAATGTAATTAAATACTTTGGCTTTTTCTTTAGGTTCTGCAGAATTCATGGTTTTGTTGTAAGATTAGTGCACAGACTAGCCATGGCTCTCTGCAGAATTCATGGTTTATGAAAAACAAGAAAAAAATGTGACAGACTAGCCATTGTGTTTTATAGACAATACACACCAATAATGTTAAACTGATACATTAGAATTGATCATCACAGTAAGTGCATATGTTTGTTACAAAAGGATTACAAAATACATGTCTTCAAAGATCAGTTGGCATTACAAAAGAGTTTTCCAAAAGGATTACAAAATACATAGCAGAAACATAATAATCAGTCCCTCATTTTGAAGTGGGTATGTCTTCATTTTCTGGTAGGGTAATTGGTTTGTCACTAGATATTCCTTCACCTGTTATGGGTCTTTTAAACCAACTCAACTTGATCCTCTCACTTTGCCTTCTTTTGATGATAGGTTTTTTTTCAACCCTTTTTCTGGATTGTTTTGTGATTGAGGCAGCCACACTAGATCCTGTTTGACTCATAATAGTTGGAACAAGCATATCAGTTGGAGGCTGTGGATCAGTTGGAACAGGCACATTTGTTGGAACAGTCATATCAGTTGCAGTTGGGGCAGGCATATCAGATGCAGTTGGCATATCATTTGCAGTTGGCATATCAGTTGCAGTTGACACATGTCCTTTTTTAGGTTTTCTCTACAATGTAAGACACAATGTATGGTTGTCATCACAATGCATATCACAATGAAGAATGTAAGACAGAATGTAGAATGTAAGACAAAATGTATATCACAATGAATTACCTTTCTTTTAAGTGCATTGGGATCCTGAGTGGTAGCCTTACAAGTCATAGCATTGTGACCAAAATTATCACATTTGGTGCACTTATATGCAACACCAGATCTTCTCTTCCTTGCACCATCCTTTCCACTTTCTCTTATCCTAATCTTCTTAGGTCTACCAGGACCATTTTTATATGCAGGTGGTAGAGGTGGTTCCATCTCAACTTCTGGCCACATATCTTGACCATTGATTGGACTTACTGAAAATCCATAACATAGTGCAAACTTTTCTCTTGTGTAACAAGCATCAACAAATTCATCAGGGTTTTGCTTTCTATAACTCAGAGCAGCTACAGCATGCCTACATGGAATTCCTACTAATTCCCAAAAATTACAACTACATGACCTTTTAGCAATGTCAACAATAAATTCATGTGTGTTGTAACTATGTGTAACCTGAAAAGTCTCAGCAATTGACCATGTTGGCAACCAATGACCACTATTGAACACCTCATTATCTAACCTTCTCCTAGGTATTGGCATCACCTTATGTGGCCAATTTTCTAGTTTACTTGCAGAGGTGGATAACCTATTCATCAGATATTTTCTTATCCACTCACACATTGTGAGTATAGGTTTGTCCCTAGCAGCTAGAATGGTAGCATTAAAAGACTCTGAGATATTATTCATCAATGTATCACATTTAGGGTAAAAAGAAAAGGCATGCTTACACCAGCTTTTGGTAGGAACAACCATCAACCAAGTCCAAGCATTGGGATCTGCATTCTTCAATTCATTCATCTTTTGGACCCATGCCTGATAGTATGTGGCTTTAGCAGCTCCCATCATTAAATCTCTAATAAGGGCTCCTCCACCAAACCTTTTCTTGAAATTAGCATACAAGTGCCTAAGACATAATCTATGCTCAATAGTATCAGACAATTCTTCAAATACAGCCACAAGTCCCTGATACAAAATAGAATTTTTTTCAACATTTAGAGAATAGAATAATTTGCAACAGAAAGATAGAGTTAAATACATACCTTCTGTTGATCAGAGATAAATACATATCTTCTATCCTGACCAATGTCCTCCATTAGTAGTTGTATAAACCATCTCCAACTCTCCTTTGTTTCATTTTCAACCACACCAAATGCCAAAGGGAAGTATTGATCATTAGCATCCCTGCCTACAGCAATAAGTAACTGTCCACCATACTTGGTCTTTAAGTGACATCCATCAACCCCCACAAATGGTCTGCATCCATGAATAAAGCCTTTCTTACAGCCATCAAAACAGAAATAAAATGACCCAAACCTTGGTTGTATGGATGGACTAGGTCTTTCTACATTTATCTTCACAGTGTTGCCATGGTTTACCCTTCTTAGTTCTTCTGCATACCTCCATATGGAAGCATACTGATTGTCAGCATCACCTTCAATTATCTTCTTGGCAATTAGCTTAGCCCTCCATGCTTTTGCAACAGTAATACCCACAGAATATGTTTGCCTCATATCTTGGATGATGTCTCTTATCCTGACTGTATCAGAAGTTTGCATCCTCTTTACCACATGCTTGGCCACCCACTTTGAGCTAGCAGACTTGTTGTTCAAAACCCTAGCACATGTGTGCTTATGTACAAGTGTTTTTATAGCAAAAGTCTCCTTGTGGCCCACCTTAGAGCATAAGACTAAAAACCCACATTTATGCTTACACACCACCCTTACCCTATCTCCCTCATTTTTCACAAAAGAAATTTCCCTCCCATTAAGCACTGACCACTCACGGATAGCTGCCCTAAAGTCATCAAGTGTGTTGAATTCCATACCCCACTTGAATATAAAGTCTTTGTTTAGATGCTCTTTCCTAAACCTAGCATACTTGGGCCTTTCTTCATCACAAGAATCATCTGGGTCAGAACTATTCAACTCATCACTATAGTATACATCATCTGAATCCATACTCTTATTGGGCTCCTCCATACTGTTATTGGGCTCCTCCCTAATAGGCTTAGTAACATCTATTCCTTCAAAACCATCAAAGTAAACAGTAGCTCTTTCATCTTCACTGTCATCTAACCCCTCTACCTTCTCCTCATCTAACCCATCAATTCCATTATCAGGGGGGTGGTCATCATCATTCACACATTTAGGTTCCCTATCAGCAGGGTCCATGTTCCCAGTACTATGTTCAACATACAAATCTCCTTTCACATTCATTGCACTAAAGTATAGAGCAAAATCATCAACAGCATCATCATCTTTCCTAATCAGAAAAAACCCATCTTGAATTTCTAAAACTTTTGTCCATACCCTAACACAATCAGCCTTATACCCTAACCTACTCAACAACTTCTCAATGTTATCCATGTTCCAATTTGAAACATGTATCCCATTAACTGTCGTATCCGTACCCCCTCTGTATATAATTTCTTCTTCAAAAACCCTATAAAATTCACCCCATGGTGGAGTGTAACACTAAAGTGTTGTGAATCCTGTCAATATATTATACCCACATGTCAAAGATTGTTGATTTCAAAATTTTACCCTACGACATTGATGAACTTCAAATTTTTACTAACCTCGGACTTTGGACACTTCACTGAGCTCGTCTTCACTGAGCTGGATCGCTTCTTCGTATTCGCTGAGGTTGTCTTCATCTTCGTCTTCACTGCGGTCGTCTTTCTCGTTTGCTTCATTCCCTGCATTCTTCTTCTTCGTCTTCGTCTTCCCCTGGAAATTTCGTCTTCGTCTTCCCTGCTATGTTCAGAACCCTAATTTTCTAAGGGGGTATTTGAAATTAAAAAGTGTAAAATGACACATAATCACTTTAACAAAATTAAAAATATGCCAGGTGTAGGACCTCTTATTAGATTCCATGCCACCTGGATATTAGGGGGTTCTATGAAAGAATCTACATAACATAAGGGGGGGTTTACAAAAAATATTTTTACAGGGGGGTAATCCTAAACTCGCTAACATTACAGGGGGGAAAAGTGTATTTAACCCTATTATGTTTGAGTTTTTATTTTGCATGCATATTAAATATAGTATGAATATTATGTCAAATCTGTCCGGCTAAATCGTTTAGGGTCCGGAATGTGAGGATCGTCATTCCGACGGGGCTCGGTAAAATTTATCGATACTAATTTTTTATATTAATTTATTTTTTCGTTTCTAAATTAAAAAAATTAAATTAAAAGTTTTTACACGAAAGCCAAAACACTCAGATACTAGTCAACAATGCGATTGTGTGAGACTAGTATCCGATCAACAAAAATTGGATTTTTTAACTTCTAAAAACAACGACAACGCTTTAGAAAATTAGAGAAGGACTTATCAGTTTTCAAAAATTGTTTTGAAATTATATCTTGTGGAGCGACAATATGACTTGTACGATTTCGAAGCATAACACGGGTTGTGCGAAAGTGAGCAGTATTTTAAATAAATATTTCCTCTAGAAAAAAATTTAAAGTAAAACACACTGTCGACATTTATCTGAGTTCTGAACGTACACTGAAAATCACATTTCGGTCTCAGTTTATTAAATTTTAAAATCATTAGTATTTTACATTCATTCTCAAACCAAGCAAAATCTGATTAGCCTTAGATTTATATACTAACAATAAATAGAGATAACATCGACTATTGTTCTATGTGCGTTCGACAACCTTTTATATTACTCAGATACACTTCGTGCACTTGCGGAAAGTATCTAAGAGAAGGAAAACTTCACATAAAGTTTTTGGCACCGTTGTCGGGGGGAAATTTAGCCAATATCGTAACTCCATTGTTGCACCGTATAGACTAAGACAATCTTGTTTCAATTACTATAATCTAAAATAGATGGGTCACCTAAATTATCTCTACAATTACCACTCTCAGTATTTTGAGAAAGCACAAGATTCCCATAAATCCGACATTGAAATATTAATGGAGGATTTCATTGCAATGCAAACCCACTCTAGGCTAGAATCTATGATTGAGCGCTTTGTGGCGACACAAACTCTCCAAAATGAAGAGTTTAGAAAATAAAATTTGCATACTAATGAAATCCTTGGGCAGCTAAATATTGTGGTCGAGTCCCTCGCGACTCACAACAAGGCATTTGAGACTCTAATCTCCCTGCTTGCACATATACCTCTAGGACCCTCCCCTGAGAGACATATGGATGTTGTAACAATCAATAGTGAAAAACAAATCAAAACTCCTAAGGAGAGTGATAATGAGGTTGAGGGGAGCTCTGGTGAGAAAGGAGTAAAGATTGAGAAAAATTCACTGACACCACTCGAAAAGGAGGTTGTCAAAGAAGTAGTGAATGAAGCACCTTATGTTGTTCCTCCTCCCTATAACATGCAAATTTCTTTCCCGCGAAGGTTTGTGGAAGCTAAGGCAGACTCCCAACCCAAAAGGTACTTGGAGGTATTGGAAAATATCTACATCATTGCACCTTTGTCTGAGGTCCTGCATAAAAAGAGAAAATTAGATGACCATGAAACTAGACAATTATTAGTGTTAAAAGGGGAAGGTTGGCTTTTGAGACGGTGGATGAAAGAATTAAACTCAAACCTGAAAAGCTAATACTCAGTATAAAGCCAAAACCACCACCACAAATTCGGAAGAATGAACCACCCCACAGAAGGAAGATAATAAAAGGTAATGGATATGAGAGATGGCTTGATAAGTGGCCATGGAAACTAGAGATTATTTTGACCGAGGAATCATTCTCGAAAGAACCACATTGAGTGCTTACGTCGAGCTATCGACATTAAAGGAAGCATTGTGTGGGAGGCAACCCACGAAAAATTTTCATACTCTTTGAATTTAATTTCTCTATTTTTAATTTTCATTTAGTCGAATAATTTTTTTTTCTTTAAGCATTTTTGTTTTCAATTTTTTTTTATTAAAGACTAAACTTCATAATATCTCAAGTGGGACAAAAGACGTAAAAGGGACCTCAAAAAGCACTTGAAACACACATTTTAGGTCCATAGTGTTCGTCGTGGAGGAGTGTGGCATTTACCATGAGCCTCATTAACTTGAACCATCCCATTTAACACTGATGGCGTTCGCCATAGGTTCATGGCGTCCTCCATGAACCTTGAACACACTGAAATCCAATAAGTTCCATTTTTTGTCATTTAAACATCCACCCTTCCATCTTCCACCCACTCACATTTAATTTTTACCATTCACCAGTTCACATTAACTTTCCCCCATTTCCAAAACCTTCTAAAAACCTTCAAACTTTCACTTTTCCCCCTTACCAACTCTACCACACCACTTCTATATAAACTTCAAACCCCACACAAATCTTTCACACGTATAACTTCCACCACTCTTACTCTCACAAACTCGCCTTCTCAAATATCATCTCCCACTTTCAAAAATGGCTCAGAATGTAGACTACACGGGGCATTGAATTTCGGGATGCACAGTAAAAGAAGCGCTACAACACCTTATTCCACCGGTTGATCGTTCCGACCAGGTATGTCGATGACCCTTGTCTTCATAATTTAGGCTTATATAGCAGTGTTCATTAGATGTTAGAAAGAGTAAGTTTAACTCATTTTTGTGTGATAAAAGACCCCACTTATATGAGGCTAACCTTAGAATTTTTGAGTTATCTCTCGTACACTACCCAAATTATGATTGCTACCTCTACAAGGTCGGTTAGTTTTAGAATGTTTCATAAAGACTATACATTTGATCAGATTGCTATTATTGATATGTTGCACTTTCCTTATGATGAAGGTGTTGTTTGTGAAACACCTTTATACACTAATTAGGTGCTTGCGGTTAGAATTTTTTTGGAACAATTAACTGGTAGTCTTGCTGATAGTTTCGAGGGTAATAATTCGACTCACATCCACAACCCGACCATTACATATTTTTGCCAAATATTGGCACAAACCATTTTTGGTTAGGATAACACTAATAAAATAAATGCCATTTTTTTTATATTCACAATGTCTTTGCACCCACTAGAGTAAACTTTGACTCATTTATGTTGGCGCATATGCAAGCAGTTGGCACTGCTAAAAAGGGGCATATATCTGTTGGAGGAATGATTACCTCCATAGCTCGTGCAATAGGCTTAGAAGTCGAGCTTGCCACACTATATCCTCTACCCATACCCTCCATAGATATTACTGCCTACCGCCATATGCGATTGATTAAAACTATGAGGGATGAGAGATATTCCCTAATCATTAGTAATAGAGAGGTACATAGTGTTGCTTTACCTTGACCGAACCGCATAAATGTGCAGATCATGGAAAATTGGATTTATAATTTGAATGTTGGTGTTGAGGTTGGACCAATGCCCTTGGACATTCCTAAGAATGCCAATGTTGAAGGGGACACCAATGATGAGTATGATCATAAAGAGTAAGGTTATCCGGTGCACGAGCCACCACCACATCATTCCCCTCATATTCATGATTCACCTGCACACACTGCACCATATCTTTCTGACCATTTTGCATGTACTTCTACCGAAACCTCAGGCACTATAATTTATAACATACTTAGTGAGATGCGCGCCTGAAATGCCATAGATGTCGAGCGTGACAGTCTGATTTATGCCATGCATTAACAACAGATATATATGATGCAACATGTGAATCAAATGCAAACACAACAAACAACCATGATGGAGCAGATGGGTCAGATGCAAACTTTTAGGACGAATATGATGGATAATATGCAATTAATCCAAGCTACCCAGACTTCGCTTTTAGGGTGTGTGCGTCACATGGGGACATCACAGAACACCATGGTTGGTAACATCCAGCAGATTCATATATCATAAACTGCCATGGTAGAGCATGCCCAACAGTGGCAAACCTTTCAGAACTCTATGGAGCACCATCGGTTTTCACAAGCGGTTGGAAATCACCACAACAACCGGTTGGATTCCTGTTTTCACGGTTGACTAACTTGCATGTTCTGATGGATGGAAGACATGGGCGTGGGGGATATGGTCGGGGTAAGCATGATAAACGAGGTGGTTGGAACCAAGGCCAAGGTAGAGGTCATGGCTGACACTAACGCATTCACGAATTTCATCTATGCTCTTTTTTTTCCTTTTCCCACTTTTATCAAAATTGAGGATAATGTTTGGTTTAAGTGGGGGGAGGAACTTTACTGTTTTCATTTCCTTTTATTTCTTTTTAGTTATATTTATTGCTTTTCTAGTTTATTTCATGTTTATTAGGATTTTATCAATTTATAATTTAATTGTTGTTAGTAGAGTCAATGAATGTGTTATCGAGTCTTTATGTGTGGTTTCTTGTTGTTTGTTGATTCTCTCATATTCTTGAGTCATACCAAAAAATCTTGTTTTCATGACTTAGAACTTTATTGCATGATTTGAAAGTCTATAAGCTATCGATGAAGTTGAGATTAGATTGGAGAGACTTGGGAAAACTTTACAAGATCGATATCGTTTTAAAATCTTAAGTCTCCCGAATATGGAGATCAATTTGAGTACTTATTTTGTTCATAACCTTGAACTCTCATTCTTTAATAGTCCTTAAGTAGTTTATCCAGCAGTCATGAATCATATTAAGCATGTTATCATTTCACACTTATAGTAGGGAAATATGTTAGTGACTATGATCTTCATTATATTATTATTATTTTCTTTTTCATGCTCTTTTGCTCAAATTATTGACAAATAAAAGGATCCGCACCCTTGGATAAATGACCGGGTGAGGGTCACATAACTTAAGGAATATTCCCTTTTTATTCATTTTTTCTTTCTTTTAAGCTTATGATCATTTACTTATTTAGATCGACTTCCTGCATAAAGTGTGCTTAGGATGATGTTGACTGCTAGATAACTATTTAAGGACTATTAAAGAATGAGAATTCAAGGATATGAACATAATAAGTACTCAAATTGATCTCTATATTCGAGAGACTTAAGATGTTAAAACGATACTGATCTTGTACAATTTTCCGAAGTCTCTACAATCTAATCTCAACTTCATATGTAGTTTATATACTTTCAAATTATGCAATAAAGTTCTAAGTCATGGAAACAAAAAATTTGATATGGCTAAAGAAAATGGGAGAATCAACAAACAACAAGAAACCATGCATAAAGACTCGACAACACATGCATTGACTCTACTGGCAACAATTAAGCTAGAAATTGATAAAATACTAATAAAGATGTGTCGTACCCCAAAACGTGCCCCCCTTTTCATATTTTATCCAACCTATGACTTGAGATTCATCTATACTCATTTAGGTCTCGTTCATGTGCATCATTCATTCATGATTAACATTGTCTAATAAGCATCACAAATTCAAGGTTTATGGTTGATAAAAATCTGAGTTTTGCTTGAAGATTGTGGTATTGCTCATCATGATAGGTGAAACCCTAAATTCTTGATCCTTTGGGACCTTGATTCTTGAAGTCTATACCATGACATTCATCTGTGCATCTCAACCCTAATTCTTGATTGTTGCTCTTATGAGGGCTTGTGTTTGACCTTCTGTATATCTGACTTGACTTCTAAACCCTAATGGTGGGCCCATGGCTTGAGATGTATTTGAGGAGCTTTGTGTTTTGCTAGAATCCTTAATCATGGATAGTTGGTGTTCAAGTGCCTTGTTAGATGCTTAAGGTCTTTGAGGTTGCACTTTGGTGTCCATTTCACACCAAACCCTAGTTCTTGATCAGGGAGGTTCATGAATCATGTGACCTGCATTAAGGTTTTGGAAGCCCTAGTTATGGCCCATGACATTGGTGGATTACTTGTGTTGATTACTCACTTGGTCTTGGGCTCTTAGTTGTGACTTGACACTTTGATCTTTGACCTAGATAAACCCTAGTTCATGGTGTCATATGATTGGTCTAAGACATGCATGCATTCATGTTCCATTCACATTCTATGCAGTGATTATATGTTGTCATGGTCATCACCTGATCCAAGTCTCATGCCATTCTCATGACATACTCATGGCCTCATTAATGTGCCAAGGTTCATTCATTTCTACTCCCATTGATTCAATTTCATTGTCCATTTGGTCAAGGCACTACATTGATCCTATGTTTTCCATTACATTCATTTCAATCCATTTGTTTTAAAAGGCATCTAAGTCCTTAGTTTCATGGTAAAAAAAAGATCATTGGACTTCATTTTGTTCCAATTGTTTCATTAGAACATTTGACTAAGGAACACACTTTATTCATTGGATTGCATTTACATATGCATTCCATTGGAAATATTACAAGGATAATTACATTTTTGCATAGGCTGACTTTTGGTCAACTATTGACAAAAGTCAACAAACCAATTAGTATCCATTCCACCCATCTCATACAAACATTCGGTACATTTCATACCAAGAAAAGTAAAGTTTGGTTTGATTTTGAGTTACAAGCTTGAATTAAATCACATTACTTCGAACTTGAATCACAAGTGGAGTTTTATTACAAGTACACCACATAAGTAAATACATAAGCTTTGCATGAATAATTTTTACGATCTTGATACATAATATGTATAGCATTTACATGGAAACAAAAGTAAAGAAAGGATGGAAGTTTATGTGTTTGTCTTGAGTTTTCATTGACAATCATCATTATCCTTGTGATTGAATTCTCAAGCATTTACACTGCCTTTGAATTCCACAACCATGATGCAGCAGCTGAACCAAACAATGCACTAAAATCCTGCATCAAACATACATGACCACATGAACAAAATACATCCAACATTCAAAAAACCAAATGACCAAAATAAAGCATTACATATACACTTCCATTCATGAC
The DNA here is from genome assembly GCF_024323335.1 of Lathyrus oleraceus. Classification (NCBI taxonomy): domain Eukaryota; kingdom Viridiplantae; phylum Streptophyta; class Magnoliopsida; order Fabales; family Fabaceae; genus Lathyrus; species Lathyrus oleraceus. Next base: position 68,616,969 of record NC_066581.1, on the reverse strand, counting down.
ATTTTCAAGCATTCCCAAACAACTTCAAGTCCAAACATTAACCATCAAACAAATCTAATTGATTGCATTGACAGTTCACTTTTAACAAGAATTCAACAACTTCATATTTCACTAACATACATGCATTTGAACATACATGGCATAACCTACTGATGTTGCATTAAAACTTGCATTCACTAACTGCAATTAACAACATGTTTTAAGTCTATTAATAATTCTCACCAATTTCATAATAATTAACAGAATTTTCCTTAACTGACTTTTGTAACAGAGTTTTAACTAACAAGCTCATTCACCAACAGAAATCGATTGCAACATCTATAACTCATTGCAGAATAGTAAATCCTACAACATCAATACAAACCAATATCATACCATTTATATTCACATAAATACAATAGCACTTCATTTCACAAATAGAGTAGCAGATCATTCATCACAATCCAACATCAAGGCAATGCATACAAACTGGTGCAGTAGGGCACACTTCAACAAATTACCGTTTTTCACTTGCATCTAACAACTAACATCACTAACAAATTGAGTTTCATCTAACAGACTGCATTAACATGATTCACTAACAACAATTCAGTTACCACTGCACTAATAAAATTTCAAAATCTAACTGAAATAAACATTACTGAGCATTTTCTATCTAACAAGATCAAGTTTCACTAATTGAACTAGCAACTTAGCTTCACCAAATTAGTTAACATCTAACTGAACATTTCATTCCATTTAACACCACTAACTGAATCTATTATCTAACTAACCTTCATTTTCCAACTAACAAAAACTAACAGAATTCCACCACTACAGAATCTAACAGAAAATTGAATTTCGCATTTCACTCTCATTATCTAACTAACTAACTAACAGAGTTAGTTAACATCCAACAAACTTTGGATTGAATCAAACTAACTCAGTTAACTACATAGTTTGTTTCGATTTAAGTATTTTTTTCAAGGCTTATGGAAATTGGACTTTGGGTTTGAACTCAGGGAAGTGAGAGGAGGAATTTGGTATCTTAACTTTGTAGTTTAGGTCTCCGCTGCCACCGGTAGCGACCTCCGGCACGACGGAGGAGATTGTTCAGGGGAGAGAGAGAATGGAGAGTTCAAATTTGAAATGATGCACGTGAGAAATATGGCCATGTATTGAACATGTGAGGAAGACCTAGTCCTGACTCAGTGGCCTTGCATTGGGCTTACTCCGATTTGGGCCCAAAATTGTTGCTTCGTGCACCTCTTCCTGAGGTCCATCACCCCACACGAACCAACAAGCCAACTATGGGCCTTGTTGCTTGGGCATGCGTGTTTTCTGCTTACTGCGTCGTTTATTTCCTGAATAAACCTCCATGTTTTTGTTGTTTTAGGATTTCTTTGTGAATTTTTTTCCATTATTCCTACACATTGTTTTATTTGTTGTTAGTACAATTGATAGAAATAAAAATGGTTAGTTTTAATTAGGATTAATTGAGTTGATTAATTTTTAATTGTTATGAGAAATACCTAAAAATATTAATCTAGTTATAATTATGTTAGGTTGTAACTAACATGATTAATTGTTAATTACATGATTAGATTTGATTTGATTTTAATTCTTTCATGTTTTAGATTTTAATTCTATTGACTTAGAATTTTAATAAGTGGAATTAACCTTGGTCATAATCTTTTTAGATTTAATTGAACTTTTAATCAAATTAGGGTTCTTGTTAGATTTTGGTGTGGTTTTTAGAATTTGCAATTTTAACCAATGAATTGTTCCCTTAGACTTGGGTGTTTATGATTTAATCCATAAGGTTTAGATATGCATGTTCCCCTAGATTAGAATTATGAAGAAACATCTAATTGACTGATTAATCCCTTTAGGTATTGTGTACTTGGTTCAACTTTCTTCCATTCTCATTGGTTGTGTTGATCAAAGTTTACTTTGATCAACCAAATCATTTGACTGTGCTTAATTCCTTAAGCCTATTCAAGTGATCAAAAGAGCCATGATCACTTGATAAGGCAAGTCTTTTGTGTTCAAGTTGTATTGGATACTAGATCTCAAGAAGTTGTACAATACTTCAAGGTTCAAAGATCAAGATTCAAGACTACATTCAAGTCAAATCAGTACAAGACAGATTGGACTACTATTCAAGCACATCAAAGGTATCAACACTTGTCAATCATGATTTAGATTGTGTGACATGAGCCTTAAGAAATAAGGAATGAATGAGAGTGGAGAATTCCATTAACTCATTCTGAATATCTTTGGGTACGGGATGAATGACCCAGTAGCTCATCGTATTCACCTATATTCATAGACTTTAACATAATTCGAGTAGCATTATATCATCAGGATCTCTTACCAGCAACGTGTTAATTTCGATTCAAGTTGTATACCATAAGCCTTAAGAAACAAAGAATGATGATAGTGGATAATTCATATCCTTGTCTAGAATATCTTTGTTCATAGACTTTAGTACAATTTGAATCATAAAATTGACAAGTCTTCATCAAGCAAGCATCAATCATCCTTCTTCAACAGTGAAACACCATTACTTTCCTCTTGGGCTCAATACTAGGCTCTCATACTCAATGTCCATACATCTTTTGGGATCATTGTCTTAGGCACCCATTTCTAATCAATTGGCTCATGCACTACCTACAGTTCAAACTTTGACATCCTTTATTCTTTGCCTATAAGGAACAAACCTTGGCATTCAGTCAATGGAATTATAGACTCTGGCTACCTCTTTTAATGCCTATACAATTCACACTTTGGCATCACTTCTCTTTGCCCATGGAGTTACAGACTCTGGCAACATTGCATTGCCTATACAATTACAGACTTTGGCATTCCTTATTCCTTGCCTATAAGGTATATACCTTGGGATTCTTGCCTTACAGAGTTATAGATTGTGGGAAGCCCCATTTTTCCCCATTGAGTTACAGACTCTGAAAGCCTTGATTATGCCTTACAGTTACAGACTTTGGCAAACAAATATTTCACTGTAAGTTACAGACTTTGACCTCTGCTCATCTTGGTTACACGGTTACAAACTTTGGCATTTAATTCATTTGTCCTTATTGAGTTACAGACTCTGGCATTCAAATCATTTCTTCTACCTTGTGTAGTTACAGACTATGGCAACCCTTGCTTGTTAAGAATTCTACTTTGCCTCTGGGTAATCCAATCAATTACCTCCCTTTGTTTTTGTGGTTCCATGAACTACGAAGTTTTAACTTTCTCATTACACGATGAGAATACGTAGGCACGAGGGTTTGAATCCTCTATGAGCATATTTATCCATATTTATTTATTCTTTCTCTATTCCTCCATTCACTCCATGGACCATTAATCACCACCTTATTTCATACTTTCTACCTTCATTCACTCCATATGATATACTTTCTCTTTGAGCCAAATACATTATCTCTTTGAGCTTCATCTTGTGTCTGCTTATGAACCAATAGATGTTTGCTTTGATGCCAAACACTTAGTTCCTTATTTTCGGTCATGACATTACAATGGGGATACTTATGTTCCTCAACATATTAGTCTATACCACCTTTACTCTTGGATTCATATTTCACTCTTTTTGGAGTCAACCCCACAATCATTTGGTTCAAACCACATTTGTTATCACAACTTCTTTCACCTCTAACCATTAGTTCTATGAACTACGAAGCTCTTAATTTCTTATTACGTTATAAGGATACGTAGGCATGAATAAATAAAGTTCGATGATGACTCTGTTGTATGTTCAAGCGTGCGGTGCATTCGGGTATATTTCCATTAGCTTTAACATGAAATAAACTAGAAAATCAATAAATATAACTGAAAAGCAATAAAAGGAAATGAAAACAATAAAGTTCCTCCCTCACACTTAAACCAAACATTATCCTCAATGTTTTGATAAAAGAGGGAAAAAGAAGAAAAAAGACATGGATGAAATCGTGAAGACGTCACTGACAGAGAAAATGGAACGAAAATGATCAAAAACGGAGAAAAATTGTAGAAAATGCACGGGTGGCGACCACTATGGCATGCAGCATGACGTGGCACCCATGGGGCCACACCTACACTGAAGAAAAAGCAAAAAAAAATGAAGTCTAAAGTGTGTGGCATTCTCCACATGGGCATGGCGTTCTCTATGGCCCCTCCACCAGCCATGTCACCCACATTAGACTCATGGTGTCCTCCATGGGCTTCGTGTCTAGAAAAAAAGCAACTGACTTGCTCAGTCTTCTCCCACTTCACAAAGTTTTTATCAATTAATCCTACACGAATTCAGCCAAATTTCTGAACAACTATAACATTATATATAGTTTTAGTTTTTAGGTTTCCACCATCCAAGTTTCTTAGTATGAAGTAGGCAAAAAATCACTTATTGTAAAATGGCTTAATTGCTCACATTGAGTAATAAACACATAATAGTATTAAGCTTCTGCAAGTTTCATGTCTGTATTTGGATCGTTCATTGTTTAAGCTTGTTGTCATATTAATTCTAAAGTTTTATTTACAAGTTTCTTGGTTTCCAATTCCTACATTATGTTACTATCAATACATATTTTCTCCTTTATTTTTCTACACTTTACTTTTTTAAATCTTAATTTTATAATTGCCATTTTTTATTATTCTATTAGTTTTAATTGTCATTGTTTTGATTGCAAGTTCTACATACAATCATCACTTACTATTACCACTTATACGTATAATTGAAACTAAAATTCTACATATTTTGTATTGAAAATATATATATATATATATATATATATATATATATATATATTATATATATATATATATATATATATATATATATATATATATATAGAGAGAGAGAGAGAGAGAGAGAGATAGATAGATAGATACAGAGAGAGAGAGAGAGATGTTATATTTATTTATTTATTTATTTGCATGATAGTTGTTGTTGCTACTTGTTATCATTATTATTATTATTATGTTTAAGTTTTTATTTTACATGTATATTAAATATAGTATGAATATTGTGTCAAATCTGTCTGGCTAAACCGTTTAGGGTCCGGAATGTGAGAAATGTCATTTTGCTCGGTAAATTTTATTGACGCTACTTTTTTATATTAATTTATTTTTTAGATTCTGAATTTTTAGTTTTTAAATTAAAAGATTTTGTGCGAAAGCGATAACACTCGGATATTGGTCAACAACGCAACAATGTGAGACTGGTATTCGATCAACAAAAATTGAATTTTTTAACTTCTAAAAACAGCGACAACACTTTGGAAAATTAATAAGGACTTATCAGTTTTCAAAATTTATTTCGAAATTATATCCTGTGGAGCGACAATATGAGTTGTACGATTTTGAAGCATAACACGGACTGCGCGAAAGTGAGTTGTATTTTTAAATAAATATTTTCTCCTGAAATATTCTAAAGCAAAACGAAGTGCCGACATATATCGGAGTCCTGAAGGTACATCGGAAATCACATTCCGGTCTTCATATATTAAATTTTAAAACCACTAGTATTTTACATTCATTCTCAAACCAACCAAAATCTTATTAGCCTTAGATTTACATAGCAACATTAGATAGCGATAAGATTGACTATTATTCTATGCGGGTTCGACAACTTTTTATATTACTCTAATATATTCCATGCACTTGCGAAAAGCATCTAAGAGAAGGAAAATTTCACATCAATTATCAATAACTGTAGTAGAATATATCTCAGTAGCAAATTACAACGCACAACTTTTATGGATGAAATAAATACTTGAGGACCAAATTAAAATTAACAAGATGCATATTTTATGTGATAATACATGTGACATATGTTTATCAAAAAAAACAATTTTTCATTTAAGAGAAAATCCATTTTTCATTTAAGAGTAAAACGCTTTGAAACTAAACATCTTTTTACTATAGACTAGATTCAAGAAAAGTGTTATAAATATTTTTTATTAAAAATGATTATCAATTAACTGATATATTTGCAAAACCTCTAACTAAAGATAAATATGGTTTAAAAAAAATTGAATATTCATTTAAAAAAAAAATTGATTGATTTTAAATGTTTCTAAGAATAAAAACAATATATTTAAAATAACGTATGTATCCTCTAGTCACATGTGCAATGCATCTTTATATATTCTATGATTAAGACTTTCTTTCATCACAAGAGTCACAAGAGTGTAAATTTTATTCTTAACTTTTATTTTTTATATTCCCTATGTTTAGTGTGTGTTTGTGCATGTTAGGTTCTTTTATATTGTTCTATTACTGTTATTATTACTTGTGTTTGTTGTAATGTATGTTTCTAACTTAAGATTTAATTAATATCGACAATCATGTCACTCATATGTATCAATAAAAACTATAAATTTATCAAAAGATTGTTGGACGAACATTAACGGTCATGGGAGAAGTTTATCTTTTCAATTGGATATAGATGAAGAAACCATCTCACCTCCCCCAAATACCATCATGTTGGACTTAAATGAAGTGGAAAATAAATATTATACCCCATTTTTGCCGATGATATATTTAAATATCATTAATTTATGGGCATCAATTATGTTCATGAAGACCTTAATCACCATAAACAAATATCAAATGTTACTCAAACTGTCTTGCAACAAACTTTAAAACGTGTTTTCGAGAGATTATTCAAACCAAATAATAGCTCCTGTGTTTTTTTTATTATGATATTATGAACTTATGTTTTGTTTTGATATATTTTTACTTTTCCTCGGTTGGAACTTACTTTATCTTGTTAAGTTATTTTGTTGTCTTATTCTATTTTTAATATATAAGTGTTTTGTTTTCCATCTCTAACTTTTTTGTTATTGTCTTTATATTTGGCCTTTTATTCGTATAAATTATTTATTTTCTTCTTAAACACATTTATCATTCTTTTTGCTTGATGATAAAAGAGAGACAAATTTAATTGATTTTAAGAGGAGATATTTTGCTTTAATCATTGGTAGAATGATTTTTAAAAAATCAACAAACTCCCTTTTAAGAGATTATTGTTAAAAACATGTTATTTTCACGTATTATTTAACGGAAATTTTGGCGTAGTCTTATGGTATAATTTTTAGCCCGGTTTTCTATGATATCTTATTTGTTAAAAATTAAAAGTTATTCATATAAATACATTTCTTTGTCATCATAAAAAAAAAGACCATTGAATCAAAATGGTTTGGTGTTGACAAAATAACAAAGAATAGTTTTATTATATACTAGTTATTATACATGTAAAAAATTATTTAAAAGATACCTCTACCCACATAAAAAAACCACACACATTTATGAATATCTCTATCTCTCTTTCAGCAAGACAATAAACATATCACTCTCTCTCAGCAATGAGAGGACCACGAACAACCAACATAACCCACATTCAAAACTTCAAAACACCTTGCTGCCTCCACCATAACCTTCATGTGAAGTCACCTTCAACATTAATCTAGCTCCGCCACGCGTCAAAGATAACACGGTCAACCTCACACCACATAAACCACCACCATGAGCTCCATTTTTTGTGAAACTTACCTAAAGCTCAGCCATGAACTCACCTCCGACAAGCTTATCTTCACTCAGACCACCGCATTTCTCTTTGTCAAAAACGTAGCACCGACACGAAGCGAACCTCACCACCGAAGCCTTCATTGAGCACCACATATTCCTCAATAAACATACATCACTTTCGTTCAAACTCCGACGAAAAACACTCTGGTGGCGTGAAACAACCTACCTCCGTTATCAGACACCGTAACCACCATAACAGGGTTATTTTCATCGCCGACGCCCACAACATCGGCTCGTCACTCACCTTTGGTTTGCTTCCTTTTGTTTGTATATGCTTTGGAATTTTAGCTTTTTTCGTGATTTGCTTTGTTTATGTTGAAAAAGGAATTAACATAGGTGTTTGAGGGAGATTTTTCATTGTTGTTGTTGTTTGTTTTGAAAAAAAGAGAAACAGGCGAGAGTACGACAAAGAGAATGTTGTTGCTTTTCGTTTTGTTTTTTTTTTCCCTTGCCACGTGTCAATCCATGATTGACCATGTTAAAAATAAGAATATGTGGATAAACCTTTTTTCTTTTAATTGCACCCATGTTCAATCATACTTACACCCTACCCTATATGTCGTTTTTTTATTTTTTATTTTATTTTTATTTTTATTTTTATTTTATTGATTTATTTTATTATTTATTTTCTTACCTTTTTTTATTAATTTAACTATTTAAATTTGTAGTAATTAAATAATTAAATGTTTATTTGATTAGTTGATTAGGTTTTAATTAATCAATTTTTTATTTTATTAAGTATATTATAAGAGTATTTGTTTTATTTAGTCATAATTAGGTATTTGTTTTCAATGTTCATATTGCTTATGTAAATAATCATACTAACATTTCTCGCAATTTAAATTTTAAACCATTTTTACACTGACTTCACTAACATTTCATTCAATTACACTAACATTTCACCATCGATTAAACAACTTCAAACTATTTTCAAAACCATTTTCAACTAGCTTCAAACTATTTTCAAAACCATTTTCAACTAACTCCAAACTATTTTCAAAACCATTTTAAATTTCAATTTCGAACCTTTTTCTTTTACTAACACAATCAAACATCATTAAACATCGAGTGATTTTTCCTAAATCAAACGTAATATCAAATCTTTTTTCTTAAACAAACGCGAAAGAACTGAATTATTGGAATCTAGCATTCCAGCAGAACTCTCGAATGATTGGTCATGACGCACACGTTTTGGGAAAGCCGCTTATTCTTTCTTTCGCACCCAAAACACTTAATAAACATGGATTAAAAAGGACATTTGGAATCTAAAATTTTGATGGAACCCTTGAACAATTGACTCCAAGGCACGCGCCTTGTTCTTATCAAGCGTTTGTTGTCCATTAGACAATTTTCTTAAATACCTAGAATAAAAACTGACTCTTGGAATCTGACATTCTAGTGGAACCCCAAATAATTGATCCCAAAGCTTATGTCTCGTTCTCATAAAGCATCATTATTCACCTAAAATACATTCAACCAATCAAACTTTTTTTCTTGCCTTTGTGCGATATTCAAGAAAAACCTTTTCTAAAATGAAAGATATTTTGTCTCGAGATGATGCTAGACAATGCTTCATCAACAAATCATGTGAGTTGAGATAACTGACATTTTCCAGTGAATGATGATTTGTAAATCCATCCAATATGATGCAAACATCCGCTCCTCACATGTTTTGGATAAGTAATGTTTTCCGTCGATTGACACAAAATAGTTTTCGCAAAAATTGACCAACAAAAAAACATTTTCTACCCCGAACCACGTAAGCCTTAGGTTCTCCATCGCACCCAGAGATACGTAGAAGCGATATTCAAAGTATCGTTAAGCACCCTAATAGAAAATAAACTTTTTTGTCCTTTTCTTTTTCCCTTTTAATAATTCGATAAGCCCAACATTTATAAGCTAACACTAACGTGCACAACTAACCAAACGGTTCTCATTGAGTACAACAGACATAAGGGGTGTCAAAGTCTTCCCTCATGCGTAATCAACTCTCGAACCCTGATTTGGTTGCGATGGTCAATATCATTATCGTTATGTTAGGGGTTTTATCAATATTTTCTCTTTCCCTATTTGAGAATAAATAAAGTTTGATGGAGACTTTATTAAGTTTATCACGTGAGCGTGCAATGCCCTCCACGAAGTCGTGTTCTCATTTTTTGAGGTATGAAAATCTGCATATAAAATGTAAGGGTGGAACTTGAACATTTCTAGTCCCTTTCATAGGCAGTACCTTAGTTTTCTCATTTAGAAGCCCAATTCACTCTAGATTTCTCCCTCCAAAAAGCTTCTTTAAGACTCAAAAAAAAGGGACATATTTTGTGTGCAATTTTCCCATGGGCCTAAAGAACTTCATTATGACCAATGCTAGCAAACCTGATCTGAATTTTGTTTAGGTTTTCTACAGCATTTCTAACTCTTTCTTGAATGTTACCAAAAGAGGACTAGTTCCACTCCTTTAGGTTATTTTTAAAAGCTTGACTTTTCAATCTAGAATTAACATGGTGCAGCCAACGAGTATGGTCCCCCAAGTCTTAGAAACAATGTCTTTATAATCCTTTTACTCGACAAAAATGTCTAACCTCCTTATAATCAAAACTGAGTATAATGGGAGTAATGGTCAGAACAATTCTTGATGATAGCGGTTCAAGACAAGGACGAGCAAAGAACAATTCTTGATGTACAAGACAAGGACGAGCAAAAGTCAATCCAAGTTTGATTCCCAATAACTCTATCCAAACATTTTTTAGGGTGTCTTTTATCATGTAAATTTTTAAAATAAAAATCTACCTTATTTCAATATCCAATGAATAAAATTATTTAAAGGTATAAAATCTGTTATCCCATCAGTATATATCAATTAAATCCTATTAAAAAATACAAACAATTTAAAACTAAAATAAATAAATTATAATATCAATTTTTTGATTCAAACCAGTTCAACATCAAACATGAATTGAGACACATGGACGCACGCCACAATGAACAAGAAAATCAGACATCATAACTAATTTATTCATATTACTATATTATAATTAAATTGCATCAAATTATTTAGTATGAAAACTAGAAATTAAAAATTAATAGATATAATTTGAAAAACAATTCAATTTAAAAATAATTTGAAAAGGAGAAATTAATTTCAAAAATAATGTTTAATAATTATAATGGACTTAAATTAAAAATAATTAGAAAAGGAGAAATTAAAAATTAATGTGTGGAAGCGTATTATTTAACGTAGTGTCAATATCTTTGAATGACTTTTTTTAGTAAAACAATTTATCCAAAAATAAATGGATATAATATTATTAACAAAAAAAATAAGAATCACTAATTACATCCGTCAAAAAAATTACTTTATAAGAACGATAATACACAAAAGAATTTATTCATTCACTCTTATTAATTTATCCATTAAACCCAAATTTAAAATTTAAAAAGACATCAAAAAAACGATAATTTTATTACAATCAATTTAAACAAATTTATGAAAAAACAATGGTAATATTTAATATTTAATCGTTGGACAAATCGATAAATATAATCAAGAGGCCTCAGGTCATTTAGTTGTAAATACATCAAAATAGATAATCAGCCAATGTAGGCAAATGAAAGACATCACTGACCTCACATTAATCAAAGTTGAATTAACTAAATAATTCCTAGAAAAAAATAATTGAATTTTGATGAACATAAAATACGAGATTTATTTTAGGGAAAAAAATTCACTCAGTGGTGGCTAGATAAATTAAGGTTCGATTCTGCCTGCAAATTTCCTCAACTTTAAATCAGAAGAGGGAGCTTTGTATCCTCATCGTGAAAACTTTTTCCCGAAAAAATCAAAACTAATACAAATCAAAAACAGAGAAAATAAAAAATAAAAGAGATCACTCAGTTCAGCGGGGTTTTCGACACGCAAAGCAATCTCATAGAGAAAGCACTGCATTCCGGTCTGTTGAGCTTGAATTTCATGGAGTCATCACTGTGATCTCTATTATTTCAAAATAACATTCAAAATTCAACAAGAAAATCGAATCTAATGCAAGAAAAACATACAAAAATCAGATGCATAAACTATAGAAATGAGGCAAAGCAAAATAGTTTGGAAGAGCGATTGGAGACTGATGAGTGGATGAGTTTTGAGATCTGAGTAGAATACAGAGATTGGAGTTAGATTTTATAGGAAGAGTATTAGGGTTTCTGAGAAGTGATACTAGCAACTGAGTAAACGCGGTCGTTTTAAAAGGCAGTAGTTTCTTGTTGGTTCGTTGAATCAGCTTAATGAAAACAGAAATGATATCTTTACACCAATATTGTACACCTACACCGTATACAGTACAATTTCAATTTTTTATTGTTTATTTCTCTCTCCTATTATAAATAAATATATATATATATATATATATATATATATATAATATTTATTTAAAATATTATAAAAAAAATTATTTTTATTTTTTAAATTAAAAAAATATCAATAGAAAAACATTTGATTAACCAACTTTATAGCTTTATTAATCCATATTTTATATTTTGTTAACCAACTTTATTTTACTAATAAAAGATATTTTTAATATCTTAAAGTTTATTAACCAACTTCATCACTTCATTAACCAATATTTTACATTTTATTAACCAACTTTATTTTACTATTAAAAATTTACTGTTCACGAATATTGTTTGTGGTCATTGTTCACGAATAAAGTATTGAAGTTGGTTAATAACTTACCTATCTTTGGTTAATATTATAATGAAGTTGGTTAATGACTCAATTTTATATTTGTACTACAAAATAAATTTATCTATTTTTTTTTTAAAAAAATAATATATTTTTTTTATTTTTAAAAAATAATATTTTATAAATAATATATTTTTATTTTTAAAAAAAAATACTGTTCACCGTATAAATACGGTGAACAGTATATGGTGTAAGTATTGGTGTCAAATTTTGGTGTATAAATAACATTGCTGTAATGAAAAAGCCCATAGCATAAAGATTTGGTCAAAGCCCAAATCAGCTTAATACACACACCACACATTTAAAGTTTAAACAAACATTTCATTTTGCTTTAAGAGATTTAAAAGTAAACACCATTAATTATTAAATTCAAACGTAATTAATAAGTTTGTTTAAAAAATGAAAATCTAATTAAATCTATAATTATTATTATTTACTCTTAAAAATAAATAAAATATGAGTTGAGATAGGTATATAGAGGGAGACTGAATTTTAATTTTTTTATGTATATAGACTAGTAGTTAAATTTTAAATAGAGTTTACATTTATCTTTTATTTGTATGATTACATACATATGGATTGAAATTTGTGGAACCAAAATTGACCATTGAAAATCGTGTTTGCTATCTTTTCTTCTGTTTTTAATCCGACAATCAACTAGCCCCGTCTATTTTAGTAAAGAATATATCAGTTTAAACGAGTTTTGGGCGAGTCAATAGAGTTTACTCTCCCTTGATTTTTTAGAAGATAGTTCTTCAGAAGAGACATAGTCAGACGAATATAAACACAGTCGAATGAGAGTCAATCAAATATTTCTCAAAAGTATACTCAACTTGAATTATTGATAGGCCGCAAGTATACAACTATACTGATTTAGTATAAAAGGTTTGTCGAATCCATAGAGACCAATTACAATTATCGTCATCTATTGTTCCTACGTTTATTTAAGACTACTCAAATGATTGGGTTTATGTGAAAATTAAAAGTAATGGATTTAAATTAATATTAATAACGAGAGACTTAAACATTGATTTCCGTCTTCCTATGTTACCCATACAAATTACAATATTTATTCATAATGGGAAAATTATTTTTGCACAAAAAAACTAAATTAGAGATACCTATCATACCCTAAAATTTACCTTGAGTTTTTCATCTGCATCAACATACCATGATCATTTCATTTGACCATGCATCACATCAATCATAAAACATCCATTAAGGTTTAGGTGAAAAGTCAGGGTTTCTCGTGTTCCATCTGATCTTATAGGCATGCAATCATCTGTGGATTGAGGAATGAAGAGTATTCTGTAGTCCATAGCATCTTCTATTTCATCACATTTCTCAGGGTTCCAGATGGCTGATAAATCTAGAATATTTGATTCATTTGTGTCTCTGAAAAGCACCATTGTCTTTATGATTGAAGATCATTGGTAAATAGTCAAAGAGTACTTTTGCAATTGGTTCTTTGATCATAAATCCCAATGTCATTTCATATTAATCTTTATGTTTCATTGTATTTATGATTAGGTATTATTATGTATTAGGTCCAAGAGTTGATTCTTTTACATTTAATTCTCTAATCATTAATCATCTAGATCATTATCATCTTTCTTTATGGAATTAGATAAATAGTCCAAGATTGACAATTTGCATTTCATTATTTACTCATAATTCATCTGCACCATTGTTATTCATAAGCAAATTGTAGAATAAAAATTCAAGTTTGACTTTGTTGACCTATGTTGTTAGTTCATTTGTTTTACTTTCATTTTGCATTGTTATATTAACTTTTCATTAGCATTTTTTAACACATATCAAAGGTAAAAAATAAAAAATAAAAAAGTCAAAAGGTTGACCTTTGACTTTAACTTTTATTGGTGAAATAACTATGTTTGTTTTGATTCAAATTATTTTTATTCGTTTTATTCAAATATTCTGATTAGTATTTTGAATGAGACATAGATATAAATAATTTTGAAATAAAGAAAAGAGACTTTTTTATTGATCAATATTCTTTTACATCACAAATACACACTAACACTTTATCACTCTATTCACTACACATTCTTTTCTTTTTGCATACATATTATCTACATACATATAATATGATATTTCAGAAAATGACAACAAAAATCGGTGTAGCTTTAAGCCAAATTTCCTTTAAGCCTAAGCTTCACACTTAAAAGTTTCAGCTGCAAATTAAGCTCCCAATTAGTCTTCATGAACAAGCCTAACCAACTTAAACCAAGTCAGCTCCATCATCATTGGCGCTTCATGATTCGTACCTTTTCATCCTCTCCAAGCAAGTTGCTCAAGGCAAACCCCAAGCTATCACCAAGCCAGGCCAAACTGATCCCATGTGCACATATAAGATACAAAGAGAATATTTTTGTTACTGAGTGAATTAGGGGGACCACAATAAAAAATTCACACTTACAACACAATTGAATAAACAAATTTACACCAACAAACTCATCTCCCACAAAACCAAATATCACAAATTCATTTCAATAAACTCACACACTTGGTGAATTTCCCACACGTACAAACTACCATATATAATAATGCTACTATTTCACTCATTCAAAAAATGATCACCATAGTTATAATCTGCATAAATTCCCCTGAACTGCTTGGTTGCTTATAGAGTGATTCTAATAATGAATCACTTTATGCTAACTTAGAGCAACATATTTTAATGCGGGGTATTAATTCTTCTACCTAGATTTCCTCACCATTAAACCCTTACTCAAAGCTCTCTAAACCACCTCATCATAGCTTCATACTAAAACTCTGAAGGAGGCAAGCTAAGCCACTCAATATGACCACAATTCATCACCTTCAATCTCATTTTGATTAATCCTCACTTTTCAAGCAATCTATCTCTCAGCACTCATCTCATTTGACTTTAAATTCTCTACACACACCAATTATTCAGCTTATATTTTCTATCACAATAATAACATGACATACAACAGACATGCATTTATAGATCACAAAAAAGGAAAAGAGTAAAAGATGAAGAATGTATTCTAAAGCAACGAAGGAAGAAGATTCTTACCTGAATCTCCAAGCTTCCTCTGGGTTTCTTTTTCGCTCTCTTCATCAGTGATAATCATTACCATGAATCTTTACATTCCCGTTGGTAAGTGTTATTTCTCTTCATTCTTGATACCATGATGAACGCTTTGACTTGTTAATCCATAGTCCTTCCCTAATTAATTGAAATGGTGAACATCTAAGATTTAATTTCATTTCAGACATTTTAGGGTTTCATATGTTTGTTTTGATTTGAGGGTTTTGGGTTGGGTTTTGACAATTTGAAGGTTATGGTTAGAAATTGGGTGAAAAGAGGAAGAAAATAAGGGTAGAATGAGGAGGTCTGGTGGTGCCCCACCGCATGAAGCAATTTCTGGTACAGCGGGGCGATTTTTGGATGCCGCGAAAGTTAGAGAACGAAGAGAAAGAGGGTTTAAGAGAGTATTTGTGAGGAGAGAGCAAAAGGGAAGCGAAATGAGGTCTTTATGCTTTTTTAGACTTCTCTCTCTCACTCTCACTCTCTCACTCTCACTCTCTCCCCCTCTCTCTCTCTCTCTCTTTCTCTCTCTCTGATGGGTTGCTCACATTTGCCCTTCATACCTCTTGTTAGATGGAAACGTGTGTAGTGTTTGGACCATGGTATTGGTTGACTAGCTACAATCAACCTTGAATCTGATATGCATATCATCAGTGTGTTATAGTGTACATACACATCACGCCTTTAGACCAGTTTGACCATGTTTTGATCTCCACATCCAATGGCCCTCTTAGTAAAGTCTTTGACTCTAATATTGGGCCTCTTCAACTTTGAGTCAACTCCTTTTTTTATTTTATCACCCCCTTATTAATGTTGCAAGCGCCCTTTTGGGTATTTTCTTTGATTTATTTTTTCTGACCCATTTTTTTTTGTTGCTTAATTTAACTAATCGTGGATTAGATTAGTTAATTTTTTTAATAGATCTGATAGTTTGGTTAATGGACCTAATTAGCTATAGTTTGTTTAATCAAATTTAAGTGTGTTTATTTATCTTATGGACTTAGATCTTTTTTAGTATTTGTGTCGTTATATCTAATTTTATATTTTTATTCACATTTGATAAAGATGTAATATTTTCTAGACTTATAATTTGTTTTAATTAACTAATCATGATAGTTAAAATTTAATTAATTTAATTAAATAATGAGATTAATTTTTTATTAATTAATTAAAAAAATTAAATTTAATAAACCTAAATATTTAATTAAGATATAGTTTAATTAATTAATTGCATCCTCTTGTTTAATTATCATATTGATCATAACCATGTATCCCATTTTGGCTTAAAATCATATTTGTTTTATTATCCTATTTTGATTTGCTATTACTTGTTTAATTTGAAATTAGAATGAATGATAATTTTAATATATAAATGATTTTCTAAAAATGTAAAAAACCTTGGTCCAACGCCAAGTAGATTTTCAAAATCCAATTCCAAATCAAACCATTTTCATAACTCAATTCATGTCCGCGAACGCAAATAAAAACCTCAATCAACATCAAACGTTTTTGTCCAATTCAAATCAAAACACTTAATCATAGTTAAACACCATTTAAAATGATGAAAAGGGATATGGTATAGAGTCTTTTATTCCTCTCCTCGATTACTTGGATACGAGTTGCCTTACTCGACAATTCGAGCAATCGTCATCCATTAAAAAACTTGTAATATGATTCATCTCATACCATTTTTCATAATCATCTTAAACAAACCCATTTTTCGTAATAACTTTGACGAAAAAAGGAGGTGGTTTAGAGTCTTCTACTCATTTCCTCAAATACTTGGATACGAGTTGCCTTACTCGACCATTCGAGTATTCATCGTTCATTCAAAATACATCAACCTTATATAAATCCTTTTACAATTAAGGATGAAAAGTAAGATGGTCTAGAGCTTTTTATTCCTCTTCTCGGTTATTCGAATACGAGTTTCCTTATTCGACCATTTGAGTAATCGTCATCCAACAAAATATTCAACCGATCGATCCTATTTTCTCGCCCAGTGCGATCCAACTTTCTTTCTAAAACGAGGTTGCTTTATCCATTTTGTCGCATTACGCGAAAAACCGGCGAGAAAACGAAACGACAGAGCCGCCACCGTGCGTTATTTATCCCAAAGGAGGGAAAGGAAACGCTCGAAGTAAACCTGGAAAAGACATGGTCTCGCTACCAGAGAAAGATGGGATTGGGAGTCGGTTATGCGAAGGGAAGGTATTAGCACCCCTACGTATCCGTCGTACTCGACGGGATCCACGCTCAGAAAGAAAAGAAGAAAGGTTGCTAAAACTGCTCACAAACTGCACAAGGTTGGAAGGAAACACCGAAAGACAAAAGAAACGGGACTCGGTAGGATATCGCATCCTGGGCCTACGTAGTCTGTCAGACACAGACATCAGAGTCGATGTAGTTCGGGAACAGGGGAAACGTGCTCGCTAGGATGTCGTATCCTATGCATACGTATCTTCTCTAACCAGAGAAAGAATCAGAGCACCCATAGCTCGGCTAACGCACGCCGAAACAAAACCCACACAGGAAACCGACTGCCAATCGCTGGACTTACGTCAGACTCCACACAAACGGGCAAACATGGAAACCGAAGGCCAATCGCTGGACTTACATCAGACTCCGAACCAACAAACACACACAGGAAACCAACTGCCAATCGCTGGACTTACGTCAGACTCCAAACACAACACAAAGGGGTTGAAAAAGAAAAAGGGCGCCCGGAGAGATCAGCTCATCTCCTGCCTACGTACCTCATCTGGTATGAGGATCAGGGCGACGTAGTTCCCCTAAACAGGGAAAGAACTTCTAACCTAACCAGATACAAAGGGAAACACAAACTACTAGGGAGACTACGACTCGAGCCTAGAAGTTGTCATGCATACGATCCCTATGTTAAGGTTTCTATCTAACTTGCACAGGAAGCAAGCTATCCTAACACAGCACAATCAATCAAAAGCACAAAAAGCAAGCACATACACTATATGCAAACAGATGGGCTCATACAAGGTTAGGCTTTAGTCAAGGGGTCATGTCAACCTCAACAAACAAGCCACTGGAATGGGGTATGATTAGCTCTTAACCCTAACATTGAGAGTTAGGGTGAAGCAGATGAAAGGGAGATGAGGGTAAGACCTCACAGCTCTTATCCCTGGCCTGGGAGAGCTTGACTCAAAGTAGAAAGTGTGGGAGTTCAGAATGTAGGAACTCTTCTCCACAAATGACTGACACAACATGATCTTGGGTTATTATCCATAATGCATCAACCCAAGGTATGTGAGTAAAGTGAATGACACAACTGAATAGCAGGGGATGGATTGCACATCCCTTTTATCTTCCAATTGCCTCTTAAGAGGTCTTTACCTGCTTGGCACAAAATCAAACAAACACAAGCATTGCCTCTTAAGGAGGGCTTCAGACAGGTGCCTGCCCACATAACAGGACAGGTCTTCCAGACAACATAAAGTCAGAGAGTTATACCTAAGTGGTAAGCAAACCACAAGCCAAGCTAGGCAACTCAAGCAATGAGTTAAAGCTACTAAAGTACCTGTGCAAACAACCAGACAATCAGTACACAGTTCAAACAAACAGACAACAGTCATCAGGCAATAATAAACAGACAAAGCAATCAGGCAACAATGAGCAAGGCACAAGCACAAGGGGATTTGTTCTAAAAACCTACAAAACAACACAATGTTAGCCAACATCAACCAATTAATCAAACTCAAATGAATGAGCCACTCCAATCATGACAATGTGCATCTGAACCTGAAATCCACAATCCAAACAGTGAGTCCAAACCACTAGGTCAAAGCCTAGGGTCAAAAGAGGGTCAAACATTCAAAACAGAACATGAAATTTAACATGAATCATCCTCATTCAATCAAGAACAAATCTCAAAAAGTCCCACATCAAAATCATTAAGCATATTCATTTCATGAGCAAAACATGGCAAGGCATGCAAATGGTGATCACATTGAGACATCAGAAGAAACAAATGCACATTAAATCAAAAATGACTCAAATAATCTTGGCAAAATTCATGAGTGAACAGGACATATAACATGATCATCACACAAAAAATTAGAGGCATTGGACATCATTAGGCATGGCAATCACATAGCATAATCAAGACAATCACATGTGTGACACAAACTGTCACACCAAGTTAGCATGAGTATAAAACAGAATGGGAGCATGGGAAAAATCTCAAACCAAAGCCAAAGTGTCACTCAACATGTCTAGAATCCACACACAAAATTTCAGAAGCATTGGATAAGAAACAAGCATTTTATGATCAAATGAATAAGGCAATATCATGAATGGATACATGTTCAAACACCCTAGGACAAATCAAGTTTTTAACCAAGCACAACTTGCAATTCAATAATCATAAAAAACTAGACAAGATAAGGAACACAATGGAAAAAATTTGAGATCAATTGGAGCATTTTTCATTTTTATATGATTTTTTGAAGTGGATGAAAGATTTGAAAATGAAAATGGAGCCAAAGTATGAAATGTGGAGGGAAAAGGAATAGTGCATGGCAATTTGATAAAGTCCTCTCGCCCGGATTCGAACTTGGCACAAATTCAAACCTGGCGCGCGCCTAAAACGACTGTGTTTTGCTTCTAAAACCCTAAGCGCGTCAGGAAACCGTTGTTGTATCATGGAAAACCGTGGCCTAAACAATATTCGTAGCTAATTCCAAAAGCTCGTAGCTAAATCCTAGTAAGTTCGTAGCAAAACCTGGGAATTGCATGGTGTTCATATGGAATGATGAAGATCATGAAGATCTTCATCTGGATTTTCCAGAAATCACAAAAAATGTCCAGAAATGAAAAATAAGCATAGCAATCGATTCATCTTTCCACATACATCAAGGATCCATGATTAATTTGCTTTAAAACACCATAACAAAGCCAAATCGAAGGAAATCAAAATCAACATCAAAACTTCAATTGAACATAACTCCATGGATATAGCATCATTTCACTCGATTTTTTCACCAGTATCATCACCATTCAAGGATCTACAAGAACATCATAACAATTTGCAAAATAAAAGAGGTCGAATTCTAACCTGTTGAAGAACAGCAACTGGAATTGGCTCGTTTCAAGGTTTGTGAAGGTCCAAGAATCTTTTATGATGCTTGTGGATGTGATTGGTGATGAATTAGAAGCTCAAATGCACACGAATTCAGTTCAATTTTCCAATGCCATGGATGCTTCAAGCTTTGAATCTATCTCAATATGCCACGAGTTTCTCTGAATCCACGTCCAATTCTACTCAACAACACCTCAGGAACATGAATCAACCAATAGAAAGTGCTTTTGTTTGAAGAAATTTGGAAAAAGTTTGAGAGAAATTTTTGATGATTTTCTTGAATCCAGATCTGAAATGTTGCTAATGATAAAAAACAGTTATGATTAAGTATATATACTTCCTACTAATCATGTTTAAAACCAACTTAAGCCTAATGCCAATGTGATTAGTAAGTTGGAAGGTGTTTGTACAAAAATGAGTTTTTCACTTCATGCACCCCATGCACGTGAACAATGTCAATTCAAGGCCCAAATCCACTAAAAATGAGTTCATGCAAGGTTGTGAATTGGTTTGGTATGCATATGTTCCACAAAATGAATTTTATGCAATTTCCTTCAAAAATCTTCATGAGTGAACCAAAGACCATGCAAATGAAATTCATGTCAAGTAATGGTATGCTTGGAAAGTACATGTTATAAGGATCAAAATGCAAAAAGAACCACTCATTTTGAAGTTTTGGTTTGAAAGTTATGCTCATTTGAACTTTGAAACACACTTTGCCATGATTGGACCATAACTCCTCAACCACACATGAGAAATTCATGACCTTAGACTTTTTGGAAACGGGAGAGAAAGATCTTCAACTTTCATGTTGGACAAAATTTCATTTGAAGCTTTCTTGATGATGTAATCTTGAGTTGAAGTTGGTCTAAAACCTTTCCATTTTTGGAAAGTTCAAATTATAGGTCACCTGCTATTTTTGGAAAGTCTTGACCTGACTTCAAATTCTTCAGTGTTGATGTTTGAAATGTCAAATGAGACTTGTTTGAACATGAATGAGTCATCTCTAACCACTTCCCACCTTCAAATCCACAGTTGATTTTGCAGTTGACTTCTGTTGACTTTTGTGGGCCTCAGATGATTTGCACATGGACTGATGAGCTCTGAGCTTTCAACACTTGGCCAATATTGCTTCAAAGTGATCCTTGGGTCACATGAACTCATTGTACCAACCCTAGGGCTTTGATCTCATTGAAAATGCTCTTGTTGCCTTGCACAGTGGAATCTCCTGACCAGTCTTGCCTGATACAATGTAATGGACTATGCAATGCTAATGCAATGTTAAGGTGATGTTAATGACCTGAAAATGAAATGTATATACAAATGGGAGGTGCAAATTTGAGGTGCTACAGCTGCCCCTATTCAATCAACTGGGAACCTGAACGGATGAGAGCAACGGTTGTCAGACCTTCAAGGTAAACAGGGATTGAATACCAAAGAACCGTAGAAATTTGCACTCTGCGGGGAATGAACAGGGTATTGGCCACAGTAACCATACAAGACGTTTACCGACGACTCTACTGGGGAGTTTGATTTTTTTACCAATGGAAAGATACAGCCAGACGTCAACGGACAACTAGGAAAAACTCGACATTTATCGACACCAACAGAGAGGTGACCAGTCATCAATGGATGAATGGGAGGAAGAAATATAACCATACGTCAACGGACGAACGGGAAAAACTCAACGTTTATCGACACCAACGGAGAGGTGACCAGTCATCAATGGATGAATGGGAAAGGCTCGCCCAGACGTCAACGGACGAACGGGAGAAGCTCGACGTTTATCGACACCAACGAAGAGGTGACTAGACATCAACGGATGACCTGGGGAAAGAGATACAACCATACGTCAACGGATGAATGGGAAAAACTCAACGTTTATCGAAACCAACGGGGAGGTTACCAGACATTAACGAATGACTGGGAAGACTCGACCAGACGTCAACGGACGAATGGGAGAAGCTCGACGTTTATCGACACCAACGGAGAGGGTGACCAGACATCAACGGATGACTGGGACAAATACAATGTTTGCCGACATCGAAATATGATGCGTACAAAAGTGAAGCAAGACCAGACATTTTGAGTAAGACTCGATGTTTACCGACACCGAAACAATGGTGTTTACCGACACTAAAGAAAGGACGACCAGACATTTACCGATGATTGGGGTGAGACTCGATGTTTACCAACACCGAAACAATGGTGTTTACCGACACCAAGGAAAGGACGACCAGACATTTACCGATGACTGGGGAAAGAAATGCAACCAGATGTCAACGGACAACTAGGAAAAACTCAACGTTTATCGATACCAACGGAGAGGTGACCAGACATCAACGGATGACCTGGGAAGGAGAGAGATGTTACGAACATCGGAAGATGATGTTTACCGACATCAAAAAGGGAAGACCAGACATTTACCGATGACTGGGGTGAGACTCGATGTTTACCGACATCGAAAGATGATGTTTACCGACATCAAAAAAGGACGACCAGACATTTATCGATGACTGGGGTGAGACTCGATGTTTACCGACACCGAAACAATGGTGTTTACCGACACCAAAAAGAGCACACAAGGGTGCAAACATGACACTTACCGGTATCACAGGGACGACATCCTCATATGTCAAAGCAAAGCTAAACACTTGCTGGGGAACTCACTGGGGAGAATCAAGCTTCCTTTCACGGACGGGTGAGAACTAAACGTCTCTGGGAAGTTATCAATCCTGAATGCTGTCAGGAGCAACTGTAGCAAATGTGCCGTACAGATGTTGAACAATGATCCGCCTCTGCCGGGGATATGATCTGATTAAGTTTGACACATGAATGCATATGTTTGAATTTTTCTATGGCGTAATGCTCCATATTGAATGGAAATGCTACGCGATTTGAGGATGCAATGATCACTACATGCAAGATGCAGAAAGATGAAAACTTCCTGCTGAGGAGCAAACGAACTGCTCTGCTGAGCACACAAACATGAATAGATTCTCCAATTATGTGGGGAGACTCTGTCTGAGGAATGCTCTGTGGGGAAAAAGCACCAACTTATCAAACGTGCTGGGGAATAGCATCGCTGCTGAAGAAAGAATAGATCCCACCGGGGATAACCTTCACCAAATCCAATCCACTCGGGGACTCTGCTAGGGGAACAACTAATGCTCGCCTCTGCTGAGGATGTCTGCCAATCCATAGGCAGGATAAAATCTACTGGGGGTAACTTCCACCGAACCTGATCCACTCGGGGAATTTGCTGGGGAAAACCATCAACACAACCCTCTGCTAGGGAGATCTGCTAGGGAAAACATTCACAACCCTAGTGGGGAAAGGTATAACTCTGTTGGGGAAATAATAAACCAGACCATGCTGGGGATAGACATCCACAACTCTGCCGGGGAAAAGCGTTCACGACCATGCTAGGGATAGCAGTACTTCAAATCCGGCTGCTGAGGAATACACTACTCACTGATACCTCCGCTGGGGATACAACAACCTTCCAACTCGGTGGGGATTAACAATCTTCCAACTAGCCGGGGATAAACCCACTTCCAGGCCTGTTGGGGAAAGAATAGCCTTTGATCCTGCTACTGAGGGACACATTATCCACAGACGCCTCTGCAGGGGAAAATAGTTCTGATAGCTTTCAGACTTGCTTGGGGAAACAACCACTTTCAAGTCTGCTGGGGAAACATCCTCAATCCTGCTGAGGAATTCCTGATCTCACACTATTGGACAGTGCTGACAACATCCCTGAACGAACCGTGGCTTATCTGCTTCAGCCAGGAACCAAAAGTAATAGCCTGCAAAACAACAAGGCAAACATGCCCCAAGGGGATTGCATAGACAAAATACACCCAAGTGTCCTCAACATTCAAAATGATTTTCAAATGTTTTATCTTTCTGCACGTTATTGTCTAGCCTTCATGTTTTTATATGCAATGTTTATCAAAAATTCGGACGTTTTTGCAAACAAAACAGTAAAAAATAAAAACAAGATAGCAATTTATCTGAATAACGACTTTTATTGATTGAAAATGGGCCTGAAAAGGCGAATACATCGGGAAGCAATTCCTAGAAAGAGGTAATTGCGCATAAAAGGAAAAATCTATCCTAATGGCAATGTGAATACGGCATCCACTAGTTCCCAATTCTGTTATGACTCACAGATCATCAATTTCTCCCCGAATTCCTTGCTTTTTGAGAAGAATGACTGGACCGATCACATCCTTCGAGATGGTAGACGATGAAGCGCGATGAAGTACAGATAACTCAGACTGTAGTCTTCGCTTTAATCCCTCTTTTGCCTGGATCGCCCTTTCGGGTTTTCAATCCACCGGGATACCCATTTTTGCCTAAGCCGCCCTTGCGGGTTTTCGACTTACCGGGTGTACAAATTCTTTTCATTTTTATCCCTAACTTTTGCCCGAACCTTTTCTCTCTTTTTTTTTGTTCGCCGGGATGCCCTTTTTTGCCTGGACTCTTTTATTCTTTTTGTCCAGCGGGTCAATTTATGCGAAGTATTTTTTGACTACATCTGAGTTAACAGGGGACGGAAAATCTTCACCACCCATAGTTGTAAGCATCAAGGCTCCACCAGAGAAAACCTTCTTAACAACATATGGACCTTCGTAATTAGGAGTCCACTTGCCCCTGTTATCTGTACCGGGAGGAAGGATCCTCTTCAAAACTAGATCACCAGTCTGATAGCTTCGAGGACGCACTTTCTGATCAAAGGCTCTCTTCATTCTTCTCTGATACAACTGCCCATGGCACACAGCTGCTAAACGCCTCTCTTCGATAAGGCTCAACTCGTTAAACCTTGTTCGAATCCACTCAGCTTCATCAAGCTTAACATCCAGCAAGACTCTCAGAGAAGGGATCTCCACTTCAACTGGTAGGACTGCTTCCATACCATACACAAGGGAGTAAGGGGTTGCCCCGGTCGACGTACGTACTGAGGTACAGTACCCATGCAAAGCGAAAGGCAGCATCTCATGCCAATCCTTGTACGTCACAAACATCTTCTGCACAATCTTCTTAATATTCTTGTTTGCCGCCTCTACAGCCTCATTCATCTTCGGTCTGTAAGGAGAAGAATTGTGATGTTCAATCTTGAAATCTTTACAAAGCTCTTTCATCATCTTGTTATTGAGATTCGAACCATTGTCAGTGATGATTCTCTCAGGAACCCCATAACGAAAGATGACCTCCTTCTTAATGAACCGGGCAACCACTTGTTTGGTAACGTTAACATAGGAAGCTGCTTCCACCCCCTTGGTGAAGTAATCAATCGCAACCAGGATGAAGCGATGTCCATTGGAAGCAGTAGGCTCAATCTTTCCAATCATATTAATTCCCCACATGGCGAACGGCCAAGGCGAATTTATGACATTCAGAGGGCTTGGTGGTACATGCACCTTATCAGCATAAATCTGGCATTTATGGCACTTCCGAGCATATTTGAAACAATCGGATTCCATAGTCATCCAGTAATAACCGGCTCTCGACAACTTCTTAGACATTGCATGACCACCAGCATGGGTACCAAAAGATCCTTCGTGCACTTCCTGCATCAACATGTCTGCTTCGTGTCTATCCACGCATCTGAGCAGAAGCATGTCAAAGTTTCTCTTGTACAGCACATCGTCCTGATTCAAATAAAAGCTTCCAGCTAGCCTTCTCAGGGTTTTCTTGTCGTTCTTTGACGCACCTTCAGGATACTCCTGGCTTTTGAGGAAATTCTTGATATCATAGTACCACGACTTCTCATCCACAACAGACTCGGCCGCAAACACATACGCAGGCCTCTCGAGTCGATTCACCGCAACATGTGGCACATGATTCCACCAATGAACTTTGATCATGGACGACAAAGTAGCCAAGGCATCAGCCATCTGATTCTCATCCCGAGGGACATGATACAACTTCACCTTCTTGAAGAACGTCAGTATTCTTCTGGTCTAATCTCTGTAAGGAATCAAATGTGGTTGATTAGTATTCCAATCTCCATTGACCTAGTTAATCACTAGAGCGGAATCTCCATAAATGTCAAGAGTTTTGATCCTCAGATCGATGGCTTCTTCTATCCCCATGATGCAGGCTTCATACTCAGCCTCGTTGTTGGTCACGTCAAAAGTCAGTCTGGCAGAAAAAGGTATATGAACACCTTTAGGATTGATAAGCACTGCCCCAACACCGTTACCGTTCACATTCACAACCCCATCAAACATCAGTGTCCACTTGTCATCAGGATCCGGTCCTTCCTCGACAAGAGGCTCTTCACAATCTTTGATCTTAAGATGCATGATGTCTTCATCAGGGAATTCAAACATCATCGGCTGATAATCATCAATCGGTTGCTCGGCAAGGTAGTCTGACAGAATACTACCTTTGATGACCTTCTGCAACGTGTACTGGATATCATACTCAGTTAGGATCATCTGCCAACGGGCAACACGTCCGGTGAGAGCCGACTTCTCAAAGATGTATTTCACTGGATCCATCTTAGAAATCAACAAAGTGGTATGATTCAACATATACTGCCTCAGTCGGCGAGCAACCTAGGCCAAAGCACAATAAGTTTTCTCAAGCTGTGAATATTTGATTTCACAGTCGGTAAACTTTTTGCTAAGGTAGTATATGGCATGCTCTTTTCGACCAGACTCGTCATGCTGTCCCAATACACACCCCATTGAGTTCTCAGTCACTAACAGGTACATTATCAGAGGTCTCCCAGGAACTGGAGGTATAAGGATTGGAGGTTTTTGTAAATACTCTTTTATCTTGTCAAAAGCTTTCTGACAGTCATCATTCCACCTGATTGCTTGATTCTTTCTTAGCAATTTGAATATCGATTCACACGTGGCAGTTAGGTGAGATACAAACCTTGCAATGTAGTTCAATCTCCCTAAAAACCCACGAACTTGCTTTTCAGTTTTCGGTTCAGGCATCTCTTGAATAGCTTTTACTTTTGCTGGATCAACCTCAATCCCTTTCTCACTGACAATGAAACCCAACAGCTTCCCGGATCTCACCCCAAACGTACACTTGTTTGGATTCAGCCTCAATTTGAATTTTCTCAGTCTATCAAACAACTTCTGCAGATTTACCAGGTGCTCCTCTTCTGTCTGCGACTTCGCAATCATATCATCCACGTACACTTCGATCTCTTTGTGCATCATGTCATGAAAGAGAGTCGTCATAGCCCTCTGATAGGTAGCACCAGAATTCTTTAGCCCAAATGGCATCACCTTATAGCAGAACGTGCCCCAAGGTGTAATGAATGTCGTCTTTTCCATGTCTTCTGGCGCCATCTTAATCTGATTATAACCAGAAAAACCGTCCATGAAAGAGAAAACCGAGGATTGAGCCGTATTATCAACCAATACATCAATGTGAGGTAATGGGAAGTCGTCTTTCGGACTCGCTCTGTTCAAATCCCGGTAATCGACACACATCCTGACTTTGCCGTCCTTCTTCGGCACGGGAACGATGTTGGCCACCCACGGGGGATAAGTAGTCACTGACAGAAAACCTGCATCCAACTGTTTCTGAACCTCTTCCTTGATCTTGACAGCCATATCAGGGCTAGTTCTATGAAGCTTCTGCTTGACTGAAGGCCAATCTTCTCTGAGAGGTAATCTATGCACCACAATATCTGTATCCAACCCAGGCATATCTTGATACGACCAGGCGAATATCTCCACGTACTCTCTCAGCATCTCAATCAACCTGTTCTTGACATCTTCCTTTAAAGCAGCCCCGATCTTGATCTCTTTTCTGGCGTCCTCAGTACCCAGGTTAATGATTTCCAACTCCTCCTGATGAGGTTGGATGACCCTCTCCTCCTGCTTCAACAATCTGACCAATTCTTTAGGGAGTTCACAGTCTTCCTCACTCTCCTCTTCAGCTAGGTAGATGGGATTATTGAAATCATACTGAGCCATAACAAAACTGTTCATAGTGGAGTTCGTAAGATCGATTCTGCATGTTTAATGCTTTGTTTTAGAAAAAGAGTTCAAGAAAGTCACAAAAACAAAAACATTGCCATTTTTATTGTTTTGAAAAATGAAAAACAGAAAGATAGGGATCACAAAATTGTTTGCAAAACGTCCTTTATTAATGATATCATTGAAAAAACATGATGAGGCCCTACAATGAACCACTACGCCTTGGGCAGAACGTAGGGTTTTGTGCAAAATGAAAAAGAAAAGAAAATTACTCTGTTTGAAGAGTAACTTGGACCACATCTTCTGCTGTCCAATTATTGATCGTCTCCCCTGGTGCACACGGGCGAACCCAGTTGTCCAGATCACAATCGCTGTCACAGTCTTCACCACCGGTTGCAAAGACGTCACCATGATTCATCAGCCCAGCACTGGTAAAGGTACTCGGCCCTTTCTGCTCAATCTGCTCCGCCTGCAGAGGTTGATAACCAATAACGAACTTGTCTTCATTTGACGGGCAGGTCCACCATCTTGCCCCAGCCTTCTGCATTGCCCGAGCTGACAACCTCCATAGCCTGCTTGTATGATGCAATTGAGGCACTTGGCTTCTTCTGCTCAGCAAAAGCCACCCTCTCAAGAGCAACGGTCTCGAATGCCTGGCATAGAGTTTCATGGATCTCGCCATCCACCTCTACATACTTGAAAGAGGATAGGTGACTCACCAGAATGTCCTTTTCACCACACACAGTCACAATCTGACCGTTCCAGACATACTTCAGCTTTTGGTGGAGAGTTGACGAAACTGCCCCAGCCCCATGGATCCAGGGACGTCCCAATAAATAACTATATGCTGGCTGAATATCCATCACATAGAAGACAATACTGAACACCTCCGGGCCAATCTTCACCGGCAACGTGACTTCACCAAAAACAGACCGTTTGGATCCATCAAATGCACGAACGATAAGATCACTCGGAGTAAGGACAACCCCTTCCACATCTATCTTGCTCAGAATCTTCTTGGGCAACACATTCAAAGACGAGCCAGTATCCACCAACACATGTGACAATACTGCGCCTTTGCACTCCATAGTGATATGCAGGGCCTTGTTATGATTGCGGCCTTCAGGCGTCAGATCCAAATCTGTGAACCCCATACCGTGCCTGGTGCTCACATTAGCAATAACCCCTTCCAATTGGTTGACAGAGATCTCTGGAGGCACGTAAGCCAGATTCAGCATCTTCAGCAAGGCATTACGGTGTGCCTCAGAGCACAATAGCAATGAGAGTATGGAAATCTTGGACGGAGTCTGATTCAGCTGATTTACAATCTTATAGTCACTCTTCTTTATAATCTTCATGAACTCCTCCACGTCTTTCTCAAACGACCCCTTAGGCGCCTCCTTCTGAACAGGTTCTTCATCAACCACGGCTTGCTTACCCTTAGCTTTGGCGAGTGCCTCAGCATTGTTATCTCTCAACGGCTGTGGTGCAAACAGACGACCACTCCTTGTGAAATCTCCTGGTCCCCCAACATTATCCACAACTGGACCCACAGTCACAGGAGCTCTAGGTGGCATTCCAATCGTTACAGGAGCTTGATTAACTGGCCCGACCTGACTTTCTGCCCTTCGGTTGCTGCGATAAGCATTATCATACTTCCACGGCACAGCCTTACTATTCTCAACAGCCCTTCTGCCCGAAGCAACGATAGTAGTGGGAGCACTGACAGTTACTGGAGCAGAAATGGTAACTAAAGTACCAACAGTTGTGGGTGCACTGACAGTTCTCTGGCCACGTCCCTCAGACGGTTTGAAATAAATGGTGACAGTTGACACCACCCCACGATCCTTCACGGACCGACTAAACTGCAGATAGCCCTCATCCATCAAACCCTGGATACTAGTCTTCAACTTGTCACAACCATTTGCTGAATCTTCACAGTCTGAATAACCCTGATCACAGCCCGGGAACACTCCCCCATTCAGCAGACGATCCTTCACAACAAACAACGGGGTCTGAATCTCATCAATACTGACCACCAAGTCTTCAGCTTCCCCACCTTCCACATTGTTCACCCTATGCGCACCATGCTGAGGCATAGGATTGTTCACAACATTCGGCACAGGAGCAAAATTGATTGTTTTGGCGTCAATTAAGTCCTGGACCTTATGATGGAAAGCCCGACAATTTTCAATATGGTGCCCCGGTGCACCAGAGTGGAAATCACAACGAACGTTGGCATCATACCCAGGTGGTATCTTTGTCAACGGAGCCATCGTACGCAACTCAACAAACCCAAATCTGAGCAATTCGGGCAGCAATTCAGCGTATGTCATCGGCAACGGGTCGAAACGTCGATCCGACATTCTCTGTCTAAGCTGA
Organism: Lathyrus oleraceus; assembly: GCF_024323335.1. Classification (NCBI taxonomy): domain Eukaryota; kingdom Viridiplantae; phylum Streptophyta; class Magnoliopsida; order Fabales; family Fabaceae; genus Lathyrus; species Lathyrus oleraceus. The sequence goes on along the minus strand of NC_066581.1, from coordinate 68,586,139 downwards.
TACGGACGTTGCTGTTGTTGTTGTGGCGGTTGTTGAACTCTCTGTTGTTGCTGAGGTTGACGTGGTTGAGGTGCCGAAATGGTTACAGCAGCAACCTGGCGATATTGCTCTCTGTTCACACTTCTTCTGTGTTGCACAACATTGGTCTCACCCTCCCTCCTACGGGGCCCCCCAGAAAACGGCTTCTTTGAAGATGAGGAACCAGCATCCTGAATCTTCCCAGCTTTGATAAGGCTCTCTGTTCTCTCCCCACAAGTTACAGCATCAGAGAAGCTACCGAATGGGCAACTCCCCATCCGGTCCATGAATACACCTTGTAATGTCTCGATAAACATATCAGTCAACTCCCTTTCCAGCATAGGGGGTTGCACCCTCGCGGCTAACTCACGCCATCTCTGGGCGTACTCCTTGAAACTCTCTCCAGATTTCTGACATAGGCTCTGCAACTGAGTCCGACTCGGCGCCATGTCCATATTATGTTTGTATTGCCTCAAGAAGGCTTCACCCAGATCTCTCCAACTTCTGATGGATTCTCTTTTCAGCTCCATGTACCAATCCAAGGAAGCTCCAGACAAGCTATCCTGGAAGAAGTACATCCACATTTTCTCATCGTCTGTATAGGCAGAGATCTTTCTGTAATATGCTTGCACATGGGTGCAAGGACAAGAAGTACCGTTGTATTTGTCAAAAGAAGGCGCCTTGAACTTGTAAGGAATCCCCAATCCTTCCACTAGACCCATATTAGTGACATCAAACCCCAAAGAGTTCTGACACTCCATGGCTCTGATCTTCTCAGCTAGGGCATCAACCTTTCGATCCCTCTCTTCGACTCTTACAACCTTATCATCTTCACTGAGCAGGGTAAACATGTCTTCCTGCCTGTCAACCAACGGAGCAGGATGGCGAACGGGAGCACGGGTTGCTCTGACATTAACAGTCTCTGCAGCAAGAGGCTGTCCATTAATCCTGATACCTCTCAACTCATCTCCCACAGCATAATCATTGACGGGAGCAGCAGCAATAACACCATCATTCACAAGAACACCCACTGGCGAAGCACGACTAGGAGGTGGTAGTACAGCTTCTTGTCTCTGGGCTAAGGCACGCAGCTCCTCTTGCCCTTGAACGACCCCTTGCATCATTGTCATGAACTGGGCCATGTTAGCCCTCATCTCAGCCAACTCAGCTTGCACTTGGTCCATATTTCTCTGTTGATTCAACCTCGTTGAGTAGCGGTGCGGACGTTAATCAGCTATCCTGCCTGACACAGGAACCAGAGTGAGAAGTCTCGATCAAGAACACCTGTAATGCAAAATGATATGTGTATGATGTTTATGATGCGTATGATGCACATGATATGTTCATTTCTCAGGCATTCAAGAGCCCAATTCATCTTTCAAGAAATGGCAACCTGCAACAAGAACAACACAGAAGCAACATACACAATATAATGAGCACAAGGTGAAACATCAACACCCTCATCTATAGACATGAGCAACAAGGACCATATAACAATATTCAGATAAAAATCCAAATGATCAGAGTACCACAATGAATCCCATCCAACAAGCCTGGAGGTGATTCTCAACATAAACAACAGAGATACAAGCTAAGACAAATGGCTTCCAGGAATGAGAGTCTTCAGATACTGGCACTGGTCTATCAACAGGTCACATTCTGAACATTCTAAACATTCTGGCAGAGGGGTGATCCCCAGTTGAGTCACCAGCTGTCGCATTACGCGAAAAACCGACGGGAAAACGAAACGACAGAGCCGCCACCGTGCGTTATTTATCCCAAAGGAGGGAAAGGAAACGCTCGAAGTAAACCTGGAAAAGACATGGTCTCGCGACCAGAGAAAGATGGGATCGGGAGTCGGTTATGCGAAGGGAAGGTATTAGCACCCCTACGCATCCGTCGTACTCGACGGGATCCACGCTCAGAAAGAAAAGAAGAAAGGTTGCTAAAACTGCTCACAAACTGCACAAGGCTGGAAGGAAACACCGAAAGACAAAAGAAACGGGACTCGGCAGGATATCGCATCCTGGGCCTACATAGTCTGTCAGACACAGACATCAGAGTCGACTTAGTTTGGGAACAGGGGAAACGTGCTCGCTAGGATGTCGCATCCTATGCATACGTATCTTCTCTAACCAGAGAAAGAATCAGAGCACCCGTAGCTCGGCTAACGCACGCCGAAACAAAACCCACACAGGAAACCGACTGCCAATCGCTGGACTTACGTCAGACTCCACACAAACGGGCAAACATGGAAACCGAAGGCCAATCGCTGGACTTACATCAGACTCCGAACCAACAAACACACACAGGAAACCAACTGCCAATCGCTGGACTTACGTCAGACTCCAAACACAACACAAAGGGGTTGAAAAATAAAAAGGGCGCCCGGAGAGATCAGCTCATCTCCTGCCTACGTACCTCATCTGGTATGAGGATCAGGGAGACGTAGTTCCCCTAAACAGGGAAAGAACTTCTAACCTAACCAGATACAAAGAGAGACACAAACTACTAGGGAGACTACGACTCGAGCCTAGAAGTTGTCATGCATACGGTCCCTATGTTAAGGTTTCTATCTAACTTGCACAGGAAGCAAGCTATCCTAACACAGCACAATCAATCAAAAGCACAAAAAGCAAGCACACACACTATATGCAAACAGATGGGCTCATACAAGGCTAGGCTTTAGTCAAGGGGTCATGTCAACCTCAACAAACAAACCACTGGAATTGGGTATGATTAGCTCTTAACCCTAACATTGAGAGTTAGGGTGAAGCAGATGAAAGGGAGATGAGGGTAAGACCTCACAGCTCTTATCCCTAGCCTGGGAGAGCTTGACTCAAAGTAGAAAGTGTGGGAGTTTAGAATGTAGGAACTCTTCTCCACAAATGACTGACACAACATGATCTTGGGTTATTATCAACAATGCATCAACCCAAGGTGTGTGAGCAAAGTGAATGACACAACTGAATAGCAGGGGATGGATTGCACATCCCTTTTATCTGCCAATTGCCTCTTAAGAGGTCTTTACCTGCTTGGCACAAAATCAAACAAACACAAGCATTGCCTCTTAAGGAGGGCTTCAGACAGGTGCCTGCCCACATAACAGGACAGGTCTTCCAGACTACATAAAGTCAGAGAGTTATACCTAAGTGGTAAGCAAACCACAAGCCAAGCTAGGCAACTCAAGCAATAAGTTAAAGCTACTAAAGTACATGTGCAAACAACCAGACAATCAGTACACAGTTCAAACAAACAGACAACAGTCATCAGGCAATAATAAACAGACAAAGCAATCAGGCAACAATGAGCAAGGCACAAGCACAAGGGGATTTGTTCGAAAAACCTACAAAACAACACAATGTTAGCCAACATCAACCAATTAATCAAACTCAAATGAATGAGCCACTCCAATCATGGCAATGTGCATCTGAACCTGAAATCCACAATCCAAACAGTGAGTCCAAACCACTAGGTCAAAGCCTAGGGTCAAAAGAGGGTCAAACATTCAAAACAGAACATGAAATTTAACATGAATCATCCTTATTCAATCAAGAACAAATCTCAAAAAGTCACACATCAAAATCATTAAGCATATTCATTTCATGAGCAAAACATGGCAAGGCATGCAAATGGTGATCACATTGAGACATCAGAAGAAACAAATGCACATTAAATCAAAAATGACTCAAATAATCTTGGCAAAATTCATGACTGAACAGGACATACAACATGATCATCACACAAAAAATTAGAGGCATTGGACATCATTAGGCATGGCAATCACATAGCATAATCAAGACAATCACATGTGTGACACAAACTGTCACACCAAGTTAGCATGAGTATAAAACAAAATGGGAGCATGGGAAAAATCTCAAACCAAAGCCAAAGTGTCACTCAACATGTCTAGAATCCACACACAAAATTTCAGAAGCATTGGATAAGAAACAAGCATTTTATGATCAAATGAATAAGGCAATATCATGAATGGATACATGTTCAAACACCCTAGGACAAATCAAGTTTTTAACCAAGCACAACTTGCAATTCAATAATCATAAAAAACTAGACAATATAAGGAACACAATGCAAAAAATTTGAGATCAATTGGAGCATTTTTCATTTTTATATGATTTTTTGAAGTGGATGAAAGATTTGAAAATGAAAATGGAGCCAAAGTATGAAATGTGGAGGGAAAAGGAATAATGCATGGCAATTTGATAAAGTCCTCTCGCCCGGATTCGAACTTGGCACAAATTCAAACCTGGCGCGCGCCTAAAACGACTGTGTTTTGCTTCTAAAACCCTAAGCGCGTCAGGAAACCGTTGTTGTATCATGGAAAACCGTGGCCTAAACAATATTCGTAGCTAATTCCAAAAGCTCGTAGCTAAATCCTAGTAAGTTCGTAGCAAAACCTGGGAATTGCATGGTGTTCATATGGAACGATGAAGATCATGAAGATCTTCATCTGGATTTTCCAGAAATCACAAAAAATGTCCAGAAATGAAAAATAAGCATAGCAATCGATTCATCTTTCCACATACATCAAGGATCCATGATTAATTTGCTTTAAAACACCATAACAAAGCCAAATCGAAGGAAATCAAAATCAACATCAAAACTTCAATTGAACATAACTCCATGAATATAGCATCATTTCACTCGATTTTTTCACCAGTATCATCACCATTCAAGGATCTACAAGAACATCATAACAATTTGCAAAATAAAAGAGGTCGAATTCTAACCTGTTGAAGAACAGCAACTGGAATTGGCTCGTTTCAAGGTTTGTGAAGGTCCAGGAATCTTCTATGATGCTTGTGGATGTGATTGGTGATGAATTAGAAGCTCAAATGCACACGAATTCAGTTCAATTTTCCAATGCCATGGATGCTTCAAGCTTTGAATCTATCTCAATATGCCACGAGTTTCTCTGAATCCACGTCCAATTCTACTCAACAACACCTCAGGAACATGAATCAACCAATAGAAAGTGCTTTTGTTTGAAGAAATTTGGAAAAAGTTTGAGAGAAATTTTTGATGATTTTCTTGAATCCAGATTTGAAATGTTGCTAATGATCAAAAACAGTTATGATTAAGTATATATACTTCCTACTAATCATGTTTAAAACCAACTTAAGCCTAATGCCAATGTGATTAGTAAGTTGGAAGGTGTTTGTGCAAAAATGAGTTTTTCACTTCATGCACCCCATGCACGTGAACAGTGTCAATTCAAGGCCCAAATCCACTAAAAATGAGTTCATGCAAGGTTGTGAATTGGTTTGGTATGCATATGTTCCACAAAATGAATTTTATGCAATTTCCTTCAAAAATCTTCATGAGTGAACCAAAGACCATGCAAATGAAATTCATGTCAAGTAATGGTATGCTTGGAAAGTACATGTTATAAGGATAAAAATGCAAAAAGAACCACTCATTTTGGAGTTTTGGTTTGAAAGTTATGCTCATTTGAACTTTGAAACACACTTTGCCATGATTGGATCATAACTCCTCAACCACACATGAGAAATTCATGATCTTGGACTTTTTGGAAACGGGGGAGAAAGATCTTCAACTTTCATGTTGGAAAAAATTTCATTTGAAGCTTTCTTGATGATGTAATCTTGAGTTGAAGTTGGTCTAAAACCTTTCCATTTTTGGAAAGTTCAAATTACAGGTCACCTGCTATTTTTGGAAAGTCTTGACCTGACTTCAAATTCTTCAGTGTTGATGTTTGAAATGTCAAATGAGACTTGTTTAAACATGAATGAGTCATCTCTAACCACTTCCCACCTTCAAATCCACAGTTGACTTTGCAGTTGACTTCTGTTGACTTTTGTTGGCCTCAGATGATTTGCACATGGACTGATGAGCTCTGAGCTTTCAACACTTGGCCAATATTGCTTCAAAGTGATCCTTGGGTCACATGAACTCATTGTACCAACCCTAGGGCTTTGATCTCATTGAAAATGCTCTTGTTGCCTTGCACAGTGGAATCTCCTGACCAGTCTTGCCTGATACAATGTAATGGACTATGCAATGCTAATGCAATGTTAAGGTGATGTTAATGACCTAAAAATGAAATGTATATACAAATGGGAGGTGCAAATTTGAGGTGCTACACATTTTGACGTGAAATAAACAAAGGTTTTAAATTCCAAGAGCAAGCAACAAGCAAAGATTTAATCACTTAAAATGTCTAAATCAAAACTCTTTGAAAGCAATCAACCAACACGTAGTTTTCTATGCAGCACTATGTAGCTTTGAATTCCTCATTGGATCTGAGGGTACGTAGGAACGAGACCCACAATCTCGTCAAGCACCATAATAAACACATTTTTGTAACCATTTTATTTTCCTTTTGCATATTTTATCTTTAAAAAAAACAATTAACACAACTAACATTCAACCACAAGTTTAGCTAAAAGGTTCCCGTTGAGTATAAGAGATGTGATGAGTGCTAATACATTCCCCTTGTGTAATCGACTCCTGAATCCAAATTTGGCTGCGACAACCATTTCATTCTTCTTTTAAAGGGTTTTTCCGTGAAACATTTTTCTGTGAGCGTGCGAACTCTTCGTTAAGGAACGTATTTTTCGAGATGCGAGTGTTGGTGACTCTGCTGGGGAATATGCTTTGAGGAAAAGAAATCCAAGCCTAATTTGATTAAATTTGTGATTAATTTGTTAACTTTTCTAATGGTTTACTTATACTTGCATTATTTTATTATGTGTTATAACTGTGGTGCATTGGTACTATTAAGGATCTTTGATTATTGGTACTTTGTGAGATAGGATTTCTACCCGAGTCTAAGGAAAACCATAAGATTAAGATGGTGATTATGCAGTATTGGTATGCGAGGTTCATTCCTACTTTGGGACGATACGAAGACCCCACATAGGGTAGACTCTCTTTGAGATGTTATTGCTTAACGAGCCTTCGTCATGTCGATAATGTTTTCAAGTTGGATCTATAACTATATGGATCTCTTTAGAACCTCGAAGTTGATGGTTGTATAGTGTTGGCATGTGAGGTATCTTTCTCGCTAGGACTATATGAAAACCTCACCTAAAAGAGATCGTCTTAAGGGTATTATTATACAACGAGCCTTCGTCATGGCGGTAATCTTCCCAAGAAAGATCCATGACTTTAGGAATCTACCAACCGTAAAGCCTATCTATGGGGTTTCTATAATTAGTGATACCAATTATTTACCGATTATTCTGACCAACATGGGAACTAAATTATACATGTGATCCTGAAACCACGCATACGCGTTGCACAATCATAAACATAACATTTTAGTTTTATTTCCATGGAATATGAGAATCACAGTTGTAGTCATTCAGAAAGTATGGGATACGGAAAAATGAAGCATGTACTCATACAAATTCAAAGATCCTCAGTTGGCCAATCTGCATTAGTTGGTTTCCCGGCTCCATCCGATATACAAAATCAACTTTGGGAAAAACTATGGAAATTTGCTTGGTCTCTTATGTCAAAAGATGGACCCCTTATCCCTTTTGACTTTGGCTTAGTTTTATGATCCTCCTATGAGATTTTTCACATTCCAAGATTTTCATATAGCATCCATGTTGGAAGAGTTTGAACATATTGTTGGCATTCATATGAAGAAAAATTCGTCGTTTTTAGGTGTAGAAGAGTCTCTACAGAATGAGGTCATAATTTATGCTCTTCACATGCATAAGAGGGATATTACTTCTAATTTGGAAGTCAAAGGAAATACTAATGGATTATCTCTCAAATTCATAATATAGAAAGAATCCACCTTTATGAATGCTCAGAGTTGGGAGGCTTACTATGTCGTGATTGCATTGGCTATCTATGAAATCATTCCATTCCCAAACTTGGACAATTTTGTAGACATGACTTCCATTAGCATCTTCCTCATGGAGAATCCAATTCCTAACATGTTAGCTAATGTGTATTATTACCTCAGTTGGAGGCATGAGAAGAAGGGAGGAATGGTTTATTGATGTGTTTCATTGATGTATCAGTCGTTGCTAACTCACCTTCTAAAGAATGGGACCTTTTATGGAGAAAAGCACGTGAGTTTACCTAAAAGGACGGGATCACTCAGAGCAAGTGATATCACTTGGTACTCCAAAGAGTATGTTGGCATAAATATTGTATTCAGTTATGGGGAGTTCCCCAACATACCACTTATTGGGACTCGAGGGCACATTAATGCTAATCTAGTCATATCCTTAAGACAACTTGGATACCCAATTGAGGGTCCTCCTGATGAGAGATTATTGGAAGCCTTCTTGTTACGTGACCTTTGGGTTGGGGGTCCTGTGTTATCCAAAAGAGTTAAAAAGGGATGGGAGACAATCGTCAAGAAACGAAGGGTTAATTTGGGAAGGAAGAATTGTATCACCAAAGAACCTTATCTTCAATGGATAAGGGAAATGGTGAAATTGATCAAAATGCCCTTCAGTGTTAAAATACATGTTCCTCCCCTAGAGCCTAATCTTACTCATATCCCTATTGAGGAGACAGAAGAACTTATAGCTACCATAGTCAGGCTCACCAAGGAGAGTGAAGAGCTACACCAAAAACTTTGCAACATCTCCATAGAAAAGGATGAGCTCAAGTTTAGTCTTGGAAAAAGAGGAAAATAACTTGGTGAGAGTCAGGGGACTCCCTAAAAAGAAAGAGGAAATAGGCATAAGGTTAAGGATGACTTAGACTCATTGGCCATCGAGCTTAGTCAAAGAAACGAAGAACTCTGAAGAGTTATCAAAGCTAACAAGGAATGGAATGTTTGGTGGGATAAAGCCTCTGAGCAAAGGAGGAGGATGAAGGAAGCCTTCAAGGCTAAAATTAAACACCTATCCCAACAACTATAAGAAGCCCAAGCTCGCATACTGCAAGAAACTCAACATTGACAAGAAATTAAGATGGCCTACCAAAGTTCTCATGGACTTGATGAATAACTGCATGAACTTAGGCTCACTGCCCAATGCATAAGAAAGTCCAGGGAGGAACTAAAGAAGCATTGGGAATCCAAATTTGATGAAAAGGTGGAAGAACTGAAACAAGAGGAAACATTCTCCCTCCATGCACGAGTCACACCAGGCAAATGGTTCATGAAATGCGAGGAAGTTGTCAAGCTTGCCAATCACTTGATACACATTTTCCCTCTAAGGATAATTGATGCTTTTGAGGAAATGACTTATGAGAACACACCGCCTACAGTCTTCAACTTTATTCTCCTTTGCAAATACATGGTTAAGTACCTCAAGAAAAAGTTGGCTCACTTGAAGAAAGTTCGAGGAACGGCCAAGTGAAAGGATAAATTTACATATTTATTACCTTATTTTGTAATCATCAAATGTACTTGATTATGAATGAATGAATGTTTGAGTTTACTTAGAAGTTGTTTATCTTTATATCTCGCTCTTACACTTTTGAATGCCTAAACGACTAATCCAAAGATTCCCTACAACTAAAAAAACAAAAGAGAGCACATGCATCACATTTCATCAGCATGCATATCATTTTCCCAAAAACACAAAAACTAATCCTCTCTCCTCGTCTTTAGAAAAAAGTTGTTTATCCGACATTAGTATGCCACACCCGCCAATACTAGAAGAGTAATGGATCCAGTTCAATAAGAGCAAGCTGTTATGCGAGAGGAGATTAACTTCATCAAAGACAAAGTTGATCAAATTCTAGAAACCATGATGGCTCTGGCCATAATGGAATAAGAGCTTTGTAATGTCGTCACTACAAGGAATGAGGTTCATGTTCAAGGATCTACTTCAAGACCCGCAGTTCCCATTCCTGTGATTTTTATTCTTTTGGTTTATTTTATTATTTATTTTATTACTTTTTTTAAAATTAATTTAACTATTTAAATTTGTAGTAATTAAATAATTAAATGTTTATTTGATTAATTGATTAGGTTTTAATTAATTATTTTTTTATCTTGTTAAGTAAATTATAAGATTATTTGTTTTGTTTTGTCATAATTAGGTATTTGTTTTCAATGTTTCATATTATTCATGTAAATAATCATACTAACATTTCACACAATTTCAATTTCAAACCATTTTCACACTAACTTCACTAATATTTAATTCAATTTCACTAATATTTCACCATCGATTAAATACCTTCAAATTATTTTCAAAACCATTTTCAAAACCATTTTCAACTAGGTTCAAACTATTTTCAAAACCATTTTCAATTTCAATTTCGAACCTTTTCTTTTACTAAGACAAGCAAACCTCGATCGACATCAAGTAACTTTTCCTAAATAACACTTATTATCAAATCATTTCTCTTAAACAAATACGAAAGAACAGGACTGTTAGAATCTAACATTCTAGCAAAACCCTCGAATGATTGGTCTTGAGGCACAAGTTTTGGGATAACCACTTATTCTTTTTTTCACACCTAAAACACTTAATAAACGTGGACTAAAAAGGACATTTGGAATATAACATTCTGATGGAACCCTTGAACAATTGATTCTAAGGCATGTGTCTTGTTCTTATCAAACGTTCGTTGTCCATTGAACAATTTTCTTAAATACCTAAAATAAAAAAGGACCGTTGAAATCTAACAGCATGGTAGAACCCCAAATAATTGATCCCGAGGCTTATGTCTCGTTCTCATCAAGCGTCGTAATTCACCTAAAATACACTTAACCAATCAAACTCGTTTTCTCGCCTCCGTGCGATATTCAAAAAAACATTTTCACAAACGAAGATATTTTGTCTCAGGACAGTGATAGACAATGCCTCATCCATAAATCGTGCGAGTTGAGATAAATGATATTTTTCTGTGTGAATGATGATTTGTAAATCCATTCAATATGTGATGCAAACGTCTGCTCCTCACCTGTTTTGGGTAAGTAATGTTTTCCATCAATTGACACGAAATAATTTTCGCAAAAATCTACCAACAAACAAACATTTTCTACCTATAACTACGTAAGCCTTGAGTTCTCCATCGCACCCAGAGACACGTATGAGCGAGATTCAAAGTCTCGTCAGACATTCTAATAAAAAAAAACTTTTTTTCATTTTTTCTTTTCCCTTTTAATAACTCAAGAAGCCTAACATTTCTAAGCTAACACTAACGTGCACAACTAATCAAACGTTTTTCGTTAAGTACAATAGACGTCAAGGGTGCAAAAATCTTCCCCTTGCGTAATTGACTCTCGAACCCTAATTAGGTTGCGCCGGTCAATATCATATGTCAGTGACGACTCTATTAAATCTATCCCGCGAGCATGTGATTCGCTTGACGAGGTCGTGTTCTTATTTTTCGAGGTACGTCGATCTGCATATAAAGTGTGGGGTGAAACTTGAACACTTCTAGTCCTTTTCATAGGCAGTACCTTAGATTCCTCAACCAGATTTGGCGGGGCCTTACTAAAAACATCCTTAGCCAAGCAAAAGACGATTTGAGATAAGGGATCACCTTGTCTCACTCATCTTTGTCATTGAAAAAAGCCATGCATTTTTCCATCGATTGAAACAGAAAGATAAGTAGATTGGAGAATTTTGTGAATTCAAAGACAAAATTTATAGCAAAAACCAAATATCTTAAGACCCTAAAGAAGAAACTTCCAACTTAAGGTATATAAAGCCTTGCATGTGTGTATTTTAAGAGAAATATCTCCACCATAACACTTCCTACTGAGAGTATTGACTGCCTAGTGAGACATATACCATCCCTTACGTTTCTGCCCTTATGAAGCCTTTTTGCTCAAGAGAGATGATATGTGGCATGACTGATGCCAATTGTCAACAATGATTTGGGTGATGATTTTGGTCTTATAGTCTCCTAGAGTAACAGGTCTAAAACGGATAATGGAGCTAGCACTATGTGTTTTAGGAATCAAAAGTATATAATTTAAATTATAGTAAGACATAATCCAATCTTGAATAAAGAATTGAGATATAAATCTAATGACATCATGCTTGATGATATCCCAAAAGGTTTGACAAAAAAATCCTTCAAAGCCATTAGGGTCAGGAGCACTTTTCTTGTACATTCTAAACATGACACCCTTTATTTCCTCAACAATTTGAATACTAGTAAAGAGATGGTTGGTATCCTCATTAACCAAAAAGGGAATGATTTCCTCAATCATACCATTATTCACTAATTCATTATTGTTATTGTAAAGGTGTGTAAAGTATCAAGTGACATGCTCACTCTTGAAATCTTCGTTAGTGATAACCTCATTGTTATGATGAATGGCAGAAAAAGGTTTAGAGACAACTTTTATCTTGGCATATACAGGTCTCCTTTAAAAGCCCAATACACTCTAGATTTCTCCTTCCAAAATGCTTCTTCAAGACTGAAAGAAAAAAACACATTATTGTGCAATATTTTCCTACTCCAGCCTGAAGAACTTCATCATGACCAATACTAGCAGACCTGATCTAAATTCTGTTAAGGTTTTATTTTGCAGTTCTGACTTTTTCTTGAATGTTACAAAAAGAGGACATGTTCCACTCCTTTAAGTTATTTTTTAGGGGCTTGAACTTCTATCTAGAATTAACATGGGGAAGCCAACCACTATGGTCTCCCAAGTCTTAGCAACAATGTTTATAATCGAAATTGAGCATAATGGGGATAGTGGTCAGAACAATTCTTGGTGATACTGGAGCAAGACAAGACAAGACAATCCAGGCTTGATTTTCAATAGCTCAATCCAAACCATTTTAAGGTTTTCTTTTACCCTCTCTACCATGGGAGCAGGTGAGATGATGATATTTAATGGAGAAAGTGTATTAGCGGTTAAGGTTTGTCCAATTATAAAAGTCTTCCATGCAGATACTAGAAGGTCACAAATGAGGCGAGGCACGGCACCAAGGCATGTTTGAGTTTAAAAGGTTACAAATTATTCCAAAGATCCCTTCTTTAAATATAATCGGTTGAGGCATATATTATTACGATCCAAAATCTTCTGTTGTTATCCATCATCACACAAGAATTAAATTGAGACACATAGGCGCGGCCCACCATAAACATGATATCATTCCTAATTAATTATTATTTTACTAAAATAATTTTTAATTTAATATTTGAATTTTAAATTTTTCCAAAAATTAATTATACTAAATTATTTAATTCTCTAATGCCTAATTAATTCTTAAATAAATAATTCTAAAAAATTGATACATTAAAATATATTATAAAATTAAAGTAACAAAATTATTATAATAATTAGTCTAATTTTTGATTAAATTTTAAAATCAACTAAAATCATTTAATCATAATAAAGTTATAAAAAAAACACAATTTGAATTGAGGACCAACTTTTTACTTAATAAAGACGAAAAAAAAGGTAAAAATAAGTGATATTTACATTTGTTACATGCTGATAAAAAAAATCACACAAATCATAAAAGACGATATCAAAATAATTTGATAAAGAGAAATTAAAAATGGAAATATTAAAAGCCATCATCAAAAATACATTCATTCTTAATTATTTATTCATTAAAGCCAAATTTTAAATATTAAAAGCCATCAAAAATTGAAATCTAAATTATAGATAAATTAAAATTAATATAAACAAATTTATTTTAAAAAAGTGGTAATATTTAATATTTAATTGTTGAGCAAATGTTAAATATGATCAAGAGGTCTCAGGTCATTTAATTGTAAATACATCATAATCTAGATAATCAGCCAATGTAGGCAAATGAAAGACATCACTGACCTCACATAAATCAAAGTTGAATTAACTAAATAATTCCTAGAAAAAAATAATTGAATTTTGATGAACATAAAGTATGAGATTTATTTTAGGGAAAAAAATTCACTCAGTGGTGGCTAGATAAATTAAGGTTCGATTCTGCCTGCAAATATCCTCAACATGAAATCAGAAGAGGGAGCTTTGTATCCTCATCGTGAAATTTTTTTTCCCAAAAAATCAAAAACAGAGAAAATAAAAAATGAAAAAGATCACTCAGTTCAGCGGGGTTTTCGACACGCAAAGCAAACTCATAGAGAAAGCACTGCATTCCGGTCTGTTGAGCTTGAATTTCATGGAGTCATCACTGTGATCTCTATTATTTCATAATAACATTCAAAATTCAACAAGAAAAATCGAATCCAAGGCAAGAAAAACATACAAAAATCAAATGCATAAATCATTAAAAGGAAACACAGACAGAATAAATTGAAAGAGCGATTAGAAATTGAAGAGTGGAGGCGTATTCACCATTCGCGATTGAGAAATTCTGTTCGCAGCTTCTGAATTTATAAGAGAGAACTAGGGTTTCTGAGGGAGCGATAATAGAATCCGAGTACGCCGTCGTTTTTAGAAGATTACTTGTTGGATTTTTTCCGTCGAATCCGCTGAGAAAGCCCATAAGCTGTTACAGCCAACTTACTTCTCATCCCTTATGTTTAATCTATCACCCCCTCTATTTCGTGTGAAAAAGTTTTTTTCCTTTTTAACTAATAACTAAAACATTAGTAAAATTTAGTAATCCGTAAATTCTATACGGTAAAAGAATTTCGAAAAAATTTCTACACACATAATTCTTCAAAATAAAATATATATGAAAAGTTTTTCTCTTCGATTATTACTATTAGTAATTTTTAACTGTATTTTTAATTTTTTAAAATAATTTTGTACTTTTATAAAAAAAATATAGAGAGAATGTGATCTTTCTACATATTTAGCTCGTATATGTATAAATTTGTGTATTTTATAAGTCTTAACATGTATAACTTGTAATGTTAAATTATTAAAGGGTGTTTACATATATCAAATAATGTTAAGTTCAAATTGTCAACTAGTTTATTTGGATTTTGTAAGATTGGTTATGTGATTAAAATAAAGTATTTATCAAATGTAAAATGATCTTGTGAGGAAGTGATTATTTTTTTTTCTTCAGTCAAAGGGTCGGGTGTTATATGAAGTTTAGTTTGTTTTTTCGGTTAGAGAAACTAATGTTAGACGAAGTTGAGTATTTTTCTCATGTTGGAGAAAATTGTGTTATAGGAAACGTTGCAGCTTTTTTATTCATGTCTTTACACATGAAACACACACTATTTACACATGAAACACACACTAGAGAATAAAATTATTGTCTTATATACTTGTAGTCATCAAAACCAAAATTTAAGATTATTGTTCTTAAAACTATTAGAAACTACCATTTAATCTTTGTTTAGTTTCTTAATTAGTTATGTTAGTTGCACCAATATAGGATAATTTGTTGGTAAATATCATTTCTCATTTGTATATATACACCACTTTCATAAGGTGTACTAAGACTTTTGATCATATAATAATATGATAATACGAGAGGTTGTGATAATCTAATATGGTATTAGCCTAATACCTATATTACTTTTTGTCATTCATTTCTTCTTATCACGGATATTTTCCTTGTTCTCTCTTTCCTGCCATATCTTCCCACATGTTCCATCTTCATTCCACCACTTAGATCTTCCTCATAGATTGCCCTCAGACGTCATCTTATCTCCGCCAGCTTATCCATATGTGAAGTCCTCATATTGCCTTCTTCCATTGATAGTTTTAGGTTTAGGTTTTTGATATGGGTTCGTAAGGGAAGTATGATGAAGAAAATGAAAGAATAAGTTGGATAAAAGATGAATGTGAAAAAGTGTGTGATTTATGGTTATGACTTTTGTGGTTTGAGTTTGGTTTTATGGGTTTAAGATAGGATGAATGTGCTTGAGATGGGACACATTTTTTGGGTTCGGGATGAAGATGTTCTTGAGGTGAGATGAGTTTTTTGGGTTAAGTATGAAGGTATTCTTGGGAGAGGAATGCTTTTCCAAATTTTGTATGAAGTGTTCTTGAGAGAGGATGATTTTTCTGCGAATTGTATAAAGGTGTTATTAAGATAGGATGATTTTTCTGGGTTTTGTATGAAGGTGTTTTTGAAATTAGATGAGGTTGTTGGGTATGTGATGAAGATGTTCTTGAGGTGGGATGAGTTTTATGGTTTCAGTATGGAGGTATTCTTGGGAGAGGAAGAATTTTTTAGATTTCGTATGAAGGTGTTCTTGAGAGAGGATGATTTTGTTGGGTATTGTATGAAGGTGTTCTTGAGATGGGATGATTTTTCTAGGTTTTATATGAAGGTATTCTTGAAATTTGATGAGGTTGCTAGGTTTAAGATGAACATGTTCTTGATAGTGGAAGGTGTTTTTGATTTCTGTTTTTTGGATGGAATGTATAAAGAGGTTTATGAGTTCGGTCACAGTGAGAGAAGTAAATAAAGAGTAAGACAGAAAGGAGTAAGTGCACTGATTATGCCCTCTTTCATGATTGCACACAATATCATAGACTAGTTGGCCAATTAATTTATTTAACCACCACTCGTCCTGATATTCCTTTTATTGTCCAACAACTTAGTCAGTTTGTTTTTCCACCTATTGATAATCTTTTCAACGTGGCAATCGGAATCCTTCAATATTTAAAAACTATCAGGGACTATTTTATTTTGCTGATTCTGACTTAGTTCTATCTAGTTTTGCGGATAATGATTAAGTCGCATGCCCTACAACAAAAAGATTTATAAATGGTTTTGTTGTTTTTCTTGGATAATCTCTTGTTTGATAAAAGTCAAATAAGCAAGCAATGATATCTCACTCCAGCTCAGAAGCAGAATACAAAACCCTTATTGATATCACATGTGAAGTCCAATGGATGCATTACTTCTTCAAAGATCTACACATCCAATTCAACAAGTCAACATCCATTTACTATGACAACTGATATGTAGTCTACCTTGCTCATAATCCCACCTTCCACGAACGTTCAAAACATATCGAAATTGACTACTATATTATACGAGAAAATTTGGAAATTGGCTTCATCAAGCTCTTCCCAATTCCCATCTTTTACTCAAATTGTCGATGTTTTGACTCTGAAGACAAGCTTAACTTAGTTTAAATTTTGATGAAGATAAAAGATTATCAAAGAAGGAAAAGGCTTCTCTATCATAGCTAATGTATCAAAGGCCTCTCAATCAAGGATTGTTTATTCATAAGCACTAGATGTCATATAAATGAAGGAAATTGATCATTATGCTGAGATACTCATTGCAGTTCATTGTATATAACTTTAGATGCTCATAAAATCTCATTCATCGTTCCTCTCTAAAGTTCTAAACCTTCATGCATCAAAACCTTTCAAGTTAGTCCATTACAAAGCCAGTTTTTCAATTTTCAATAGGGTGTAACTGGTTACACAAAAGGCGTAACTAGTTACATATGCATTCTATTTCAAACAAAACCAATTTGAAAGGGTGGTAACCAGTTACAATACATGTGTAACCGATTATATGATGCTATTATTTGAAAATTTATGTAATGTTAAGGGTGATACCAGTTACACCTTTTAGATAATCGGTTACACTCGGTAAAATTTCATCTTTTCATGGACCATTCTCATTTTAACCCTTTATAAATCTTCATGGAAATGCTATAGACATATGCAACTAAACTTAGAGGTTTCTTAGGGTGTATTTAAGGCAAGATACATCTGATTTTTTCAAACTACCTCTTTCATGAAAATTTTACTTACCATTCAAATAAGTTCTAAGTGTTCTTTCATCAAAAACTTTTAAAACTTTTCTACATAATTTTCATGTCATTGCAAAGTTTCATTATAAATTTTGAGCATTTAATGATTGTATATTATTGAATTGTAATATTGAAAGGGAAGATCAATTTTCATCTTGAAATTACTTCAAGGGTCAATCTTATTAAAATTGATCAAGTATATTGTGACTAAATCACCAAAGTGTGTGGTGATTAGTTTGTGTAAAAGAAAGTTATGTACTTTATTTAAGTGTGTATAAATGAAAGTTGTGTGCTTTCTTTTATGTTGTCATATGAAGGTTATAACTTGGTATTTGAAGAATACTTATATAACAATCTCATCATAGTGGAAAGTCCTTTAATACGTGATGGGACTAGATGTATCTTTGTCTATCCTCCTAACTGAACCAGGTTTTATATGGGCTGACCTCTAACCAAGATGGAGTTTTAAGTTGGCTATCCTCTAAACCGAGAAAATATTTTACATAAGCTAATCTCTAACCAACTGAGCTTTTACACCAGGATGAGCTTAGGAACCAAATGAGATTTTATAAAGGGTAATATCGAACTGATAGAACTTTTAATTAGGCTGAGCTAAAAAATTGTTGTGGAGATTTTAATGGATGATCTTCACGAACCAAATGGGAGATTTTCTTATTGTTGAAACTCACAAGCCAAATGGAGACTTCCTAAGATAATTCCCCAAAAGCAAACAAGAGCTTTTACTGGTTTAACTCGCAACCAAAAAATTTCCTAAGGAAAATATTTTACTTAAGAGATAATACACTCTTGTCAAATTACAATTATGCCCTTACCCAGAATAATGATCATCACTTAAACATGAAAGTACTTATGAAACACTAAGTCAAAATATATGTGAGAAGTTGATTGATTTATAAAAAATTAGAGAGTATGAAAAAGTTATATCAAAGCTCGTTTTCTAGATTAAGTAAAATGATAGAGAAACTCTCTATTTATAGGCCATATTGGGGTTTAAATTTGTAAACAATCCATGGGCAAAATGAATGTCATAAAGGATTAGGCTAATCGATTATTGACCCCTAATAATCGTTAGTTCAAGCCACAAATGGAAGTTTTTGATATTTAACTCTTATTAATCATTAAGAGAATGTCCCAATCAATCTTATACTCAACCTAGAGAAAATAATCGATTAGAATATTATGTTTAATCAATTATATAGTGGTTAAAATTCTTTCAGTCAATTAGACACTTCCGTAATCAGTTGGTTAGGGCTTAAAAACATTTTCCAAGTGGTTTAAATAAAATGTGAGAAGTTTCTCAAAGGTTTTTAGTGTTTGTGATTTTTCTTTAGGATTTCCAAAAGTACCCTTGTATCTTTACAAGACACTAGTTACTCAAGCAGACACAAGTAAACGAGCTCTCACACTTCCTCTTCTTCGCAAATTTGAAGCTTTGAGTATTGGCATCATTATATTTGAGTTTAGCATCACACGAGAAACGTGTATCTTCTTAATGGGGCTTGAGATATCTTCATATTAATTACCATCATCAGAGATTTGATAAGATAAATCACCAGTAAACTCCGAATATAAGTCTTTACTTGAATGTCTCATGACCACATTATTGACTTCAAAGAGATAACTTGATCATCAGAAGCATCTTTAAAGGATATCTTGATTCAAAAGAATGACTTTCTAACATGTCTTGAGTATCTTCGACCACTAGAGATATCTTCCACACACAAGGACTTCACTCGATGTTGTTTGATATCAAGTGTTGTCATCATCAAACCAAACATCAAATTAGTTGATTGCAACTTTGATATCAACAAACTTCATCATCTTGGATCACATTAATAACACCTACAAATATATAGATCCATATAAATGTGCTCCATCTTCTCCGTTGTGACACTTTCACTTGTTCATTACATAAAATCATTATAATCAATTTCAACCACCACATCCACGCCATTGTAACCTCCTTGCAAATAAATTTTTCTTCAATTAAAAAATTTGTTGTAATTTTTTTTTACTATGGCAAGCAAAAACAATTCTGGATCGACACTCGTCTATCCCGAACCGTTATCGAACAGATCAGATATATGTATAAACCATAACAAGACGTAAAACAATGATGAGAAACAAATCATTTTTTTCCAAAATAATGTTTCAACAAATCACGCTTTGTAATCAATTTCCAATGAAATGGGAAACAAGAATCAACTAAGATAATATATCAAACACTTGGATTTGTTTATGCCCTTCTCACTTTTAATTTATTTCTTTTATTTTGAGACGTCGTTTGTTCTTGCTTCTCTTTTTTTTTAGGGCTCCTCCTTTGATTCTTTCTTAAAAGGATTATGCTTCTGTCATTATTTCTTCTTCCCAGTAATTATGGATATAAATTCCAAATACTTGTTTGAATTGTATGATGAAAGCCTTCTCAATGTAAACTTGCTCAAATTTCTGATTGATTTTCCTTCAAGAAAGCCACCATTGATCAATTTCACCTTCAAAGTCCCAAAAAAATCCATGATGGTTGATTTTTCCATGAATATTTAATGTTTCAACGTATCGACAAAATTGGATTAACCACCAATAAGCATCGTTGCTTCCATCAAATCTTTGCATCATTTATGTCACTATCTTCTTGTCGAAAACTCTCATACAACTATTAAATTTTGCTAAATTAATTAAAATTTCTCTGATACCAATTGATAGGACATATGAAACAATAAAATAAGGTTAATTCTAACATGGTCCCTAAGGGAACAAGTTAACAAACTATTCAACTATTAACAATAGAGCTTCAGATTTTAGACCAATTACAAGGCGCAAATGGATTCCGAAACCACCAAGAGTTCAGTGGGATAATGAAGCCATGCATATTCATGATGCATAAAATAAAATAAGAAGGTCTTCATTATTCTTTTCATCATTTTTGGAAGATTTTAGAACAAATCACATGTATGAAACGTTTCAGAGTTATGGAGAGATCAATGAAGTTGTTATTCCTTCCAAGCGAGATGTCAGAGGAAAGAGATACGATTTTGTTAGGTTTTTTGATATCATTCATTAACTTGTATTCATTGTGTTTTATACAAAACAATATAAGGTTAAGGGTTAGGCTTATCAAATTGGAATCCTCTTTTCCTAATGGTGAATGGTGCGTGAGAGGCGATTTCAATGAAATTAAGAGGTTTAGCAAAATAAAAGGTGCAAGATACAATATCAACCATTCAAAATGGGCTAAATTATCAGATTTCATTGGGGATGTAGATCTAGTGGATCTCCCTATAATAGGTGACAAATTCTCCTAGTTCAATTAGGCAGATGATTCAGCAAGCAGACTAGATTGTTTCTTGGTTTCCGATGGGCTAATTGAATTGTGGAGTTTAAAGGGAAAGTTTATTAGCAAGAAAAGTTTCTCTGATTATTGTCTAATCTCAAATAAAGCCAATAGATTGAATTAGGGACCAATTCATTTAAGTTCTTCTCTTCTTAGATTAAACATCTTGATTTCTTACATATGGTTAAAGATGTTTGGTACGGTGCAAATATACAAGGGCAAAAATTGTTTATTTTCAAAGAGAAGCTTAAACATCTTAAGAATAGATTAATAATTTGGAATACTGAAGTGTTTAGGAAACTTGATTTGTAGGTTAATGAAGTTGTTCAATACCTTAACTTGTAGGATAACTTGGTGACTAATGAATACAACATTGTTATTGTTGAAACCTATGATAGAAGGCGTGAAGCTCAAGCCCAGGTTTGGGAAAGAATGTGTTGGTGTAAGCCCTAGAGGCCAATACTTTTGGTACTTGTATTGAATTATTTATTAATAATAAAAGGTTTTTTCTTTATTATGTTTGTTTAAGAAAGTCCCTAGAATATTTAGTCCATTTAATGTATCAAGTGTGACTTAATCATGAGATCCCATTAAACATAAGGACATTATTCTTAAAGTATCTGTAGTCGAGCTTTATTGTAAAATGGGATAACATTAAAGCATTAAGACTATTATGTATATATACTGATAATCACATCTCATGGATCACGGATAAGGAGTTATCAAGTCTTAAACATAGGTATGAATATTAAGAGTAATATTTATAGTGGATTGACCCGCTATGAGAATACTATATAGAATGTTATGCAAAGTGTCATAAGTTATTCTCATGGTGATAATGGTGTATACCACCCTTCGACCTGAAACCACTATGGACCCTAGATGTAGAGTCAAATATCTTATTACTGATCAAACTTTGTCCGTAACTGGATGGCCATAAAGACAGTTGATGGATACTCCATGAAGAATGCTGAGGGACATGAGTGACCTAGATGGAATTTGCCCATCCTTCGTAACAGGATAAATGTCTACGGGCCCAATATTGAACTGGATAAGGATGACACGGTCTATGCCTTGTGTTCAATATAAGCATAAGGGCAAAAAGGTAATTGTATACATAAGTATTATCACAAAAGGATTTGTCAGATCACATGACATTTTCGTGTCTTGGGTATCTGTGATGTGTTGCTAGATACCGCTCACTGTTTATTATGTTAAATATGTGATTTAATATAATTGCTAATGTCATAAAAACCTACAGGGTCACACACAAAAGGACGGATTGATGAGAGATAGAGTAACTAAGGAACACCGTAAGGTACGACGCACTTAAGTGAATTGTAGAACATTATAAGATACGATGTACTTAAGTAGAATAGGAAATATGGTAAGGTACCACACACTTAAGTGATTTTGACATATCATAAGATATGGGCCACATACACTTAAGTGGACTTTTTAGCTTGCAGCCCATACAAGTGGTTTTATAAATAAAACCCTTGTGTAGAAGCATTTGTGCAGTTGTAATTTCATTTCTCTCTCTCTCTCTCTCTCTCTCTCTCTCTCTCTCTCTCTCTCTTAAAGCCTTCATTCGTAGCAGCTAGCACTGAGATTGAAGGAATCCGTTCATGTGGACTGAGTAGAGGCGTTGTTACCATTCAAAGTTCATAATCGCTCCGTAGATCTGCATCAAAGGTTTCAATCGTCACAAGAGGTAACGATTCTATCACTGATCATGCCCATTCGTAAGGATCACTAAAGGAGAAAATTTTAAATTCCGCTGCGTTTTGGATCACTCTTCTCCTTCAGTGGTATCAGAGCCACTTACAAAACCATGCATTTGATAGTTATTTATTTTCTGTATTAATACGATTATAAGATATAATGAATCAAAGAACAAACGAGTAATTAAATTTGGCATCATGTGTGTATGATTTGGATGATTGATGTTGACTATGCTTCGGAATCCGATGTTAGTATGGTGAAGCAGTGATACATCGATCGTCCATAGGTTACGCAATTGAGATCTGTTGTAGAATACTTTACTGATATATTAAAAAGTGATTCTTACATGTTACATCTACATGCTTTAAATAAGAGAGAATAGAAAACCTAATGGGCTTTGACTAATGGGCCTCATTACTAATAGAAATAATTACTATTTACAATCTAATATTTACAACACTCCCCCTCAAGCTGGTGAATGGATATCTATCATTCCCAGCTTGCAAGTAAGTTGCCTGAATCTTTCTGTTGGTAAGCCTTTTGTTAACACATCTGCCAGCTGATGCCCGGAAGGAACGTAAGATGTAGTTATCAGTCCACTATCCAACTTCTCTTTGATAAAATGTCGGTCAATCTCAATGTGTTTAGTCCTGTCATGTTGAACAGGATTATGAGCAATACTAATAGCCGATTTATTGTCACAAAACAATTTCATAGGACCTTCACATTGTATCTTCAAGTCTTCTAGAATTTGTTTCATCCACAATAGCTCACAAATTCCTAGTGACATAGCTCTAAATTTTGCCTCGGCGCTTGATCAAGCAACTACACTTTGCTTCTTACTCTTCCAAGCTACAAGGTTACCACACAGAAAAGTACAATAGCCTGACGTAGATCTTCTGTCACTCACTGATTCGGCATAATCTGCATCAGTGTAAGTCCCCATAGTTAGATTTCCACCTCTTTTAAACAAAAGTCCTCTCCCTGGAGTTGCTTTAAGATATTGTAGAACGCGGTCTACAACCTGCAAATGTCTCACCCTCGGATCATGCATGAATTGGCTCACCATACTGACTGCATATGCCAAATCTG
Organism: Lathyrus oleraceus; assembly: GCF_024323335.1. NCBI lineage: Eukaryota > Viridiplantae > Streptophyta > Magnoliopsida > Fabales > Fabaceae > Lathyrus > Lathyrus oleraceus. The sequence goes on along the minus strand of NC_066581.1, from coordinate 68,562,384 downwards.
GTCTAGTGTGTGCCAAGTAAATCAATTTTCCCACTAATCTCTGATATTGACCCTTGTTAACTTTGTCACTTTCCTCCTCAAAGCTTATCCTGTGATTTTGTTCAATGGGAACACTTGCAGGTTTGCATCCAAGTTTGCCAGTTTCTTGCAAAAGATCAAGCACATACTTCCTTTGAGAAATAAATATGCCTTGCTTTGAGTAGGCTACCTCAATTCCCAAGAAATACTTGAGTTGCCCAAGGTCTTTCATCTCAAACTCTGCTGATAATTTCTCTTTGAGGAAATGTCTCTCAATCAAATCATCTCCTGTAATAATAATATCATCAACATAAACAAGAAGTACAGACAGTTTTCCTCCTTGTGAATGTTTAAAAAATAAAGTGTGGTCTCCTTGACTTTGCTTATAGCCCAAACACATCATTGCCTTTGTGAATCTTCCAAACCATGCCCGAGGGGACTGCTTTAGTCCATATAAGGCTTTCTTCAATTTACACACCTTGTTAGCTCCATTTGTTATGCCAACACCTGGTGGAATATCCATATACACTTCTTCCTCTAAGTCTCCATGCAAGAACGCATTTTTAACATCAAACTGTTGCAATTCCCATCCACATGAAGCAGCAAGAGATAGTAAAATTCATACAGTATTCATCCTTGCCACTGGGGCAAATGTCTCCTCATAATCAATACCATACGTCTGAGTATAACCTTTTGCCACTAGTCTTGCTTTGTTCCGATCAAGTGTACCATCAGATTTGTACTTTACAGTATAGATCCATCTGCATCCAACTGGACTTTTGTCTATTTTCCTTTCAATAATCTCCCAAGTACCATTTTTTTCAAGTGCTCTCATTTCCTCATCCATAGCTTGGACCCAATTTCTATTTTGCAATGCTTCTTCAATAGATGATGGGATTTTCATAGAATCAACAACTGCAATAAAACTTTGATATTATGTAGAAAGATGTTTAGTGGAGACATATTGAGAGATAGGGTGTCGATATAGGGAGGGACAAGATCTTTTATCCTTCCTCAAAGCAATGGGTAAATCAACTAGATTAGTGTCACAAGTATCAGAAATGGCACAATCATCACTAGAGGAATCATTTTCAGTACTTACCTCCAGTTCAGGCGATTGAATTTGTTTCTGGAGAAGGTCAGGTTTACTTCTTCTCTGATACACTAGAGTTGGTGCTGGAGGTGTTGATTCCTGTAAAACAAAAGGCCTTGAAGGACCAGGAACACTTATTGGCTCAAATTCAGGTGTTGAACTAGGACTCAAACTCAAACTAGGTGACAACTTGGGTTCAAGAGAGGGAACACTGATAGGTGTTATAGGGAGGCTAAGACCAAGGATCAGAAACTCAGACTCAGACTCAGACTCTGACTCTAAGTCACTTATGTTCTCCCCCTGAGACTGAGAACGAGTGAAATATGACACATTTTCATGAAAGGTGACATCTTTGGAGACAAAGAATTTTCGACTCGGAGGATGATAACATTTGTACCCTCTTTTGTTGGGTGCATAACCCAGAAAGATACATCTGACAGCACGGGGATCCAATTTGTTGCGATATTGTTTGTGAACATGAACAAAAGCAACACAACTAAAAATGCGAGACTCAAGAGTGTGTAAGATAGGAACAGATGGAAAACGTGAAAGCATAAATTGGGCAGGACTTTTATTACCTAACACTCGAGATGGGACCCGGTTAATCAGATAGGCAGCAGTAAGAATTGCCTCACCCCAATAAGAGGTAGGAACAGACATTTGAAAAAGGAGAGATCTAGCAACTTCAAGTAAATGACGATTTTTTCTTTCTGCGACACCGTTTTGTTGTGGGGTGTCAACACATGTGAATTCATGGAGAATGCCATGTTTACTAGTGAAGTTGAAAAAGGTATGATTGACATATTCTTTACCATTGTCAGAACGAATTCTTTTTATGCCTTTCCCAAATTGCGTTTGTACCATATTATAAAATTGGATAAATATTTGTGGTACTTCGGATTTAGTATTCATCAAGAAAATCCAAGTTACCCGAGTACAATCATCAATAAATGAGACAAACCATTTTGCACCAAAAATATTAGAGGTAGGGGCAGGTCCCCAAACATCGGAATGAATCAAATCAAAAGGTTCATCACTTTTATTAAAACTAGACGGAAAAGATACACGATTGTGTTTTGCCAACTGACAAACATCACACTTAAAAGACTCAACAAAATGGTGTAAGAACAACAACAGAAACATAGACTTAATTATATAAAATGGAGGATGACCGAGACGCTTGTGCTGAAGCCAAATTTGTGAGGCTGAAGAGGAAGACTGAGACTAGAAACAGGAGGACAACACCTTTGGATGGTCATCAGAGAAGTAGTATAACCCTTCCTTTTCCTTAGCAATTCCAATCGTCTGCCCCGTGGTAAGGTCCTGAAAAACACAATGGGACATAGAAAAAATTACTTTACAATTCAGATCACGGGTAAGCTTATGGATGGAAATTAAATTGTGGGAAAGTGTGGGAACATGAAACACAGATTGCAACTGGAATTGAGGTTGCAAGTCAATATTTCCAGTGCCAACAACACAAGCATGAGAGCCATCAGCAACAGTGATATAAGGAATACTCGAAGGTGTGGTATAAGAGCATAATAATGTGGAATCAAATGTCATATGATTAGTAGCACCAGAGTCAAGAATCCACGCATTCTTAGGAATATTACCACAGACAGTAAGAGATCGGGAACACAAACTCTTACCAGTAACTGCTAGAGACCCATAACCAGAAGGCTTACTCATGGAGTCAAGCATATAACCTTTTTGAACGACAAAATCCTTAGCATTAAATGGGGCTGGTGGATTTGTGGGAGGTGGAGGTAGAGGTGGAGGTGGTTGATCGTTAATAATCTCAGCCATTGAAAGGACAATCGAGAGAAAACAAACCAAGAAACAGGATGGGTTAGGGTTTCAAAGATGAGTGAACAAAAACAAGAAGCACGATGTGCTACAACACAAAACAACAATGACCCAAACACCCAAAAACAACAACAAACTGCAGTAAAAAAAAAGACTCCGCTACAAGGCGGCTAGGGTTTAGGCGGAAGCGAATCCCCCAAAATCGGGAGCTCTTGATACCATGTTGTAGAATATTTTATTGATATATTAAAAAGTGATTCTTACATGTTACATCTACATGCTTTAAATAAGAGAGAATAGAAAACCTAATGGGCTTTGACTAATGGGCCTCATTACTAATAGAAATAATTACTATTTACAATCTAATATTTACAACAAGATCAATCAAGTTATATATATATGATATAAGTAATCCTGATGAAAAATACAGTATATATGATATACTATTTCTGTTTCGTTCATTCATACACTTAATGGTTATTTTCCTTTGAGCGATCAATGGTAATTTGCTTCTTGATCCGACATTAGTATGGTGAAGCAATGACGAGTTGATCAATCATACTGAATTAATAATCGAGGTATGTTTAATGGTTTGGAATTGGTGCATTAGGGTTCATGACGGCACAAGGATTGTGCTGCCAAAGAGTTATGCGATTAGGATTGTGACTGCGCAAGAGTTGTGCTTTAAAGTATCAAGTGTTGATGCAAAAAACGACGTCGATTTCAAATGAATTGTTCATTAACATTTTGCGTCGGGGTGCTGCCCCTAACAATCCCGTAAGGGGGTGCTGCCCTCTTGACCCTCGTCCGCTTACATGTCAGCGGAACCCCCGGCTAACTCTGCGTAGTGTGATCGGTCGCCGAAATTTAATTTGGTTTTAATTAATTAACATAATTTAAATTAATAATAATAATGTGTTTATTATTATTGTCTTGTGGTGATCGGTTATGGCCTTAGTTTTCCTTTATTTTGTTTTGGGATTTTAAAATACGACCTGCGATCGTGTCTCTCTTTTAATCTCTTAATGTAACTTCTTTTCTCATCTCACTCCCTCGTATGTAAAACAAGTTTCTTTTATGTAATGTAATGTTATGAAGAAAGAGAAGAATACAATATCAAAGGAGGACAACCTTGAAGATCTTGCTTGGAGAAGCTTAGATTATTATTAGGTCAACTTAGGTTCTCTCATTGGCTTGGGAGAACAATTGCGCTAAGGGCCATAATTGTTTCATTATGTATGTTGATGCATGTGAGAGACGATTTATATGATAAATAAGCCGGTGAGATCAAAATAATTGCAAATTTTCTCAAATTAAATATTAAGTTTATGCTTTCCAAGTTTTAGCACTCATCAAGACTAATATCGAATAATGTAGGTTTCGTCTATGCGAGGTGCATATTCTATATTAGTAAGGTGCGATGGGATAATTGTAATATCCAATTGCTAAAACAATTGGTCAAACTTAACTAAACAAATTATAATAAGATTATATATGTTTAGAAGCAATAGTTGGAAATGATCCATATGATGGATTGGAATAAGGAGTTATTCATCCAACTAAAATATTCGAGAGTTGTATTAGATACAATTGGAAGGAGTTCCTACCTAAATAACCTAGTTTTGTGTAATCCGCCTACGCGGACTTAAAACAAAGTGAGGGTCATTTGTTTTGAGTAAAATAGTGGGAGCATATTTAATTAAAGGCCTAATTAAATATGTTATTGATACTTATACTTTCATTATTTTCATGTAGATTACCATGACAACAAACACCTCTAACAACATTTTGCGATTAATCCTTGACAAGGAAAAATTGTCTGGGACAAATTTTTTGGATTGGCACGAAATCTGAGGATTGTCCTCAAACATGATAGAAAGTTGTATGTCTTGGAGAAACCTGTTCCTGAAGAGGAACCTCCTAGTTCTGCACCTAAGGCATAAAAAGATGCTTATAAGAAGCATGTCGATGATGCCAATGAAACTGCTTACCTCATGCTAGTGTTAGGGACCAATTAGTACTAATTTTCATATAATTTTATTGGTCCCTTTTACTAATTTTTGATTTAATTACACACTTTTATTCTCACAATTTTGTATAAATGCAATTAAGTTTAATTGATTTTGTTTTGAGTAGTTATTTCACGTATTTGTTAGTTTTGTAGAGTTTTTGGACAAGAGAGCATCGGAGTGCATAAGCATAATCTAGAAGAAGTGTCAATGGCAATTTGGAGGCATAAATTGGAAGACTAACACTTGGGAGAATTATTACATGAAGCTTGCAAGGCAAGGAAGCTGAGTTAGCTTCAGTTCGCGCCGCGACCAGGGATGGCGCCGCGAACCTTGCGAAACCAGCAAGCAGTTTGTTGGGCCAAGTGTTCTGTTTTCAAGCCAGCTGTATTGTGACAGTTTTGTATCTATTTTAGAGTGTTTTTCAGTTTTAGATGAAAATGAACATTTTAGGAAAGGTTCAACTCTTTAAGAAAACAGAATGGAAAATAGAAAAACATTCATTCCTAGATACACATATTGTAAGAGAAAAACAAAGTTTATTTTACCATTGCATTTTGCTGTCCAAAATGATGATGAGGAGCTAAACCCCATTTTGTCAAGATTGGAGGTAGTAGCTATTCCTATTTGTTTATGTATTTCATTTGACTCTTGTATATGACAAAGGGTTATTGATGTTGAATGATATTTTTGCCCTAAGTTGAATATTTAGATTTGAGTAGTTGTTGAGAAAGATTATTCAAGTCTTGACTTAAAATATACTTTCAAGTAATGAATGAGTTGTAGAAATAGATTTATACACTACTCTTCTTTTGTATCAAACATTAAAGATTTCTATATTGATAGTTAGGTAGAGAAATCATTTAACCATTAATATAATGATTATCACAATATCATTTAGAGATAAATGATATTGAGAGGATACTTGAATATCATCAATAATCTTAAGTCTATATAGTTGTCATAAGGAATCATAAGCAATTTGAATAGTGAACTCCAATCTTGCCAAGCCTTTTACAGTTGATTAAAACTATTTTATTGTTTTAGTGACATTTTACTCAAAAGATAACTTTTCAAACAAAACAACTTGGTTACATTTTGAACTTATAACAATTTGGATTATAGAACAGCGGTAATAACAACCAATCTCTGTGGATACGATATTAAAATATTTTCCGAAAATATACTTTTCAACAAATTGGCGCCGTTGTCGGGGATTGGTGTTCGATATTACAAGCATTGCAATAATTCATTGTTCTAAGTTTTGTACTTACTATCACTCTTGTGTTTCACTTGGTTTGTTAGTTTTGTAGATTCTAGTGCATGCGAGGAAAAGCTACCGAGGAGAAATTTCAATTCGATCCCGAAATTGAAAGAACACTTCGAAAGCTCAATAGCAAAACACGAAGAAGAAGGAAACTAGCCGAAGAGAGGAACCGGAGAGAGGAAGTATCTACTTCTTCACTTGTTCAAATCGAAGAAGTGGTTGTAGAGACTTTTCAAGGAAACATGGCGGATGATACTCCTACCGAAATGTCCGCTAATAGTCCAAGAAGGAATGCTCAATTTGCTCGTGGTGGAAGGAATACGGAGATGAAGACCAGAATCCTCCAACTCCTTTATGCAAATCCATTCACCAGAATGGACCATGAAGATCCGTATACCCATCTCATCAAATTCTATGAGATTGCGGGTTCTACGGGAATAGACGAAACGGGTGAAGAAGCATTATTCAAGAGGATATTCCCACACTCCTTAATAGGAAAGGCAAAAAAGTGGTACCTTGATCAAGCACCAAGAGTGATGAAGGATTGGAATTTGTTAGAAGAAAAGTTTCTAGAAAGATATTTTCCTCAATCTCGATTCATGGAAGCCAAAACGGCTATTGCGGTATTCACTCAAGGAAGTAACGAGTCCCTAATGAGGCTTGGGAAAGATTCAAGTCAATGTTGAGAAAATGCAAAGGCCATGGTTTTGATGAGCTCACTCAAATCCATATTTTTCTAAATGGGATCCAATCAACTCACAAGACACTTTTGGATGCTATCGCAGGTGGCTCTCTTATGTCAAAGAATACGGAAGAAGCAAAAGTCATTATTGACCGGATGGCACTCAATGATCGTCAAAGTCAACACGACCGTAGTCCTTCACAACGGAAACCGGGAGTTCTTGAGTTAAATACCAATGATGTCATTCTTGCTCAAAACAAACTACTTTCTCAACAAGTGGAATTGCTCACGCAACAAATCTCCAAACTCCCACAACAGATGAAGGAACTTCAAGGGTCTCAAGTTAGACATCAAGTAGCATGTTGTGAATTATGTCAAGGAGATCATCCAACCGGTTTTTGTCCTCCATTAGAAGAAGTGAGTTATGTGAACAATCAAAATCAAGGCTATCAAAGACAAACTCCACCTTACAACAACTCATATCTAAGAAACAATCAAGGTTATCAACCATCAAGGTTCAACAACCAAAATTTTCAGCAACAAAGTCCTTATCAACACCCAAATTCTCAAGGACAACAATTGCAAGGAGGAAATTCAAAGCTAGAGGATACTCTTCAACAATTCATGCAAGCCTCCATGGCTAACCAAAAGAGCAACGAGGCAACAATCAAGAATTTGGAGAATCAAGTAGGCCAACTTGCGAAGCAATTGTCTGAACAAAATGCGGGATCTTCATTCTCCGCTAACACTCAAACCAATCCAAAGGAGCATTGTAAAGAAATTGTTACGAGAAGTGGTAAAGAGTTGACAAGTGGAAAAAGTGAGGATATTACAGTAGAGAATGATATGGATGTTGTGCATGAAAATAAGGATGTGGATTGTGAAAAGGAGAAAGTGGCAGAAACTGTTCAGTTCACACCGCGATCTCCCTTCGCGTCGCGAAAAGAGCAGAACCAGCAACTGACAGCAGAGCAGCAGGTTAAAGTGGAACTGAAGAAGGAAGTCGAGTCAAGAAAGAAAAAGAAAGGAGACAAAGGTGTGAGTGTCATTCCAGCTCAACATCTATCTTATCCGCACGCACCATCAAAGAAGGACAATGCTAGACACTATGCATGGTTTATGGACATATTCAAACAACTTCAAATAAATATTCCATTTGCCGACGCATTAGAGCAAATGCCACGGTATGCAAAGTTCATGAAGGATATTCTCACAAAGAAAAGGAGATATGTGGAAGACGAGACAATCTTGCTTGATGCACGTTGTAGTGCCATAATCCAAAAAACTCTCCCAACGAAGGAATCCGATCCGGGCCGAGTCGTTTTACCGGTAACCATTGGAGGCACCTACATTGGTAATGGTTTGCTTGACTTGGGATCTAGCATCAATTTAATCCCCCTATCCATTGTTAAAAGATTGGGAAATGTTGAGATTAAATCTATAAGGATGACTTTACAACTAGCCGATAAGTCTACCACTTCACCATATGGAGTTGCTCAAGATATGCTAGTGAAGGTGGACAAATTCTTGTTTCCAGTAGACTTCGTGATAGTGGAGATGGATGAGGATCGTGATGTTCCTTTAATTCTTGGAAGACCATTCATGAAAACAACCCGAATGATGATTGACATTGATGATGGATTAATGAAAGTAAGAGTGCAAGATGAAGAGGTAACTTTCAATCTTTTTGAAGCTATGAAGCATCATAATGACAAACATGATTCTTTCCGAATCGATGCCACCGAGGAGGAAATAGTGGAGGTCGCAAACCAAGTTCATGTTTCTAATTCATTAGAGAGATCTCTTATCGGAGCCTACAATGTTTTGACCGAAAATGAAGAAAAAGAGATTGGAGCAATGTTGCATGAATTAGAGTCTTGTGGATAGCTTGCTTATCATAAAGAGACAAATGAAGATTTGGATGTGACAAAGAAAGTGGAAGAACCAAAACTAGAGTTGAAAATGATACCTTCATACTTGAAGTATGTGTTCCTTGGTGATGATTGTACTAAATCGGTGATCATTAGCAATACCTTGTCCACAAAAGAGGAGCATAACTTGATACAAGTGCTGAAAAAGAATGAAGGTGCAATAGGGTGGGTATTATCCGACTTGAAGGGTATTAGTCCAGCCTATTGTATGCATAAGATTATGATGGAAGAAAACTTCAAACTCGTTGCACAACCTCAAAGGCGCTTAAATCCATCAACGAAAGAAGTAGTTCGAAAAGAAGTTGTCAAACTCTTGGAAGCCGAAATGATTTATCCTATCTCCGACAGTGAATGGGTGAGTCCGGTGCAAGTAGTCCCAAAAAAAGGTGGCATGACGGTTATCAAAAATGATAAAAATGAGTTGATTCCAACTAGAACGGTAACCGGGTGAAGGATGTGTATTGACTATAGAAGGCTAAACCAAGCTACAAGGAAAGATCACTTCCCACTACCTTTCATGGACCAAATGTTGGAAAGGTTGGCCGACAAAAAAATTCTATTGTTTCTTGGATGGTTATTCGGGTTACAACCAAATTTCGGTCAATCCGACGGATCATGAGAAGACGGCTTTTACATGTCCTTTCGACATCTTTGCTTACCTAAGAATGCCTTTTGGGTTATGTAATGCACCGACAACATTTCAACGGTGTATGCAAGCGATATTCTCAGATTTGATCGAAGAATGCATTAAGGTGTTCATGGATGATTTCTCCGTTTATGGATCATCTTTTGATTTATGCTTGAAACATCTTGATGTGGTTTTGGGAAGATGTGTGGAAACCAACTTAGTGCTCAATTGAGAGAAATGCAACTTTATGGTCACCGAAGGTGTTGTTCTCGGTCATAAAATCTCCTCCAAGGGCTAGAAGTTGATAGAGCAAAGGTGGAAGTCATTGAAAAATTACCACCTCCAACAAATATAAAAGGAATAAGGAGCTTTCTCGGACATGCCGACTTTTATCGGAGATTCATCAAGGATTTCTCAAAGATAGCAAAACCCTTGAGTAATTTGCTCAACAAAGGTACGCAATTTCTTTTCGATGAGTCGTGTCTAAAAGCTTTCCTTGATTTGAAAGAAAAGTTAGTCACCGTACCCATAATCGTTGCACCAAATTGGACACTTGATTTTGAACTTATGTGTGATGCAAGCGATTATGCAGTTGGTGCGGTTTTGGGTCAAAGAAGAGATACAAAATTTCATGTTATCCACTATGCTAGTAAAGTTTTAAATGAGGCGCAAGTCAATTATGCAACAACCGAAAAAGAATTACTAGCCATAGTGTATGCATTGGAAAAGTTTAGAGCTTACTTGATAGGGTCTAAAGTTGTAGTTTACACCGACCATTCGGCGATCAAGTCTTTGCTAACCAAGTCGGATTCCAAACAAAGATTAATTCTTTGGATTTTGTTATTACAAGAATTTGATTTGGGAATCCGGGATAAAAAAGGTTCCGAAAACTTGGTAGCGGATCATTTGTCTCGTTTGGTAATATGGAAATTACTAACAAAGAAGAGGAAGTAAGAGAAGAATTTCCGGATGAAAAACTTTATGCGATTCAAGTGAGGCCTTGGTTTGCCGATTTTGCTAATTACAAGGCAACCGGTTTAACACTGGAAGACCTCACTAGTAAACAAAGAAGGAAATTCTTGGCGGATGCAAAATACTATGTTTGGGATTATCCGTATTTGTTTAAAGTGGGTGTGGACAATATTTTGAGAAGGTGTGTAACACTTGAGGAGTCAAAAGACATCCTTTGGCATTGTCATAACTCTCCGTATGGAGGTCACTATAGTGGTTTGAGAACGGCCACTAAAGTGCTCCAAGCGGACTTTTATTGGCCGTCTTTGTTTAAAGATGCATATGAACACGCGAAGAGTTGTGACACATGCCAACGAAGTGGAGGAATAGGCAAATAGAATGAAATGCCTCTAACCAACATGTTAGAAGTAGAAGTTTTTGATTGTTGGGGTATTGATTTCGTTGGCCCATTCCCCTCTTCCTTCTCAAATGAGTATATCCTCGTGGCCGTTGACTATGTTTCGAAGTGGGTGGAAGCCATTGCTTCACCTAAGGCCGATGCCAAAACGGTGATAATTTTTTTAAAGAAAAACATATTCTCACATTTTGGTGTGCCTCGGGTGTTGATAAGTGATGGAGGATCACACTTTTGCAATACACCTTTGGAAAAAGTTTTGCAATACTATGGTGTAAAGCATAAGGTGACCACTCAATACCATCCACAGGCGAATGGTCAGACGGAAGTTTCTAACCGGGAAGTTAAGTGGATCCTTGAAAAAATAGTCTCGAGTTCAAGAAAAGATTGGTCCTTAAAATTGGATGAAGCTTTGTGGGCGTATCGTACCGCCTACAAAGCTCCTATTGGACTAACTCCATTTCAGATGGTGTATGGGAAGACTTGTCATCTTCCGGTGGAAATGGAGCATAGAGCACTATGGGCTCTCAAATTCTTGAACTTTGACTCCACTTTAGCTGGAGAGAAAAGAAAAGGACAGCTCCATGAATTGGAGGAATCACAAAACAACGCTTACCATTCGAACAAACTATACAAGGAAAAAGTGAAAGCATACCATGATGGAAAGTTCCGTCATAAAGAATTTAAAGTTGGACAAATGGTATTGCTTTGCAACTCAAGATTGAAGTTGTTTCCTGGTAAACTAAAGTCAAAGTGGTCAGGACCGTTTGTTGTCAAGGAGGTGAGAAACTATGGGGCCATTGTGGTTGAGGATCCAAAGTCACAGGAGAGCTGGACTGTAAATGGACAAAGACTAAAAGTCTACCATAGTGGCGAAGTGAATCGGGATGTATGTGTCATTTCCCTAATCGGACCGAGATAATCATTGAACCGTCGAGCTCAAAACGACGTTAAACAAAGCGCTTGTTGGGAGGCAACCCAATGTTGTAAGTCAACATTTAAAATTTTGTCAATTCAGTTGTTATGATATTCTGTTGTGTTTCTTTTATGTGAGAATTGAGTTCTGTCCACTGCCAATAATTTTTCCAAAAATTCCTTCAGTTCGCCCCGCGAACAGCTTTCGCCTCGCGAACTGAATGGAAAACTTCAGGTCGCACCGCGAACAGAGTTCGCCCAGCGAACTGAGCGTGGCAGAACCTTTTAAGTTCTGTTTTATGTCACTTTCATTTCACTCCTATTTTCAAAAACTTAAAATTTTCTTCAACAACCTCACTGCCCCACTTCCAAAAATCAAAACGTTTCCTCTCCATTTCCAAAAATCCTAAGTTGTTAATAAGAACCAAGTCAAATTCAACAAGGTATGTGTATTCTCTATTTCCTTTCCTTTTTGTTCCGCATTTAACTGAAGATAACCTTGCATGTCTAAAGTGGATTCAAACTAGGATTGGTTAAGGGATTATGGTTGTGATTGTTGAAAGGTGTAAGCATTAGGAACCCTAGAAGGCACCTGGAATTTTCCTGGTTCGCAGGGTTCGCGCCACGAACGGGCCATCGTGCCGCGAACTGGGAAATTCCAGTTTCATGTTTTATGCTTTTGAATACTAACTTCTCTTATGGCTGTTGTGTGGTTGTTCTGATTTTTGTTGCAGATGTCAAAAAGAACAAAAACCTCGAGTTCCGGTCCTTCTCGTTCCGTGCGACGATTCACAAGCGATGAGCATGAAGAGAGATTCGACAAATTGATCAAACAAACCATTCAACCAGAGAGATTCATCCGCTTGTCGCCGGGTGGAACTTATAGGAAGTTGGTGTCGAATTTTGAAAGAAGAAGATGGAGTAAGCTTTGTGAACCGGAGCCGGAAATAAATTACGACATTGTGCGTGAGTTCTATGCCAATGCTCTTCAGCTGGAAGAGGGAGTGGCATTCCATTATCAGAGAAGAGTGAGAGGAAAGATCATTTCTTTCAGTAGAGACGCAATTAACGCGTATTTAGGTAATCCTCTCACCTTGGCGGAGAATGGGCGGTGCGAGTACCGTACCAAAGAGATGGCTAACGATTGGGACCTTCCGATTGTGAGCGCTCACCTATGCCTTGAAGGAAGGACTTATGATTTAAATGATCAGGGATTTCCAAAATCATGGAAGAGAGAAAGTTTGAACCTGGAGGCAAGGGCATATTTGGTGCTGTTATTGAATAATATCCGGCCAAGGAGCCACAACACTGTAGCGGTGTATTCGTCGCTATATGATTTATCGATTAAATCATAAGCAAGAGATACAATGATTTTCGAGTCGCCACCGCACTTTTATTTATCCAAAGGACTGGCTAAAAAGCGAACAAAAGCCTAAGAAGTTTTACACGTAGAAAACTAATAAAAAGATCAGAGAGTCTGGGTAAGGGGTAAATTACGCAATGGGAAGGTGTTAGGCACCCATCACGTCCTAGGTACTCCTAGGGAGCCCTTTTCACACTTGTTGTATAAAATTGTTATTTGTTATAAGATATTTATTGTGCAAACATGATTGGGATGATGAGAAAAGAATGTACAATTTTTTATTGGGTTTGAACGGATGAACCCGCTGCCTACGTACCTTCCATCAAAGGTAAGGATCAAAACGCCGTAGTTCGGCTAAAAGATTTCCAAAAGTTGGTGGATTCAATTTTAAACAATAGCACTGAGGCTTTTCATTATCAACGGGAGAAAACTCGACCAAGACCAACATCCACCATGCGAGGATAGCTTCGACGTACTAGAGGGGTTAGCCCTGTTTTCAGTACGGAAGTCTTATAGTCGACTCACTAAGGATAGGGTGAGGTTTACATCAACCACAATGATAATTGAAACCTATGGCTAATGCATGAAAAGATTTAACAATGGACAAAGCCAAAACAAGTGAATGAGTGAAGTTAATTGATTGTGATTATGAAAGTGAAGTCAAAGTATGATTAAGATTAATTCAGAGAAGTATTATGAAAATGAATTTGAAAAAGTCAAGGACTTGGGTCCAGGTTTTTAATTTGAAAACATGAAGATGTTTGCACAATATCTATCTCAAGTTTGAAAGTAATGTGTGAAAAGGTTTAGGACATAATGGGGATGAATGGATGAGGATGGATTGTAAAACTTCCTAGGAGGTTCAATTCTTGAAATCATATAGAAGATGATTCAAGTGTGTCCTTTGGAATAGGCAATGAGCAATAGCAAAACAAGCAAACAAATGATACCGGACGCCACTCAATGGTCTTACTCCAATCTCATAAACAAAAAGCGGATATCGGATACCAATAGATGGATTTACACCAATCTCCTAAAACAGAAATGGATATCAGAGGCCACTCAATGGTCTTACACTAATCTCCTTAACAAAGAAAAGAAAAGTGGATACCGGATGCCAATCACTGGACTTATACCAATCTCCAACAACAAAGACAAAATTTGGATGTCAGATGCCAATCTATCTGGGCTTACTCTAATTTCCAACATATGCTCATAGGAATACAAATGCCAAATTACACGGACTTACAATTGTATCCTCACATACAATCAACAAAGCAACTTATGATCACAGGACAGCAAATGCCAACTTACAGGGGCTTATAATTGCATCCTCACATAAACAAACAGAAGCAAAACATGGATGTCAGATGCCAATCTGTCTGGGCTTACTCTAACCTCCACAGTATGGTCCTAGGAATACAAATGCCAACTTGCAGGGACTTACAATTGCATCCTCACATACAACCAAACAATGCAACATATGATCATAGGAAAGCAAATGCCAACTTACAGGGACTTACAATTGCATCCTCACATACAATCAAACAAAGCAACATGCAAAGATAAGATGAGTGGCCAATGTGATGGTCTTATGCTCACTTCCATATCCTAGGAGCAATGGCCAATGGATGGTCTTACAATTGTCCTCAATGGGCAAACAACAATGATAATGTCACAAAGACAAATGAGATGATTATGTATTGATGAGCAATAAATGATGATAAATGCATAGAGCAGACAAGCAAGCATGTGCATATGAAACAACAAGCAATCAATGAAGTCAATCAGCACACACTATAACCAAACAAGGAGGCTCATACAAAAGGGTTAGGCATTGAAGCCAACTGGAATAGGGTCACAGGTGCTCTTAACCTTGCCATTGAGGGGCTAAGGTGAAGCAGATGAAAGGATATGAGGGGTGTGCCTCATTGCTCTTATCCCTGGTCAGGGAGAGCATTTGAATATCAGAAGGTGTGGGAGTTCAGAAAGTAGGAACTCTCTCCACATATTAGACTCGATTGATCTTGGGTTTGGATCTCAATGCTACAACCATGTAATGGGAGCAAGGAGAAGACTCACAGAATAGTAGGAGATAGGTTGCTTATCTCTTTGATCTACCAATTGCCTTATTTGAAGGACTTTTCCTGCTTGGGACAAATATAAACACACACAAGCATTGCCTCTTAAGGAGGACTTCAGACAGTTGCCTGGCCAAATAACAGGCCAGGTCTTCCAGACTACATGAAGAAAAGGGATTATACCTCAATGCAAATTGCTTAAATAGCAAAGCAAAGCAAGTTCAAAGAACTAAGCAACTAATGGTACCTGAAATAGTCAAACAGAATCAGTACACCATTCAAAAGTCAAAGCAAAATGAGAATAGAATTAACAGTCAACATAATCAGATGAATGTGCAAAGCACAAGACTCAAATCATATGAGTCAAGCCACCTACAAAACAAAGAGGTTAGCTCATGATAAACAAATAAACTCAATCAAATTGGATTGTTTCTTTGAAGCATTTGTTGCTTAACCTGAAACAATGAGCTCAAACATAAGCAACAGGACCACTAGGTCAAGCCTAGGGTCAAAAGAGGATGAGAAAGTCAAAACAGCAAGGGATAGTCAACCAAAATCAAGTTTAAACAATCAAGAAGCAAACTCAATTGGTCCCACATTCATATCATTCATCATCATGATTTCATAAGCAAAGGAAGTCAAAGCATGGCAAATGAAAGCTCATAGAAGTCAACAGCAAGACTTGAATCAAAAGCAATCATAAACAATTCCAAAAATCATCAAATAATTCATGATCAATCCTAATCCATAACATGACATGCATATAAAATTTCAGCTCAATTGGATCATGGGAAGATATTCAATGAAAATCAGAAAGTTCAAACAATTTCAAACATGCCCAAAGAAGTCAAACAATCATGCATCAAATTCAAAAATTCATAAATCAGTCATAACACATGAGAAATGAATGGGATCAACACCATGGCAAAGCTTAAGATGTCTACTAATCACATGTAAAATTTCATGTTCATCCAATAATGTATGAGAATTTCACAAAGGAAATGGCAACATGTATCATACAAGTCAACATTTTGGTCAAGCAGGGGAGAAAATCTCAAACAAATAGGAAATGCCACAATTAATTCCAAGAAAATTCACACATAAACTAGACATACAAGAGTAGGTTCATGCAAAGATTCACATCAATTTGAGGTCAGGAAGCATGATAAAGAAAATCATGAAATTACACATCATTGGTGTGACACAAATTGTCACACCCTAATTCAAAAATTCATAACTCAAAATCCAGATATGATAAATTCACAAACTCTACATCAAAATAACCATGAATGTGTCTAGTTTGTGTACAAAAAATTTCAGGGCCATTGGATAATGCATTACAATTTCATAAATGATTTGGCAAAATGTACAAAATATGCATGCATGTCACAAACCCTAGCATCATTAAAAATTCGATCATCCAAAAAATCAGCCAAAATCATGATAAAAAACTAGATATCAAGTAGAGCATAATGCAAAAATTTCCATGAAATTTGGATCAAAGGTGATGATGTTATGAATTTTAGAAGATGATGAACCAAAATGAAATAAAAAATTGAAATGAATTGATTTTAAATGGATTAAATAAACCGTGGGTGGCATTTTTGTAATTGTTGGTTCACTTAAATGAAACGGTGCGTAGCACCCGGTGATGTGTCAAGCAGCAATAGGAACATGGCAATAGCACAGTGAAATTTCTCATGCAGAAACACGGGACAGCAACCAAACGCATTTCAATGGTTCTGGGAAATTTTAGGGTTTTGCTACAGTGCTTCATCATCTTCAACAATCATTCATGAACGAATTTTCCAGATTTTGGAATTGAACACACCAATAGCATCAGCAAACAACACTCATCAAGAACATGGTATTCATTTGAACTAAATCGACCTAACAAGAGAGCAGCAAGCAAGAACATGTTCATGTAGCAAACTTTAAATCCATGTAAATCAGTGAATACTCAACCATTTCATGCAATCCATAGCTCATTAGAATCAGCAACGAGAGATCTATCCTAAGCACATCATGATTTTGAAAATAGAGAGAGTCGAATTCTTACCAAAAGTGGAGTGCAATCGAGCTTCAGTGGTTATTTGGCTGTTCTGGTTCAAAACAGATGAGGTTCCAAGCTTGTAATGATAGATACTTGAAGAAATTTAGCTCAGTTGCCTTCATTCTTGCTCAAATCGAACATTGCCATGGATATTGCTTGAAGAAAACAGAACATGAGATGAACTTCCAGTTGGTGAATGGTGCTTCAAATGGCTTCCAAATGATGGTCAGATGGTGAAACAACAAAGGATTGCTCGAGCTCTTTGGAAGTTTTGGCCAGAAAAATGCAAAATGAGAAAATGAGATTTGTTGAGAAAATGAGTTTTCTGTGTGATTGATGGCTGCTGCTAGGGTTTAATTGTGCAGAAAATGAGTTTATATACTTCTGTTTTAGCTTCCCTAATCAAGTGTTAATCAACATTAGCTTAAATGAACCAATTTTGCCATTTTGCTAAATTTCACCAAGTGGCAAGGAGGGTGTGTGTTCTGCCCGAGTTTGGGCCTCAAGCATGCTTCAAATAACATTTTAAAATGTTTCCAATTGGCCAAAGTACTTAAAAATCAATATTTGGAAAAGTCAAATATCAAACTCACTTGAAATTAATTAAGGCAAGTTCAAAAAGGCCATTTTGCATGGTGAAGTTTTGGTGAATGATAATGACATTTTTGGAAAGAGGGGATCAAATGTGACTTGTTGGAAAAAACCTCACCAAATTTGGCCAAATGGTTTGAGAGATATGGCCTTTTGAAGTTCAAAAATTTTTGAGATTGATTTGATCATAACTTGCCAACCATACATGGGAATTGAGTGTTCTTGGACTTTTTGGAAATGGGAGAACAAGATCTTCAACTTTCATGTTGGGCAAAAATTCATTTGAAGCTTGTATCATGATGTAAGTTTAAGATCAAGAAGTTTCCATTTTTGGCAAATTTGAATTACAGGTCAACTTTCTATTTCTGGACATTTCTTGTCTGACTTTATTTTCTTCACTGTGGATGCTTGACATGATATATGAAGCTTATATAGGCATGAATGAGACCTCTCAGACCAAATCCCACCATCAAATCCCTGATTAAATCCACAGTTGACCAAGTTTGACTTTCTAGAGTTTTGGATGACTAAAGCACCTTCTGATGAATTCCAAACCCTAATTCCTTGATATCTTGATTCCAAATGATATTACAACATATATGAACTCTTGATTAATGATCATGGTGCCCAAAATTCTGCAAGAATGGCCACCATCCACTGCAATGACTGACTTTGACTGATTTTGACCTAATTGCTTCAGTTGCAAGTAACATGGTTAGATGACAATATTTTTGTACTTTTTGGTTAGTAAACATATGAAAAGCCAAGATATACAAATGCAAAGCATGTTTGGTGATCAAGAACCACACTCACAAGGCAAACCACCCACTAGGAGGGAAGCTAGGGCATGCAATGATCCTTGAGGCCATGATATGATATGATATGGGCCATGAGGGATCTTAGGGCCAAAATTGGGGTCTTACAAACACCACTATTCCTTTGAATGTAGGATGCCTATTGTACTACATCATGATTGGTAAATCTATAGATGTGGCATCCATTATTGCGGGGGAAATGCGTAAAGTGGCTACTAGCGGAACGAAGTTCGGTGGTAAAACGGGTGTTTTAACATATCCGGGGCTGATTATGGGACTTTGCCAAAGGGTAAATGTTCCCATTCCTACACTTGTCTATCACTAGTGTTATTAATGATGCTTATCTGAACAGGTTTTGCCAAAGCCATATGGACAAAGCCGAAGGAGCTGGGACTTCTTCCTCTAGACCCCGAGCCCGCAGTACTCCAGCCTTTAATCAGATGGTGTTCGCTACTTATTGCTGTGAGAGCTTTGAGGCCTCAAGGAGGTCTCAATCATTCATTTTTGATGCTATGCAGCAGCAATTTCAGAACACCTTCCTTGCACCTGAAGCCCGCACATTCCCTTCCCAGGCGGAGTATGTTGCTTATGCTAATTGGCCTAAGGGCAGGCCAGCTTTTATGGGGGGTGCAGGAGGTGGTGCGACCCATGACGATGAGATGGAGGATGTCCTTGGATCCGTTGGTGGTGGCCATGAGGAGGAAGATTGAGGAGTTTGTTGAATTAGAGTAGAATTTTATTTTGAGCTCTTTTTTTTATTATTATTGTTTTTGTTTTAGTATGATTGTACTTTTGGTGGCTCTAGTTCACCATAACTTTGGGTTGTTAATTTGTTTTGTTAATTGCATGAATATTCTGTGAGATTTAAGTGTGTTACAATGAATTTGGTTTACCAACATTTGTTTGTTTAATTGTTCTTATTCTTAAGTCAAGCTTAAAGCAACCAAGAAATGTTTGCAAAGAAGGAAGCGTAGGACACTTCGAGTGGTGATGATAAGAATTAGTGTCGGCATTTCAAGGTACACTTTATCGCTTTCTAGACTTAACATGAGTAGTTTGATGGTGTGTTGCAAATTCCATATCATAAATTCATTGAGACACATGTCATTTTTGAATCAAAATAGGACTTAACCAATTGTGAGGAAGCTTTCCATTGTACAATAAATGCGGGAAACCGAACATTATTGCAACTCATTCTTATCATGCTAAATCATGCATTAATCTATTTTTGTGAAAATTGTGAAAATGATAGAGGCATTGTTTGTTATGAGAAAAACCACTTGACTAAAAAGTTTTGAATTAACTAACCTTGTGAGGAGTGATCCTTAGTTAACCCTTTTGAGCTTGTTTTAGGATTCATTTGATTGATAAGTGTAAAGTCAATTGAAAATTTTATGAATAAATGAATCCTAATTTATTTCGTTTCAATTGAACCCTCAAACCGAGTTGTTTGCAAATTTTGCCTTTTGCTTATGTCTAAGTAGGGAGCATTATTGAATAAATTTGGTTGTGGAATCTAAAGTTAGGGAGAGTAAACTAAAAAGAGTTGATTAAATTGGAAAAGTGATGTTTTATAAAAGGGTGAAAGTATGAAAAGAAACAAGAAAAGGAAATCACCCTTGAAACTATAGAGCAAAGAAAAAGAAAAGAAAGAAAAAAAACAAAGAAAAAGCCCATGGTTGTGTGGATGTAAAATAAGAAAAGAAGAAAGACGGGGATTAAAGAAATGGAAATTGTGTAGAGTTGAATGTATGGGAATGCTCCCTTAGGATAGGCATTTTTGTTGAATTCTCTTAATCATATCCTTTCTTGTAACCCAAGCCACATTACAACCCTTGAAAGACCTATTGATTCTCATTTTTCACATGATTTGGTATTTGTTTTGATGACCGCATGATTCGAGTTGTTGTTGATTTAATTGCTTGGATGAGTGAAAGTAAACCTTCATGTTTATTCATCATTGTTATGATGTATGTGTAAGTTTGATTCAATTTTGACATGTATGGCTTTGAATTCCTTGGTATGATTTTTGCCCCCAACCATTGCTCTTATTCATGTTTTGTCTAGCATTGAGATATGTGGATTGAGAAAGTGCCATACACTTTTGAACCATTTGAATGTCCTTGGTTTATCCTTGTTTCAATCTTTTGTTTCATTGCTTTGGTTGTGTTGGTGAAAACTTTTGTTTAGGGACAAACAAAATGATAAGTTGGGGAGAGTTGTTATGGACCAATTAGTACTACTTTTCATATAATTTTATTGGTCCCTTTTACCAATTTTTGATTTAATTACACACTTTTATTCTCACAATTTTGTATAAATGCAATTAAGTTTAATTGATTTTGTTTTGAGTAGTTATTTCACGTATTTGTTAGTTTTGTAGAGTTTTTGGATAAGAGAGCATCGGAGTGCATAAGCATAATCTGGAAGAAGTGTCAATGGAAATTTGGAGGCATAAATTGGAAGACTAACACTTGGGAGAATTATTACATGAAGCTTGCAAGGCAAGGAAGCTGAATTAGCTTCAGTTCGCGCCGCGACCAGGGATGGCGCTGCGAACCTTGCGAAACCAGCAAGCAGTTTGTTGGGCCAAGTGTTCTATTTTCAAGCCAGCTGTATTGTGACAGTTTTGTATCTGTTTTAGAGTGCTTTTCAGTTTTAGATGAAAATGAACATTTTAGGAAAGGTTCAACTCTTTAAGAAAACAAAATGGAAAATAGAAAAACATTCATTCCTAGATACACATATTGTAAGAGAAAAACAGAGTTTATTTTACCATTGCATTTTGCTGTGCAAAATGATGATGAGGAGCTAAACCCCATTTTGTCAAGATTGGAGGTAGTAGTTATTCCTATTTGTTTATGTATTTCATTTGACTCTTGTATATGACAAAAGGTTATTGATGTTGAATGATATTTTTGCCCTAAGTTGAATATTTAGATTTGAGTAGTTGTTGAGAAAGATTATTCAAGTCTTGACTTAAAATATACTTTCAAGTAGTGAATGAGTTGTAGAAATAGATTTATGCACTACTCTTCTTTTGTATCAAACATTAAAGATTGCTATATTGATAGTTAGGTAGAGAAATCATTTAACCATTAATATAGTGATTATCACAATATCATTTAGAGATAAATGATATTGAGAGGATACTTGAATATCATCAATAATCTTAAGTCTATATAGTTGTCATAAGGAATCATAAGCAATTTGAATAGTGAACTCCAATCTTGCCAAGCCTTTTACATTTGATTAAAATTATTGATCACACTAAAATTTACGTATTTTTGACTCCGATTTCACATGCATTCTAGTCGTTTTATTATCATTTTGTTGTGTTATTACTGTGTTTTCCTTTGTTTTCAGGTTTTTACTTTAATCGGAGCCCCAATCGAGAAAAGGAGCGAAAAAGGGCTAAAAACCCTAAGATTCAGCATTTTGTGCTTATGGCCTACCCAATGGCGGGCGCGACGGACCAAGCCATGACGTGTCAAACTCAACTTCCCTCAACTCCCACGTTTCCCCACTACATCCACTAAGGCACCTCACTTTGGCCTTGTGGCGGGCGCCATGGCCTTGTGGCGGGCGCCACAAGAGGAAAAACGGTTCCCTCCTATTTTCAAGTTGAAGGGCATCCAAGTCATTTCCATCTTTTTACTTGCTTATAAATAGAAACGCGAATTCACTTTTACAATCATCCAAACTTAGAGCAGAGGCAAACTCAGAAGCAACTTTGTTTCACTTAGGCATATATTCAGTATTTTATAGTGGTAATCGCTTCGCATTGGAGTGTTACCACAATTGTGTCATCAAGTCTGTGATAGAGTCTGTAGTCGAGTTTGGAGCATTTTGGAAGGAAGTTAATCCTGCCGCCATTTTCTTTTCCGCATTGCAATTTACTCAGCCCTCCGATTGGAGGAGGTTTTTTATTACTCGCCTTTACTTTATTTATTTCCCGCACTCGCCTTTACTTTATTTATTTCCCGCACTCGCTTTACTTTATTTATTTCCCGCACTCGCTTTACTTTATTTATTTCCCACACTCGCTTTTACTTTATTTATTTCCCGCACTCGCTTTACTTTTATTTATTTCCCGCACTCGCTTTAAATTATTTACTTTCCTCACTCGCACTACTTTTATTTATTTTAATGCACTTTTACTTTACCATGTCTAGCTAAATTTATAAGGCTAGAATGTAAGGATCGTAATTAAACCAGTAATCCGTACAATCGTTCGTAGAAACACTTAAAGGGCTATTTTAACTTTCAACTTAAGTTTTCCCGCACTTCAATTCCGTTGGGTAAGATCGAAAGCCGTCCAACGTCTTTATAAACTTAATTGTTTTTAACTATTTCAAAACAACGAAAGCGCTTTGTTTAGTTCATTAGGAGTTTTTAACATCAAGAAGAAAAGAGATTTTAAAACTATTTTCGGACGCGTTTATAAGTTTAGAGTCTGGTTCGTGAGAACCTCTTTTGGTTAAGAAATCCAGGTTATAATACTCTTCAACTTAGTCAAGATACTATATTTCTTAAAAATAGGTTTACTACTCTAACGTAGTGCGTGCCTTTTTATAAGTGACAATAAGAGGGTTTGATTAGGGAGTACAACTCGGTTCTGAATACGCGAAAGCGACAGTTCATGTTAAATTAGTTCTTTTCAAAGTAGGAAACATTGCCCATAAGTAGTTCTATTAGCAAGTACTTGGATTATCATTTGATTACGTGAATTACATTCGACCCTGTCTTTATTAATTATATTCTATTTCAATACTTTACTTTTTATTGCACACTACAAAACACTTATTTCGATTGCCTTTGATAAACACCATAACGACAGATAACGATAGATTGACACTTGGTCTCTGTGGATACGATAATCTTTTATATTACTCTGACGCGTTCGTATACTTGCGAAAAGCACGCATCAAGTTTTTGGCGCCGTTGCCGGGGACCAATTTCGTCAAATTTCATTTTCCTGTTGTTATATCGTTTAGACTTAGGTTATTTCCCGCCGGTCAATGCGAAGAACTCACAGCACCGGAAGTTTAAGCTTAGTAAACCCTCTGGCGGAACCTGAACGTTACGCTCGCGCACGTCTATTCTTTCATAGAATTAAGAGAGCTATGGCCAAAGATCAAAACCAAAGACCTCTTAAGGACTTCGCTCAACCATCTAATGAAGAACCTAGTTCTAGTATAGTAAACCCAACTATCCCAGCCAATAATTTTGAACTTAAACCATCCCTGTTACAACCAGTGCAACAGAGACAATTCGCGGGTCTCGCTACCGAGAACCCTAACCAACATTTAAAAATATTTCTTCAATTAGCAGATACTTTTAAAACCAATGGAGCTTCTCCTGAGGCAATACGTTTAAGATTATTTCCTTTTTCCCTCAGAGATAAAGCCCTATCATGGTTAGATTCCCTTCCACCCAATTCCATTACGACTTGGGATAACTTTAGAAGAGTATTTCTTGCTAGATATTTTCCCCCGAGTAAGACCGCCGTTCTTCGAAACCATATAACTAGATTTACCCAAAACCAATGAGAATCGTTGTTCGAAGCTCTATAGACATGATGCAGGCTAAAATGGACGCATTAGCCCTTAAGGTCGAGCATATGTGCATAAACCTGAATACTCTAGCCGCAGTTTCGTCGGATTGTGAGATATGTGGAACCCAAGGACACCAATCCGCAGAATGCAGTCTATTGAACGAAACCCACTCCGAGCAAGTGAACTACACCCAAGGGAACCCATATTCGAATACCTATAACCCTGGATGGAGGAATCACCCTAACTTCTCCTATAAAAACAATAACCCTATTTAAAATAACGCACCTCCGAGACCTAGTTATCAAGCCCCTAGATCAAATCAACCTATGCAACCTGTACCACCAAAACCGAGCCTTGAGAAAATTATGGAAAATTTTATCACCGCTCAAACCCAACAAAACAAGGAGTTCATGAACCAAAACATTCATGTTAACGAATTGATTACTCAGTTAGGAACCAAGGTTGACCAAATAGTTACTCATACCAAGATGCTTGAAACCCAAATCTCTCAGGTAGCTTTAAACCAAGCCCCTCAGACTACACCTGGAGGACAATTCCCTAGACAACCTCAACAAAATCTGAGAGGACAAGCCAATGCCATTACCCTACGAAGTGGGAACGCTTATGATGAGCCACCAAACCCTAGATTGAGTGAACCCGAAACTTCTAAGGAATGTACCAAACCCCTAGACGAAGTAAAGGAACCAGAGGAATCTGAAAACCAGGAAGGTCGAGATAAAGGAGAAGAACCTAAAGATAAAATTTACGTACCACCCCCACCATATAAACCACCTATACCATATCCCCAAAGACTCAAACAAACCCAGATCAATAAACAGTACTGAAAATTTATTAAAGTTATAGAAAAACTTCATGTAGAAATCCCTTTCACAGAAGCCATCACCCAAATACCTTCTTATGCAAAGTTTCTCAAAGACATCCTAACCAACAAACGTAGACTTGACTATCCGAAGCCTTTGGAATGTAATGCTATTTCCGAGGACAAATTAGCAAAGAAAGATAAAGATCCTGGAAATTTCTCCATTCCTTGCCTTTTGGGTAATCATGTCATCGAAAAAGCTTTTCTAGACTTAGGAGCTAGTGTGAGTTTAATGCCTTTAGCAGTTTGTGAGAGGTTAAACTTGGGAGAATTACAACCCACTAAGATATCACTTCACTTAGCCGATAGATCTGTCAAATATCCAATAGACATTTTGGAAGATGTTCCTGTTAGGATAGGTCAACTATTTATCCCTACTGATTTTGTCGTCATGGACATCAAAGAGGACAATGATATACCAATTCTTCTAGGTAGACCATTCTTATCGACTGCAGGAGCCATAATAGATGTCAAGAAAGGAAAGTTGACATTTGAGGTAGGTGACGAGAAAATAGAATTTATACTTTCGAAATTTCTTATGGCACCTGTGATGGGAGACTCGTGTTATGCCTTAGATATCATTGATGAATGTGTTAGAGAATTAGAACAAAAAGAAATTATAAAAACAATTAAGTTACCATCAACCCCCATAAAGGAAGATGATGACTTTAAAGAACCTTACATCGATGATAACCTTTACGAATGTTTATCCCTTACCCCAGATCCTATGCCATGCCCTAAGAAACCAACCTTAGAACTTAAGGAACTGCCTAAGAACCTGAGATATGAGTTCCTCGATGAAAAGATGAACCGTCCAGTTATAGTTAGTGCTACCTTGAGCCAAGAAGAGACGAACCAACTTTTAGACGTTTTACGAAGATATCCCTCAGCCTTAGGATATAATATCTCTAACCTGAAAGGTATAAGCCCATCCGTATGCATGCATCGGATTTCGTTAGAAGAAGATTCAAAACCCTCTAGGGAGCATCAGAGAAGAATAAACCCTATAATGAGTGATGTTGTTAAGAAGGAAGTTCTTAAGCTACTTGAGGCAGGTATCATCTATCAGATCTCGGATAGTAAGTGGGTGAGCCCTGTGCATGTAGTACCTAAAAAGGGAGGCATCACAGTCGTGCAAAACGATAAAGGCGAACATGTAGCAAAACGTTTAGAAGGAGGATGGCGGATGTGTATAGATTATAGAAAATTAAATAAAGCAACTAGGAAGGACCATTTCCCTTTACCATTTATTGACCAGATGTTGGAGCGTCTAGCCAGACACTCTTACTTCTGTTATCTAGATGGATACTCTGGATTCTTCCAAATACCTATTCACCCCGAAGATCAAGAAAAAACTACCTTTACATGCCCTTATGGAACTTTTGCCTACAGACGAATGCCTTTCGGCCTCTGTAATGCCCCAACTACTTTCCAACGCTGCATGATGTCAATCTTTGCAGATTACCTAGATGGTATCATGGAAGTGTTTATGGATGATTTCTCGGTTTGCGGATTCAATTTTCACAATTGTCTTGCTAACCTTGAGAAAATCCTGGAGAGATGCGTGGAGGTGAACCTCGTGCTAAATTGGGAAAAATGTCATTTCATGGTGACCGAAGGAATAGTTTTAGGACATATAGTTTCCGAAAAAGGTATAGAGGTAGATAAAGCTAAAATAGAAGTTATAGAAAACCTAAAACCATCAGAGAAGTCCGAAGCTTTCTTGGACAAGTTGGATTCTACCGGCGTTTTATTAAGGACTTCTCCAAAATAACAAAACCGTTAACCGGACTTTTAATGAAAGATGCTGAATTCTTTTTCGACGAAAAATGTAATGACGCATTTAATCTTTTAAAGTAAGCATTAATCTTTGCACCCATTATGAAATCGCCCGATTGGTCGGAACCTTTTGAGATAATGTGCGATGCTAGTGATTATGCAGTTGGAGCCGTTCTAGGACAAAGGAAAGATAAAAAATTACATGCCATTTATTATGCCAATAGAACCCTAGACGCTGCCCAACTTAATTACGCAACAACCGAAAAAGAATTACTCGCTGTAGTTTTCGCTATAGACAAATTTAGATCTTATCTAGTAGGAGCAAAAATTATTGTTTACACCGATCATGCTGCCATTCGTTACCTATTAAGTAAAAAAGATGCCAAGCCCAGGTTACTCCAATGGATTCTATTACTACAAGAGTTTGATTTAGATATAAGAGATAAAAAAGGCACTGAAAATGTAGTAGCCGATCACCTTTCTAGGCTAGAACATCTAAAACCTGAACTAGTACCCATAAACGATGATTTCGCCTATGATAGACTGATCGCTAGAGTAGAAACCATTGAAGACAATAACCTAGATCCGTTTGAGCATTCCCAAAATTCCTTAGCAATAAATAACGTACCCTGGTATGCATATTTCGTTAATTACCTAGCTGCTGATATAGTACCCCCTGATCTTGACTACCACCGCAAGAAGAAATTCTTCCACAATGTGAGAAACTTCTATTGGGACGAACCACTCCTTTTCAAAAGGGGTAAAGATGGCATCTTTCGCCGTTGTGTTCCAGAAGAAGAGGTAAATAGTATTATCGAGCATTATCATTCTGCACCTTATGGTGGACATGCGAGCACCTCTAAGACATACGCCAAGATTCTTCAAGATGGCCTATTTTGGCCTACCATGTGGCGTGATGTCTATGCTTACATTGTCAAATGCGACAGATGCCAACGCACTGGAAACATTTCAAGACGTGATGAAATGCCCTTAAGAAACATTCAGGAAGTAGAACTCTTTGACGTATGGGGTATAGATTTCATGGGACCCTTTCCACCATCCTTAGGAAATAGGTATATCTTAGTAGCTATAGACTATGTGTCTAAGTGTATTGAAGCTATAGCTGCATCCACAAACGACACTAGGGTAGTAATCAAACTATTCAAAAACTATATATTCCCTAGATTTGGAACACCACGTTTAGTCATAAGTGATGGAGGATCACACTTTATATCGAGAATATTTGACAAACTTTTAAGAAAATATGGAGTTAGGCATAGAGTAACAACACCGTACCACCCACAAACTAGTGGCTAAGTAGAAGTATCTAATAGGGAGATAAAACAAATCCTAGAGAAAACTGTTTCTATTTCTAGGAGAGACTGGTCTTAGAAGCTTCAAGAAGCGTTATGGGCCTATAGAACCGCTTTCAAAACCCCTATAGGAACTACTCCTTATCAACTAGTTTATGGAAATCATGTCACTTACCATTCAAATTAGAGCATAAAGCCTATTGGGCCATTAAAACTTTGAATTTAGACTACTTAGCTGCTGGAGAAAAGCGTACCCTGGACATTCATAAATTAGAAGAACTTAGGCAATCTGCCTACGAGAATGCAAAAATATATAAAGAGAGGACAAAAGCCTATCATGACAAAAGAATAGTAAAGAAAAACTTCAATGTAGGCGATTCTGTTCTCCTTTTCAACACTAGGTTACGACTCTTCCCTAGAAAGCTACGTTCAAGATGGACTGGTCCTTTCGAAGTATCCAAGATTCTGAGATCCGGAGCCGTAGAAATCAAGAACGATACCTGTAGTCCATTCATTGTAAATGGACAAAGACTGAAGCTCTATGTAGGAGGAGACATTCCAGCATACTACTCGAGCCACACCCTGATTGATCCACCGATTCATACTACTACAGGTGTATAAATTCTAACCGTCAAGCTAATGACGTTAAACAAGCGCTGTGTGGGAGGCAACCCATGGTTTTTCTTTTCATTTTACTTTTTTTTCTCGCATTTATTTACATTTATTTTTATTTTTATTTTATTTTATCTTATTTTGCATTGAGACTAAAGTTTGAATGGTTTGTATTTTCAGGATCACTTTCCTAACTTTTACAGGATGCAGGGTTTTGATGACATGCATGTTACCTATAGAGACAATGCTCAGAGGGAGCGCTACATTGCTTTATACCAGCGCCCTATGGCACCCACACGTTACCCTGATCAGCATTATATGGAGGCAATGGGTATCGAGCCTAGTATCCGATTCCTTAGCCACCAGCTCCACTGGGACGAATTTGTTGATGACTTGAGTAACACATATAGGAACATGACTTTGGAGTTCCTGAGTTCATTCGACTACGACCCATATTCTGGACCAGATGGGTATGCTGCTTTCAGGCTCTTTGGAGTTGAGTACTCCTTCAGCCAGAAAGAGTTCGGTGACTTATTAGGTTTCCAGACTACTCCTGGTGCTATCCCAGAGACACCTTTGGGATATTTCTTGGGTAAGGAATTGGAGAAGTTTTGGAGTGATATATCAGGCGGCGGAAGCCAGGATCCATCTACACAGTTATCTTATGTCATACATAACCCAACCTTCAGATATTTTCAGATGATGTTAGCACATTCCTTCTTGGGAAGACAGGATGCAGAGACACTACTGAGTGAAGAGGAGATCTTCCTATTATTTTGCGCATCCCAGTCTCGCCCAGTAGCATGTGGGAACTTTTTATTGAATAATCTCAGCGGTATCTCTAGATCCACCGAAGGAGTCATCCATGTTGGTGGAATCATCACATAGATTGCAGTCGCTTTGGGTCTGTCTCGCAAGCTGTTGCATCTTCGGACCTACTATGGATATACTACCATGGACATCAATTTCTGTTTGACCAGAGGATTGATGAGGACAACCTCTTTCCACCCATGTCAGTTCCGACTGCTAGTCGACAGCGAGGCCATCCATTAATTCACATTGCCAGACCCTATGATGACCAGTGTGCATGATCCAGCGAATTGGAGTTATGCTCTAGAGGGCCAGGGAGAGACCGTTGAGGCACCGAGATCACCACCCGCTACTGAATACACGCCTACAACACCATCTCCTAGAATCACTGTTTTCTCTAATAATCATTCATTGCAGACACCCGACATACGCACCCAGATTGTTGAGTGCCGTAGAGAGATTGCAGAGCTTAGACAGGAAGTGGCGGACCTGACTTTACAGATAGGAGTGTCTGATCTCACCCATGCTACTGAAGCCGATTGTCTATATCAGGAGATCACAGAGCTCAGGCAGGAGATAACCGTGCTCCGTGGATCCACTCAGGCAGACGACACCCCTAATACCTGATTTCACCATTTCATTTCACTTTATTTCTCTTTTATATATTTATCGTATTTGCATTACTCATTTTACATTATCGCATTTGGATATTATATAAACTACTACTATACATTAGTATTTCTATTTTTATCTATATATGTTTTATATTTTATTTGCATTTTAATTTTTCAGTTATTTATTTATATTTAATTTCTGTTTTTGTTTTTGTTTCAGTTTCACTTTTTATTTTTCGTTTTTACTTTTATAAAATTATGCAAGTCAAAGAAACTAGGAGAATCACAAGACAAATTCTATCCAGACCCCTCAAAGCCGAAAGACAAGCGAAGCCCAAACCAAAGGACCAAAATCTGGCCCAGCCAGATTTTGCCTTGTGGCGCTCGCCATAGGACCTGTGGCGCCCGCCACAGCGTCTGTAAATGGTCGGGGCAAACCACTTTCCTTCACCATTTTTGCAACTTACAACCTCCAAAACCCATTTTTTCACCTTGGAAAAAAAGCCCTTGAACCCACAAAAAGCTCATACTTTCCTAACCATCGTACCCCAAAAGTCATTAGTCCACTTTCCATTTTCGATTTCATCCGCCGGATTTTGTAAAAATCCAACCTTT
This sequence comes from Lathyrus oleraceus, assembly GCF_024323335.1. Taxonomy (NCBI): domain Eukaryota; kingdom Viridiplantae; phylum Streptophyta; class Magnoliopsida; order Fabales; family Fabaceae; genus Lathyrus; species Lathyrus oleraceus. Next base: position 68,531,582 of record NC_066581.1, on the reverse strand, counting down.
TCACCAACCACTTCATCTTCTTCATCCACATTTCAAGAGCATTCAAATGGAGTTCAACGGATTCATTCTTCGAGGAGGGAAACCAGGGGAGAGACAACGAAAAATCATTGAACGGTTGCAAAATCGGGAAATTCTCCCGACAAGGTATGTTGACGAAAATTGTCTCTATACTTTAGGTATCTACCATAGCGTTTTTCATTTATTAGACATCTTAGGTTTGCATAATTTCTTTATCAACAAAGAACCCACCTATGAGCGGTTGACAATCGAATTTTTAAGTTCCTTAATTTATATTGTCAACCCTAACACTGCTAGCACAATTGGTACTGTCAAATTTAGAATGTTTGCTGTTGAATACCAATTCCATGAGTAGTTTATCGCTTTCTAGACTTAACACGAGTAGTTTGATGGTGTGTTGCAAATTCCATATCATAAATTCATTAAGACACATGTCATTTTTGAATCAAAATAGGACTTAACCAATTGTGAGGAAACTTTCCATTGTACACTAAATGCGGGAAACCGAACATTATTGCAACTCATTCTTATCATGCTAAATCATGCATTAATCTATTTTTGTGAAAATTGTGAAAATGATAGAGGCATTGTTTGTTATGAGAAAAACCACTTGACCAAAAAGTTTTGAATTAACTAACCTTGTGAGGAGTGATCCTTAGTTAACCCCTTTGAGCTTATTTTAGGATTCATTTGATTGATAAGTGTAAAGTCAATTGAAAATTTTATGAATAAATGAATCCTAATTTCTTTCGTTTCAATTGAACCCTCAAACCGAGTTGTTTGCAAATTTTGCCTTTTGCTTATGTCTAAGTAGGGAGCATTATTGAATAAATTTGGTTGTGGAATCTAAAGTTGGGGAGAGTAAACTAAAAAGAGTTGATTAGAAAATTGGAAAAGTGATGTTTTATAAAAGGGTGAAAGTATGAAAAGAAACGAGAAAAATAAATCACCCTTGAAACTATAGAGCAAAGAAAAAGAAAAGAAAGAAAAAAAACAAAGAAAAAGCTCATGGTTGTGTGGATGTAAAATAAGAAAAGAAGAAAGACGGGGATCAAAGAAATGGAAATTGTGTAGAGTTGAATGTATGGGAATACTCCCTTAGGATAGGCATTTTTGTTGAATTCTCTTAATCATATCCTTTCTTGTAACCCAAGCCACATTACAACCCTTGAAAGACCTCTTGATTCTCATTTTTCACATGATTTGGTATTTGTTTTGATGACCGCATGATTCGAGTTGTTGTTGATTTAATTGCTTGGATGAGTGAAAGTAAACCTTCATGTTTATTCATCATTATTATGATGTATGTGTAAGTTTGATTCAATTTTGACATGTATGGCTTTGAATTCCTTAGTATGATTTTTGCCCCCAACCATTGCTCTTATTCATGTTTTGTCTAGCATTGAGATAGGTGGATTGAGAAAGTGCCATACACTTTTGAACCATTTGAATGTCCTTGGTTTATCCTTGTTTCAATCTTTTGTTTCATTGCTTTGGTTGTGTTGGTGAAAACTTTTGTTTAGGGACAAACAAAATGATAAGTTGGGGAGAGTTGTTAGGGACCAATTAGTACTACTTTTCATATAATTTTATTGGTCCCTTTTACCAATTTTTGATTTAATTACACACTTTTATTCTCACAATTTTGTATAAATGCAATTAAGTTTAATTGATTTTGTTTTGAGTAGTTATTTCACGTATTTGTTAGTTTTGTAGAGTTTTTGGATAAGAGAGCATCGGAGTGCATAAGCATAATCTGGAAGAAGTGTCAATGGAAATTTGGAGGCATAAATTGGAAGACTAACACTTGGGAGAATTATTACATGAAGCTTGCAAGGCAAGGAAGCTGAATTAGCTTCAGTTCGCGCCGCGACCAGGGATGGCGCTGCGAACCTTGCGAAACCAGCAAGCAGTTTGTTGGGCCAAGTGTTCTATTTTCAAGCCAGCTGTATTGTGACAGTTTTGTATCTGTTTTAGAGTGCTTTTCAGTTTTAGATGAAAATGAACATTTTAGGAAAGGTTCAACTCTTTAAGAAAACAAAATGGAAAATAGAAAAACATTCATTCCTAGATACACATATTGTAAGAGAAAAACAGAGTTTATTTTACCATTGCATTTTGCTGTCCAAAATGATGATGAGGAGCTAAACCCCATTTTGTCAAGATTGGAGGTAGTAGCTATTCCTATTTGTTTATGTATTTCATTTGACTCTTGTATATGACAAAAGGTTATTGATGTTGAATGATATTTTTGCCCTAAGTTGAATATTTAGATTTAAGTAGTTGTTGAGAAAGATTATTCAAGTCTTGACTTAAAATATACTTTCAAGTAGTGAATGAGTTGTAGAAATAGATTTATACACTACTCTTCTTTTGTATCAAACATTAAAGATTGTTATATTGATAGTTAGGTAGAGAAATCATTTAACCATTAATATAGTGATTATCACAATATCATTTAGAGATAAATGATATTGAGAGGATACTTGAATATCATCAATAATCTTAAGTCTATATAGTTGTCATAAGGAATCATAAGCAATTTGAATAGTGAACTCCAATCTTGCCAAGCCTTTTACATTTGATTAAAACTATTGATCACACTAAAATTTACGTATTTTTGACTCCGATTTCACATGCATTCTAGTCGTTTTATTACCATTTTGTTGTGTTATTACTGTGTTTTCCTTTGTTTTCAGGTTTTTACTTTAATCGGAGCCCCGATCGAGAAAAGGAGCGAAAAAGGGCTAAAAATCCTAAGATTCAGCATTTTGTGCTTATGGCCTACCCAATGGCGGGCGCCACGGACCAAGCCATGACGTGTCAAACTCAACTTCCCTCAACTCCCACGTTTCCCCACTACATCCACTAAGGCACCTCACTTTGGCCTTGTGGCGGGCGCCATGGCCTTGTGGCGGGCGCCACAAGAGGAAAAACGGTTCCCTCCTATTTTCAAGTTGAAGGGCATCCAAGTCATTTCCATCTTTTTACTTGCTTATAAATAGAAACGCGAATTCACTTTTACAATCATCCAAACTTAGAGCAGAGGCAAACTCAGAAGCAACTTTGTTTCACTTAGGCATATATTCAGTATTTTATAGTGGTAATCGCTTCGCATTGGAGTGTTACCACAATTGTGTCATCAAGTCTGTGATAGAGTATGTAGTCGAGTTTGGAGCACTTTGGAAGGAAGTTAATCCTGCTGCCATTTTCTTTTCCGCATTTCAATTTACTCAGCCCTCCGATTGGAGCAGGTTTTTTATTACTCGCCTTTACTTTATTTATTTCCCGCACTCGCCTTTACTTTATTTATTTCCCGCACTCGCTTTACTTTATTTATTTCCCGCACTCACTTTACTTTATTTATTTTCCGCACTCGCTTTTACTTTATTTATTTCCCGCACTCGCTTTACTTTTATTTATTTCCCACACTCGCTTTAAATTATTTACTTTCCGCACTCGCACTACTTTTATTTATTTTAATGCACTTTTACTTTACCATGTCTAGCTAAATTTATAAGGCTAGAATGTAAGGATCGTAATTAAACCAGTAATCCGTACAATCGTTCGTAGAAACACTTAAAGGGCTATTTTAACTTTCAACTTAAGTTTTCCCGCACTTCAATTCTGTTGGGTAAGATCGAAAGCCGTCCAACGTCTTTATAAACTTAATTGTTTTTAACTATTTCAAAAACAGCGAAAGCGCTTTGTTTAGTTCATTAGGAGTTTTTAACATCAAGAAGAAAAGAGATTTTAAAACTATTTTCGGACGCGTTTATAAGTTTAGAGTCTGGTTCGTGAGAACCTCTTTTGGTTAAGAAATCCAGGTTATAATACTCTTCAACTTAGTCAAGATACTATATTTCTTAAAAATAGGTTTACTACTCTAACGCAATGCGCGCCTTTTTATAAGTGACAATAAGAGGGTTTGATTAGGGAGTACAACTCGGTTCTGAATAAGCGAAAGCGACAGTTCATGTTAAATTAGTTCTTTTCAAAGTAGGAAACATTGTCCATAAGTAGTTCTATTAGCAAGTACTTGGATTATCATTTGATTACGTGAATTACATTCGGCCTTGTCTTTATTAATTATATTCTATTTCAATACTTTACTTTTTATTGCACACTACAAAACACTTATTTTGATTGCCTTTGATAAACACCATAACGACAGATAACGATAGATTGACACTTGGTCTTTGTGGATACGATAATCTTTTATATTACTCTGACGCGTTCGTATATTTGCGAAAAGCACGCATCAACTATTTTATTGTTTTAGTGACATTTTACTCAAAAGATAACTTTTCAAACAAAACAACTTGGTTATATTTTGAACTTATAACAATTTGGATTATAGAACAACGGTAATAACAACCAATCTCTGTGGATACGATATTAAAATATTTACCGAAAATATACTTTTCAACAACTAGCTACCATGAACTCAGAGTTGCAAAAGCAACATGAGAACATGGCAGCATTCGATATGATCGAACACCTGAATATGCTCTATCAAGAGCAAGAAAGGCATGAAAGGTTTGAAGTTTCAAAAGCCCATTTTCAAGGCAAGTTAGCTGAGGGAGCCCCTGTAGGTCCCCATGTGCTCAAAATGATTGGGTATGTGGAGAACCTTGAGAGGTTGGGTTTTCCCCTCGGAAAGGAACTTGCGACTGATTTGATCTTGCAATCGTTGCCAAATAGATTCAATCAATTTGTCCTTAATTTAAATATGAATGATATGGACAAATCTCTTCCTGAACTGTTAGCCATGTTAAGAACTGCTGAGAAGAATCTGAAGTCAAAAGGGAAGTCTATTCTGATGATCGGAAATGGAAAGAGACAAAACAAAAGACCCACCAAGCAGGGTGATAAAAGGAAAGGCAAGGAAGTTGCCAAACCCAAACCCACTGCTCCTTCTTTAAAGCCTAGTGGAGGCATAGCAAAGGAAGACACATGCTTCTATTGCGGTAAGATCGGACACTGGAAGAGAAAATGCCCAAAGTACCTGGAAGATAAGAAGAATGGAGTAGAGACTTCAACTTCAGGTATTTTTGTTATTGAAATTAATTTATCTACTTCTGCATCATGGGTATTAGATATTGGAAGCGGTTCTCACATTTGTACCAATGTGCATGGGCTAAAAAGGAGTAGAGATTTGGCAAAAGGTAAAGTTGACCTACGAGTTGGAAATGGAACAAAGGTTGCTACTTTAGCCGTAAGAACTTATGTATTGACTTTACCTAGTGGTTTAATAATTCAATTAGAGAATTGTTATTATGTACCTGCAATTACCAGGAATTTTATTTCCATTTCTTGTTTAGACAAGTTTGGTTTTTTATTTATAATAAAGAACAATTGTTGCTCCATTTATTTGAATGATATATTCTATGCTACTGCACAAATGAATAATGGATTATATGTCCTTGATCTTGAAATGCCTATTTATAACATTAGTATTAAAAGGATGAAACCTAATGAGTTAAATCCAACTTACCTTTGGCATTATCGATTAGGCCACATAAACGACAAACGCATTTCCAAACTCCATAAAGATAGACTCTTGGACTCTTTTGATTATGAATCATATGAGACATGAAGATCTTGTTTAATTGGAAAGTTTACAAAGTCTCCATTCACAAGAAAAGGTGAAAGAGCTAATGATCTTTTGGCCCTCATACATACTGATGTGTGTGGACCACTGATCATACCATCCAGAGGAGGTTTTCAGTACTTCATCACATTTATTGATGATTTCAGTATATATGGTTATGTGTATTTAATGAAACACAAATCAGAGTCCTTTGAAAAGTTCAAGGAATTCAAGAATGAAGTACAAAACCAACTAGGTAAGAATATTAAAACTCTTCAATCAGATCAAGGTGGTGAGTATTTAAGCCTAGAGTTTGATGACCATCTGAAAGAGTGTGGGATCTTATCCCAACTTACTCCTCTTGGAACACCCCAATGGAACTGTGTATCTAAGAGAAGAAATTGAACCTTGTTAGACATGGTCCGATCCATGATGAATCACGTCGATCTTCCAAACTCCTTTTGGGGAAATGCACTATTGACAGCAACTTACACACTTAACCGTGTTCCATCCAAAAAGGTTGAGAAGACACCATATGAGATATGGTGTGGTAAGAAACCACATATCTCTTACATGAAGATTTGGGGTTGCGAAGTTTATATGAAACGACAAATTTCAACTAAGCTTGAGGTTAAATCTGACAAATGCTTATTTGTGGGATATCCTAAAGAAACAAGAGGGTATTACTTCTACGATACTTTTGAGGGCAAAATGTTTGTCGCTCGAACTAGAGTTTTCCTAGAAAAGGATTTTATTTCCAAACGAATCAGTGGGAGGAAAGTAGAGCTTGAATAAATTCAAGAATCACAAAGCATTGATACACCTATGGAGGAATTAGAGCAGGAAACACAAGTAGTTATGGATGAGCAACCTACTAAAGTAGGACAAGACTAGTGTAGGTCAAACAGGATATGTCACCTACCTGAGAAATATGGATGTATCATAACTGATCAAGGTGATGTATTACTCATGGATTAAGATGAGCATGTGACCTACCAAGATGCCATAACTGGTCCCGAGTATGAGAAGTGGCTAGAAGCCATGAAATCTGAAATGGATTCCATGTACACAAACCAAGTTTGGACCTTGGTAGAGCCTTGATGCGTGCTTTTCGCAAGTATACGAATGCGTCAGAGTAATATAAAAGATTATCGTATCCACAAAGACCAAGTGTCAATCTATCGTTATCTGTCGTTATAGTGTTTATCAAAGGCAATCGAAATAAGTGTTTTGTAGTGTGCAATAAAAATTAAAGTATTGAAATAGAATATAATTAATAAAGACAGGGTCGAATGTAATTCACGTAATCAAATGATAATCCAAGTACTTGCTAATGGAACTACTTATGGGCAATGTTTCCTACTTTGAAAAGAACTAATTTAACAGGAACTGTCGCTTTCGCGTATTCAGAACCGAGTTGTACTCCCTAATCAAACCCTCTTATTGTCACTTATAAAAAGGCGCGCATTGCGTTAAAGTAGTAAACCTATTTTTAAGAAATATAGTATCTTGACTAAGTTGAAGAGTATTATAACCTGGATTTCTTAACCAAAAGAGGTTCTCACGAACCAGAATCTAAACTTATAAACGCGTCCGAAAATAGTTTTAAAATCTCTTTTCTTCTTGATGTTAAAAACTCCTAATGAACTAAACAAAGCGCTTTCGCTGTTTTTGAAATAGTTAAAAACAATTAAGTTTATAAAGACGTTGGACGGCTTTCGATCTTACCCAACGGAATTGAAGTGCGGGAAAACTTAAGTTGAAAGTTAAAATAGCCCTTTAAGTGTTTCTACGAACGATTGTACGGATTACTGGTTTAATTACGATCCTTACATTCTAGCCTTATAAATTTAGCTAGACATGGTAAAGTAAAAGTGCATTAAAATAAATAAAAGTAGTGCGAGTGCGGAAAGTAAATAATTTAAAGCGAGTGGGAAATAAATAAAAGTAAAGCGAGTGCGGGAAATAAATAAAGTAAAAGCGAGTGCGGGAAATAAATAAAGTAAAGTAAGTGCGGGAAATAAATAAAGTAAAGCGAGTGCGGGAAATAAATAAAGTAGAGGCGAGTGCGGGAAATAAATAAAGTAAAGGTGAGTAATAAAAAACCTGCTCCAATCGGAGGGCTGAGTAAATTGCAATGCAGAAAAGAAAATGGCGGTAGGATTAACTTCCTTCCAAAGTGCTCCAAACTCAATTACAGACTCTATCACAGACTTGATGACACAATTGTGGTAACACTCCAATGCGAAGCGATTACCACTATAAAATACTGAATATATGCCTAAGTGAAACAAAGTTGCTTCTGAGTTTGCTCTGCTCTAAGTTTGGATGATTGTAAAAGTGAATTCGCGTTTCTATTTATAAGCAAATAAAAAAAGGTGGAATTGACTTGGATGCCCTTCAACTTGAAAATAGAGGAAACCGTTTCCTTCTTGTGGCGCCCGCCACAAGGCTATGGCGCCCGCCACAAGCACAAAGTGGGGCGCCTTAGTGGATGAAGTGGGGAAACGTGGGAGTTGAGGAAGTTGGACTTGGACACGTCATGGCTTGGTCTGTGGCGCCCGCCATGGGGTAGGCCATAAGCACAAAATGCTGAATTTTAGGGTTTTTAGCCCTTTTTCACTCATTTTCTCGATCGGGGCTCCGATTAAAGTAAAAACCTCAAAACAAAGGAAAACACAGTAATAACACAACAAAATGATAATAAAACGACTAGAATGCATGTGAAATCGGAGTCAAAAATACGTAAATTTTAGTGTGATCAAACTCTCCCACACTTAAACCTTTGCTTGTCCTCAAGCAAAACATTGAAAAGCTCATAAGAGAAAATTCGTGTAAACGAGTGCTTCAGGTAAAAATTCTAAGTTCAAGTCGGGATGCAGTGATAGGTACTGTAGCGGTGTATTCGTCGCTATATGATTTATTGATTAAACCATAAGCAAAGTATACAATGAATCGAGTCGCCACCGCACTTTTATTTATCCTAAGGACTGGTTAAAAAGCGAACAAAAACCTAAGAAGTTTTACACGTAGAAAACTAATGAAAAAGATCAGAGAGTCTGGGTAAGGGGTAAATTACGCAATGGGAAGGTGTTAGGCACCCATCACGTCCTAGGTACTCCTAGGGAGCCCTTTTCACACTTGTTGTATAAAAAATGTTTATTTGTTTATGACATATTGTGCAAACATGAATGGGAAGATGAGAAAAGAATGTACAAGTTAGTTATTTTTGTGTTTGAATGGATGAACCCGTTGCCTACGTACCTTCCATCAAAGGTAAGGATCAAAACGCCGTAGTTCGGCTAAAAGATTTCCAAAAATTAGTGAGTTCATTTTAAAACACAAGCACTAAGGCTTTTCATTACCAATGGGAGAAAACTCAACCTGAATTCAACAATCCACCATGCGAGGACGGCTTCAACATACTAGTGAGAGGTTAACCCTATAATAAGTATGGAAGACTTACAATCAACTCACTAAGGATAAGGTAAGATTTACATCAACCACTATGGTAATTGAAACCTATGGCTAATGTATGAAAACATGTTAACAATGGACAAAGCCATAAAACAATTGAATGTGTGAGATTAATTGATTATGAGTATTCACAAAATAGGGTCAAGGTATGATTAAGATTGATTCAAAGAAGTGTTATGAAATGAAGTTTGAAAAGTCAAGGACTTATGGTCCAGGTTTCTAATTTGAAAAGACATGAAGATGTTTGCACAACCAGTCAAAGTTTTTGAAAGCAAAGTGTGAGAAGGTTTAGGACAAAGAGGGATGGATGATGGAATGTAAAACTTCTTAGAAAGGTTCACCTCTTGAGATCATATAGAAGATGATTCAAGTGTGTCCTTAGGAATAAGGCAACAAAGCAAGTAAATGAAAGCAAGGTGATGCCGGATGCCATCAATGGACTTATACCAATCTCACAAACAAAAGCGGATATCGGATACCAATAAATGGATTTACACCAATCTCCTAAAGTAAAACAAAACCTGGATGTCAGATGCCAATCTGTCTGAACTTATACCAACCTCCAAAGGATGATCATAGGAATACAAATGCCAACAACATGGTCTTACAATTGCATCCTCACAAAGCAATCACAAACAAGAAAGTGGATGTCAGATGCCAATCTATCTGGGCTTACTCTAACCTCCAACAGATGATCATAGGAATAACAAACGCCAACAACATGGTCTTACACTTGCATCCTCACATACAACAAACAAACAAGCAATGGACATAAGTAGCCAAATGAAATGGTCTTACACTTTATCCCTTCCAAATCATAGGAACAATGGCCAATGAATGGACTTATAGTTGTCCTCAAAGGGTAAACTCAAACGAACCACAAGGGTATGAAATGATGATCATGCACTAATGAACAATTAATGATGATAAATGCACAAAGGTATGCAAGCAAACATGTACATATGAAGCAATCAATCAAACAAACAAAGTCATTTAGCACCCACTATAACCAAACAATTAGGCTCAATCAAAGGGTTAGACTTAAAAGTCAACTGGAATAGGGTAAATGATGCTCTTAACCTTGACATTGAGAGACAAGGTGAAGCAGATGAAAGGATATGAGGGTGTGCCTCATCACTCTTATCCCTGGTCAGGGAGAGCATTGAATATCAGAAGGTGTGGGAGTTCAGAAAGATGGAACTCTCTCCACAAGTTAAGGACTCGATAGATCTTGGGTTTTTACTCACTATGCATCAACACATGTGGTGTGAGCAAGGTGAGTGACTCACAGAATAGTAGGAGATAGGCTACATATCTCTTTTGTCTACCAATTGCCTCACATGAGGTCTTTTCCTGCTTGGGGACAAAGTTAAACAATCACAAACATTGCCTCTTAAGGAGGACTTCAGACAGTTGCCTGGCTAAGTAACAAGCCAGGTCTTCCAGACTACATGGAGACAAGAGATTCTACCTCAATGCTTAAGCAAAGCAAAGCAATAGCAAGTTCTCAAAGGAACTAAAGCAACTATGGTACCTGAAATCAATCAAATATAATCAGTATTCCAATCACAAAGTCAAAACAGACAAGTTATGAACCAATAGTCAACACAATCAATCACATAAATGAGTTAGCATCCTACAAAACAAACCAAGTTAGTTTATCACAATCAAATAAACCAAACTCAATCAACTTGAGTTAATTTCCTTAAAGCAATTGCTTCTTTAACCTGAAAATCAAACTCCAATGTGAGAAGTGAACCCTTAGGCCAAAGCCTAGGGTTAAAGGAGGAGAAAATATTTAAAACAGAACATGAAACTTGATCAAAATCAAGATTTATCAAATAAGAACAAATTCCAGCTGGTCCCATATCAAAAGCATTCATCAATTGCATTTCATAAGCAAATCATGTCAAACTAGGCAAATTGAGAACTCAATGATGTAAACAGAATGAACACAAGCATATCAATACCAAAATGGCTCAATAAATTCCAGGAAAAATCATGCTTAACCAGAACACATTCAATGAGCAGCACACCAAATTTCATGGCATTTGGACAAGTGTAAGTAAGTAAATTAAAATCCCTAAGTCAAATCATATTCATACAAGGTCATACAAGACCACAAATCATGTATCAAGTTCAAGCAATCATAAAACAGTGATCAAACATGATAAATGAATGAGATCAAAGCCATGGCAACCTTTAAGATGTCTACAATGCACATGCCAAATTTCAAAGTCATCCAACAAACCACAAGGATTTTACAAATCATGTAAATTGAACACTCAAGAAAAGTTCACAAATGACCAAACAGAGGGAAAATTATCAAACAACAGAAAAATGCATTCCAAAATTCCAGGAAAAATCACAAGCAAACTAGACATCCCTAAGTATTAGCATGCAAAAATCCAGAGCAATTGGCATAGCATAAGCATGGAAAATAAAATCAGGAACATGAACAAGACATGGTGTGACATACATTGTCACACCTCTAAAGATCACATCATATCTCCCAATCCAAAAATGCAAAATTAGCAAACCATATACCAAAATCACCAGGAATGAGTCTAAATCATGCATATAAAATTTCAAGCATTTTGGAGCAAGCATCAAGATTTCATGAATGAAATGGCAAAACATAGGCAAAAAGCATACATGATCAAAGACATTAGACCAAATTAAAAATCAGTCGTGCACAACTTGTGTTATCATGCCTATAAAGAACTAGATGAAAAATGGAGATAAATGCAAAAATTCCCAACCAATTTGGATGCTCCATGAATTATTTATGATTTTTTGAAGTTAAATCATGAAATGAAATAAAATTTGAGAATTAAAATGAAATAAATGGCACGAATGGCAAACTTGTAAATATCACGAATATTTGAAAATGTGCGCCAGGAAAAACACGGTCGTTTAGACCGAACCCTAGACACATGCAACATGCATGCAACGCGAATCCGCAGGTAAGACGTGCGAATCCGCAGGAAAAAGCGTAGCTAACGCTATGAATGCTGCAGGAGAATTTGCAGGAAATTCTCCAGAAATGAAGAACAACATGACGATCATTATCATCTTCAAACGCGATTTTCCAGAAAAAATGAAAAACTCCAGAAATTAAAAACAGGCATTGCATTCCATAGATCCACCATTAGGCATGAATAAACAACAATCAATTCATCCAAGAACAAAAGATCATGCATGGATCGAGCAAATCTAACATCAACATAACAAATTCAAAGCCCTCGTTCTCTCTCATTTTGGCACGGTTTAAATCGATTCAAAGTTCAAAACACTCAGCAAGCAATGATCTATAACATCATGTTAATTAACAACAGAATAATGGAGGTCGAATTCTTACCTCTTGTAGAACAGAGTTCGATCCAGCTGCAATCAAGCCTTGTCGCGTCCAAATGCCTCTTCTACAATGCTTATGGAGATGTTTAGAAAGAAGATCCAAGCTCAGCTTAGCACGATTGGACCAGATTTAGTGATTCACCATTGTTGCTCTTGCTTTCCACAGCTCCAAATGTGCACGAATTCAGGAGTTTCTCGGCTTGAAAATGTTCAGTGATGATGCTAGATGAAGACCAGAGCAAGAACAATGCAAGTTGATTCAAGAATTGAAAAAAAAATGATAGAAAAGTGAGAGAAATTAAGAGAAATTTGAGAGAAAAAATTTTGGATCTGAGTTTTGTGAATTGTGGTTAGGGTTTTCAGTTAGAATTATGCTATATATACTCCTAATTAACAATGCCTAAACATGATTAGTGAAATGGTAAATGCAATTAGCTAAAATGGAGGTGTTTTTGGACAATTAGTAAAATCACCCTTATTGCATGTGTATGGCATGCTACAGTGCGAAATTCCACTTGAAATGCACTTCAAAATTAGTTTAGAGGCAAATGAAATTGATTTGAAGTGAAAAGGATGCATATTTTTCAAATTCAAATTTTCCCTCCAAGAATTCAAATTAAATCACTTGAAAAATAAAATATTTTTGTGATGATTTTTGATAAAATGTGATGCATGAAATGGATAGTAGGGATCAAGAGAATTTTGCTCCAAAAAGAATCACATGAATTGGCCTTTTGGTGTGAAAGTTATGCCTTGTTGAAGTTCAAAATTCATGGACAATGATTTGATCATAACTTGCCAACCACAAATGAGAAATGAGTGTTCTTGGACTTTTTGGAAAGGTAAGAGCAAGATCTTCAACTTTCATGTTGGACAAATTTTGATTTGAAGCTTGCTTGATGATGTAATTTTGAGGAGAAGAACTTTCCATTTTTGGCAGTTGAAAATTACAGGTCATTACTATTTTGGGAAACTTTTTGTCTGACCTCCAATTCCTCAATGATGATGTTTGACATGTTATATGAGGCTTGTATGGACATGAATGAGATCTCTCAAACCATTTCCCACCATCAAATCCCTGATTAAATGCACAGTTGACCACAGTTGACTTTGCTAGGGTTTTGGTTGACTGAGCCCTGCTTTGATGAATTTCAAGCCTCTTTCTCTTGAGATCTTGATTCCAAATGATGTCACAACTCATATGAACTCTTAATGAATGATCATGGTGCCCAAATTCTGCAAGAATGGCCACCATCCATTGCTCAATGAATGATTTGACTGTTTTGACCTAGTTTGCTTCATCTGCAAGTAACAAGGTTAGATGACAATATTTTTGTACTTTTGGGTTAGTAAACAAATGAAAAGCAATGATATACAAATGCTAGACATGCTTGGTGATCAAGAATCACACTCACAAGATGGCCCACCCACTAGGAGGGAAGCAAAGGTGCACAATGATCCTTGAGGCAAATGAATGATATGATATGATATGATGCCATGAGGGATCTTAGGGCAAAAATTGGGGTCTTACAGATGCCCCTATTTAAGGTCATTCTAGCCGGAGCAGTGAAGTTTAGAAATCTTCATCTCGACGCGGTAGAATGGACTTAAATAACAGTAATGAGACAAATTTTGGTCCCTAAGAGACCTCATGATGCAAATGTATGCGTGTAAAAGACACAAACTCTGTGGGGAATATGATTCACACAGAAGAACAGACGATCCGTCGGAGTAGCACACTCACCAGGAACAGAGACTCTAACAGGACTCTTGCGGACTCTTATTGGGGATAATAAAATGAAAAAGAAAGCATGAGCAGGACACGACTCTGATTTAGGGAAACAAAACTGACACAACGTGCGCAAGACACGACTCTGATCGGACTGGAGACCTCACTGGGGAAATGAAAGGACTCACACCGGGGAACAAAAGATTCCAAAGGACAAACTCCATTTGGAAAGACAACAAGCTGACTCAAACTATCCACGAAGGATACTTCGGATAAAAATCCGGACTCAGACCAGGAAAAGATCCACAAAGAATCTCCCTGCCGGGAAAATGCATATATTGGGGAAAACACCAATATAGCAAAAGGGTAAAATCACAACAAGAAATCCCACTGGAGAAGGTCTAACAAAGAGATTCTCCTGGGGAAAAGCAACAAGATGAGGTGTTACCTGTATAAGGGTAACAAACTCAGGAAGAATGAATATCTAAGACCGGTATAAGGGTGAGAGATATCAATCAACCAACATCTGAGAAAGACCTGAAAAAGGTACATAAACTCAGGGAAATCTGACTCCGCAAGGGACCAAGGTCATAATAGGGAGCAGAAAGGAAGGAACACCAGGGATACCGAGGTATATAATAGGTGACCGACCAAAGCGTGAATTGGTATATATGCCAAAACACTCATCATCCGAAAGGAGGGCTTGAAAAAGCAAATCGACTTTCAGGATGGACATTCAAATCCACAACAGGAAAATGAATCTTACTCAACTGGGGACACAAACCCAAAGAGTGCATGAGATACAATATCCATTACCGTCAGAACGTGGATAGAATATTCGCATGAGATATATCATCTATTACCGGCGGACCGTAGATAATACACTCGCATGGTAAGAAACACCAAGGATACCGGTTACTGGGTATATAATAGGTGATCTACCGAAAACGTGAATTGGTATATATGCCAAAACACTCATCATCCGAAACACAAACTGGTTAAAGGATGGATATTCGATTCTACAAAGAATACGAATCTTACTCTACTGGGGATAATCAACAAAGGATTCCACCCAAAGAGTGAAAGAGATATATTATTCATTACCGGCAGGCCGTGAATAATATACTAAAAAAGGAAGAGGCACCAGAGATACCGAATTATATAATAGGTGACTAACCAAAGGAGAGACAATCGATACCAAGCATCCGGGTAAACGAAAGACAACTCAAAGGGATAAATTGCAAGCATCCGACACTTATCCGAAACAACAAATATTCGACTCCGCAAAGGGAATAACGAATCTTACTCGACTAGGGAAACACAAAAGGCTTCGACTGAAGAGTGCATGAGATATATTATCCATTACCGTCAGAACGTGGATAACACACTCGCATGGAAGATTATCCACAACCGGTTACTGGGTTAACAAAGGATAAATCGACCGAAAAGAAAGGCATCGGGATACCAGCACTAGATATATAATGATGACCAATCAAAAGGGAGCAACAATCATTACCAAGCAAACGGGTAAATGAAAGGCGATCTGCTGAGGATGAATTGCAAGCATCCGGCAATTATCCACAAAGACTAGTTGGGGATACATTGATAATCAATCAATAATCCGGGGAACAAATCACTAGCAAATGGTGAAAGGACCCACTGGAGACTTCAAAGGATAAAATTGCAAGCATACGGCAATTATCCAGAAGACAACTTGCTGGGGATACAATTGCTAGCAACCGGCAATCATCCACAAGCAAAGGGAGGAATATCAACATCAAATATTGAATGAAGATAACCACAAAGAGTAACCATCATCGGTTAGGATGAACAACAAGGTTAACTCTGCAAAGGAGAGAAATTAGGGTTTACAACTACCAAACACGGGGTAGAATACCAAAAATCTGGCTGAGGAAACAAAAGGTTTTACTGCTACCGACTACTGGGTAGACAACCAAAGACTCAGCTGGGATAAAATTGCTAGCAACCGGCAATTATCCGACTGTACCACAAGGTACAAACTCCGATGGGGAGAAGGATCACCATATGGGATTTACAACTACCGAATACTGGGTAGAAGACCACAACCTCCACTGGGGATAGGGTGAATGAAGGCCAAATACTGAGCACTTATTCAACTTATTCCACAGGGAAACGCAAACTCTGTTGGGGATAAAAACCACAACAACAGAAAATCCACCATCAACCAGAACGAACCACAAAGGTTACCTCTGCTAGGGGAAAAGAGATAGGACTTACGACTACCGAATACGGGGTAGTAGCCATACTCTGGTGGGAATAACTACAAATTCCACGTGGGGATGGGAAAAATCACAAATCCGCACGGGAACAAAAAATAGGGTTTATAACAAACCACAAACTGCTGGAGAGCAGGCAAACAGGATTTACGACTACCGACTACTGGGTAGAAAACCAACAACTCTTGCTGAGGAATAAAAGGTATATCACCACCAATTCCTCAAAGAAGCAAGGAACATAGGACTTACAACTACCGGTTACTGGGTAGAGGCCCACAAAACTCCGCTGGGGATAAATGAATTGATGCCGGTTACTGGGCAAACCATTCATTTCTTCCACAGGGAAGCACAAGAAACAGCTGACACAACGCCGATTCGGGATTGATTCGAAAAGACAGACTGAATCAAAACACGTCCTATGAGGATATAACTCAATAGGCAAATCCATCCCAATATATGTGTTAGGAGGAAACAGAAGAAACCGTCATCCACGAGAACGTATCTCAGTGGGGAACTGCAGAAGGAAAGACAGACACTTTCTGCTTATGGGGCTGACTCTATATGGAGAGATTTAACCCGACATCCGCTTGGGAAGATCTTTTAGAGAGATCTATGAAACCCATAGCAGGAGAACTTCAAACAAAAGATATATGGCAAACAATGCAACATGAATATCTGAATGTTTTATGATTATGCATGAATATGCGTGATTTATGTTTGATGAATGCTGACAAAACAGACATATCTAACACAACAGGCCCAGGAATCAAACGCCCGGTACTATACTTCCAGGGGCAAAACCAACTGGAAAGCCAATCTGCTAGAGATCCACATGCTTGTAAAGCAAAGATCTGCGGGTACTGCAGGGGAAACAAAGAAATCAGGATACACTAGATCTCTTAGCGATGGATCTATAAACAACCCAAACAGGGTACAGAAAGTCACAACAAGCAAAACTGCCACCAAGACCAATCTGTAAGGGATCAGGCGAATCCTGAGGATATCTGCAGAGGATCCCAGCATCAACTGAAAAACAAGAGTTCATGGCGCAACCAAGAACTGCTGCAAAAGCAACTCCAAACAACTCCGGGGAACAACCCACTGCAGGAGCATCATCCGAGTAGAATCTAACTGCACAAGCAACTCTACTGGGGAAAGCTGTCAGCTATCCTTTCGGAGAACAAGCCAATGAGGGAGAAAGCACCACACAAGTAGATTATGCAACAAGCCACTCTACTCGGGGAGAACACACATCCAACGGATCACACAAGCAGATTCTGCAACAAGCCACTCTACTGAGGATCAAAAGTAATCAGGAAATCACTCCAATCTTTGGGATGCTAGAGCCACCAACCGACCCTTACCGGGGATTGAGAGAGCTTTCAACAGGCAGAAACTGCCACAACAACCATTCCGCAGACTAATCTGGGAAAAATGGAAAGCAACCATGCTGAGGAGAGACACAACAACTCCGCTGGCGACTGCACTGGGGAGAGACTACTGCTGGAGAAGAACGCGAAGTCTTTAACAACATCTCTGCTTGCGACTATACTGGGGAACAACCCCACTAACAGCTCTGCTTGCGACAATGCTGGGGAAAGCGGTAAAGTACCGGGATATCAATCCACCAACCACTGAATCTACCACAAGGAGAACACCCATGCTGGGGAGATTACTGCTGGAGAAGAAACTGAGTCTTCAACAACCACCTCTGCTTGGGGAACAACCCCAACAACAAAGCGGGAGAAAGAGGATACAATCAAATGCCAGGAATATGAACCAATGTCTTACCTGTTGGGAATCATACCACCCTCGGGAGAGCGCTGAGAAATTCCTGAGTATCCTTTCATCATTGTGAATATTCACTTTGTTTAAAACAATAATTCGAAAAATTCTTTGTTTAAAACAATGATATTTTATCAATTAAAACATGCAAAACATTTGTTGAACGGAAACAAATAAGAGTGCAAATAATTGGATAAAGCTCAAATTTATTTGATGGAATGGTAGCCTGCAAATGGCAAGACTCCATAGATCTGTACAAATTTGAAATCAGTGATATATATTGGAAGAGGGCTACATTGAACATAATGATCCTTTCTCTACCAATTTGAATCTCGATGTATTCGAAGCTTCAGTTGACGACGAATCGAGAATCTCTGAAAAGACGGTTGTGGAACAGAAAGTCTTGTCAGGATGCAGTTACTTGCCAAATCCCTAATTTTTGCCTAGATTGCCTCAGGGTGAGGTACTCAATCTAGCGGGATGCAAATATACTTTTTTTTCTAAGTCTCTAATTTTTTCCTGGATCGCCCTTTCGGGTTCTCCACCGAGACGCTCATTTTTGCCTAAGCCGCCCTTTCGGGTTTTCAACTTAGCGAGCCATTCTGTTTTTCATTTGCATATACCCTTTTTTAGGCAAAGTATTTCTTGACTGCATCTGAATTCACAGGACGAGTGAAATCCTCCCCATCCATTGTTGTAAGCATCAAAGCACCCCCTGAAAAGGCTCTCTTAACAACATATAGACCCTCGTAGTTTGGAGTCCACTTGCCCCTGGAATCGGGTACGAAAGACAAGACTTTCTTGAGCACGAGGTCACCTTCTCGGAACACACGAGGCTTGACCTTCTTATCGAATGCTTTCTTCATTCTCTGCTGATACAACTGACCATGGCACATGGCAGTCAATCGCTTCTCTTCAATCAAATTCAGCTGGTCATAACGACTCTGAATCCATTCAGCATCAGTCAACTTGGCTTCCATCAAGACTCTCATTGATGGGATCTCCACCTCTACTGGGAGAACAACTTCCATGCCGTAAACAAGAGAAAAAGGGGTTGCCCCTGTTGAAGTGCGTACAGACGTACGATAACCATACAAAGCAAATGGCAGCATCTCGTGCCAATCTTTGTACGTAACTGTCATCTTCTGGATGATCTTCTTGATATTCTTATTAGTAGCCTCAACAGCCCCATTCATCTTGGGTCTGTAGGGAGAGGAATTATGGTGTGCAATCTTGAATTCAGCACACAACTCATCCATCATCTTGTTATTCAGATTAGATCCATTATCAGTAATGATCTTATCTGGCACACCATAACGGCATATCAGCTGGTTCTTGATAAACTTCACAACCACCTGTCTGGTCACATTCGCATACAAAGCGGCATTAACCCATTTGGTGAAGTAATCAATTGCTACGAGAATAAACCGGTGTCCATTGGACGCTTTCGGTTCAATCATGCCGATCATGTCGATCCCCCACATAGAGAAAGGCCATGGTGATGAAATCACATTCAGAAGTGTCGGAGGAATATGAATCTTATCCGCATAAATCTGACACTTGTGACATTTCTTCACGTATTTGCAGCAGTCAGACTCCATTGTCAGCCAATAGTAGCCTGCTCTCAGCATCTTTCTAGCCATGGCATGTCCATTGGAATGAGTACCAAATGAACCCTCATGGACCTCAATCATCAACAGGTTTGCTTTGTGTCTATCCACGCATCTGAGCAAAACCATGTCAAAATTTCTTTTATACAGCACTTCACCACTGAGGTAGAAACTGCCTGACAACCTTCTCAAAGTTTTCCTATCTTTCACAGACGCCCCAGGCGGGTAGACCTGGTTCTGGAGGAAATTCTTGATATCAAAATACCAAGGCTTGTCATCATTCACTTCTTCGACTGCAAATACGTGAGCTGGTCTATCCAAGCGCATCACGGCAATATTAGGAACTTCATTCCAATACTTGACCACAATCATCGAAGCAAGCGTAGCAAGAGCATCTGCCATCCGATTATCCTCTCGAGGAATATGATGAAAGTCAACTTCTGTAAAGAATGTTGAAATCCTTCTTGCATAATCTCTATACGGAATAAGACTTGGCTGATTCGTCTCCCATTCACCCTTGATCTGATTGACAACCAGGGCCGAATCACCATATACATCAAGATGTTTGATTCTCAAATCAATACACTCTTCAAGTCCCATAATACAGGCTTCGTACTCAGCCATATTATTCGTGCATTTGAAAGTTAGCCTTGCTGTAAGCGGAATATGCGTGCCATGAGGAGTAATGATTACTGCCCCAATTCCATTTCCGTACTGATTTACAGCGCCGTCAAACACCATCGTCCATCTGGAACCAGGTTCCGGACCTTCATCAAGTGTAGGCTCATCACAATCTTTCATTTTTAAATACAGAATCTCCTCGTCCGGGAAGTCATACTGAACAGACTGATGATCTTCAATCGGCTGGTGCGCTAAATGGTCAGCCAAGATACTACCTTTGATAGCTTTCTGAGCTCGATACTCGATATCATACTTAGACAACAACATCTGCCAACGGGCAATCCTCCCGGTTAAAGCAGGCTTCTCGAAGATATACTTGATTGGGTCCATTCTGGATATCAACCAAGTTGTATGATTTATCATGTACTGGCGTAAACGCTTAGTAGCCCAAGCTAAAGCACAACACGTCTTCTCAAGCATAGAGTACCGAGACTCACAATCAGTAAACTTCTTACTGAGGTAGTATATAGCAGATTCTTTCTTCCCTGATTCATCTTGCTGACCGAGTACACAACCCATCGAGTCTTCAATTACAGTCAAATACATGATCAGAGGTCTTCCTTCCACAGGCGGAGACAAGATCGGAGGTTCAGACAAATATTCTTTGATACTGTCGAAAGCTTTCTGGCAATCTTCGGTCCAATCATGAGACTGATCTTTCCGGAGGAGCTTGAATATCGGTGCACATGTGGTAGTCATGTGGGATATAAATCTGGAAATGTAATTCAAGCGGCCAAGAAAACCTCGGACTTGTTTTTCAATTTTGGGTGCAGGCATCTCTTGTATTGCTTTGACCTTTGCAGGATCAACCTCAATACCTCTTTTGCTGATTATAAAACCCAACAACTTGCCGGAACGGACTCCAAATGTACATTTGTTCGGATTCAGGCGAAGTCTGAACTTCCTCAGACGCTGAAAAAGCTTCAACAAATGCTCAACATGTTCAACTTCCGTTCGGGACTTGGCAATCATATCATCAACATAGACCTCTATCTCCTTGTGCATCATATCATGAAACAAGGTAGTCATAGCTCGTTGATACGTGGCTCCGGCGTTCTTCAAACCGAAGGGCATCACTCGATAACAGAATGTTCCCCAAGGTGTGATGAATGTTGTCTTCTCCATATCTTCGGGTGCCATTTTGATTTGATTATATCCGGAAAATCCGTCCATAAAGGAAAAGACTTTGAATTTAGCTGTATTGTCTACCAACATGTCGATGTGTGGTAGAGGGAAATCATCTTTAGGACTAGCTTTATTCAAATCTCTGTAATCAACGCACATACG
Source organism: Lathyrus oleraceus (assembly GCF_024323335.1). Taxonomy (NCBI): domain Eukaryota; kingdom Viridiplantae; phylum Streptophyta; class Magnoliopsida; order Fabales; family Fabaceae; genus Lathyrus; species Lathyrus oleraceus. Next base: position 68,509,787 of record NC_066581.1, on the reverse strand, counting down.
GACTTTTCCGTCCTTCTTAGGAACAAGCACAATATTGGCCACCCATTGAGGATATGTAGAAGTCACCAGAAACCCCGCATCAATTTGCTTCTGAACCTCCTCTTTGATCTTCACTGCCATATCTGGATGAGTTCTTCTGAGCTTCTGCTTCACTGGCACGCACTCAGGCTTTAAAGGCAGGAAATGTTGCACAATATCTGTATCTAGACCCGGCATGTCTTCATATGACCAACCGAAGATATCGGAATATTCTCGTAGCAAGTTAATCAAATCCTTCTTGACAGACTCTTCAAGAAGTGCCCCAATCTTCACCAGACGAATACGATCCTCAGACCCCAAGTTGACTGTTTCCAGATCTTCAAGGTGCGGCTGAATGATCTTCTTCTCGTGCTCAAGGAGACGGGAAATCTCATAAGGAATTCCTTCAATATCATCTTCCTCCGCCTCGAATACAGGGAATTCAAAATTGGGAGATGGCGTTGGATCATTATGTTCAATGGGTTTTAGAATCAACCTGCATAATGATTTTGGTTAATGAACAACTTTAGAATTTAAACAAGCAAATCATTATGCAGATGAAAAATGTTTGCTTTTATTCTTGTTTTTATGGGTTTTTTGTGATCACTGATTTCATGCAAAAAGCAAAAAGTGAAAACAAAAGGAAAAACAAATGTTTAACAATGCATTAATTGAATGAAATGTCATTGTATTAAATGCTGCCAACAATGTCATCACTTCTCCTTTTGGCATGGGAGAAGGGTTTTAAACAAAGTGAACAATTACTCTGATCTATGGATGACTGTAGGAACATCTACAGCGACCCAATTGTGGCAGACACCACCAGGAATGATGAAATTGTTCAAGTCCTCTGCATCCTCTTCCAAGATAGCAGCAGCCTCTTCCTCAGGTTGATCGTCATGGATGAAACCTCCACTCTTGAACAGACCTTGCTCATTAAACGCCCCAGAACAGTAGCCAATGCTATCCCGGGATCTATTGTCTTCAAGCTCAATCACCTTCCCTAAACCAGCTACTGCACCACATTCAATGGCCAGTTTCGCATCTTTATAGGAAGCAAATGAAGGAGACTTCTTCTCGATTGGCCATCAATAGATAAAGCTTGGAACGGAGTCCCAACTTCATCCTCAGCGTCAATATATGAGAAAGAAGACAAGTGGCTAACCAGGAGAGCTTTTTCTCCCCCTACCACAACCAGTTTCTTGTTCTTGACAAATTTCAGCTTCTGGTGTAGGGTGGATGTCACGGCGCCAGCCTCGTGAATCCATGGTCTGCCTAAGAGACAGCTATAAGATGGGTGGATGTCCATTACCTGGAAGGTAACTTGGAAATCACTAGGTCCAATTTTGATTGGGAGGTCAACTTCCCCAATCACGGTCTTGCGCGACCCATCGAATGCTTTCACAACAACCCCACTCTGCCTCATAGGAGGACCTTGATATGACAACTTGGAGAGTGTGGTTTTTGGCAATACATTCAAGGAAGATCCAGTGTCCACCAGCACGTTGGACATGGCATCAGATTTGCAATTTAGGGAGATGTGTAAAGCCATGTTGTGGTCTCTTCCCTCCTCAGGGAGATCAGCGTCACAAAAACTCAACGTGTTGCAAGCAGTAATGTTTGCAACAATACTATCGAACTGCTCAATCGTGACGTCGTGATCAACATACGCCAAATCCAATACCTTCTGCAGAGCCTCCCTATGGGGTTCTGAATTCAACAACAGAGATAACACGGAAATCTTGGATGGCGTTTGCAGAAGCTGGTCTACAACATTGTACTCACTCTTTTTGATGAGCCTCAGCATCTCATCAGATTCTTCATTCAAAGTGCCACTAGGGCCAACTGAGGAATCATGAGTCTTTTGTACAGAGGAGGAGGGTTTGGCAACAAGTGTCGGATTCTGAATATTAACAGCCGTCCCTACCGGACGCTCAGCAGCATCAGAAGCAACAGGAGCCTTGGGAGGTGCAGAAAACATGCGACCACTACGGGTCAACCCGCTCACATCAGCGATGTTGGTTACAGACGTTGAAGGCAAAGGCACTTCTACCCCATCTTGCACAACAACGGGATGGTACCTGAATGGCAGGGCTCGGTCAGAAGCATAAGGCACAGGGCCTGCAGGCTTGATTACCAAAGATGGAGAGACCTTCGGCTTGCTGCTATCATAACGAATAACAACAGGCTCAGGTAACTTGAACACCGGTGAAATAACGTTCACCTCCGGCTCATCCTCATCAACATCACGATTCTGGAGAATCTCAATGGTACCCTCATCCAGCAATTCTTGAAGTTCTCTGCGTACCTGGTTGCAACCCAGACGGTTCACAGAGCAGATGCGGCATTTGTCGTGGTCATGCTCCATGTGGCTGTACTAACACAACAACCGATGTAATTCGACCAACGACTGTCTAATATGGCTTACATATTTGACCTTGTACTTCCCAGGACACCCCTGGACCATATTAACAGATTTCCCATGCGCGGGCAATGGGTTCTTGGTAACATTCGGGCCTGAATCTTCAAAGCTCAAAATTCCACATCTCATAAGGTCTTGAACCTTAGTCTTGAGTGGATAGCAATTCTCAATGTCGTGACCCGGAGCACCGGAATGATAAACACAGTGCTGGTCTGGTTTATACCACCATTGGGGATTTGCAGGCACGGCGGGAGGATCCCTGGGAGAAACCAACTTCCTTTCCAACAAGGAAGGATAAAGCTCTGCATATGACATAGGAATTGGATCAAAGTTGATCTTCTTCCTATCATAATTCAAATTAGCTTGGTTGGTTGTACTTCCACGAGGCTGATAAGCCTGTTGCTGTGGACGCTGCTGTTGCTGATACTGCAGTTGCTGTTGATGCTGATGTTGAGGTTGCTGGTATTGAGCACTGTCTCTGAATACAGGTGCTATATGAGCCACCTGGTGCTGATTGTTGTTGCGCCGTGCTGTCTTCCTCTGAACAGAGGGTCTTCTGGGCTTGGCATGGGATTGCACAGCATGTGCCACCCCATCCTTCTTCTTAAACGCCCCATACCGTTTAGAAGAAGAGCTCTCATCCTTGGCTAACCGTCCTTCACGAACACCTTCCTCAAGTCGCATCCCCATGTTCACCATCTCGGTGAAATCAGAGGGAGCGCTTGCTACCATCCACTCGTAATAAAATGAGCTAAGAGTCTTCAAGAAGATCTTAGTCATCTCTTTCTCCTCTAGCGGTGGAGTAATTTGAGCAGCCAGCTCTCGCCACCTCTGGGCGTACTCCTTGAATGTTTCCTTATCCTTCTGGGACATGGCCCTGAGCTGATCACGGTCAGGAGCCATATCAACGTTGTACTTATATTGCTTGACGAAGGCTTCGCCAAGATCGTTGAAGGATCGGATGTTAGCACTGTCCAAACTCATGTACCATCTGAGCGCAGCACCGGACAGACTGTCCTGAAAATAATGGATCAGAAGCTGATCATTATCAGTTTGGGTAGACATTTTCCTGGCGTACATGACCAGATGAGCAAGAGGGCAGGTGTTCCCCTTATATTTTTCAAAGTCAGGCACTTTGAATTTAATCGGAATCTTCACTCCGGGAACAAGGCACAACTCGGCAGCAGACTTGCCGAACAAATCTTTACCTCTGAGGGTCTTCAATTCCTTCCTTAGCTCAAGGAATTGGTCATTCATGGCATCCATCTTCTCATTAACGTCCGGGCCCTCAGACGGCTCGGAATGATAGATGGTGTCGTCTACCCTCGGCATGGTATGCACGACAGGAGGAGCAGCAGCAGGGACCGGGCTAGATGCCGGCATGTGAGCAAAAGTTGGGGCAGGGATATCCGGCATGAAACCCGGAGGCATTCCCCAAGGGAACCCGGCTGGCATTGCGTGAGACGCAAAATGAGCACTGGCGGCTGGCACAGTCGGAACAGCGACCTCTGATATAACCGTCCTCTGGACAGGAGTTGCAGGCGGTTGAGCAGGCTGATTCTGGGCAGCAAGAAGTTGCTCCATCAAAGCGCCAAGTCTGGCGACCTCTTCCTTCAGTTCTCTGTTCTCTTGCTCTAGCTGATCCATAACTCTTGCATAATTGGCTCGAGTATAGTACCGGTGAGTCAGCTTGTCTTCAAAATAAATGAAGAACACAGAGTCAGAACAAGAAGACCGAAAACAAGGTACCTGCTTATGCCAAATGATGCATGAAGTGCTTGTGCAGATGCTTTATTTTATTTTCAAGGAACCCTTAGGGTATTATTTGCATTTTTTTGAATTTTTAGAACATTTATTGTCATTATGGAAAATATCTCATTCAATATAATCGAGACAAAGAAGTACAACATTTTTTTTTGATCATTACAAAGAAAAAAGGAAAATAACATCCTATGGATCCCTAATAGCTCGGGATGCTGGAAGACGAGAAGTGTACAGCTTCTTGATCTCTCTCTTATAGGCAGCTTCCATATCTGCTTTCTCCTTAGCAAGCTGATCATACTTCCTCTTCCAGAATTTGGAAGACTGAGGAAGCAGAGAAGTCCAAGTATCATTGGGATCGTCGATCACCCGATGCTCGAGGAACTCAATCAGAGCGTCTTTCTCCTTCAGCTGTTGAAGCAATTCCTCTCTTTCACAGATCCAAGCACTTGAAAGGTCTTCTTCTCTCAACTCCTCTACACGTTGGGTAGGGAGGGTTGAAGGCCCAGCCACATCCAACGGTGTAGGTCTCGGATGGTCATATGGCATCAAGTACACGGCAGCTCTCTGTCTGACCCAAGAGGTATAGGGCTCCAAAGCAATGCAATTCTTCGGACCCAATTCACTCCTAGTCTTCTTGCAGATCTTGCGCCAAGCGCGGACAAATCTGGCTTTCAGGCCTTGGGGATCTTTACCCTCCTGAAAGAATACACCTTCTAACAGAATGTTATGAGGTTTATCCTTTAGGGGGAACCCAAGCTGACGTCGTGCGAGAATGGGATTGTAGCTGATCCCACCACATGTACCAAGAAGAGGCACATTAGGGAATTCACCACAATAGTCAATGATCTGGACGGTATCATAAACGCGATCATACCAAGAGATATCATCATTAGTGAGAGACATGAGTCTCTGAGACCACCGTAGACATCCCTTGTTCTCCTTGAAGGCAAGAGTCTGCGGCAAGTGCGAAATAAACCACTTGTACAACAAAGGCAGACAACAGACGATAACTCCTCCACCCTTTGCATTCCTCAGATGCAAAGAGACATAAGCATCACCCAACAAAGTCGGAACAGGATTAAGAACTGAGAAGATCCTAATGGCGTTCATGTCCACAAATTTATCGAAGTTGGGGAATAAGACCAACCCATAGATGATCAGCACAAATAAAGCCTCAAAGGCATCCTCACTCATGGCCTTCCCATAGATGGTAGCCTGAGCGACGAGGAACTCGGAAGGAAAACCCTGAATTCCACCTTTGGTAGTCAGATTAGCTTTAATCAAAGCTTCATCTATGTGCAACAAGTCCGCAATCTCTCGAGCGGTCGGAATACTCTCTAGGCCACTGAACGGCACCTGATCCAGAATAGGAATCCCCATAAGGTGAGAATACTCCTCCAAAGTAGGCAGCAACTGGAAGTCCGGAAAAGAGAAGCAATGATACAAAGGATCATAAAACTGAGCCAGAGTACTCATCAAACCCTCGTCAACCTGAGTAGTCAACAGAGGCAGAAGCTTCCCATAGCGAGCTTTGAAACCCAAGGGATCTAATACATAAGATGTCAGATTCCTTAACTCTTTTACATCAGGTTGTCTAAAGCTGTACTTCTTTGTATGCCTTTTTGGTCTTTCCATGTCTGAAAATTTTGCAAATAAACCCTTTTAAGTTCCTTGAAAATCTTCTTTTTTTTGTTTTTTTGATGACATGAATGCAGATGAATGCATGAATGCATGAATGCAACAATCACACTCAAGGATCAAGCAAGTCACACCAAACAAAGGTCGTGGGAAAGCTCGTTGTATCCATAATATCAATCATCCATTTTGGTGGATTTAGGTTTTCACCTTATCTACACCCAAGTTCCATTGATATTAACGGTACATGAACCGACTCTAACATCCTTAATATCAATCATCCATTTTGGCGGATTATGGTTTTCACCTTATCGACGCCCAAGTTCCATTGATATTAACGATGTTTGAACGACTCAACCACGAATCACGGATTTGCTGAGAGTCACGAGCATGGAGTCCTGGTTAAGAACCACCCAAAGGGAGTGTACTAGGGTTTAACCTGCCAGACATGTTCTACCAGAGGTTCCCATAATCATCGTCCCATCTCTCGGATATTATCGGAGGAACGAATACTCATACTCCAAAAATATTCTCAAGAGAGACTCTTATGAGTGTAGTATCGCGTAACAATCGCATCAGATCTTACATCTGAACGACCTCCGCACTACGTCCTAAAAATAGGCCAAGATGGGCTTGGTAAACTAAGGTCCTTGGCTTCTAAGGCACATGATTGAACGAATAATGCCTAACCACAAATGACTTGTGTGACATTATTAATCCAACATGACCTCCACCAAGTGAATGGACTCGCAAGTCAACTGGCTAAGGAATACTCCACACCAGTCAACGAGACTACGCCATTATCCTATCCTAGAGTGCACTCGAGTTCGGGTATAGAACTCATCTCACAGAGATCACCAAAGCAAACAACAATTGTATATCAAGCAATTCAAACATTACAATCAATACAGTTATCCCAAATTGTACAAAAATATGTCAAATAACACATAAACAAATATCATACAACAAGGGTGAAAAGTAGGCAATACCACCAGGGAAGGTCTAATGTTATTCCCCAGCAGAGTCGCCACTTTTCTGTAGCGGTGTATTCGTCGCTATATGATTTATTGATTAAACCATAAGCAAAGTATACAATGAATCGAGTCGCCACCGCACTTTTATTTATCCTAATGACTGGTTAAAAAGCGAACAAAAACCTAATAAGTTTTACACGTAGAAAACTAATGAAAAAGATCAGAGAGTCTGGGTAAGGGGTAAATTACGCAATGGGAAGGTGTTAGGCACCCATCACGTCCTAGGTACTCCTAGGGAGCCCTTTTCACACTTGTTGTATAAAAAATGTTTATTTGTTTATGACATATTGTGCAAACATGAATGGGAAGATGAGAAAAGAATGTATAAGTTAGTTATTTTTGTGTTTGAACGGATGAACCCGTTGCCTACGTACTTTCCATCAAAGGTAAGGATCAAAACGCCGTAGTTCGGCTAAAAGATTTCCAAAAATTAGTGAGTTCATTTTAAAACACAAGCACTAAGGCTTTTCATTACCAATGGGAGAAAACTCAACCTGAATTCAACAATCCACCATGCGAGGACGGCTTCAACATACTAGTGAGGGGTTAACCCTATAATAAGTATGGAAGACTTACAATCAACTCACTAAGGATAAGGTAAGATTTACATCAACCACTATGGTAATTGAAACCTATGGCTAATGTATGAAAACATGTTAACAATGGACAAAGCCACAAAACAATTGAATGTGTGAGATTAATTGATTATGAGTATTCACAAAATAGGGTCAAGGTATGATTAAGATTGATTCAAAGAAGTGTTATGAAATGAAGTTTGAAAAGTCAAGGACTTATGGTCCAGGTTTCTAATTTGAAAAGACATGAAGATGTTTGCACAACCAGTCAAAGTTTTTGAAAGCAAAGTGTGAGAAGGTTTAGGACAAAGAGGGATGGATGATGGAATGTAAAACTTCTTAGAAAGGTTCACCTCTTGAGATCATATAGAAGATGATTCAAGTGTGTCCTTAGGAATAAGGCAACAAAGCAAGTAAATGAAAGCAAGGTGATGCCGGATGCCATCAATGGACTTATACCAATCTCACAAACAAAAGCGGATATCGGATACCAATAAATGGATTTACACCAATCTCCTAAAGTAAAACAAAACCTGGATGTCAGATGCCAATCTGTCTGAACTTATACCAACCTCCAAAGGATGATCATAGGAATAACAAACGCCAACAACATGGTCTTACACTTGCATCCTCACATACAACAAACAAACAAGCAATGGACATAAGTAGCCAAATGAAATGGTCTTACACTTTATCCCTTCCAAATCATAGGAACAATGGCCAATGAATGGACTTATAGTTGTCCTCAAAGGGTAAACTCAAACAAACCACAAGGGTATGAAATGATGATCATGCACTAATGAACAATTAATGATGATAAATGCACAAAGGTATGCAAGCAAACATGTACATATGAAGCAATCAATCAAACAAACAAAGTCATTTAGCACCCACTATAACCAAACAATTAGGCTCAATCAAAAGGTTAGACTTAAAAGTCAACTGGAATAGGGTAAATGGTGCTCTTAACCTTGACATTGAGAGACAAGGTGAAGCAGATGAAAGGATATGAGGGTGTGCCTCATCACTCTTATCCCTGGTCAGGGAGAGCATTGAATATCAGAAGGTGTGGGAGTTCAGAAAGATGGAACTCTCTCCACAAGTTAAGGACTCGATAGATCTTGGGTTTTTACTCACTATGCATCAACACATGTGGTGTGAGCAAGGTGAGTGACTCACAGAATAGTAGGAGATAGGCTACATATCTCTTTTGTCTACCAATTGCCTCACATGAGGTCTTTTCCTGCTTCGGGACAAATTTAAACAATCACAAACATTGCCTCTTAAGGAGGACTTCAGACAGTTGCCTGGCTAAGTAACAAGCCAGGTCTTCCAGACTACATGGAGACAAGAGATTCTACCTCAATGCTTAAGCAAAGCAAAGCAATAGCAAGTTCTCAAAGGAACTAAAGCAACTATGGTACCTGAAATCAATCAAATATGATCAGTATTCCAATCACAAAGTTAAAACAGACAAGTTATGAACCAATAGTCAACACAATCAATCACATGTGCAAAGCACAAACTTAAATCAAATGAGTTAGCATCCTACAAAACAAACCAAGTTAGTTTATCACAATCAAATAAACCAAACTCAATCAACTTGAATTAATCTCCTTAAAGCAATTGCTTCTTTAACCTGAAAATCAAACTCCAATGTGAGAAGTGAACCCTTAGACCAAAGCCTAAGGTCAAAGGAGGAGAAGATATTTAAAACAGAACATGAAACTTTATCAAAATCAAGATTTATCAAATAAGAACAAATTCCAGCTGGTCCCATATCAAAAGCATTCATCAATTGCATTTCATAAGCAAATCATGTCAAACTAGGCAAATTGAGAACTCAATGATGTAAACAGAATGAACACAAGCATATCAATACCAAAATGGCTCAATAAATTCCAGGAAAAATCATGCTTAACCAGAACACATTCAATGAGCAGCACACCAAATTTCATGGCATTTGGACAAGTGGAAGTAAGGAAATTAAAATCCCTAAGTCAAATCATATTCATACAAGGTCATACAAGACCACAAATCATGTATCAAGTTCAAGCAATCATAAAACAGTGATCAAACATGAGAAATGAATGAGATCAAAGCCATGGCAACCTTTAAGATGTCTACAATACACATGCCAAATTTCAAAGTCATCCAACAAACCACAAGGATTTCACAAATCATGTAAATTGAACACTCACGAAAAGTTCATAAATGACCAAACAGAGGGAAAATTATCAAACAAATAGAAAAATGCATTCCAAAATTCCAGGAAAAATCACAAGCAAACTAGACATCCCTAAGTATTAGCATGCAAAAATCCAGAGCAATTGGCATAGCATAAGCATGGAAAATAAAATCAGGAACATGAACAAGACATGGTGTGACATACATTGTCACACCTCTAAAGATCACATCATATCTCCCAATCCAAAAATGCAAAATTAGCAAACCATATACCAAAATCACCAGGAATGAGTCTAAATCATGCATATAAAATTTCAAGCATTTTGGAGCAAGCATCAAGATTTCATGAATGAAATGGCAAAACATAGGCAAAAAGCATACATGATCAAAGACATTAGACCAAATTAAAAATCAGCCGTGCACAACTTGTGTTATCATGCCTATAAAGAACTAGATGAAAAATGGAGATAAATGCAAAAATTCCCAACCAATTTGGATGCTCCATGAATTATTTATGATTTTTTGAAGTTAAATCATGAAATGAAATAAAATTTGAGAATTAAAATGAAATAAATGGCACGAATGGCAAACTTGTAAATATCACGAATATTTGAAAATGTGCGCCAGGAAAAACACGGTCGTTTAGACCGAACCCTAGACACATGCAACATGCATGCAACGCGAATCCGCAGGTAAGACGTGCGAATCCGCAGGAAAAAGCGTAGCTAACGCTATGAATGCTGCAGGAGAATTTGCAGGAAATTCTCCAGAAATGAAGAACAACATGACGATCATCATCATCTTCAAACGCGATTTTCCAGAAAAAATGAAAAACTCCAGAAATTAAAACAGGCATTGCATTCCATAGATCCACCATTAGGCATGAATAAACAACAATCAATTCATCCAAGAACAAAAGATCATGCATGGATCGAGCAAATCTAACATCAACATAACAAATTCAAAGCCCTCGTTCTCTCTCATTTTGGCACGGTTTAAATCGATTCAAAGTTCAAAACACTCAGCAAGCAATGATCTATAACATCATGTTAATTAACAACAGAATAATGGAGGTCGAATTCTTACCTCTTGTAGAACAGAGTTCGATCCAGCTGCAATCAAGCCTTGTCGCGTCCAAATGCCTCTTCTACAATGCTTATGGAGATGTTTAGAAAGAAGATCCAAGCTCAGCTTAGCACGATTGGACCAGATTTAGTGATTCACCATTGTTGCTCTTGCTTTCCACAGCTCCAAATATGCACGAATTCAGGAGTTTCTCGGCTTGAAAATGTTCAGTGATGATGCTAGATGAAGACCAGAGCAAGAACAATGCAAGTTGATTCAAGAATTGAAAAAAAAATGATAGAAAAGTGAGAGAAATTAAGAGAAATTTGAGAGAAAAAATTTTGGATCTGAGTTTTGTGAATTGTGGTTAGGGTTTTCAGTTAGAATTATGCTATATATACTCCTAATTAACAATGCCTAAACATGATTAGTGAAATGGTAAATGCAATTAGCTAAAATGGAGGTGTTTTTGGACAATTAGTAAAATCACCCTTATTGCATGTGTATGGCATGCTACAGTGCGAAATTCCACTTGAAATGCACTTCAAAATTAGTTTAGAGGCAAATGAAATTGATTTGAAGTGAAAAGGATGCATATTTTTCAAATTCAAATTTTCCCTCCAAGAATTCAAATTAAATCACTTGAAAAATAAAATATTTTTGTGATGATTTTTGATAAAATGTGATGCATGAAATGGATAGTAGGGATCAAGAGAATTTTGCTCCAAAAAGAATCACATGAATTGGCCTTTTGGTGTGAAAGTTATGCCTTGTTGAAGTTCAAAATTCATGGACAATGATTTGATCATAACTTGCCAACCACAAATGAGAAATGAGTGTTCTTGGACTTTTTGGAAAGGTAAGAGCAAGATCTTCAACTTTCATGTTGGACAAATTTTGATTTGAAGCTTGCTTGATGATGTAATTTTGAGGAGAAGAACTTTCCATTTTTGGCAGTTGAAAATTACAGGTCATTACTATTTTGGGAAACTTTTTGTCTGACCTCCAATTCCTCAATGATGATGTTTGACATGTTATATGAGGCTTGTATGGACATGAATGAGATCTCTCAAACCATTTCCCACCATCAAATCCCTGATTAAATGCACAGTTGACCACAGTTGACTTTGCTAGGGTTTTGGTTGACTGAGCCCTGCTTTGATGAATTTCAAGCCTCTTTCTCTTGAGATCTTGATTCCAAACGATGTCACAACTCATATGAACTCTTAATGAATGATCATGGTGCCCAAATTCTGCAAGAATGGCCACCATCCATTGCTCAATGAATGATTTGACTGTTTTGACCTAGTTTGCTTCATCTGCAAGTAACAAGGTTAGATGACAATATTTTTGTACTTTTGGGTTAGTAAACAAATGAAAAGCAATGATATACAAATGCTAGACATGCTTGGTGATCAAGAATCACACTCACAAGATGGCCCACCCACTAGGAGGGAAGCAAAGGTGCACAATGATCCTTGAGGCAAATGAATGATATGATATGATATGATGCCATGAGGGATCTTAGGGCAAAAATTGGGGTCTTACAGGTACTAACTGTAAGACCCCAATTTTTGGCCTTAGATCCCTCATGGCATCATATCATATCATATCACTGCCTCAAGGATCATTGTGCACCTTTGCTTCCCTCTTTGTGGGTGGGTTATCTTTTGAGTGTGGTTCTTGATCACCAAGCATGTTTTGTATTTGTATATCATTGCTTTTCATTTGTTTACTAACCCAAAAGTACAAAAATATTGTCATCTAACCATGTTACTTGCAGATGAAGCAATTAGGTCAAACCAGCTAAGGCAAGTCATTGAGCAATATATGGTGGCCATTCTAAAGAATTTGGGCACCATGATCATTCATAAGAGATTCATATGAGCTATGATATCATTTTGAATCAAGATCTCAAGGGGTAGAGGCTTGAAATTCATCAAAACATGGCTCAGTCAACCAAAACCCTAGCAAAGTCAACTGTGGTCAACTGTGCATAAAATCAGGGATTTGATGGTGGGAGATGGTTTGAGAGGTCTCATTCATGTCCACACAAGCCCCATATAACATGTCAAACATCAACATTGAGGAATTGGAGGTCAGACAAAAAGTTTCTAAAAATAGTAAGGACCTGTAATTTTCAACTGCCAAAAATGGAAAGGTCTTCTCCTCAAATTTACATGTCCAAGCAAGCTTCAAATCAAATTTTGTCCAACATGAAAGTTGAAGATCTTGCTCTCACCTTTCCAAAAAGTACAAGAACATCCATTTCTCATTTGTGGTTGGCAAGTTATGATCAAGTCATTTTCAAGAATTTTTGAACTTCAAGGAGGCATAACTCTTGAACCATTTGGCCAAATTGAGTGAGGTTTCTTTGAGAAAACTCCATTTGACATGAACTATCATGATCCATCATTACATTTCATCAAAAATCATCACATGAAAAGTCCATTTTTCAAGTGAACCAATTTAAATTTTGGTGGGAAAAAAGGTGGTTTTGAAAAGTACACATGATTTTCACTCCAAACCAATGCCAATCACTTCAAAACAGAAATTTGGACTTGTTGAAAGAGGAATTTCACTGTTCCATTGGTTCCATTTGAAAAAGGGCATTTTGGCATTTTTGCATAACATGTGCAATTTCACTAATTCACTTCATTTTTGCTAATCATGTTTAGCAAGTGGATTAACAGGTACTATAAGATCTTAATCATAACAGAAAATCGAAATCCACAATCACAATCTCAAATCCAAACCAAAAATCTCTCAAATTCTCTCAATTTCTCAAACTTTTTCTCACTTTGATCATCGAATTTCATCATACTTTTTGCTTTGTTCTTGTGTTAATCATCTTCTACAGGTTTTGTTGAAGATCTGTTTGAAGCAAAAGTGGGAGAATCTTGAAGAACCTCGACTGTTGAACCTTGAAGATGCACATGGCAGTTGGAGATTTCTTCATAACCGAGCATTGTTGAGCTGCATACTTGACTTCACTCATCTTCTGCATCAGCATAGAAGATCTGTTTTCATCATCCAGGCCTTGAGGAGCTCGAATCCAGCTGCTGCATCTTCATAAGGTGAGAATTCGATCGTGACAATCCTTAAAATCTTGATATGGCTTTTGTAGATCCTAGTTCATAGATCACACTGCAAGTTGAATCGTGAATTTTCGTTGAGATTTGAGCAAGATATCTTGATTTGAAGTTTACATGTTGAAACTTATTTCTATCGAATCTTTTGCCATGCGTGAAATTAGAACAAATTAGTGTGATATTGTTGATCTATGTTGAATGCTGGTTCGATCCATGTAATTTTTGTTAATTTCTGTGATGAAAAGTTCATAAGCATGATGAACAGCAAGAACACGATGAAGATGCTTCAATTTCGTGTCCAGAACGCGTTTAGATCTTACCTTGCCTTGGTTTTGCATGGATTTTGTGTTTTAGCGCCATGAGCCAATCAGAACGCACCACACCTTTTAATGAAACATAGCGTTTCATCAAAAGGGCGCTTCATTTGAATTGTGCAGGGGTTCGATTCCCCGTTCCATCATTTTCCAATGGCCTTGTGTTATTTTCTTTCATTTTGCTTATCATGTGTACATGCTTGCCTTTCACACTTTTTTTTATTTTTCTTCCACAATCAAAAAATCATAACTCATTCATTAATAACCCATTTCACTTGAGATTTTTTCCACCACGTTCCTCATCATGTCCTTTATTTTTTGATGATTTTTAATAAATTTGTGCACGTGTAGAAAAAATAAATGCCTAGGGTTTGTTTTCACATGTCATTCCTTACACCATGCTTGCTATTTCTTTCATGAAATCATGATGCTTAATTGGAAATTCTTGAAATTTTACATATGTAATCTAGACTCACTCCTGGTCATTTCGGTATATAGTTTGCTATTTTTGATTTCCTGGATTGTGAGATATGATGTGATCTTTGAAGGTGTGACAATGTATGTCACACCATTTCTTGTTCATGTTCTTGATTTTATTTTCCATGCTTATTGAACTTGAATTGATCTGGATTTTTGCATGTTGATACTTATGGATGTTAAGTTTGCTTGTGATTTTTCCTGGAATATTTGAATGCATTTTCTATTTGTTTGAGAATTTTCCCTCTGTTTGGTCAATTGTGAATATTTTGTGAGTCATGATATCATATGATTTATGAAATCCTTGGTGTTTATTGGATGGACTTTAAATTTGGCATGTGTATTATAGACATCTGGAAGTTTGCCATGGCTTTGGTCTCATTCATTTATCATGTTTGGTTTATGTTTTATGATTGCTTGAAGTTGATGCATGATTTGATGCCTTGTATGAGCTTGTTTGAATATGCTTTGACTTAGGGATTTTAATTGACTTGCTTCCCCTTATCCAAATGCCATGAAATTTGGTGTGTTGCTCATTCAATGAGTTCTGATTAAGCATGATTTTTCTTGGAATTTATTGAGCCATTGTGGTATTGATATGCTTGTGTTCATTCTGCTTACTCCAATGTGTTTCAACTTGCCTAGTTTGACATGAGTTGCTCATGAAATGCAATTGGTGAATGCTTTTGATATGAGACCAATTAGACTTTGTTCTTATTTGATTAATCTTGATTTTGGTCAACTTTCATGTTCTGTTTTAAATTTTTTCCCTATCTTGGACCCTAGGCTTTAGCCTAAGGGTTTACTTCTCATGTTTGAGTTTGATTTTCAGGTTGAAGAAGCAATTGCTTTAAGGAGATAAATTCAAGTTGATTGAGTTTGGTTTATTTGATTGTTATGGACTAACTTGTTTTGTTTTGTAGGATGCTAGCTCATTTCATTTGAGTTTGTGCTTTGCACATGTGATTGATTGTGTTGACTGTTGGTTCTTATCTTGTCTGTTTTGACTTTGTGATTGGTGTACTGATTATACTTGATTGATTTCAGGTACATTAGTTGCTATAGTTCCTTTTGTGAACTTGCTATTGCTTTGCTTTGCTTAAGCATTGAGGTAGAATCTCTTGTCTCCATGTAGTCTGGAAGACCTGGCTTGTTACTTAGCCAGACACCTGTCTGAAGTCCTCCTTAAGAGGCAATGTTTGTGATTGTTTATTTTTGTCCCCAAGCAGGAAAAGACCTCATATGAGGCAATTGGTAGATAGAAGAGATATGTAGCCTATCTCCTACTATTCTGTGTGTCACTCACCTTGCTCACACCACATGTGTTGATGCATAGTGAGTAAAAACCCAAGATCTATCGAGTCATTAACTTGTGGAGAGAGTTCCATCTTTCTGAACTCCCACACCTTCTGATATTCAAAGCTCTCTCTGACCAGAGATAAGAGCAATGAGGCGCACCCCTCATATCCTTTCATCTGCTTCACCTTGGCTCTCAATGTCAAGGTTAAGAGCACCACTTACCCCATTCCAGTTGACTTTAAAGTCTAACCTTTGTTTGAGCCTAATTGCTTGGTTATAGTGTGTGCTAAGTGACTTTGCTTGATTGATTGCTTGGTTCATTTGTACATATTTGCTTGTTTGCTATTGTGCACTTATCATCATTGATTGTTCATTATTGCATGATCATCATTTCATATCTTTGTGACCATCTTTGGTTTACCCATTGAGGACAACTGTAAGTCCATTCATTGGCCATTGTTCCTAGGATTTGGAAGGGATAAAGTGTAAGACCATTTCATTTGGCCACTCATGTCCATTGCCTAGTGCTTGTTTGTTTGTTGTATGTGAGGATGCAAGTGTAAGACCATGTTGTTGGCTTTTGTATTCCTAGGATCATCTGTTGGAGATTAGAGTAAGTCCAGATAGATTGGCATCTGATATCCAAGTTGTTTTGCTTTGAGGAGATTAGAGTAAGTCCAGATAGATTGGCATCTGATATCCAGGTTTTGTTTTGCTTTAGGAGGTTGGAATAAGTCCATTTATTGGCATCTGACATCCCTGTTTGTTTTAGGAGACTGGTGTAAATCCATCTATTGGTATCCGACATCCACCTTTGTTGTGAGATTGGTATAAGCCCAGCTATTGGCCTCCGGTATCATCCTGCTTTTATTTGTTATTGCTCATTTGCCTATTCCTAAGGACACACTTGAATCATCTTCTATATGATTTCAAGAGGTGAACCTTTCTGAGAAGTTTTACACTCTTTTCTCCATACCCTCTTTGTCCTAAACCTTTTCACACTTGACTTCAAAAACTTTGACTTGTTGTGCAAACATCTTCATGTCTTTTCAAAATAGAAACCTGGACCCTAAGTCCTTGACTTTTCAAACTCCATTTCATAACACTTCTTTGAATCAATCCTAATCATACTTTGACCCTCTTTTGTGAATACTCATAATCAATTAACTTCACCCATTCAATTGTTTTGTGGCTTTGTCCATTGTTAATATGCTTTCATACATTAGCCATAGGTTTCAATTACCATAGCGGTTGATGTAAATCTTACCTTATCCTTAGTGAGTCGATTGTAAGACTTCCGTACTGAAAACAGGGTTAACCCCTCTAGTACGTCGAAGCTGTCCTCGCATGGTGGATTGTTGATTCAGGTTGAGTTTTCTCCCATTGGTAATGAAAAGCCTTAATGCTTGTGTTTTAAAATGAACTCACAAATTTTTGGAAATCTTTTAGCCGAACTACGGCGTTTTGATCCTTACCTTTGATGGAAGGTACGTAGGCAACGGGTTCATCCGTTCAAACACAAAAATAACTAACTTGTATATTCTTTTCTCATCATCCCATTCATGTTTGCACAATATGTCATAAACAAATAAACATTTTTTATACAACAAGTGTGAAAAGGGCTCCCTAGGAGTACCTAGGACGTGATGGGTGCCTAACACCTTCCCATTGCGTAATTTACCCCTTACCCAGATTCTCTGATCTTTTTCATTAGTTTTCTACGTGTAAAACTTCTTAGGCTTTTGTTCGCTTTTTAGCCAATCCTTAGGATAAATAAAAGTGCGGTGGCGACTCGATTCTTTGTATACTTTGCTTATGGTTTAACCAATAAATCATATAGCGACGAATACACCGCTACAGAAAAGTGGCGACTCTACTGGGGATAACATTAGACCTTCCCTGGTGGTATTGCCTACTTTTCACCCTTGTTTTATGATATTTGTTTATGTGTTATATGACATATTTTTGTACAATTTAGGATAACTGTATTGATTGTAATGTTTGAATTGCTTGATATACAATTGCTGTTTGCTTTGGTGATCTCTGTGAGATGAGTTCTATACTCGAACTCGAGTGCACTCTAGGATAGGAGAATGGCGTAGTCTTGTTGACTGGTGTGGAGTATTCCTTAGCCAGTTGACTTGCGAGTCCATTCACTTGGTGGAGGTCATGTTGGATTAATAATGTCACACAAGTTATTTGTGGATAGACATTATTCTTTCAATCATGTGCCTTAGAAGCCAAGGACCTTAGTTTACCAAGCCCATCTTGGCCTATTTTTAGGACGTAGTGCGGAGGTCGTTCAGATGTCAGTTCTGATGCGATTGTTACGCGATACTACACTCATAAGAGTCTCTCTTGAGAATATTTTTGGAATACGAGTTTTCGTTCCTCCGATAATATCCGAGAGATGGGACGATGATTATGGGAACCTCTGGTAGAACATGTCTGGCAGGTTTAAACCCTAGTACACTCCCTTTGGGTGGTTCTTAACCAAGACTCCATGCTCGTGACTCTCAGCAAACCCGTGATTCATGGTTGAGTCGTTCAGACAACCTTAATATCAATGGAACTTGGGTATTGATAAGGTGTAAAACCTAAATCTACCAAAATGGATGATTGATATTAAGGATGTTAGAGCCGGTTCATGTACCGTTAATATCAATGGAACTTGGGTGTTGATAAGGTGAAAACCTAAATCCACCAAAATGGATGATTGATATTAGGGATACAATGAGATTTCCCATGACCTTTGTCTGGTGTGACTTGCTTGATCCTTGAGTGTGATTGTTGCATTCATGCATTCATCTGCATTCATGTCATCAAAAAAAAAAAAATTCAAGGAACTTAAAGGGTTTATTTGCAAAATTTTCAGACATGGAAAGACCAAAAAGGCATACAAAGAAGTACAGCTTTAGACAACCCGATGTGAAAGAGTTAAGGAATCTGACATCTTATGTATTAGATCCCTTGGGTTTCAAAGCTCGCTATGGAAAGCTTCTGCCTCTGTTGACTACTCAGGTTGATGAGGGTTTGATGAGTACCTTGGCTCAGTTTTATGATCCTCTGTATCACTGCTTCTCTTTCCCGGACTTCCAGTTGTTGCCTACTTTGGAGGAGTATTCTCATCTTATTGGGATTCCTATTCTGGATCAGGTGTCGTTCAGTGGCTTAGAGAGTATTCCGACTGCTCGAGAGATTGAGGACTTGTTGCACATAGATGAAACTTTGATTAAAGCTAATCTGACTACCAAAGGTGGAATTTAAGGTCTTCCTTCCGAGTTCCTCGTCGCTCAAGCTACCATCTATGGGAAGGCCATGAGTGAGGATGCCTTTGAGGCTTTATTTGTACTGCTCATCTATGGATTGGTATTATTTCCCAACTTCGACAAATTTGTGGACATGAACGCCATTAGGATCTTCTCAGTTCTTAATCCCGTTCCGACTTTGTTGGGTGATGCCTATGTCTCTTTGCATCTGAGGAATGCAAAGGGTGGAGGAGTTATTGTCTGCTGTCTGCCGTTGTTGTACAAGTGGTTTATTTCGCACTTGCCGCAGACTGTCGCTTTCAAGGAGAACAAGGGATGTCTACGGTGGTCTCAGAGATTTATGTCTCTCACTAATGATGATATCTCTTGGTATGATCGCGTGTATGATACCGTTCAGATCATTGATTATTGTGGTGAATTCCCCAATGTGCCTCTTCTTGGTACATGTGGTGGGATAAGCTACAATCCTATTCTCGCACGTCGTCAGCTTGGGTTCCCCCTAAAGGATAAACCTCATAACATTCTGTTAGAAGGTGTGTTCTTTCAGGAGGGTAAAGATCCCCAAGGCCTGAAAGCCAGATTTGTCCGCGCTTGGCACAAGATCTGCAAGAAGAGTAGGAATGAATTGGGTCCGAAGAATTGCATTGCTTTGGAGCCATACACTTCCTGGGTCAGACAGAGAGCTGCCGAGTACTTGATGCCATATGATCATCCGAGACCTACACTGTTGGATGTGGCTGGGCCTTCAACCCTCCCTACCCAACGTGTAGAGGAGTTGAGAGAAGAAGACCTTTCACGTGCTTGGATCCGTGAAAGAGAAGAATTGCTTCAGCAAATCAAGGAGAAGGACACTCTGATTGAGTTTCTCGAGCATCGAGTGATCGACGATCCGAATGATACTTGGACTTCTCTGCTTCCTCAGTCTTCCAAATTCTGGAAGAGGAAGTATGATCGACTTGCGAAGGAAAAAGCTGATATGGAAGCTGCCTATGAGAGAGAGATCAAGAAGCTGTGTGTTTCTCGTCTTCCAGCATCCGAGCTTCTAGGGATCCATAGGATGTTATTTTCCTTTTCTCTTTGTAATGATCAAAAATGTTGTACTTCTTTGTCTCGATTATATTGAATGAGATATTTTCCATATGAAATTAAAATGCTTTAAAATCAAAATTTGCAAATAATGCCCTAAGGGTTCCTTGGAAATAAACAAAGCATATGCACAAGCACTTCATGCATCATTTTGCATAAGCAGGTACCTTGTTCTGGTCTTCTTGTCTGTGGCCTAACTCTGTGTTCTTCATTTATTTTGAAGACAAGCTGACTCACCGGTACTATACTCGAGCCAATTCTGCAAGAGTTATGGATCAGCTAGAACAAGAGAACCGTGAACTGAAAGAAGAGGTCGCCAGACTTGGCACTTTGATGGAGCAACTCCTTGCTGCTCAGAATCAACCTGCTCAACCGCCTGCAACTCCAGTCCAGAGGACTGTTATTTCAGAGGTCGCTGTTCCGACTGTGCCAGCTGCCAGTGCTCATTTCGCGTCTCATGCTATGCCAGCCGGGTTTCCTTGGGGTATGCCTCCGGGTTTCATGCCTGATCTGCCTGCTCCAACCTTTGCTCATATGCCGGCATCTAGCCCGGTCCCTGTTGCTGCTCCTCCTGTCGTGTATACCATGCCGAGGGTAGACGACACCATCTATCATTCCGAGCCGTCTGAGGGCCCGAATGTTAATGAGAAGATGGAAGCTATGAATGACCAATTCCTTGAGCTGAGGAAGGAGTTGAAGACCCTCCGAGGGAAAGATTTGTTCGGCAAGTCTGCTGCCGAGTTGTGCCTTGTTCCAGGTGTCAAAATTCCGATCAAGTTCAAAGTTCCTGACTTTGAAAAATATAAGGGGAACACCTGCCCTCTTGCTCATCTGGTCATGTACGCCAGAAAGATGTCTACCCAAACAGATAATGATCAGCTTCTGATCCATTATTTTCAGGACAGCCTGTCCGGTGCTGCACTCAGATGGTACATGAGTTTGGACAGTGCTAATATCCGATCCTTCAATGATCTTGGCGAAGCCTTCGTCAAGCAATATAAGTACAACGTTGATATGGCTCCTGACCGTGATCAACTCAGGGCTATGTCTCAGAAGGACAAAGAGACATTTAAGGAGTACGCCCAGAGGTGGCGAGAGTTGGCTGCTCAAATTACTCCCCCGCTGGAAGAGAAAGAGATGACTAAGATCTTTCTGAAGACTCTTAGCTCATTCTATTATGAGCAGATGGTAGCAAGTGCTCCCTCTGATTTCACCGAGATGGTGAACATGGGGATGCGTCTCGAAGAAGGAGTCCGTGAAGGACGTTTGGCAAAGGATGAGAGCTCTTCTTCTAAACGGTATGGGGCGTTTAAGAATAAAGATGGGGAGGCACATGTTGTGCAATCCAATGCTAAATCAAGAAGACCCTCTGTTCAGAGGAAGCCTGCACGGCATAACAACAATCAGCATCAGGTGGCTCATATAGCACCTGTATTCAAAGACAATTCTCAGCAATATCAACAGCCTCAGTATCAGCAACAGCAGCGTCCATAGCAACAGGCTTACCAGCCTCGTGGCAGTACCACCAACCAAGCTAATTTGAGTTATGATAGGAAGAAGATCAGTTTCGATCCAATTCCTATGTCATATGCAGAGCTTTACCCTTCCTTGTTGGAAAGGAAGTTGGTTACACCCAGGGATCCTCCTGCTATTCCTACAAACCCTCAGTGGTGGTACAAGCCAGACCAACACTGTGTTTATCACTCCGGTGCTCCGGGTCATAACATAGAGAATTGCTACCCATTGAAGACTAAGGTTCAAGACTTGATGAGATGTGGAATTCTGAGCTTTGAAGATTCAGGCCCGAATGTTACCAAGAACCCATTGCCCGCGCATGGGAAATCTGTTAATATGGTCCAGGGGTGCCCTGGGAAGTAGAAAGTCAAATATGTAAGTCATATTAGACAGTCGCTGGTCGAATTACATCGTTTGTTGTGTCAGTACAGCCACATGGAGCATGACCACGACAAGTGCCGCATCTGTTCGGTCAATCGTTTGGGTTGTAACCAGGTACGCTGAGAACTTCAAGAGTTGCTGGATGAGGGTACCATTGAGATCCTTCAGAATCGGAATGTTGATGAAGACGAGCCGGAAGTGAATGTTATTTCACCGGTGTTCAAGTTGCCCGAGCCTGTTGTTATTCGCTATGATAGCAGCAAGCCGAAGGTCTCTCCTTCTTTAACAATCAAGCCTGCAGGCCCTGTGCCTTATTCTTCTGATAGAGCTGTGCCGTTCAGATATAATCCCGTTGCTATGCAAGATGGGGTAGAAGTGCCTTTGCCTTCAACGTCTGTAACAAACATTGCTGATGTGAGCGGGCTGACCCATAGCGGTCGCGTGTTTTCTGCGCCTAAGCCTCAGGCTAAGGCTATTGCTTCTGATACCGCTGAGCGTCCTGTTGGGACGGCTGTGAATATTCAGAACCCGGCACCTGTTGCCAAACCCTCCTCCTCTGTACAAAAGACTCTTGCTTCTTCTGTTGGCCCCAGTGGCATCGTGAATGAAGAATGTGATGAGATGCTGAGGCTCATCAAAAAGAGTGAGTACAATGTTGTAGACCAGCTTCTACAAACGCCATCCAAGATCTCCGTGCTTTCGTTGCTGTTGAATTCAGAACCCCATAGGGAGGCTTTGCAGAAGGTCTTGGATCTGGCATATGTTGATCACGACGTCACCGTTGAACAGTTTGATGGTATAGTTGCAAACATTACCGCTTGCAACACTTTGAGTTTCTGTGACGCTGATCTCCCTGAGGAGGGAAGAGACCACAACATGGCTTTACACATCTCCATGAATTGCAAATCTGATGCCATGTCCAACGTACTGGTGGACACTGGATCATCTCTTAATGTATTGCCAAAATCCACTCTCTCCAAGTTGTCATATCAAGGTCCTCCCATGAGGCAGAGTGGGGTTGTTGTGAAGGCTTTTGATGGGTCGCGCAAAACTGTGATTGGGGAAGTTGATCTCCCAATCAAAATTGGACCTAGTGATTTCCAGGTTACCTTCCAGGTAATGGATATCCACCCATCATATAGCTATCTCTTAGGCAGACCATGGATTCACGAGGCGGGCGCCGTGACATCCACCCTACACCAGAAGCTGAAATTTGTCAAGAACAAGAAACTAGTTGTGGTAGGGGGAGAAAAGGCTCTCCTAGTTAGCCACTTGTCTTCTTTCTCATATATTGACGCTGAGGATGAAGTTGGAACGCCGTTCCAAGCTTTATCTATTGATGAACCAATCGAGAAGAAGTCTCCTTCATTTTCTTCCTACAAAGATGCGAAACTGGCCATTGAATGTGGTGCAGTTGCTGGTTTAGGGAAAATGATTAAGCTTGAAGACAATAGATCCCGGGCTGGCATTGGCTACTGTTCTGGGACATTTAATGAGCAAGGTTTGTTCACAAGTGGAGGTTTCATCCATGCTGATCAACCTGAAGAAGCTGCTGCTATCTTGGAAGAGGATGCAGAGGATCTGAACAATTTCATTATACCTGGTGGTGTCTGCCACAATTGGGTCGCTGTAGATGTTCCCACGGTCATCCATAGATCAGAGTAATTGTTCACTTTGTTCAAAACCCTTCTCCCATGCCAAAAGGAGAAGTGATGACATTGTTGGCAGCATTTAATACAATGATGTTTTCATTCAACTAATGCATTATTAAACATTTGTTTTTCCATTTGTTTTCACTTTTTGCTTTTTGCATGAAATCAGTGATCACAAAAAACCCCTAAAAACAAGAATAAAAGCAAACATTTTTCATATGCATAATGGTTTGTTTGTTTAAATTCTAAAGTTTTTCATTAACCAAAAATCATTATGCAGGTTGATTCTAAAACCCATTGAACATAATGATCCAACGCCATCTCCCAATTTTGAATTCCCTGTATTCGAGGCAGAGGAAGATGATGTTGAAGGAATTCCTGATGAGATTACCCCTCTCCTTGAGCACGAGAAGAAGATCATTCATCCGCACCTGGAAGATCTGGAAATAGTCAACTTGGGGTCTGAGGATTGTGTTCGTATGGTAAAGATTGGGGCACTTCTTGAAGAGTCTGTCAAGAAGGATTTGATCAGTTTGCTACAAGAATATTCAGATATCTTTGCTTGGTCATATGAAGACATGCCGGGTCTAGATACAGATATTGTGCAACATTTCCTGCCTTTGAAGCCTGAGTGCGTGCCAGTGAAGCAGAAGCTCAGAAGAACTCATCCAGATATGGCAGTAAAGATCAAAGAGGAGGTTCAGAAGCAAATTGATGCGGGGTTTCTGGTGACTTCTACATATCCTCAATGGGTGGCCAATATTGTGCCTGTGCCTAAGAAGGACGGAAAAGTCCGTATGTGTGTTGATTACAGAGATTTGAATAAGGCTAGTCCGAAAGATGATTTCCCTCTACCACACATCGACATGTTGGTAGACAATACAGCTAAATTCAAAGTCTTTTCCTTTATGGACGGATTTTCCGGGTATAATCAAATCAAGATGGCACCCGAAGATATGGAGAAGACAACATTCATCACACCTTGGGGAACATTCTGTTATCGAGTGATGCCCTTCGGTCTGAAGAACGCCGGAGCCACGTATCAACGTGATATGACTACCTTGTTTCATGATATGATGCACAGGGAGATAGAGGTCTATGTTGATGATATGATTGCTAAGTCCCGAACGGAAGTTGAACATGTTGAGCATTTGTTGAAGCTTTTTCAGCGCCTGAGGAAGTTTAGACTTCGTCTGAATCCGAACAAGTGTACATTTGGAGTCCGTTCCGGCAAGTTGTTGGGTTTCGTTGTCAGCGAGAGAGGTATTGAAGTTGATCCTGCAAAGGTCAAAGCAATACAAGAGATGCCTGCACCCAAAACTGAGAAGCAAGTCCGAGGTTTTCTTGGCCGTTTGAATTATATTTCCAGATTTATATCCCACATGACTGCCACATGTGCGTCGATATTCAAGCTCCTTCGGAAAGATCAGTCTCATGATTGGACCGAGGATTGCCAGAAAGCTTTCGACAGTATCAAGGAGTATCTGTCTGAACCTCCGATCTTGTCTCCACCTGTGGAAGGAAGACCTCTGATCATGTATTTGACTGTGCTTGAAGACTCGACGGGTTGTGTCTTGGGTCAACAAGATGAATCAGGGAAGAAAGAATCTGCCATCTACTACCTCAGTAAGAAGTTTACTGATTGTGAGTCTCGGTACTCTATGCTTGAGAAGACGTGCTGTGCTTTGGCTTGGGCAGCTAAACGTTTGCGCCAGTACATGATAAATCATACAACTTGGTTGATATCCAGAATGGATCCAATCAAGTATATTTTCGAGAAGCCTGCTTTGACCGGGAGGATTGCCCGTTGGCAGATGTTGTTGTCTGAGTATGATATCGAGTATCGAGCTCAGAAAGCTATCAAAGGTAGTATCTTGGCTGACCATTTAGCGCACCAGCCGATTGAAGATCATCAGTCTGTTCAGTATGACTTCCCTGATGAGGAAATTCTGTATTTGAAAATGAAAGATTGTGATGAGCCTACACTAGATGAAGGTCCGGAACCTGGTTCCAGATGGACGATGGTGTTTGATGGCGCTGTAAATCAATACGGAAATGGAATTGGGGCAGTAATCATTACTCCTCATGGCACGCATATTCCGCTTACAGCAAGGCTAACTTTCAAATGCACGAATAATATGGCTGAGTATGAGGCCTGTATTATGGGACTGGAAGAATGCATTGATTTGAGAATCAAACATCTTGACGTATATGGTGATTCGGCCCTGGTTGTCAATCAGATCAAGGGTGAATGGGAGAAGAATCAACCAAGTCTCATTCCGTACAGAGATTATGCAAGAAGGATTGCAACTTTCTTTACAGAAGTTGACTTTCATCATATTCCCCGAGAGGATAATCGGATGGCAGATGCTCTTGCTACGCTTGCTTCCATGATTGTAGTCAAGTATTGGAATGAAGTTCCCAATATTGCCGTGATGCGCTTGGATAGACCAGCTCACGTATTTGCAGTAGAAGAAGTGAATGATGACAAGCCTTGGTATTTTGATATCAAGAATTTCCTCCAGAACCAGGTATACCCGCCTGGGGCATCTGTGAAAGATAGGAAAACTTTGAGAAGGTTGTCAGGAAGTTTCTACCTCAGTGGTGAAGTGCTGTACAAAAGAAATTTTGACATGGTTTTGCTCAGATGCGTGGATAGACACGAAGCAAACCTGTTGATGACTGAGGTCCATGAGGGTTCATTTGGTACTCATTCCAATGGACATGCCTGTTGGTGTAAGCCCTAGAGGCCAATACTTTTTGGTACTTGTATCGAATTATTTATTAATAATAAAAGGCATTTTCTTTATTATGGTTGATTAATAAAGTCCCTGGAATAGATAGTCCGTTTAATGTATTAAGTGTGACTTAATCATGAGAACACATTAAACATAAGGACACTATTCCTAAAGTATCCGTAGTCGAGCTTTAGTGTGAAGTGGGATAACATTAAAGCATTAAGACTATTATGTTTGTAGACTGATGATCACATCTCATGGATCATGGATAAAGAGTTATCAAGTCTTAAACATAGGTATGAATATTAGGAGTAATATTTATACCGGATTGACCTGCTATGAGAATACTATATAGAAAGTTATGCAAGGTGTCATAAGTTATTCTCATGGTGATAATAGTGTATTCCACTCTTCGACCTGAAACCACTATGGATCCTAGATGTAGAGTCGAGTGCTTTATTGCTGATCCAACGTTGTCCGTAACTGGATAACCATAAAGACAGTTGATGGGTACTCCACAAAGCATGCTGAGGGACATGAGTGACCTAGATGGAATTTGCCCATCCTGCATAACAGGATAAATGTCTATGGGCCCAATATTGAACTGGACAAGGATGACACGGTTTATGCCTTGTGTTCAATATAGACATAAGGGCAAAAGGGTAATTATACACATAAGTATTATCACAGATGGTTTTGTCAGATCACATGACATTTTCGTGTCTTGGGTAGCAGTGATGTGTTGCTAGATACCGCTCACTGTTTATTATGTTAAATGCGTGATTTAATATAATTGCCAACGTCACGAAAACCTACAGGGTCACACACAAAGGACGGATTGATGAGAGATAGAGTAACTAAGGAATACCGTAAGGTACGGTGCCCTTAAGTAAATTATAGAACATCGTAAGGTACGGTGTACTTGAGTAGAATACGAAATATGGTAAGGTACCATGGGCTTAAGTGATTTTGGGAATATTATAAGGTATGGGCCAAAATACACTTAAGTGGGCTTTTAGCTTGAAGCCCACACAAGTGGTTCTATAAATAGAACCCTTGTGCAGAAGCAAAAATTTGCGGTTGCATTCTTTTCGTTTTCACTCTCTCTCTCTCTCTCACTCAAAGCCTTCATTCGTACCAGCTAGCACTGAGATTGAAGGAACCCGTTCGTGTGGACTGAGTAGAGACGTTGTCATCGTTCAACGTTCGTGATCGTTTCGTGGATCTGCATCAAAGGTTTTGATCGTCACAAGAGATCTGCACCAAAGGTTTCGATCATCACAAGAGGTAAATATTCTATCACTGATCATGATCATTCGTAAGGATCTCTAAAGGAGAAATTTTAATTTCCGCTGCGTTTTGGACCGCAATTCTCCTTCAATGCCATGGCTAGAAAGATGTTGAGAGCAGGCTACTATTGGCTGACAATGGAGTCTGACTGCTGCAAATATGTGAAGAAATGCCACAAGTGTCAGATTTATGCGGATAAGATTCATATTCCTCCGACACTCCTGAATGTGATTTCATCACCATGGCCTTTCTCTATGTGGGGAATTGACATGATCGGCATGATTGAGCCGAAAGCGTCCAACGGACATAGGTTTATTCTCGTAGCAATCGATTACTTCACCAAATGGGTTGAAGCCGCTTCATATGCGAATGTGACCAGGCAGGTGGTTGTGAAGTTTATCAAGAACCAGCTGATTTGCTGTTATGGTGTGCCCGATAAGATCATTACTGATAATGGATCTAATCTGAATAATAAGATGATGGATGAGTTGTGCGCTGAATTCAAGATTGCACACCATAATTCCTCTCCCTACAGACCCAAGATGAATGGGGCTGTTGAAGCTGCTAATAAGAATATCAAGAAGATCATCCAGAAGATGACAGTTACGTACAAAGATTGGCATGAGATGCTGCCATTTGCTTTGCATGGATATCGTACATCTGTCCGCACTTCAACAGGGGCAACCCCTTTCTCTCTTGTTTACGGCATGGAAGCTGTTCTCTCAGTAGAGGTGGAGATCCCATCAATGCGAGTCTTGATGGAAGCCAAGTTGACTGATGCTGAATGGATTCAGAGTCGTTACGACCAACTGAATTTGATTGAAGAGAAGCGATTGACTGCCATGTGCCATGGTCAGTTATATCAGCAGAGAATGAAGAAAGCATTCGATAAGAAGGTCAAACCTCGTGTGTTCCGAGAAGGTGACCTCGTGCTCAAGAAAGTCTTGTCTTTCGTGCCCGATTCCAGGGGCAAGTGGACTCCAAACTACGAGGGTCCATATGTTGTTAAAAGAGCCTTTTCAGGCGGAGCGTTGATGCTTACAACAATGGATGGGGAGGATTTCACTCGTCCTGTGAATTCAGATGCAGTCAAGAAATACTTTGCCTAAAAAAAAAAGTATATGCAAACGAAAAACAGAATAGCTCGCTAAGTTGAAAACCCGAAAGGGCGGCTTAGGCAAAAATGAGCGTCTCGGTGGAGAACCCGCAAGGGTAATCCCGACAAAAATTAGAGACTTGAAAAAAGAGTATATTTGCATCCCGCTAGATTGAGTACCTCACCCTGGGGCAATCTAGGCAAAAATTAGGGATTTGGCAAGTAACTGCATCCTGACAAGACTTTCTGTTCCACAGCTGTCTGTTCGTCAGAGATTCTCGATTCGTCGTCAACCGAAGCTTCGAATACATCGAGATTCAAATTGGTAGAGAAAGGATCATTATGTTCAATGTAGCCCTCTTCCAATATACATCACTGATTTCAAATTTGTATAGATCTATGGAGTCTTGCCATTTGCAGACTACCATTCCATCAAATCAATTTGAGCTTTTTATCCAATTATTTGCACTCTTATTTGTTTCAATTCAACAAATGTTTTGCATGTTTTAATTGATAAAATGTCATTGTTTTAAAACAAACAAAATTTTTCAAATTTGTTGTTTTAAACAAAGTGAACATTCACAATGACAAAAGGATACTTAAGAATTTCTCAGTGCTCTCCCAAGGGTGGCATGATTTCCAACAGGTAAGACATTTGTTCATATTCCTGGCATTGGTTGTATCCTATTTCTCCTGCTTTATTGTTGGGGATATTCCCCAAGCAGAGCTTTTGTTAGGGTTATTCCCCTAAGCAGAGGGTTGTTGAAGACTTCGTTTCTTCTCCAGCAGTTTCTCCCCAGCATGGGTGGTTTCCGTTTGGAAGTTTCGGTAGTTGGTGGTTTGAGACCCCGATACTCTATCACTCTCCCCAGTGCAGTCGCCAGCGGAGTTGTGGTTTTTCTCCTCAGCATGGATGCTTTCCCTTTGAAGATTCAATGGTTGGTGGATTGATATCCCGGTACTCTACCGCTTTCCCCAACATTGTTGCACGCTGAGTTGTTGCTTCTTTCCTCAGCACAGTCGCTAGTGGGATCTGTGATATATCCCAGAATAGAATGCTTGTGGAAAACTTTGATTGCTCCAGTAGTACTCTCTTCCCCGGCCAAGTTGCCAGCGGAGTTGTTATATCTCTCCATCAGTGTGCTTATTCCTTCAGCAGGGCAGTGATTGTGTTCCTCCTCAACAGTTGTGGGTTTTCTCCTCAGAAGAGTCAGCATTTGGTGGTTGATCCCCAGCTCTCTTCCATATTTCTCAGTGACTTCCCCAGTGGATCTGCCTGTAGATTTGTGGCTTGGTGGATCGTGTATGCAAAATCCCCAATGGAATGGGTATTCCTCAACAGAGTCAGGATTGCAACTTTCTTTACAGAAGTTGACTTTCATCATATTCCCCTTAGAATCTCCGCCAGAGTGAAACCTCTGTTGCCCCAGTAGGGTTGATTGGTGATCTATCATCCATAGATTTGGTTGATCTCCTGTTGCTTTTGATCCCCAGTAGAGTGGCTTGTTGCAGAATATACTTGTGTGATCTTTTCTTCCTCCTCAGTGGGTTGTTCTCCAATGGATTGGTTACTTGCATTATCCCCAGGTAGAGTTGCTTGTGCAGCCAGATTCTATGTGGATGATCTGTTCTCCCTCAGTGGGTTGTTCCCCAGTGGAGTTGTGTGGAGTTGCCTTCGTGGCAGTTCTTGCTGGTGCAGTGAGCTCTTGTCCCCTTGCATGTTTTGGGATTTATCCCATTCCCCAACAGATTTGTCTTTGTGGCCGTTGTTGCCTGTTGTGACTTTCTGTACTCCAGTTGGGTTGATTGTTGATCCATCGCTCAGAGATTTGGTGTTTCATGATATCTCTGATCTTCTGCTCCTCGCAGATCTTTGCTTTTCAGCTTGAAGATCTCCAGCAGATTGGCTTTCCAGTTGGTTTCTCCCCTGGAAATATAGTACCGGGCGTTTGATTCCTGGACCTGTTTGTGTTAGAATTGTCTGTTTTGTCAGCATTCATCAAACATTAATCACGCATATTCATGCATAATCATGAAACATTCAGATATTCATGTTGCATTTTTTGCCATATATCTCTTGTTTGTTGTCTCCTGCTTTTGGGTGGTATAGATCTCTTTACAGATCTTCCCAAGCAGATGTCGGGTGTTAAAATCTCTCAATATAGAGTCAGCCCCATAAGCAGAAAATGTCTGTCTTTCCTTCTGCAGTTCCCCACTGAGATTATCCTCGTGGATGACGGTTTCTTCCGTTTCCTCCCAACACATATATTGGGATGGATGTTCCTATTGAGTTATATCCTCATTAGGCCATGTCTTGATTCAGTCTGTCTTTTCAGTTTGATCCTGAATTGGCTATTTGTCAGCTGTTTCTTGTGCTTCCCTGTGGAATAAATGAATGAATTGCCCAGTAACCGGCATTAATTCTTTATATCCCTAGCGGAATCCTTTTTGGGCCTCTACCCAGTAACCGGTAGTTGTAAGCCCTATTTTCCTTGCCTTTTTGGCGGAATTTGTGGTTATATACCTTTTATTCCTCGACAAGAGTTGTGGTTTTCTACCCAGTAGTCGGTAGTCGTAAATCCTATTTTCCTGCTTCCCAGCAGTTTGTGGTTTGTTATAAACCCTATTATTGTTTCCCGTGCGGATTTGTGATTTTTCCCATCCCCACGTGGAGTTGTTGGTTTTCTACCCAGTATTCGGTAGATGTAAACCCTAATTCGTATATTCCCACCGGAGTGTGGCTACTACCCCGTATTCGGTAGTTGTAAGTCCTATCTTTTTTCCCCTAGCAGAGGTAACCTTTGTGGTTTGTTCTGGGTTGTCGGTGGATGTTGTGCTGTTGTGGTTTTTTCCCCAACAAAGTCTGCGTTTCCCTGTGGTATAAGTTGAATAAGTGCTCAGTATTTGGCCTTCATTCACCCTGTCCCCATTGGAGTCTGTGGTCTTCTACCCCGTATTCGGTAGTTGTAAATCCCATGTTTTGTTTGTTCTCCCCCATCGGAGTTCTGTACCTTGTGGTACAGTTGGCTAATTGCCGGTTGCTAGCAATCTTATCCCCAGCTAGAGTTTTGGTCTTCTACCTAGTATTCGGTAGTTGTAAACCCTAATTTCTCCCTTTGCAGAGTTAACCTTGTTGCTCATCCTAACCGATGATGGTTACTCTTTGTGGTTATCTTCATTCAATATTTGATGTTGATGTTCCTCCCTTTGCTTGTGGATAATTGCCGGTTGCTAGCAATTGTATCCCCAGCAAGTCTTCTGGATAATTGTCGTACGCTTGCAATTTTATCCCTTTTGAAGTCACCAGTGGGTCCTTTCACCGTTTGCTAGTGATTTGTTCCCCGGATTATTGATTGTTTATCAATATATCCCCAGCTAGTCGTTGTGGATAATTGCTGTTTATGCAATTCATCCCCGGATCATTGATTTTTGTACCAATGAATCCTCAGCAGATCGCCTTTCATTTACCCGTTTGCTTGGTAATGATTGTTGCTCCCTTTGATTGGTCATCATCATATACCTAGTTTTGGTATCCCGATGCCTTTCTTTTCGGTCGATGTATCCTTTGTTAACCCAGTAACCGGTTGTGGATAATCTTCCATGCGAGTATGTTATCCACGTTCTGACGGTAATGGATAATATATCTCATGCACTCTTCAGTTGAAGCCTTTTGTGTTTCCCTGGTCGAGTAAGATTCGTTATTTCCCTTTTGCGGAGTCGAATATATTGTTGTTTCGGATAATTGCCGGATGCTTGCAATTTATCCTTTTGAGTTGTCTGTCGTTTACCCGGATGCTTGGTATCGATTGTCTCTCTTTTTGGTTTGTCACCTATTATATGCCCTAACCGGTATCTCTGGTGTCTTTTCCTTTCGAGTATATTATTCACGGTCTGCCGGTAATGGTTAATATATCTCTTTCACTCTTTGGTTGGAATCCTTTGTTGATCTTCCCCAGTAGAGTAAGATTCGTATTCTTTGTAGAATCGAATATCCATCCTTTAACCAGTTTATGTTTTGGATGATGAGTGTTTTGGCATATATACCAATCCACGTTTTCGGTAGATCACCTATTATATACCCAGTAATCGGTATCCCTAGTGTTTCTTACCATGCGAGTATATTATCTATGTTCTGACGGTAATAGATAATATATCTCATGCGAGTATTCTATCCACGGTCTGCCGGTAATGGATATTATATCTCTTGCACTCTTCGGGTTTATGTCCCCAGTTGAGCAAGATTCGTTTTCCCGTTGTGGATTCGAATGTCCATCCTGTAAGTCGATTTGCTTTTTCAAGCCCTCCTTTCGGATGATGAGTGTCTTGGCATATATACCAATTCACGTTTTTGGTAGGTCACCTATTATATGCCCTAATCGGTATCTCTGGTGTCTCTTCCTTTTCGAGTATATTATTCACGTTCTGATGGTAATGAATAATATGTCTCATGCACTCTTGGGTCAATCTTTTGATTGTTTTCTCCGCAGAGTAAGATTCGTATTCCTTGTGGAATCGAATATCCATCCTATAAACAAGTCTGCTTTTCTAGTTTTCTTCAGGATGATGAGTGTCTTGACAGTAAAAACCAATTCACGCTTTGGTCAGTCACCTATTATATACCTCGGTATCCCTGGTGTTCCCTCCTTTCTGCTCCCTATTATGACCTTGGTCCCCTGTGGAGTCAGATTTTCCTGAGTGGATGTACCTTTTTCAGTCTTTCTCAGATGTTTGGTTGATTGATATCTCTCACCCTTATACCGGTCTTAGATATTCATTCTTCCTGAGTTTGTTACCCTTATACCGGTAACATCTCATTTCCTTGTTGCTTTTCCCCGTGAGAGTCTCTTTGTTGGACACTTCTCCAGTGGATTTCTTGTGGTGATTTTTTTACCCTTTGCTGTATTGGCGTTTTCCCCAATATACGCATTTTTTCCGGCAGGGAGGTTCTTTGTGAATCTTTTCCTGGTCCGAGTCCGGATTTGTATCCGGAGTTTCCTTTGTGGATAGTTTGAGTCAGCTTGAGTCTTTCCAATGGAAGTGTTTTCCTTTGGAATTTCTTTCTCTCCCCAGTGAGTCCTTTACTTCCACCAGCCGTGTCTTATTCACGCTGTGTCAGTTTTGTTTTTCCCCAAATCAGAGTCGTGTCCTGCTCACGCATTCTATTTCTTTTTATCCCCTGTCAGAGTCCCAATAAGGGTCCTGTTAGAGTCTCTGTTCCCGGTGAGTGTATTACTCCGATGGATCGTCTTTTCTTCTGTGTGAACCATATCCCCACAGAGTTTGTGTCTTTTGCATGCATACATCTGCATCACGAGGTCTCTTAGGGACCAAAATTTGTCTCATTACTGTTATTTAAGCCCATTCTACCGCGTCGAGACGAAGACTTCTAAACTTCACTTCTCCGGCTAGAATGAACTTAAATAGGGGCATCTGTAAGACCCCAATTTTTGCCCTAAGATCCCTCATGGCATCATATCATATCATATCACTGTCTCAAGGATCATTGTGCACCTTTGCTTCCCTCTTTGTGGGTGGGTTATCTTTTGAGTGTGGTTCTTGATCACCAAGCATGTTTTGCATTTGTATATCATTGCTTTTCATTTGTTTACTAACCCAAAAGTACAAAAATATTGTCATCTAACCATGTTACTTGCAGATGAAGCAATTAGGTCAAACCAGCTAAGGCAAGTCATTGAGCAATATATGGTGGCCATTCTAAAGAATTTGGGCACCATGATCATTCATAAGAGATTCATATGAGCTATGATATCATTTTGAATCAAGATCTCAAGGGGTAGAGGCTTGAAATTCATCAAAACATGGCTCAGTCAACCAAAACCCTAGCAAAGTCAACTGTGGTCAACTGTGCATAAAATCAGGGATTTGATGGTGGGAGATGGTTTGAGAGGTCTCATTCATGTCCACACAAGCCCCATATAACATGTCAAACATCAACATTGAGGAATTGGAGGTCAGACAAAAAGTTTCTAAAAATAGTAAGGACCTGTAATTTTCAACTGCCAAAAATGGAAAGGTCTTCTCCTCAAATTTACATCTCCAAGCAAGCTTCAAATCAAATTTTGTCCAACATGAAAGTTGAAGATCTTGCTCTCACCTTTCCAAAAAGTCCAAGAACATCCATTTCTCATTTGTGGTTGGCAAGTTATGATCAAGTCATTTTCAAGAATTTTTGAACTTTAAGGAGGCATAACTCTTGAACCATTTGGCCAAATTGAGTGAGGTTTCTTTGAGCAAACTCCATTTGACATGAACTATCATGATCCATCATTACATTTCATCAAAAATCATCACATGAAAAGTCCATTTTTCAAGTGAACCAATTTAAATTTTGGTGGGAAAAAAGGTGGTTTTGAAAAGTACACATGATTTTCACTCCAAACCAATGCCAATCACTTCAAAACAGAAATTTGGACTTGTTGAAAGAGGAATTTCACTGTTCTATTGTTCCATTTGAAAAAGGGCATTTTGGCATTTTTGCATAACATGTGCAATTTCACTAATTCACTTCATTTTTGCTAATCATGTTTAGCAAGTGGATTAACAGGTACTATAAGATCTTAATCATAACAGAAAATCGAAATCCACAATCACAATCTCAGATCCAAACCAAAAATCTCTCAAATTCTCTCAATTTTCTCAAACTTTTTCTCACTTTGATCATCGAATTTCATCATATTTTTTGCTTTGTTCTTGTGTTAATCATCTTCTACAGGTTTTGTTGAAGATTTGTTTGAAGCAAAAGTGGGAGAATCTTGAAGAACCTCGACTGTTGAACCTTGAAGATGCACATGGCAGTTGGAGATTTCTTCATAACCGAGCATTGTTGAGCTGCATACTTGACTTCATTCATCTTCTGCATCAGCATAGAAGATCTGTTTTCATCATCCAGGCCTTAAGGAGCTCGAATCCAGCTGTTGCATCTTCATAAGGTGAGAATTCGATCGTGACAATCCTTGAAATCTTGATATGGCTTTTGTAGATCCTAGTTCATAGATCACACTGCAAGTTGAATCGTGAATTTTCATTGAGATTTGAGCAAGATATCTTGATTTGAAGTTTACATGTTGAAACTTATTTCTATCGAATCTTTTGCCATGCGTGAAATTAGAACAAATTAGTGTGATATTGTTGATCTATGTTGAATGCTGGTTCGATCCATATAATTTTTGTTAATTTCTGTGATGAAAAGTTCATAAGCATGATGAACAGCAAGAACAAGATGAAGATGCTTCGATTTCGTGTCCAGAACGCGTTTAGATCTTACCTTGCCTTGGTTTTGCATGGATTTTGTGTTTTAGCGCCATGAGCCAATCAGAACGCGCCACACCTTTTAATGAAACGAAGCGTTTCATCAAAAGGGCGCTTCATTTGAATTGTGCAGGGGTTCGATTCCCCGTTCCATCATTTTCCAATGGCCTTGTGTTATTTTCATTCATTTTGCTTATCATGTGTACATGCTTGCCTTTCACACTTTTTTTTATTTTTCTTCCACAATCAAAAAATCATAACTCATTCATTAATAATCCATTTCACTTGAGATTTTTTCCACCATGTTCCTCATCATGTCCTTTATTGTTTGATGATTTTTAATAAATTTGTGCACGTGTAGAAAAAATAAATGCCTAGGGTTTGTTTTCACATGTCATTCCTTACACCATGCTTGCTATTTCTTTCATGAAATCATGATGCTTAATTGGAAATTCTTGAAATTTTACATGTGTAATCTAGACCCATTCCTAGTCATTTTGGTATATACTTTTCTAATTTTGAGTTCCTGGATTGTGAGATATGATGTGATCTTTGAAGGTGTGACAATGTATGTCACACCATGTCTTGTTCATGTTCTTGATTTTATTTTCCATGCTTATTGAACTTGAATTGATCTGGATTTTTGCATGTTGATACTTATGGATGTTATGTTTGCTTGTGATTTTTCCTGGAATTTTTGAATGCATTTTCTATTTGTTTGAGAATTTTCCCTCTGTTTGGTCAATTGTGAATATTTTGTGAGTCATGATATCATATGATTTGTGAAATCCTTGGTGTTTATTGGATGGACTTGAAATTTGGCATGTGTATTATAGACATCTGGAAGTTTTCCATGGCTTTGGTCTCATTCATTTATCATGTTTAGTTTCTGTTTTATGATTGCTTGAAGTTGATGCATGATTTGATGCCTTGTATGAGCTTGTTTGAATATGCTTTGACTTAGGGATTTTAATTGACTTGCTTCCCCTTATCCAAATGCCACGAAATTTGGTGTGTTGCTCATTCAATGTGTTATGATTAAGCATGATTTTTATTGGAATTTATTGGTCCATTGTGGTATTGATATGCTTGTGTTCATTCTGCTTACTCCAATGTGTTTCAACTTGCCTAGTTTGACATGAGTTGCTTATGAAATGCAATTGGTGAATGCTTTTGATATGAGACCAATTAGACTTTGTTCTTATTTGATTAATCTTGATTTTGGTCAACTTTCATATTCTGTTTTAAATTTTTTCCCTATCTTGGACCCTAGGCTTTAGCCTAAGGGTTTACTTCTCATGTTTGAGTTTGATTTTCAGGTTGAAGAAGCAATTGCTTTAAGGAGATAAATTCAAGTTGATTGAGTTTGGTTTATTTGATTGTTATGGACTAACTTGTTTTGTTTTGTAGGATTCTAGCTCATTTCATTTGAGTTTGTGCTTTGCACATGTGATTGATTGTGTTGACTGTTGGTTCTTATCTTGTCTGTTTTGACTTTGTGATTGGTGTACTGATTATACTTGATTGATTTCAGGTACATTAGTTGTTATAGTTCCTTTTGTGAACTTGATATTGCTTTGCTTTGCTTAAGCATTGAGGTAGAATCTATTGTCTCCATGTAGTCTAGAAGACCTGGCTTGCTACTTAGCCAGGCACCTGTCTGAAGTCCTCCTTAAGAGGCAATGTTTGTGATTGTTTATTTTTGTCCCCAAGCAGGAAAAGACCTCATATGAGGCAATTGGTAGATAGAAGAGATATGTAGCTTATCTCCTACTATTCTGTGTGTCACTCACCTTGCTCACACCACATGTGTTGATGCATAGTGAGTAAAAACCCAAGATCTATCGAGTCATTAACTTGTGGAGAGAGTTCCATCTTTCTGAACTCCCACACCTTCTGATATTCAAAGCTCTCTCTGACCAGAGATAAGAGCAATGAGGCGCACCCCTCATATCCTTTCATCTGCTTCACCTTGGCTCTCAATGTCAAGGTTAAGAGCACCACTTACCCCATTCCAGTTGACTTTAAAGTCTAACCTTTGTTTGAGCCTAATTGCTTGGTTATAGTGTGTGCTAAGTGACTTTGCTTGATTGATTGCTTGGTTCATTTGTACATATTTGCTTGTTTGCTATTGTGCACTTATCATCATTGATTGTTCATTATTGCATGATCATCATTTCATATCTTTGTGACCATCTTTGGTTTACCCATTGAGGACAACTGTAAGTCCATTCATTGGCCATTGTTCCTAGGATTTGGAAGGGATAGAGTGTAAGACCATTTCATTTGGCCACTCATGTCCATTGCCTAGTGCTTGTTTGTTTGTTGTATGTGAGGATGCAAGTGTAAGACCATGTTGTTGGCTTTTGTATTCCTAGGATCATCTGTTGGAGATTAGAGTAAGTCCAGATAGATTGGCATCTGATATCCAAGTTGTTTTGCTTTGAGGAGATTAGAGTAAGTCCAGATAGATTGGCATCTGATATCCAGGTTTTGTTTTGCTTTAGGAGGTTGGAATAAGTCCATTTATTGGCATCTGACATCCCTGTTTGTTTTAGGAGACTGGTGTAAATCCATCTATTGGTATCCGACATCCACCTTTGTTGTGAGATTGGTATAAGCCCAGCTATTGGCCTCCGGTATCATCCTGCTTTTATTTGTTATTGCTCATTTGCCTATTCCTAAGGACACACTTGAATCATCTTCTATATGATTTCAAGAGGTGAACCTTTCTGAGAAGTTTTACACTCTTTTCTCCATACCCTCTTTGTCCTAAACCTTTTCACACTTGACTTCAAAAACTTTGACTTGTTGTGCAAACATCTTCATGTCTTTTCAAAATAGAAACCTGGACCCTAAGTCCTTGACTTTTCAAACTCCATTTCATAACACTTCTTTGAATCAATCCTAATCATACTTTGACCCTCTTTTGTGAATACTCATAATCAATTAACTTCACCCATTCAATTGTTTTGTGGCTTTGTCCATTGTTAATATGCTTTCATACATTAGCCATAGGTTTCAATTACCATAGCGGTTGATGTAAATCTTACCTTATCCTTAGTGAGTCGATTGTAAGACTTCCGTACTGAAAACAGGGTTAACCCCTCTAGTACGTCGAAGCTGTCCTCGCATGGTGGATTGTTGATTCAGGTTGAGTTTTCTCCCATTGGTAATGAAAAGCCTTAATGCTTGTGTTTTAAAATGAACTCACAAATTTTTGGAAATCTTTTAGCCGAACTACGACGTTTTGATCCTTACCTTTGATGGAAGGTACGTAGGCAACGGGTTCATCCGTTCAAACACAAAAATAACTAACTTGTATATTCTTTTCTCATCATCCCATTCATGTTTGCACAATATGTCATAAACAAATAAACATTTTTTATACAACAAGTGTGAAAAGGGCTCCCTAGGAGTACCTAGGACGTGATGGGTGCCTAACACCTTCCCATTGCGTAATTTACCCCTTACCCAGATTCTCTGATCTTTTTCATTAGTTTTCTACATGTAAAACTTCTTAGGCTTTTGTTCGCTTTTTAGCCAATCCTTAGGATAAATAAAAGTGCGGTGGCGACTCGATTCTTTGTATACTTTGCTTATGGTTTAACCAATAAATCATATAGCGACGAATACACCGCTACACTAACTGAGTGAACTAAGGGTATCATGATGACACTAATCCGCAAATACGGACATAAACTTCATTCCTATATTAACCAACCCATATTATCCCACAATACCTAGGCATGCCTCTTCATCTCTTTTTGTGTCCTTTTCATTTAGGCGCAATCACATTAAGCTCGTTATCCGTACATGCTTCATAGTAGAGTGGCCTGTTAGTGATTATGATCAGAGCTTGGGGTTTCTGGCACATAAACATGTGTAAACCCTTTTATTGGACCCAACTGTAGTTGTGGGGGATCGGATCGTAATCCGCCCTACCGAGTTCAGTGCCAGATACCTCTGAACCAACTAACAGTGAGTACTGCTTTTCTTTTTCTTTTTCTTTTTTCTTTTTCTTTTTGTAGCAATTTTTTACAATTCTTTGGTTTAAATGACTTTGTGAGGGTCACCTATACCGGAGTTGCCTTTTTGCTTTCTTTTATTTTTTTTTGTTTTTCTGGATCATTCACTTATTTGCATCGGTCCCCTACGTAGAGGATGCGTAGGCCGGAGCTGACTGCTAGGATAAACTACTGAGGACTTATACGGAAATGATGATTAAGGCCATGGTATATGGGATTTCGGGAATGATTCCTATATTTACGAAGCTTATGGTGCTAAAACAGATACTGATGTTTCGCAAAGTTCTCCCAAGTCACCGCATCCTTACTCAAAACAT
The DNA here is from genome assembly GCF_024323335.1 of Lathyrus oleraceus. Classification (NCBI taxonomy): domain Eukaryota; kingdom Viridiplantae; phylum Streptophyta; class Magnoliopsida; order Fabales; family Fabaceae; genus Lathyrus; species Lathyrus oleraceus. Next base: position 68,469,264 of record NC_066581.1, on the reverse strand, counting down.
GTCCTTAAAACCTGAAAACTTACGAAATAATACTATTTTCTTTTGCAAAAAAAAATTTGGTGGGGCCAAAGGTATGGGGAGGTAGGATTGTACTAAGGATCTACTATATTTGGTGACTCATCAGACTTATGCATTATACTAAAAAGCAAAATAAACAACTAAAAGGGAAATTAAACAATCTAAAAACAGCAAATAACTAAAAGGGAAAGCGAGAAAAATAATAAAGAAAAGACGATAGAGTCTCCTCCCACACTTAAATCGAACATTGTCCCCAATGTTTTGAAATAAGATAAGGAAGAGTTACCTGGCAACCTAATACTGACCACTAGTGCCCTCGCCATCCTGAGGTGGACGACGAGATCGGGTACGACGACGATCTCTCTGATCCATCCTCGCCTGCAGGGCATCCTGAGCGGTCCTCACCTCTCGAAGGTTACCAATAATGGAACCTTGGGTGGCTTCAATTAGTGCCATGTATCTCTGGTGGTATTGTTGTTGACGGGCTTGTGTATCGATGATCACTTGCAGGGACTGTAGGACAGTGTCGTAGGACTTGTCTGTCCTCCGCTGTGATTGTTGCATGAAGTTCATATTATCCCTCATTTGTTGTTGGATGGTAGAGAGTAGGTCGTCACGCCTTTGCTCTCTAGCCAGGTGGTCACACCACATCTCCTCTGTAATATAGAAGCCAGGAGTGGTACCTGCAGAAGAAGAAGATGGTGCGGTGTGTGGTGGTGAAGGATGATGGGGGGACACATGTGGTACGAGATCTCTCTCTCTCCGATCATATTCATCATCAGTGTCTGGTCCCGCCTCATCAGGAATGTTAGGAGGAAGAGGACCCAAAACAGGTGAAGCATCTAAATCGTAGGTCCAATTCCTCTCATCACGTATATCTGTACGTCTAGTGCAAGGTAGAATAACAGATGGGATGGATACACCATGAATCATAAGTGTATAACCTCCTTCTCTCCTTGAGCGACACATTTCATGTCTCTCAGAAATTTTAAGTTAATTGTGCGAGGAGGTAAGGGGTCTAGAGTAGCCATCTCATTGTTCAGGTTAAGTGCCCGAGCAATAGACGTAATCAATCCACCAAAAGAAATCGGTCCCGCCTTATTCAGAGTTAAAATCATATGGGCGAGCATAAACGGAACCGAATTAATTCTTCTATTTGTGAGGCTTCCTTGCAAATATAGAAGCTCTCTAGCGTTAACCTTATTTGGATTCTCCCGACCAAAAATAGTGCATGCCAACAGATATCTAAAAACTCTGATGGCCGGGTTATGGATAGTTGAGGCAAGAACTCCTTCAAAAGAGTTAATGGAAGTGTTTGATAAACGCTCCCAGAAGGAAAATACCTCAACAAACCATTCGGAATCCAAAGGGGCCTCATAAATAGAACCTTCCCCATGAGGGGTCCCTAACAGACTGGCTAGTTCGTCGGTACTGAATTGGTATTCAACACCAAACATTCTAAATTTGACAGTACCAACTGTGCTAGCAGTGTTAGGGTTGACAATATAAATTAAGGAACTTAAAAATTCGATTGTCAACCGCTCATAGGTGGGTTCTTTGTTGATAAAGAAATTATGCAAACCTAAGATGTCTAATAAATGAAAAACGCTATGGTAGATACCTAAAGTATAGAGACAATTTTCGTCAACATACCTTATCGGGAGAATTTCCCGATTTTGCAACCGTTCAATGATTTTTCTTTGTCTCTCCCCTGGTTTCCCTCCTCGAAGAATGAATCCGTTGAACTCCATTTGAATGCTCTTGAAATGTGGATGAAGAAGATGAAGTGGTTGGTGAAAAGGTTGGATTTTTATAAAATCCGGTGGATGAAATCGAAAATGGAAAGTGGATTAATGATTTGTGGGGTACGATGGTTAGGAAAGTATGAACTTTTTGTGGGTTCAAGGGCTTTTTTTCCAAGGTGAAAAAATGGGTTTTGGAGGTTGTAAGTTGCAAAAATGGTGAAGGAAAGTGATCTACCCTGACCATTTACAGACGCTGTGGCGGGCGCCACAGGTCCTATGGCGGGCGCCACAAGGCAAAATTTGGCTGGGCCAGATTTTGGTCCTTTGGTTTGGGCTTCGCTTGTCTTTCGGCTTTGAGGGGTCTGGATAGCATTTGTCTTGTGATTCTCCTAGTTTCTTTGACTTGCATAATTTTATAAAAGTAAAAACGAAAAATAAAAAGTGAAACTGAAACAAAAACAAAAACAGAAATTAAATATAAATAAATAAATAACTGAAAAATTAAAATGCAAATAAAATATAAAACATATATAGATAAAAATAGAAATACTAATGTATAGTAGTAGTTTATATAATATCCAAATGCGATAATGTAAAATGAGTAATGCAAATACGATAAATATAAAAAAGAGAAATAAAGTGAAATGAAATGGTGAAATCAGGTATTAGGGGTGTCGTCTGCCTGAGTGGATCCACGGAGCACGGTTATCTCCTGCTTGAGCTCTGTGATCTCCTGATATAGACAATCGGCTTCAGTAGCATGGTTGAGATCAGACACTCCTATCTGTAAAGTCAGGTTCGCCACTTCCTGTCTAAGCTCTGCAATCTCTCTACGGCACTCAGCAATCTGGGTGCGTATGTCGGGTGTCTGGAATGAATGATTATTAGAGAAAACGGTGATTCTAGGAGATGGTGTAGGCGTGTATTCAGCAGCGGGTGGTGATCTCGGTGCCTCAACGGTCTCTCCCTGGCCCTCTAGAGCATAACTCCAATTCGCTGGATCATGCACACTGGTCATCATAGGGTCTGGCAATGTGAAGTAATGGATGGCCTCGCTGTCGACTAGCAGTCAGAACTGACATGGGTGGAAAGAGGCTCTCCTCATCAATCCTCTGGTCAAACAGAAATCGATGTCCATGGTAGTATATCCACAGTAGGTCCGAAGATGCAACAGCTTGCGAGACAAACCCAAAGCGACTGCAATCTATGTGATGATTCCACCAACATGGATGACTCCTTCGGTGGATCTAGAGATACGGCTGAGATTATTCAATAAAAAGTTCCCATATGCTACTGGGCGAGACTGGGATGCGCAAAATAATAGGAAGATCTCCTCTTCACTCAGTAGTGTCTCTGCATCCTGTCTTCCCAAGAAGGAATGTGCTAACATCATCTGAAAATATATGAAGGCTGGGTTATGTATGACATAAGATAACTGTGTAGATAGATCCTGGCTTCCGCCGCCTGATATATCACTCCAAAACTTCTCCACTTCCTTACCCAGGAAATATCCCAAAGGTGTCTCCGGGATAGCATCAGGAGTAGTCTGGAAACCTAATAAGTCACCGAACTCTTTCTGGATGAAGGAGTACTCAACTCCAAAGAGCCTGAAAGCAACATACCCATCTGGTCCAGAATATGGGTCGTAGTCGAATGAACTCAGGAACTCCAAAGTCAGGTTCCTATATGTGTTACTCAAGTCATCAACAAATTCGTCCCAGTGGAGCTGGTGGCTAAGGAATCGGATACTAGGCTCGATACCCAGTGCCTCCATACAATGCTGATCAGGGTAACGTGTGGGTGCCATAGGGCGCTGGTATAAAGCAATGTAGTGCTCCCTCTGAGCATTGTCTCTATAGGCAACATGCATGTCATCAAAACCCTGCATCCTGTAAAAGTTAGGAAAGTGATCCTGAAAATACAAACCATTCAAACTTTAGTCTCAATGCAAAATAAGATAAAATAAAATAAAAATAAAAATAAATGTAAATAAATGCGAGAAAAAAAAGTAAAATGAAAAGAAAAACCATGGGTTGCCTCCCACGCAGCGCATGTTTAACGTCATTAGCTTGACGGTTAGAATTTATACACCTGTAGTAGTATGAATCGGTGGATCAATCAGGGTGTGGCTCGAGTAGTATGCTGGAATGTCTCCTCCTTCATAGAGCTTCAGTCTTTGTCCATTTACAATGAATGGACTACAGGTATCGTTCTTGATTTCTACGGCTCCGGATCTCAGAATCTTGGATACTTCGAAAGGACCAGTCCATCTTGAACGTAGCTTTCCAGGGAAGAGTCATAACCTAGTGTTGAAAAGGAGAACAAAATCGCCTACATTGAAGTTTTTCTTTACTATTCTTTTATCATGATAGACTTTTGTCCTCTCTTTATATATTTTTGCATTCTCGTAGGCAGATTGCCTAAGTTCTTCTAATTTATGAATGTCCAGGGTACGCTTTTCTCCAGCAGCTAAGTAGTCTAAATTCAAAGTTTTAATGGCCCAATAGGCTTTATGCTCTAATTCGAATGGTAAGTGACATGATTTCCATAAACTAGTTGATAAGGAGTAGTTCCTATATGGGTTTTGAAAGCGGTTCTATAGGCCCATAATGTAACACCCTTCTAAAATACCCCCAAATATTTAATTAAAATAATAAATATCTCAATCAGAGTAAATATGCAATTAAGGGTGTCACACAATATTTCACACCATTCAACAATATAACTGTCATGCTCTTTTGTTAATTCAAAACATAAGCATTTTTTTTTGCATAAAACGCAGCGGATATAAATCTCATCAATCATGTAAAACATGTAACATGTTGCATGTAAAATTATTCAATAAGGTAAAACATCCCATCCCGATGTTACATCTATCAGAGCACGACCCACTAAGGAGACTACACTAGACTCCAAGCACTAGCTTCTACTCAATCACTGCTCGTTACCTGAAAAATAGTTGTAAGGGTGAGTTTCTCAATCGATATAATAAGCATTATAAATTAACATGTAATGCCAAGTAATTTCACACATTCATCACCCTAATCAGATCATACATTCAGCAGCGGCAACATCAACTAAAATCATACTCAACTCAACCACAAAACACACGTATAATATTGGAATACATCCATTCATATTATACGCCATACAATACAAATGCAATGAGACTCCATGCATGCGGTACCGACTATTCGTGAACATATAGTTCAACCTCACCGACCAAATCCAGGTACGGCTACCAAGCTCACTAGTCCCACTCATTTGAGACCTAGTGACTCACATCACTAATTCCTCACCATGGGAATTAGCTACCACCCCAAGGGCCATGCTATGCACGCTAAATCACCTAGCATGCAAACATCAACAACAATCCACAATAACTCATCACTAATTCCTCACCATGGGAATTAGCTACCACCATAAAGGCCACAACATGCATGCTAATCACCTAGCAATGCTACATCATCAACCACAATTCAAGAATAGATATATGCTCACACTCTAAGCCATAAAACAGTCTATTTACCAATGCACACATAACTGATACATTCACAGCATCACGCATACTATCACACATCAGCAGTATTTTATCACATAAGCATATCATATCATGCCAAATAACAACCACAGTATTAGCACACTCTACTAATACCTATACTACTCAAAACAACGGGAAATGATCCCTAATATGTCATACATCATCTGCATTACGTTACTCAGCTGAACAGTTAAAAACTGCACAACAACAACTCAGGAAAATCACAATCCTGCCCATACGCGTATTGCCTAACCCCTTACGCGTATGGCCCATCTCCTGACAAAATCCCATACGCGTAACACCATCTCATACGCGTATGCTACGCGTACCACTTCTCCATACGCGTACCAACAGAGACCAATTTACGTTCAAAACATCATCTTCCTCATCCATACGCGTATTGCCTAGTGCCATACGCGTACCATGCCATCTCATACGCGTATTGCCTAGTGCCATACGCGTATGACCAGAACCCAGACTTCCAGATCTGCTATGGCTTTCTCGGCTACGAGATCTATCCAATTCAACCTTCCACAGTCCAATTTTTCACAAAAATCGTTCATATCATCTAACACGAATCATAACCTATTCGATCTCACAATTTCTAACACTATTGCATCTAATTCCTACGAATTTCCTTCAATTTTAATCCAGATTTGTTCATCCTAAAAGTTCACAATTTTCAGCATAATTATTCCAATCAGAGGTAAATCAATGGTTTATCACTACCCATGACATATTATCCCATAATACCCATTAATCGATGATAAACCCCCCTTACCTGAGTTAATCCGGCAAATCTCTGAGCTTCAAGTTTTTCCTTCCTTCAACCCTTGTTCTCTGGCTTTCTTTGCCCTTTTCCACTTTTCTGCCTCTTTTCCCTTTTCACGTGAAAATAACTCTTTTTACCAAATGGAACCTTTTTACTGATTTCTACTTTTATTCCAATAATAACAAAATAATCCAATAATAATAATCCCAATAATATTCCAATAATTATTATTCCAATAATAATAATAATTCCAATTATTTAATTAAATTAATAAATATATCATTAACTCAATTTAAATAATTATCTTATTTTATCGGGGTGTTACAACTCTCCCCCACTAAAAGAGTTTTCGTCCTCGAAAACATACCTCAAGGGAATAACTCAGGATAAGACTCCTTCATCTGACTCTCAAGTTCCCAAGTCACATTGCCACCTGCTGGTCCGCCCCAAGCTACCTTTACCAAAGCAATCTCTTTACCCCGCAACTGCTTCAACTCTCGATCCTCGATCCTCATAGGTGATGTTTCAACAGTCAGGTTATCTCTCACCTGTACATCATCTACTTGGACCACATGCGACGGATCATGAATGTACCTCCTCAACTGAGACACATGAAAAACCTCATGCAAATTCGCAAGTGACGGCGGTAAAGCGATACGATAGGCTACCTCTCCTATCCTCTCCAAAATCTGATAAGGACCAATAAATCGAGGTGTCAACTTCTTCGACTTCAAAGCTCGACCAACCCCAGTTATCGGAGTAACACGAAGAAACACATGATCTCCCTCTTGAAACTCAAGTGACTTCCTCCTCTTATCATGATAACTCTTCTGACGACTCTGAGCAATCCTCATCTTCTCCTGAATCATCTTAATCTTTTCCGTAGTTTGTTGAACAATCTCCGGTCCAACCACAGCACTCTCACCGGACTCATACCAACATAGAGGTGTCCGACATCTCCTACCATACAAAGCTTCAAACGGTGCCATACCAATGCTCGAATGAAAACTATTGTTGTAGGTAAACTCAATCAAAGGTAAGTAACAATCCCAAGCACCTCCTTTTTCCAAAACACAAGCTCTCAAAAGATCCTCTAGTGACTGAATTGTCCTCTCAGTCTGACCATCCGTCTGCGGATGATATGCAGAACTCAATCTCAGCTTAGTTCCCAAAGCCCTCTGCAAACCTTCCCAGAACTTCGATGTAAATCTAGGATCTCTGTCCGAAACAATACTCGACGGAATACCATGCAAACTTACAATCTTCTCAATATACAACTCAGCTAATCTCTCTAACGGATAATCCATTCTGATCGGAATGAAATGAGCCGATTTCGTCAATCTATCAACAATCACCCAAATGGCTTCAAAATTCTTATTTGTCCTCGGCAAACCAGACACAAAATCCATACTGATACTATCCCACTTCCACTCTGGAATAGTCAACGGTTGCATTAGCCCAGACGGCTTCTGATGCTCAATCTTTGACTTCTGACAAGTCAAACAAGAATAAACAAAACTCGCAATTTCTCTTTTCATTCCCGGCCACCAAAATAACTTTTTCAAATCATGATACATCTTCGTAGCTCCAGGATGAATACTTAAGCCACTACGATGTCCTTCCTCCAGGATACTCTTCTTAAGTTCGGTAACATCCGGAATACATACCCGATTACCAAATTTCAAAACACCATTCTCATCAACTCTGAATTCACCACCTTGACCTTGATTCACTAAAGTCAACTTATCAACCAAAAACACATCAGATTTCTGACCCTCTCTAATCTCATCCAGAATACCACTCGTTAACTTCAACATTCCCAAGTTAACACTATTGTGAGTACTCTCACACACCAAACTCAAGTCTCTGAACTGCTCAATTAAATCCAATTCTCTAACCATTAACATAGACATATGCAATGATTTCCGACTCAATGCATCAGCCACCACGTTTGCTTTACCCGGATGGTAATTCAAACCAAAGTCATAATCCTTCAGAAACTCTAACCATCTCCTCTGTCTCATATTCAGCTCTTTCTGATCAAACAAATACTTTAAACTCTTATGGTCGCTGAAAACCTCAAATCTTGACCCGTATAAGTAATGTCTCCATAACTTCAGAACAAATACCACGGCCGCCAACTCTAAATCGTGCGTCGGATAGTTCCTCTCATGAACCCTCAGTTGTCTCGAAGCATAAGCTATAACCTGCTTATTCTGCATCAACACACCACCTAAACCCAACAATGAAGCATCACAGTAAACCTCAAATGGTTCTGACGGACTCGGTAATATCAAAATAGGAGCAGTAGTTAACCTTCTCTTTAACTCTTGAAAACCTTCTTCACACTTTGAGTCCCAAACAAACGCTTGCCCCTTTCTGGTCAACATCGTCAACGGTAATGCCAACTTAGAAAATCCCTCAATGAATTTCCTATAATAACCTGCAAGTCCAAGAAAACTTCTTATCTCAGAAACTGACTTCGGAGCTTCCCACTTAGATACTGCTTCTATCTTAGAAGGATCAACAGCAACACCACCTCTTGAAATCACATGACCAAGAAAACTAACCTCTTCTAACCAAAATTCACACTTAGACAGTTTAGCAAATAACTTCTTTTCTCGGAGCACTTCTAAAACCACTCTCAAATGCTCAGCATGCTCTTCTTCAGATTTCGAATACACCAAAATGTCATCAATAAACACCACAACAAACTTGTCTAGGTACGGATGGAAAATCCTATTCATATACTCCACAAATACTCCAGGCGCATTAGTCACACCAAAAGGCATTACAGAATACTCATAATGTCCATACCTTGTTCTGAAAGCAGTCTTCTGAATATCCTCAGTTTTCACACGTATCTGATGATATCCCGATCTCAAATCTATCTTGCTGAACACACTCGCACCAACCAACTGATCCATCAAATCATCAATCCTCGGCAAAGGATACCGATTCTTGATCGTCACTTTATTCAGTTGCCTGTAGTCCACACACAACCTCATAGTACCTTATTTCTTCTTAACCAATAACACTGGTGCACCCCACGGCGACACACTCGGACGAATAAATTTCTTATCCAACAGATCCTCTAACTGACTCTTCAATTCAGTTAACTCCACAGCAGACATACGGTACGGAGCCATCGATATCGGCCTAGTACCAGGTACCAAATCAATCGAGAACTCAACCTCACGCTCTGGCGGTAATTCATTCACTTCTTCCGGAAACACATCAGGAAAATCACACACCACAGCTAGATCGCAAATCACCAGTTTATCTTTAGCCTCCAAAGTCGCTAACAGCATAAACAACTCTGCCCCATCTGCTACTGCCTCATACACCTGCCTCGCTGATAGAAACAAACTCTTTCCTTCCTCAATCCCAGGAAAGGTCACAGTCTTATCAAAACAGTTGATAGAAACTCGGTTAAACACCAACCAGTTCATACCCAAGATAACATCGATCTGCACTAGTGGAAGACACACTAGGTCCATCCCAAAGTCTCTACCAAAAATACTCAAAGGGCAATTTAAACAAACTGAAGTAGTAGTCACTGAACCCTTCGCAGGAGTATCAATCACCATACTTCCAAGCATCTCAGATATCTCTAACTTAAGTTTCACAGCACAATCCAAAGATATAAAGGAATGAGTCGCACCTGTGTCAATAATAGCTACAAGAGGAAAGCCATTAATATAACACGTACCTCGGATCAAACGATCGTCTGCAAAAGTCTCGGAACCCGATAAAGCAAAGACCTTGCCTCCCGACTGGTTCTCCTTCTTTGGCTTAGGACACTGTAGACTGATATGACCCACCTCTCCACAGTTGAAGCAAGTCAGAGCCTTCAACCGGCACTCTGCAGCCAAATGACCACCTTTACCACACTTGAAACACTTCTTCTCAGCACTGGTACACTCGTGGAAACGATGTCCCGCCTGACCACATCTGTAACACTTAGCAGGAGCACTAGAGTCTCCCCCACTAGGCCTCTTCATCCCACTTTGTCTCTGGAAACCTTTGCCAGCTGCATACGGTTTCCCACGATCATTCTGATTCTTGCCTCTCCTATCAACCCTCTGCTGATAGCTCTCCGCTCTGGCTTTGGAATCCTGTTCAAAAATCCTGCAACAGTCCACCAAATCAGAAAACACTCTAATCCGCTGGTACCCAATAGCCTGCTTGATCTCAGGACGTAACCCGTTCTCAAACTTCACACATTTTGAAAATTCTCCAGTAGCCTCAGCATAGGGAGTGTAATACTTTGAGAGCTGATCGCTCGACTTTATGAGTCGAGTTGGGGTACAAACTGCAAGTGCACAGTTCTATCGCGTAGTTTTAAAAGATATCGATCCCACAGGGACTTATGAATCGATATACCGTTATCTAGGGTTACTACGTAAAGCTAAGGTGAATAATGGTTGATTGTTTGGGGGGCGAAGCTAAAAACTAAACTAAGATCTAGATTAAATATTAATAAAACGGATATCGGTATGCAGTTCGTCGTAATTAGGGACTCAATTCTTTGTCGGTTTCTTGGTTTTTAAAATAAATCGTTTCAGTTAACTTTATTGATTAAAGGTTTTATCTCAAACTCTCGCTCTGTTGAATAAACCATGATTTTATGTTAATGTAGCTGTCACTTATAATTAAGTCAAAAACCACTTTTTGAAAGTAATAAAGTTGCAGAAACTCTTTTTAAGAAAACACTGACCGTTTTAAACACCCTTATCTCAAACTCTCGCTCTGTTGACTTAGGTTATACAATTAAACCCGAATGCTTAACTCTCGTCCTCACATTCAATCTTTAAAAATACTTTTTGGAAAAGGTCAGAATTTAATTAACTCTAAAACTTGCTCTCGCCCTGATCTAGAATTAATGCCTAATTTACACTGTCCAGTTAAAACCTCAAACTCTCGCTCTATTGATTTTAACTTCTTTATGTCTTTTACTTTTGTAAAAAATCTTGTTATTAAACCTGTAAATTGAGACCGTAAAAAGATTGATTTTAATTTTAAGTTTAATTAGACCGACTTAGTCTTGATCCCTTATTTCGCTTACTTTACATACCGATATCTAGGCGAATTAGCCAGACATGCTAAACAAACAGAAATACATATCATGCATACACAGACTCATCACAGGCAGATAATATAAATAAATAATAAAACAAAGCATTAAATAATGATTAAAGAACCTGAATACGTTAAACAATAATCTTGAACACTCCACCACAAGCCGGTAGGATTTGTTCTTGGATTCTTCAATTAAACAATAAATTAAACCAAGGAAATAAAACTAGAATCTAACGTAAGGTTAGATCCGATAAAAAGTTACACAATAGTTTCCGGTGTAGAAACTATTATGCGAAAAATATCTAAATGCTAAAAAGGGAAAGGTAAATTGCAAGGGAAAAAAGAATGTAGAACTTGCAAAAGAAATAAACAAATAAACAATGTTAAGTTGCTGGAAAAGAAAATTGCAGAAGCGTAAAAAGAAAGAAAATTTGAAAAGCTTCGGCAGCGTGAGCGTGGAAAAACCGAGGAACCCTTTTAGGTTTTTGAAGTAGCTATTTATATTGGTGTTGGTAACTGCTTTTCGTTTCCCCAGGGTCTTCAACGTGGCTAAATGCATGGCGTGGATATAGGACACAAACTCCTCAACGTCTCTTCAAGTCTTCTGAGGGCGTTACTTGCGCCGAAAAGATAGTGGAATGGTGTGACGCTCGTTACACCATGTGTGACGTCCGTCACAAGGCTGTTTTGTGTGACGCTCGTCACGCCCCCTGTGACGTCCGTCACAGGCACAACATTGGTTTCTTGTGCGCTTTGGGCTGGGCTTTGGCCTTTGGTTCTTTTTCTCTCCTTTTTGCACCTCCTTTTCTTCCATTTTTACTTGTGCTTCAAAATAGGCTACCTGAGACAAATAGGAAGAAAATACCACGTAATATCTTATAAAATGCAGTAAACCGAAATAAATAGTCATAGAATTTAATGGAATTAAGTCCTAAAATATGGTATAATTTCGTGTTATCAAACTCCCCCATACTTAGATCTTTGCTTGTCCTCAAGCAAAATTCAGTATAGAACTCGTTTTTTAAAAATTTTTAGCCAGATGAAGTTTTCAAAACACACATCAATTCGTAATAGGTTGCAAATGGATTTTGTTTAGGAGCAACTTGAGTTTAACCTTGACATCAACAACTACCGTTACAACCTCAGATAACCCTGCCTTGTGCAAATCAGTTCAAGTACCCTATTATAGCTATCCTAGTTCCCTTACTCTTATTTCACCCGTTTTCATTCTAGCGAAATCACATTAAGCCCTTTATCTTTTCGCGCACATAGTGGAGTAACCGGTTAGTGATTATGATCCGCTTTTAGCTAGAAGTTCTGGTACATAAGTCGGATAACTTCGTTATTCAGTCCATTGCAAATTGCGGGGGATCGAACCGTAGTCCGCCCTACCAAGTTCAGTACCAGATACCTACTGAACCAACTCATAATGGATCTTTCATATTATGCTTTTTGTATGATCTGCAACCTTTAGATTAAATGATCTGGTAAGGATCACCTAATTTAATTAGTGCATTTCCTGATATATTCGTATATTTTATGTTACTTTGGGGATCATTCACTTATATTCATCGGCTCTCCACGTAGTTTGCTATTAAGATGGTGCTGACTTCTCGTATAAACTACTCGGGGTTACTATAAAACTTAAAAGTTCAAGGGATTGGTATAATAGGTACTTATCCTGATCTAACATGTTGAGGTTCTTAGAGCGTTGTTATGGTAATAATTTTTTTGTCTTGATTTCACTCAAGTTGTATAAAATAAGCGACCTTTATACTTATTGGGTGTGTTAAATTTTTGTTATGGCTCATGAAATTTTTTTTTTGAGGGAATAGATAATAGAAATTTTCACACTCGGGACTTAACTTAAATTTTTTTTTTTTTTTGATTAAAAGGGAAATAACATTAAAAGGAAAAGTACATACTTGAAAAATGGAAGTAGGAAGAACAAGTTTTCCCCCCCATACTTAAATTAAACATTGTCCCCAATGTTTTAAGGAAATGAAATACAATATGGAAAGGAAAAAGAAACTACAACTAAGGTTGTCTTCCGCCTCTGGTTCTTGGACCTGGTGATCTCGGACGTAAGTCTAAGTTGTCGAACCTGCTGAACAACTCAGTAAACCGCTGGTCGGTTATGGTATTCCTAGCATCCTGTTGTTGTTGCATTTGATGCATTATCTGCATCATCTCGACATTCTGTGCCTGCATACCCTCAATAGCATCCATGATGTCGTCGTTGGTTGCAGGCCTTCTTCGTCGACGACGTTGGGAGGATGGGCCAGATGTATTGCCGGAAGGGTTGAGCGGGACTGACTGTTGTGTAGGCGGATGATCACCTTGCTCCATTGCTTCAAACTCGTCCGTGTGCGGGTTTGTTTGTGAAGGCTCGGTGGCTTCGGGAGCGTTTAGATCATAGAGGTGGCGGTCGGGGTTTGTGACATCAGTTAGGGCGATATTTGGTAGAACAACGCTTGGGACTGCCTGGTTGTTCACCATAAGATAATATCCTCCGCCTACTCTGTTCTTAATCAAGCGGCTGGATCGACAGTAGCTGATATCCAAAGATAGGGGGGGTAGAGATTCTAAAGTTTGGAGTTTATCCCCTAGGTTTAGGCCAAGTGCTATGGTGGTGATTAATCCACCAATTATAAAAGGTTGCCGGCCTCTAGCACATAAGGTGCGGATATGATGAAATAGAAAGGAGGCGGCGTTTACCTGAGTATCCGGTTCGAAGACGCATTGGAGGAAAAATAGTTCCTTTGAGTTTACCTTGCTATTGTTTGGCCTTCCAAAAACTGTGTTTTGCAGGATGCGGATAAAGTACCGGACGGTGGGGTTATGTATATGGGAGAGAAGGAGCTCTTCCCAGTTGTAGGTATCTATACCAGAAATTTTCTTAAAAAGGCCGAAAACGCCAACTGTGTTCCAGTTTGAGTTTGGAGGGATTCTGGGGTGTAGCAGACCTTCTATGGGAAAATGTAGCATGGTACTCAATTGGTTTTGGGTTAAGGAGTACTCGGTGTTGAACATACGGAAGGTTGCGGTACCGGTTAAAAATTCGTCTTCACCGGCGGGAGTGGTGTAGTCGTATGAACTTAAGAATTCTAAGGTTAGGGATGGGTAGGTGGGTTGATTATGAGTGCAAAGGAAGGTTAGGTTGGCTTGACGGAGCATCCATTCGATACCTTGGAGTAATCCTAATTGTTGTAAACAAGTTAAATCGGGGTACCTGGTGGAAACGACGCCTCGCTGTTGGAAACGCTCGAATTGCTCCCTTTGATAATTTTCATCTTCGGATCGGAAGATGATATTTCCAAAATTCTGATTTCCCGCCATTGTGATGAATGAAGCTTGAAGGGGTGATTTGGAAAGAAAAGAAATGTATTTGATAGGAGAGAATGGTTTGTGGTGAATGAAGGGAGGTTTGGTGGGTATTTATAGGAGAAGAATTTGGAAGTTGGAAAGGAGAAGTGGTTGAAAAGTAATTAAGTGTGGTTGAATGGAAATTAATGGGGAAAGTAAAAAATAAAAAGGTGTAACGTTCGTCTCCAACGGCTCCTTAACGTTCACTAGTCTGAAGGGTGTTACGCTCGTCACAGGAGTGTGACGTTCGTAACAGGCACTTGGTGTGCCGTCCGTTATGGATTTGTGTGACGCTCGTCACACATTCCATTTTGGCAAGGCTTCAGTAGCGTGGATTTTATTTTTGTTATTTATTTTGTTTTGCTTTGCTTATAATTGGTTTATTCTGCAATTTAATTTATCGTGCATGCTTAATCTGCTTTGTATAATAATAAGTCATAGGTAGCAACAGTAGAGCATAATAGCTTTTGCATAATAAAATTAAATAAACAGCTTCAATAAAATGATCATAATGTAATACAGGAAAGGAAAACAATGAAATGAAAGAGAAATAAATGTGAACATGAATTCAAATAACATTAATAAATAATCTAACTTAAAACTAAATAACTTAGAAAAATGACTAAATTCTATCCCTCTGTACGATCTCTGGCCGGAGGAGCAAAAGAGTTAACATGATGTAGCAACTCGTGGAACTGATTCGTCATACTGCTCATGTATCATAGAACTTCGTGTCTCATGTTAGTAAATTCTCCTCTGAGGGCGTCTTGTTCTGACATCAAAGCTTCAATGGCGGTGTTATAATCAGTTCCGGGCATATGATGCCGGAGGTCGGATACGGCTGATTCTTCGGTCTGAACAGGCTGAGGAGGAGGGTCAATATCATAATAGCCGGATGGTGTCTGAGGGTCAGGTTCAGCATGAGGGATCTGGTCATCATAAGTCTCATAGTCATCACAAATCTCATAGTCCTGGATGGATTCAGTGGATCCAGCAGGAGTGGGAGTTTCGTTCAGGTTATATAGCCAGTTACTGCGGTTATGAATGCTAGTCCTAGGATCGGGCATGGTGAATAGGCAGAGAACCTGGTTATCAATAATAAGCTCAAACTCATCAGTCCCAAGGTTCGCTATAAACATAGTGTTGAAGAGGAAAGGTATACTC
Organism: Lathyrus oleraceus; assembly: GCF_024323335.1. Lineage (NCBI taxonomy): Eukaryota > Viridiplantae > Streptophyta > Magnoliopsida > Fabales > Fabaceae > Lathyrus > Lathyrus oleraceus. The sequence continues at coordinate 68,453,576 of NC_066581.1, read as the reverse complement.
ATAGTGGTAATGCCACAAAAAGGGCTAAGGTCAAGCATAGGCTGACGTAATCCAATAGCATTACCTATCATAGTTATCAAACCGCCTATTCTAATGGGTGCTCGCTCATCCTGGATAAGGTGGTCCAAATTAGCTAACATAAAAGTGGCACCGTTTACTGGACGGTTCTGGGAAGCACAAAATATGATGAAGAGTTCATCACGTGAAACTGAAGTACTATTTGGCTTCTTCCCAAATAAAGTGTGGGTCAGGATCTTATGGAAATAGCGAAAGGCCGGGTTGTGTATGTTTCCAGAGAGAAACTCATGTTCTTCGGGCTCATTATTTCCAGACAGCTTACCCCAAAAGTGTTCAAGTTCTCTATGTTCAAAAAGTTCTTCCTGGCTTACTGTGAATGTGTCAAAGGAGGTAGGAAAACCCAAAAGATTGGTAAAGTCTCTAATATTAAATTGGTACTCCATATTGAACATTCTGAACTGGATAAAACCTCTGCTAATTCCTTTTCCATGGCTGGGTAGATAGATAAATGAGCTAAGGAATTCTAGTGTGAGTCTCCGGTAGGTGGTGAAATGTCTCAGGATAGGGGATGTCTCCCATCCTATCTGGTTCAGCAAATACAGGACACTCTGTCTAAGTCCAAGGGCAGTCATAGCCCAATCATCAGCATATAAACTAGGTAGCATCTCTCTGGTGGCTAGTTCTTCAAACTTTTGTTTCTGAGCCATTCCTCTGAATTTGATACTCATACGATCAAAATGTCCCATCTGGTTAGTGTTAGCTAGAGAAAAGAAAACATGAGTTTTAGTCAGGATTTGGCCAAATGCCGAAAGAAGAAAAAATTATTATTATATATATATATATTATTTTTCTCTTTTTTTTTTTTTTTTTTTGAATTAAAAAATAAATCAGGAATTAATATTAAACAGAAATTAAAAGAATAATTTAGGAAAAAGAAAAAAAAATAGGAAAATGATAATAATAGAATAAGAAAATAATTATGGGTTGTCTCCCACTAAGCGCTTTGTTTAAATGTCGCAAGCTCGACAAAGAAACTGTTAAGTATAATCTGTAGGTCCTGGGGGCATTTCGTCTAAGTGTAGGATTTGTGAATCTCCATTGGTTTCCGCATAATGATAGTGTTTTAGACGTTGTCCGTTTACGGTAAACGGTTCTGTGGATTTGCCTTTGATTTCTATTGCTCCACTGGGGAAGATGTTAGTGATATGAAAAGGTCCTGACCATCTGGATCGTAGTTTTCCCGGGAATAGCTTTAGTCTAGAGTTAAATAAAAGGACTGCGTCGCCTTGCTTGAAGATTTTCCTTGATATACGCTTGTCATGCCATTGTTTTGTTCTTTCTTTATAGATTCTGGCATTTTCATAGGCGTCTCTTCTGAGTTCTTCTAATTCATTTATGTCAAGGATTCTCTTTTCACCGGCGGCTTTATAGTTTAGATTCAGATTTCTAATAGCCCAATAGGCTTTATGTTCTAATTCTACCGGGAGGTGACAGGATTTTCCATAAATGAGCTTAAATGGGGTCGTCCCTATGGGGGTTTTATAAGCAGTTCGGTATGCCCACAAAGCTTCTGGTAATTTCAATGACCAATCTTTCCTTGAAGTGGCGACCGTTTTTTCTAGTATTTGCTTGATTTCTCTGTTAGATACTTCCACTTGTCCACTGGTCTGAGGGTGGTAAGGTGTCGCTATCCTATGTCTCACTCCATATTTAAATAACAATTTTTCGAGTACCTTGGATATAAAGTGCGATCCACCATCACTGATTACTATTCTTGGGATGCCAAATCTCGGAAATATTATATTCTTAAAGAGTCTAGTTACTACTCGGGTGTCGTTTGTTGGGGATGCTACAGCTTCGATCCATTTTGATACGTAGTCAACTGCCACGAGTATGTATTTGTTACCGAAAGAGGATGGAAAAGGTCCCATGAAGTCTATTCCCCACACGTCGAAGATCTCTACTTCCAAAATACCTTTTTGTGGCATCTCGTCACGTCTAGATATGTTTCCCGTGCGTTGACATCTGTCACATTCCTTAATAGCCGCATGTACGTCCTTCCATATAGTTGGCCAATAAAAGCCGGCTTGTAGGATTTTAGAGCAGGTCTTGGATGTACTTGTGTGTCCACCATAAGGAGCGGAGTGGCAGTGTTGGATTATATTTTCTACCTCTTCTTCGGGTATACATCGACGGAAAATACCATCGGGGCCTCTTTTGAAAAGTAAGGGATCATCCCAGTAATAGTGTTTTATGTCGTAGAAGAATCGTTTCTTCTGTTGGTAAGATAGAGTAGGTGGAACTATTCCGGCAGCTAAATAATTGACGAGATCAGCGTACCATGGTGTGGCAGATATAGCTAAAGTGGTTCCTACTTGCATGTCGGAGTTGTTTTCTTCCAAAGTAGCTATAAGTTTGTCATACGAGAAATCATCATTAATTGATGTTCTTTCCGGTTCAAGGTTCTCAAGTCTAGAGAGATGGTCTGCTACTACGTTTTCAGTTCCTTTCTTGTCCTTGATTTCTAAGTCGAATTCTTGTAGCAACAAGATCCATCTTAGGAGTCTAGGTTTAGCATCTTTTTTGTTAAGAGGTACCTGATAGCAGCGTGATCAGTGTAAACTATTATTTTAGCTCCAACCAAGTAAGAACGAAATTTATCTAGCGCAAATACCACTGCTAGGAGTTCTTTCTCGGTAGTGGCGTAATTCATTTGCGCTTCATCCAGGGTTCTGCTTGCGTAATATATAACGTGAAGCTTTTTATCCTGGCGTTGTCCTAACACAGCACCTACAGCATAATCGCTAGCATCGCACATTATTTCGAATGGTTCATTCCAGTCTGGTGTCTGCATTATGGGTGCGGAGATCAATGCTTGCTTAAGCGTTTGAAATGCTTTTAAACAGTTATCGTCGAATATGAATTCGGCATCTTTCATTAACAGTCCGGTTAAAGGTTTAGTTATCTTAGAGAAGTCTTTGATGAATCGTCGGTAAAAACCGGCGTGTCCTAAAAAGCTTCGTACTTCTCTCACGGTTCTTGGGGGTTGAAGATTTTCGATTACCTCTATTTTGGCTTTGTCTACTTCAATTCCTCTGTTCGAGATGATGTGTCCTAAAACAATTCCTTCTTGTACCATAAAGTGGCACTTTTCCCAATTAAGTACTAAGTTTACTTTTACACATCGCTCAAGAACTCTTTCCAGGTTTTCAAGGCATTCTTCGAAACTTTGTCCGTATACAGAAAAGTCATCCATAAATACTTCCATGATGTTTTCGAGAAAGTCGGCGAAAATTGCCATCATGCATCTTTGAAAGGTTGCAGGGGCATTACACAGACCAAACGTCATTCGTCTATAAGCGAAGGTACCAAAAGGGCACGTGAATGTCGTATTTTCTTGGTCATCAGGGTGAATTGGTATTTGAAAGAAGCCTGAATAACCGTCTAGATAACAGAAATGTGAATGTTTTGCTAATCGTTCTAACATTTGGTCAATGAATGGTAAAGGGAAATGATCTTTTCGGGTTGCTTTGTTTAGTTTCCTATAATCAATGCACATTCTCCATCCCGATTCGATTCGTTTAGTTATAGTTTCCCCTTTTTCGTGTTCAATAACGGTTATGCCTCCTTTCTTTGGTACAACGTGCACAGGACTAACCCATTTGCTATCAGATATAGGATATATAATACCTGCTTCCAATAACTTGGTTATTTCTTTCTTTACTACCTCACTCAGGATCGGATTTAGTCTTCTCTGGTGTTCCCTAGAGGTTTTACAGTCTTCTTCTAACATGATGCGGTGCATACAAATAGAAGGACTTATTCCTTTAAGATCGGTGATGTGGTACCCTAGTGCGGTTGGATACTTCCTTAAGATATGTAAGAGTTTTTCTGTTTCGAGTCTCCCTAGGTCTGCATTAACTATCACAGGTCGTTCGAGTTCTAAGTCTAGGAATTCATATCTCAGATTTTTGGGAAGTGTTTTCAGGTCAGGGTTGGTTTGTTAAGACATTGCGTAGGATCCGGTGTTATTGCCAAACATTGGTTAGATCTGTCTTCTACAAGGCAGTCGGATGATTTGTCTTCTCCTAACTCTGCTTCTTTTATGCATTCATCGATGATATCCATGAAGTAACATGTATCTTCTATTGCAGGTGCTTTCAAGAATTTGGAAAGAATGAACTCAATTTTCTCTTCACCTACTTCGAAGGTGAGTCGTCCTCGTTTTACGTCTATGATTGCACCGGCAGTTGCTAAGAATGGTCTTCCCAGTATAATGGGCGTAATATCATCTTCTCTAATGTCCATAATTGTAAAATCAGTGGGAATGTAGAATTGACCTATGCGTACGGGAACGTTTTCAAGGATTCCTACAGGATATTTGATGGAACGATCTGCTAGTTGCACAGACATTTTGGTTGGTCTTAATTCTCCCATTTCCAGTTTCTTGCATATGGATAAAGGCATAACGCTAATTCCGGCTCCTAAATCGCATAAGGCTTTGTCGATGACAAATTTTCCTATGTGACAGGGTATAGAGAAACTACCTGGATCCTTGAGTTTAGGGGGCATGTTTTGGATTATAGCGCTACATTCGGCAGGGAGTGTAACGGTTTCGCTATCCTCAAGTTTCCTCTTATTAGAAAGGATTTCTTTTAAGAATTTAGCATATGAGGGCATCTGCGTAATAGCTTCGGTGAACGGAATTGTAACGTTTAATTGTTTAAGGAGATCAACAAATTTTCTAAATTGGCCCGCATCTTTGGTTTTAACAAGCCTTTGAGGGTAAGGTATAGGTGGTTTGTAAGGTGGTGGAGGTACATAAGGTTCCTTCTTTTCTAGGGTTCCCTTATTACTCTCTTCCTTTTCCTTAGGTTCACTTTCCTCAGTTGATTTCTTAGGGTTTTGGTTTTCTATCCTTGGATCAGACGGTCCTTCCACTTCCATTCCACTTCTTAATATAATTGCATGAGCTTGGCTTCTCGGATTTGGTTGGGGCTGTCCAGGGAATGTACCAGTTGGGGCAGCAGTAGGTGCTTGTTGTTGGGCTACTTGTGATATTTGTGTTTCCAGCATTTTGTTATGGGTAGCCAAGGCATCTACTTTGCTTGCTAGTTGTTTAAGTTGTTCGCCAGTGTGTACATTCTGGTTTAAGAAATCTTTATTGGTTTGTTGTTGGGAAGCTATAAAGTTTTCCATCATGATTTCCAAGTTGGATTTCCTAGGGGCGTTATTGTTAGGCATGGATGGGTTCGGTTTCTGATATCCCGGAGGTATAGCTGGGGCTTGATTTGGAGACTGTCCAGGTGCGTACAAAGCGTTATTACTCTTATATGAAAAGTTTGGATGGTTCTTCCAATTTGAGTTATAGGTATTCGAGTAGGGGCTTCCTTGAGCATAGTTTACTTGCTCTGCTTGGATTCCTGTCAAGAGTTGACAGTCCGTAGGAGTGTGGCCTTGGATTCCACAGACCTCGCAATTCTGAGTTATAGCAACCACGGCGGCTGGAGGTGATACGTTTAAACTTTCAATTTTCTGGACCAAAGCATCCACTTTTGCGTTAACGTGATCAAGGTTACTTATCTCGTACATGCCAGTTTTCGTTTGAGGTTTTTCCACCGTTGTTCGTTCGGTTCCCCACTGATAGTGGTTTTGGGCCATGCTCTCGATAAGCTGGTAAGCATCAGCATAAGGTTTGTTCATCAATGCACCACCTGCAGCGGCGTCTATTGTTAACCTTGTGTTGTATAAGAGACCATTATAAAATGTGTGAATTACTAACCAGTCTTCCAAACCATGGTGTGGGCAAAGTCTCATCATGTCTTTGTATCTTTCCCATGCTTCGAAAAGAGACTCGTTGTCTTTCTGTTTAAATCCGTTTATCTGGGCTCTTAACATAGCTGTTTTGCTTGGCGGAAAGTATCGGGCAAGAAAAACTTTCTTCAACTCGTTCCATGTGGTGACTGAGTTGGAAGGGAGAGATTGAAGCCATCTTCTAGCGCTATCTCTTAATGAGAAAGGAAAAAGACGAAGTCGAATTGCCTCTGAAGTGACACCATTAGCTTTAACAGTATCAGCGTATTGGACAAATACGGATAAATGAAGGTTTGGATCCTCGGTAGGATTTCCAGAGAATTGGTTCTGTTGCACCGCCTGCAACAGCGAAGGTTTAAGTTCGAAGTTGTTTGCTTCGATTGCGGGCGGAGCAATACTTGAATGCGGCTCATCTTGCGATGGAGCGGCGTAATCTCTAAGAGCACGAGCTGGTTCTGCCATCTCGGTTATCGAAGGAAAAAGGTTTTTGAAATCAGGAAGTTCTATAGGAGGGAGATTGTTTGCAGCACGATATTCCCGAATTCGTCGTAAGACTCGGAGATATAGTTCGATATCGTTGATTCGTAAATAGAGCGGTTCGCCTTGTGAGCGAGTGCGTGGCATACAAATCAACGAAAGAAAGAATAGAAGAAAAAGAAACCTTAGTCTCTACAGCGTAACGGAAGAGTTACGATATCGATTAAATAAAAGTCCCCGGCAACGGCGCCAAAAACTTGATCGCTCGACTTTATGAGTCGAGTTGGGGTACAAACTGCAAGTGCACAGTTCTATCGCGTAGTTTTAAAAGATATCGATCCCACAGAGACTTATGAATCGATATACCGTTATCTAGGGTTACTACGTAAAGCTAAGGTGAATAATGGTTGATTGTTTGGGGGGCGAAGCTAAAAACTAAACTAAGATCTAGATTAAATATTAATAAAACGGATATCGGTATGCAGTTCGTCGTAATTAGGGACTCAATTCTTTGTCGGTTTCTTGGTTTTTAAAATAAATCGTTTCAGTTAACTTTATTGATTAAAGGTTTTATCTCAAACTCTCGCTCTGTTGAATAAACCATGATTTTATGTTAATGTAGCTGTCACTTATAATTAAGTCAAAAACCACTTTTTGAAAGTAATAAAGTTGCAGAAACTCTTTTTAAGAAAACACTGACCGTTTTAAACACCCTTATCTCAAACTCTCGCTCTGTTGACTTAGGTTATACAATTAAACCCGAATGCTTAACTCTCGTCCTCACATTCAATCTTTAAAAATACTTTTGGAAAAGGTCAGAATTTAATTAACTCTAAAACTTGCTCTCGCCCTGATCTAGAATTAATGCCTAATTTACACTGTCCAGTTAAAACCTCAAACTCTCGCTCTATTGATTTTAACTTCTTTATGTCTTTTACTTTTGTAAAAAATCTTGTTATTAAACCTGTAAATTGAGACCGTAAAAAGATTGATTTTAATTTTAAGTTTAATTAGACCGACTTAGTCTTGATCCCTTATTTCGCTTACTTTACATACCGATATCTAGGCGAATTAGCCAGACATGCTAAACAAACAGAAATACATATCATGCATAAACAGACTCATCACAGGCAAATAATATAAATAAATAATAAAACAAAGCATTAAATAATGATTAAAGAACCTGAATGCGTTAAACAATAGTCTTGAACACTCCACCACAAGCCGGTAGGATTTGTTCTTGGATTCTTCAATTAAACAATAAATTAAACCAAGGAAATAAAACTAGAATCTAACGTAAGGTTAGATCCGATAAAAAGTTACACAATAGTTTCCGGTGTAGAAACTATTATGCGAAAAATATCTAAATGCTAAAAAGGGAAAGGTAAATTGCAAGGGAAAAAGAATGTAGAACTTGCAAAAGAAATAAACAAATAAACAATGTTAAGTTGCTGGAAAAGAAAATTGCAGAAGCGTAAAAAGAAAGAAAATTTGAAAAGCTTCGGCAGCGTGAGCGTGGAAAAACCGAGGAACCCTTTTAGGTTTTTGAAGTAGCTATTTATATTGGTGTTGGTAACTGCTTTTCGTTTCCCCAGGGTCTTCAACGTGGCTAAATGCATGGCGTGGATATAGGACACAAACTCCTCAACGTCTCTTCAAGTCTTCTGAGGGCGTTACTTGCGCCGAAAAGATAGTGGAATGGTGTGACGCTCGTTACACCATGTGTGACGTCCGTCACAAGGCTGTTTTATGTGACGCTCGTCACGCCCCCTGTGACGTCCGTCACAGGCACAACATTGGTTTCTTGTGCGCTTTGGGCTGGGCTTTGGCCTTTGGTTCTTTTTCTCTCCTTTTTGCACCTCCTTTTCTTCCATTTTTACTTGTGCTTCAAAATAGGCTACCTGAGACAAATAGGAAGAAAATACCACGTAATATCTTATAAAATGCAGTAAACCGAAATAAATAGTCATAGAATTTAATGGAATTAAGTCCTAAAATATGGTATAATTTCGTGTTATCAACAGCTCTGTGAACTTAGCAGCATACTCAGTAACAGACCTGTTACCCTGTTTCAATTCCAAGAATTCTATCTCTTTCTTTCCTCTGACATCCTCTGGAAAGTACTTCCTCAGGAATCTCTCTCTGAACACAGCCCAAGTGATCTCAGCATTCCCAGCAGATTCCAACTCAGTGCGGGTAGCAACCCACCAATCATCTGCTTCCTCTGACAGCATATGCGTACCGAACCTGACCTTCTGGTTATCGGCACACTCAGTCACTCGGAAGATCCTCTCGATCTCCTTCAACCACTTCTGAGCACCATCTGGATCGTATGCTCCCTTGAACATTGGAGGATTGTTCTTCTGGAACTCACTCAGTTGACGAGCAGCTCCCATTCCCACAACATTCGGATTTCCCCCAAGTACTCCAGCTAGCATACCCAGAGCCTCAGCAATTGCAGCATCATCTCTACCTCTTCCAGCCATCTCTATTCTGAAAACCCAACAAGCTAAACAATAAGTACTGATAGGGTTACACAACACCTATCCCGTACAGGGAAAACAGAATAATTACGACTCGACTCGACCGACTATGCTCTGATACCACTAATGTAACACCCTTCTAAAATACCCCCAAATATTTAATTAAAATAATAAATATCTCAATCAGAGTAAATATGCAATTAAGGGTGTCACACAATATTTCACACCATTCAACAATATAACTGTCATGCTCTTTTGTTAATTCAAAACATAAGCATTTTTTTGCATAAAACGCAGCGGATATAAATCTCATCAATCATGTAAAACATGTAACATGTTGCATGTAAAATTATTCAATAAGGTAAAACATCCCATCCCGATGTTACATCTATCAGAGCACGACCCACTAAGGAGACTACACTAGACTCCAAGCACTAGCTTCTACTCAATCACTGCTCGTTACCTGAAAAATAGTTGTAAGGGTGAGTTTCTCAATCGATATAATAAGCATTATAAATTAACATGTAATGCCAAGTAATTTCACACATTCATCACCCTAATCAGATCATACATTCAGCAGCGGCAACATCAACTAAAATCATACTCAACTCAACCACAAAACACACGTATAATATTGGAATACATCCATTCATATTATACGCCATACAATACAAATGCAATGAGACTCCATGCATGCGGTACCGACTATTCGTGAACATATAGTTCAACCTCACCGACCAAATCCAGGTACGGCTACCAAGCTCACTAGTCCCACTCATTTGAGACCTAGTGACTCACATCACTAATTCCTCACCATGGGAATTAGCTACCACCCCAAGGGCCATGCTATGCACGCTAAATCACCTAGCATGCAAACATCAACAACAATCCACAATAACTCATCACTAATTCCTCACCATGGGAATTAGCTACCACCATAAAGGCCACAACATGCATGCTAATCACCTAGCAATGCTACATCATCAACCACAATTCAAGAATAGATATATGCTCACACTCTAAGCCATAAAACAGTCTATTTACCAATGCACACATAACTGATACATTCACAGCATCACGCATACTATCACACATCAGCAGTATTTTATCACATAAGCATATCATATCATGCCAAATAACAACCACAGTATTAGCACACTCTACTAATACCTATACTACTCAAAACAACGGGAAATGATCCCTAATATGTCATACATCATCTGCATTACGTTACTCAGCTGAACAGTTAAAAACTGCACAACAACAGCTCAGGAAAATCACAATCCTGCCCATACGCGTATTGCCTAACCCCTTACGCGTATGGCCCATCTCCTGACAAAATCCCATACGCGTAACACCATCTCATACGCGTATGCTACGCGTACCACTTCTCCATACGCGTACCAACAGAGACCAATTTACGTTCAAAACATCATCTTCCTCATCCATACGCGTATTGCCTAGTGCCATACGCGTACCATGCCATCTCATACGCGTATTGCCTAGTGCCATACGCGTATGACCAGAACCCAGACTTCCAGATCTGCTATGGCTTTCTCGGCTACGAGATCTATCCAATTCAACCTTCCACAGTCCAATTTTTCACAAAAATCGTTCATATCATCTAACACGAATCATAACCTATTCGATCTCACAATTTCTAACACTATTGCATCTAATTCCTACGAATTTCCTTCAATTTTAATCCAGATTTGTTCATCCCAAAAGTTCACAATTTTCAGCATAATTATTCCAATCAGAGGTAAATCAATGGTTTATCACTACCCATGACATATTATCCCATAATACCCATTAATCGACGATAAACCCCCTTACCTGAGTTAATCCGGCAAATCTCTGAGCTTCAAGCTTTTCCTTCCTTCAACCCTTGTTCTCTGGCTTTCTTTGCCCTTTTCCACTTTTCTGCCTCTTTTCCCTTTTCACGTGAAAATAACTCTTTTTACCAAATGGAACCTTTTTACTGATTTCTACTTTTATTCCAATAATAACAAAATAATCCAATAATAATAATCCCAATAATATTCCAATAATTATTATTCCAATAATAATAATAATTCCAATTATTTAATTAAATTAATAAATATATCATTAACTCAATTTAAATAATTATCTTATTTTATCGGGGTGTTACACATAACGCTTCTTGAAGCTTCTAAGACCAGTCTCTCCTAGAAATAGAAACAGTTTTCTCTAGGATTTGTTTTATCTCCCTATTAGATACTTCTACTTGGCCACTAGTTTGTGGGTGGTACGGTGTTGCTACTCTATGCCTAACTCCATATTTTCTTAAAAGTTTGTCAAATATTCTCGATATAAAGTGTGGTCCTCCATCGCTTATGACTAAACGTGGTGTTCCAAATCTAGGGAATATATAGTTTTTGAATAGTTTGATTACTACCCTAGTGTCGTTTGTGGGTGCAGCTATAGCTTCAATCCACTTAGACACATAGTCTACAGCTACTAAGATATACCTGTTTCCTAAGGATGGTGGAAAGGGTCCCATGAAATCTATACCCCATACGTCAAAGAGTTCTGCTTCCTGAATGTTTCTTAAGGGCATTTCATCACGTCTTGAAATGTTTCCAGTGCGTTAGCATCTGTCGCATTTGACAATGTAAGCATAGACATCACGCCACATGGTAGGCCAGAATAGGCCAACTTGAAGAATCTTGGCGTATGTCTTAGAGGTGCTCGCATGTCCACCATAAGGTGCAGAATGATAATGCTCGATAATACTATTTACCTCTTCTTCTGGAACGCAACGGCGAAAGATGCCATCGTCCCAATAGAAGTTTCTCACATCGTGGAAGAATTTCTTCTTGCGGTGGTAGTCAAGATCAGGGGGTACTATATCAGCAGCTAGGTAATTAACGAAACCTGCATACCAGGGTACGTTATTTATTGCTAAGGAATTTTGGGAATGCTCAAACGGATCTAGGTTATTGTCTTCAATGGTTTCTACTCTAGCGATCAGTCTATCATAGGCGAAATCATCGTTTATGGGTACTAGTTCAGGTTTTAGATATTCTAGCCTAGAAAGGTGATCGGCTACTATATTTTCAGTGCCTTTTTTATCTCTTATATCTAAATCAAACTCTTGTAGTAATAGAATCCATCGAAGTAACCTAGGCTTGGCATCTTTTTTACTTAATAGGTAACGAATGACAGCATGATCGGTGTAAACAATAATTTTTGCTCCTACTAGATAAGATCTAAATTTGTCTATAGCAAAAACTACAACGAGTAATTCTTTTTTGGTTGTTGTGTAATTAAGTTGGGCAGCGTCTAGGGTTCTATTGGCATAATAAATGGCATGTAATTTTTTATCTTTCCTTTGTCCTAGAACGGCTCCAACTGCATAATCACTAGCATCGCACATTATCTCAAAAGGTTCCGACCAATCGGGCGGTTTCATAATGGGTGCAGAGATTAATGCTTGCTTTAAAAGATTAAATGCGTCATTACATTTTTCGTCGAAAATGAATTCAAAATCTTTTATTAAAAGTCCGGTTAACGGTTTTGTTATTTTGGAGAAGTCCTTAATAAAACGCCGGTAGAATCCAGCGTGTCCAAGAAAGCTTCGGACTTCTCTGATGTTTTTTTGGGGGTTTTAGGTTTTCTATAACTTCTATTTTAGCTTTATCTACCTCTATACCTTTTTCGGAAACTATATGTCCTAAAATTATTCCTTCGGTCACCATGAAATGACATTTTTCCCAATTTAGCACGAGGTTCACCTCCACGCATCTCTCCAGGATTTTCTCAAGGTTAGCAAGACAATTGTGAAAATTGAATCCGCAAACCGAGAAATCATCCATAAACACTTCCATGATACCATCTAGGTAATCTGCAAAGATTGACATCATGCAGCGTTGGAAAGTAGCTGGGGCATTACAGAGGCCGAAAGGCATTCGTCTGTAGGCAAAAGTTCCATAAGGGCATGTAAAGGTAGTTTTTTCTTGATCTTCGGGGTGAATAGGTATTTGGAAGAATCCAGAGTATCCATCTAGATAACAGAAGTAAGAGTGTCTGGCTAGACGCTCCAACATCTGGTCAATAAATGGTAAAGGGAAATGGTCCTTCCTAGTTGCTTTATTTAATTTTCTATAATCTATACACATCCTCCATCCTCCTTCTAAACGTTTTGCTACATGTTCGCCTTTATCGTTTTGCACGACTGTGATGCCTCCCTTTTTAGGTACTACATGTACAGGGCTCACCCACTTACTATCCGAGATCTGATAGATGATACCTGCCTCAAGTAACTTAAGAACTTCCTTCTTAACAACATCACTCATTATAGGGTTTATTCTTCTCTGATGCTCCCTAGAGGGTTTTGAATCTTCTTCTAACGAAATCCGATGCATGCATACGGATGGGCTTATACCTTTCAGGTCAGAGATATTATATCCTAAGGCTGAGGGATATCTTCGTAAAACGTCTAAAAGTTGGTTCGTCTCCTCTTGGCTCAAGGTAGCACTAACTATAATTGGACGGTTCATCTTTTCATCGAGGAACTCATATCTCAGGTTCTTAGGCAGTTCCTTAAGTTCTAAGTTTGGTTTCTTAGGGCATGGCATAGGATCTGGGGTAAGGGATAAACATTCGTAAAGGTTATCATCGATGTAAGGTTCTTTAAAGTCATCATCTTCCTTTATAGGGGTTGATGGTAACTTAATTGTTTTTATAATTTCTTTTTGTTCTAATTCTCTAACACATTCATCAATGATATCTAAGGCATAACACGAGTCTCCCATCACAGGTGCCATAAGAAATTTCGAAAGTATAAATTCTATTTTCTCGTCACCTACCTCAAATGTCAACTTTCCTTTCTTGACATCTATTATGGCTCCTGCAGTCGATAAGAATGGTCTACCTAGAAGAATTGATATATCATTGTCCTCTTTGATGTCCATGACGACAAAATCAGTAGGGATAAATAGTTGACTTATCCTAACAGGAACATCTTCCAAAATGCCTCTCGGATATTTGACAGATCTATCGGCTAACTGAAGTGACATCTTAGTGGGTTGTAATTCTCCGAAGTTTAACCTCTCACAAACTGCTAAAGGCATTAAACTCACACTAGCTCCTAAGTCTAGAAAAGCTTTTTCGATGACATGATTACCCAAAAGGCAAGAAATGGAGAAATTTCCAGGATCTTTATCTTTCTTTGCTAATTTGTCCTCGGAAATAGCATTACATTCCAAAGGCTTAGGATCATCAAGTCTATGTTTGTTGGTTAGGATGTCTTTGAGAAACTTTGCATAAAAAGGTATTTTGGTGACGGCTTCTGTGAAAGGGGTTTCTACATGAAGTTTTTCTATAACTTTAATAAATTTTTGGTACTGTTTATTGATCTGGGTTTGTTTGAGTCTTTGGGGATATGGTATAGGTGGTTTATATGGTGGGGGCGGTACGTAAATTTTATCTTTAGGTTCTTCTCCTTTATCACGACCTTCCTGGTTTTCAGATTCCTCTGGTTCCTTTACTTTGTCCGGGGGTTTGGTACATTCCTTAGAAGTTTCGGGTTCACTTAATCTTGGGTTTGGTGGCTCATCATAAGCGTTCCCACTTCTTAGGGTAATGGCATTGGCTTGTCCTCTCGGATTTTGTTGAGGTTGTCCAGGGAATTGTCCTCCAGGTATAGTCTGAGGGGCTTGGTTTAAAGCTACCTGAGAGATATGGGTTTCAAGCATCTTGGTATGAGTAACTATTTGGTCAACCTTGGTTCCTAACTGAGTAATCAATTCGTTAACATGAATGTTTTGGTTCATGAACTCCTTGTTTTGTTGGGTTTGAGCGGTGATAAAAATTTCCATAATTTTCTCAAGGCTCGGTTTTGGTGGTACAGGTTGCATAGGTTGATTTGATCTAGGGGCTTGATAACTAGGTCTCGGAGGTGCGTTATTTTGAATAGGGTTATTGTTTTTATAGGAGAAGTTAGGGTGATTCCTCCATCCAGGGTTATAGGTATTCGAATATGGGTTCCCTTGACTTGCTCGGAGTGGGTTTCGTTCAATAGACTGCATTCTGCGGATTGGTGTCCTTGGGTTCCACATATCTCACAATCCGACGAAACTGCGGCTAAAGTATTCGGGTTTATGCACATATGCTCGACCTTAAGGGCTAATGCGTCCATTTTAGCCTGCATCATGTCTATAGAGCTTAGTTCATGCACTCCTCCTTGGGCTTCCTTCTTCTCAACTGTCGCTCGTTCGACTCCCCATGATTGATGGTTTTGAGCCATGTCTTCGATGAGGGTACTAGCTTCAGGGTAAGGTTTGTTCATCAGAGCACCGCCTGCGGCAGCGTCGATGGTCATCTTTGTGTTATAATGAAGTCCATTATAGAAGGTTTGAATGATTAACCAATTTTCTAAGCCATGATGTGGGCATGCTCGTAACAACTCTTTATATCTCTCCCAAGCTTCGAACAACGATTCTCCTTGGTTTTGGGTAAATCTAGTTATATGGTTTCGAAGAGCGGTGGTCTTACTCGGGGGAAAATATCTAGCAAGAAATACTCTTCTAAGGTTATCCCAAGTCGTAATGGAATTGGGTGGAAGGGAATCTAACCATGATAGGGCTTTATCTCTGAGGGAAAAAGGAAATAATCTTAAACGTATTGCCTCAGGAGAAGCTCCATTGGTTTTAAAAGTATCTGCTAATTGAAGAAATATTTTTAAATGTTGGTTAGGGTTCTCGGTAGCGAGACCCGCGAATTAACTCTGTTGCACTAGTTGTAACAGGGATGGTTTAAGTTCAAAATTATTGGCTGGGATAGTTGGGTTTACTATACTAGAACTAGGTTCTTCATTAGATGGTTGAGCGAAGTCCTTAAGAGGTCTTTGGTTTTGATCTTCGGCCATAGCTCTCTTAATTCTATGAAAGAATAAACGTGCGCGAGCGTAACGTTCAGGTTCCTCCAGAGGGTTTACTAAGCTTAAACTTCCGGTGCTGCGAGTTCTTCGCATTGACCGGCGGGAAATAACCTAAGTCTAAACGATATAACAACAGGAAAATGAAATTTGACGAAATTGGTCCCCGGCAACGGCGCCAAAAACTTGATGCGTGCTTTTCGCAAGTATAGGAACGCGTCAGAGTAATATAAAAGATTATCGTATCCACAGAGACCAAGTGTCAATCTATCGTTATCTATCGTTATGGTGTTTATCAAAGGCAATCGAAATAAGTGTTTTGTAGTGTGCAATAAAAAGTAAAGTATTGAAATAGAATATAATTAATAAAGACAGGGTCGAATGTAATTCACGTAATCAAATGATAATCCAAGTACTTGCTAATAGAACTACTTATGGGCAATGTTTCCTACTTTGAAAAGAACTAATTTAACAGGAACTGTTGCTTTCGCGTATTCAGAACCAAGTTGTACTCCCTAATCAAACCCTCTTATTGTCACTTATAAAAAGGCGCGCATTGCGTTAGAGTAGTAAACCTATTTTTAAGAAATATAATATCTTGACTAAGTTGAAGAGTATTATAACCTGAATTTCTTAACCAAAAGAGGTTCTCACGAACCAGACTCTAAACTTATAAACGCGTCCGAAAATAGTTTTAAAATCTCTTTTCTTCTTGATGTTAAAAACTCCTAATGAACTAAACAAAGCGCTTTCGCTGTTTTTGAAATAGTTAAAAACAATTAAGTTTATAAAGACGTTGGACGACTTTCGATCTTACCCAACGGAATTGGAGTGCGGGAAAACTTAAGTTGAAAGTTAAAATAGCCCTTTAAGTGTTTCTACGAACGATTGTACGGATTACTGGTTTAATTACGATCCTTACATTCTAGCCTTATAAATTTAGCTAGACATGGTAAAGTAAAAGTGCATTAAAATAAATAAAAGTAGTGCGAGTGCGGAAAGTAAATAATTTAAAGCGAGTGCGGGAAATAAATAAAAGTAAAGCGAGTGCGGGAAATAAATAAAGTAAAAGCGAGTGCGGGAAATAAATAAAGTAAAGCGAGTGCGGGAAATAAATAAAGTAAAGCGAGTGCGGGAAATAAATAAAGTAAAGGCGAGTGCGGGAAATAAATAAAGTAAAGGCGAGTAATAAAAAACCTGCTCCAATCGGAGGGCTGAGTAAATTGCAATGCGGAAAAGAAAATGGCGGCAGGATTAACTTCCTTCCAAAGTGCTCCAAACTCGATTACAGACTCTATCACAGACTTGATGACACAATTGTGGTAACACTCCAAGGCGAAGCGATTACCACTATAAAATACTGAATATATGCCTAAGTGAAACAAAGTTGCTTCTGAGTTTGCCTCTGCTCTAAGTTTGGATGATTGTAAAAGTGAATTCGCGTTTCTATTTATAAGCAAGTAAAAAGATGGAAATGACTTGGATGTCCTTCAACTTGAAAATAGGAGGGAACCGTTTTTCCTCCTGTGGCGCCCGCCACAAGGCCATGGCGCCCGCCACAAGGCCAAAGTGAGGTGCCTTAGTGGATGTAGTGGGGAAACGTGGGAGTTGAGGGAAGTTGAGTTTGACACGTCATGGCTTGGTCTGTGGCGCCCGCCATTGGGTAGGCCATAAGCACAAAATGCTGAATCTTAGGGTTTTTAGCCCTTTTTCGCTCCTTTTCTCGATCGGGGCTCCGATTAAAGTAAAAACCTGAAAACAAAGGAAAACACAGTAATAACACAACAAAATGATAATAAAACGACTAGAATGCATGTGAAATCGGAGTCAAAAATACGTAAATTTTAGTGTGATCAAGCCTCCTATAGGAGTTAACCCTATAGGATGAAAATGGGTCTTTAAAAAGAAGTATGACATGGATGGTAAGGTACATACATATAAGGCAAGACTGGTTGCAAAAGGATATAAACAAATTCATGGGGTTGACTATGATGAAACCTTTTCACCAGTTGCAATGCTTAAATCTGTTCGGATTTTACTTGCTATCGCTGCATATCATGATTATGAAACATGGCAGATGGATGTCAAAACTGCTTTCCTTAATGGGAATCTTCTTGAGGATGTGTACGTGACACAACCTGAAGGATTTGACATACCAGAAGAAGCCCAAAAGATATATAAGTTACAAAGATCAATCTATGGATTGAAGCAAGCTTCCAGAAGCTGGAATCTTTGTTTTGATGAAACAATAAAACAATATGGATTCATCAAGAATGAAGATGATCCTTGTGTCTACAAGAAGGTTAGTGGGAGCATGATCATTTCCCTGGTATTATATGTAGATGAAATATTACTCATTAGAAACAATGTCCCTACCCTGCAACAAGTAAAGTCTTGGTTGGGGAAATGCTTTTCTATGAAGGACCTAGGTGAGGCAACCTATATATTAGGAATCAGGATCTATAGAGATAGATCACAAAAACTTCTTAGCCTAAGTCATAGTACATACATAGACAAAGTGTTGAGATGCTTTAATATGCATGATTCAAAGAAAGGATTCACACCTATGCAACATGGCTTGTGTCTATCAAAAACGCAATCCCCTTCAACTAAGGAAGAAAGGGATCACATGAATAAGATTCCATATGCATATACAATAGGATCTATCATGTATGCCATGTTATGTACTCGACCAGATGTCTCGTATGTTTTAAGTGCAACGAGTAAGTACCAATCTGATCGCGATGACGCTCAGGAAGACTAAGGACTCGTTCTTAATAAATGGAGGTCAGGAAGAGCTTGCTGCAATTGGATATGAAGTTCTGGTATCAGATATAAGATGTCGAATGTAATGTCACGACACTAATATCTGTTAACACAAACAAGATAGAGATACAAAATGGTAAAGCAAATGACACAAGCAATTGTTAACCCAGTTCGGTGCAACTCACCTACGTCAGGGGGCTACCAAGCCAGGAAGGAAATTCACTAAAATAGAATCAGTTCAAAGACTCTCCGTACACTTCAACAAGTTACAGTCTTTCTCACCTAATCTCTACCCGTGCAATTTCTACCTAAGCACTCTTAGATATGAGAACCCACTCACTTCCCTACAATCACACATGTGATCTTAAACAACAATCCCTTGAGAAAAGAAAACATTTTTCAATAACACACTCTTGATTTTACTTCACAGTTTCTGTAACACCCCGATAAAAATATGATAATTATTTAATTTAAGTTAATAGTATATTTATTAATTTAATTAAATAATTGGAATATTATTTGGATTATTATTATTGGAATAATAAAGTTGGAATATATATAAAGAGTTCCATTTGGTAAAAAGGGTTTTTCACGTGAAAACCAGAGAAGTGACAGAAAGTGAGAAAAGGGCAAGGAGGAAGAGCAAGAGAACAAGGGTTGAAGAAGGGAAAAGCTTGAAGCTAAAGGATTTGCCGGATTAACTCAGGTAAGGGGGGTTTATCGTCGTTTAATGGGTATTATGGGTTAACATATAATGGGTAGTAATAAGCCATTGAATTGACCCTAATTGGGATGAGGAATGCTGTAAATGGTGATGAATAAGTTATGTTAAAACTGTAATTGAATCTATATGTGGGTGAGTCGTAAATTTCTGGACGTGTAGCTTTTTACGGAATTGAAATTGGAGGTCCGGAAGTCCTCCGACGGCGAGAAATGCGGGAAATCTGCATTCTGTTTTCGTGTTAGCGCAGGAACAACTTTCTGTTCTGCGTTAACCGGTTAACCCAGGGTGTTAACCGGTTAACACTGTTATGATTTAGAAAAATTAATTTCTGTTCTGCGTTAACCGGTTAACCCAGGGTGTTAACCGGTTAACACTGTTAAAAATTGCCAGAAAGCGTGTTCTGTGTTGCGTTAACCGGTTAACCCAGGGCGTTAACCGGTTAACACTGTTTGGAAAGTGGAAAATTGATATTCAAATATTCTGTACATATTTGACGTTGGACTATATTGGTGTATGATATAGTAGGGATCATTTCCCGTTGTTTTGAGCAGTATAGGTATTAGTAGAGTGTGCTAATACTGTGATTTATTATTTGGCATGATATGAATATGATTCTGTGATAAATATGCTGATGATGTATGATGGTATGCATAATACTGTGAATGTATCTGTTATGTATGCAATTGTGAATGGACTGTTTATGGCTTAGAGTGTGAGCATATGTCCATTGTGGATTGTTGTTGATGGTTGCATGCTAGGTGATTTAGCGTGCATAGTATGGCCTTTATGGTGGTAGCTAATTCCCATGGTGAGGAATTAGTGAGTGAGTTATTGTGGATTGTTATTGATGTTTGCATGCTAGGTGATTTAGCGTGCATAGCATAGCCCTTGGGGTGGTAGCTAATTCCCATGGTGAGGAATTAGTGAGTGAGTCACTAGGTCTCAAATGAGTGGGACTAGTGAGCTTGGTAGCCGTATCTGGGTTTGATCGGTGAGGTTGAACTATGTGTTCACGAATAGTCGGTACCGCATGCATGGAGTCTCATTGCATAATGTATGTATGGCGTATAATATGAATGGATGTATTCCAATATTATACGTGTGTTTTGTGTTGGGTTGAGTATGATTATGATTTTGAGTTGATGTTGCCGTTGCTGAATGTGTGATATGATTAGGGTGATGAAATGTGTTAATTTACTTAGCATTACATGATATTTTATAATGCTTATTATATCAATTGAGGAACTCACCCTTACAACTATGTTTCAGGTAACGAGCAGTGATTGAGTAGAAGCTAGTGCTTGGAGTCTAGTGTAGTTCCTTAGTGGGTCATGCTCTGGTAGATGTAACATCGGGACGGGATGTTTTACTTTGTTTTCATTTTGGTTATTGAACAACTTTACATGTAATGTGTTACATGGTTTGCATGATTGATTAGATCTCTATCCGCTGCGAATTGTGCAATGTTTTATTTTGATTAATAAATGAGCATGACAAGTTATTATGGTGAATGGTGTGAAGTGTCAAGTGTGACACCCTTAAATTGCATATCTACTCTGATTTATATTTGTTGTTTTAATTATTATTGGGGTATTTTAGAAGGGTGTTACATTAGTGGTATCAGAGCATAGTCGGTCGAGTCGAGTCGTAATTATTCTGTTTCCCTGTATGTGATAGGTGTTGTGTAACCCTATCAGTACTTATTGTTTTAGCTTGTTGGGTCTTCAGAATAGAGATGGCTGGAAGAGGTAGAGACGATGCTGCGATTGCTGAGGCTCTGGGTATGCTAGCTGGAGTACTTGGAGGGAATCCGAATGTTGTGGGAATGGGAGCTGCTCGTCAACTGAGTGAGTTCCAGAAGAACAATCCTCCAATGTTCAAGGGAGCATACGATCCAGATGGTGCTCAGAAGTGGTTGAAGGAGATCGAGAGGATCTTCCGAGTGACTGAGTGTGCCGATAACCAGAAGGTCAGGTTCGGTACTCATATGCTGTCTGAGGAAGCAGATGATTGGTGGGTTGCTGCCCGCACTGAGTTGGAAGCTGCTGGGGGTGCTGAGATCACTTGGGCGGTGTTCAGAGAGAGATTCCTGAGGAAGTACTTTCCGGAGGATGTCAGAGGAAAGAAAGAGATA
Source organism: Lathyrus oleraceus (assembly GCF_024323335.1). Lineage (NCBI taxonomy): Eukaryota > Viridiplantae > Streptophyta > Magnoliopsida > Fabales > Fabaceae > Lathyrus > Lathyrus oleraceus. Next base: position 68,432,259 of record NC_066581.1, on the reverse strand, counting down.
GAGTTCTTAGAATTGAAGCAGGGCAACCGGTCTGTTACTGAGTATGCTGCTAAGTTCACAGAGCTGTCGAAGTATTACACTCCCTATGATGAGGCTACTGGGGAATTTTCAAAATGTGTGAAGTTTGAGAACGGGTTACGTCCTGAGATCAAGCAGGCTATTGGGTATCAGCGGATCAGAGTGTTTTCTGACTTGGTTGACTGTTGCAGGATTTTTGAACAGGATACCAAGGCCAGAACGGAGAGCTATCAGCAGAGGGTTGATAGGAAAGGCAAGAATCAGAATGATCGTGGGAAACCGTATGCAGCTGGCAAAGGTTTCCAGAGACAGAGTGGGATGAAGAGACCTAGTGGGGGAGACTCCAGTGCCCCTGCTAAGTGTTACAGATGTGGTCAGGCTGGACATCGTTTCCATGAGTGTACCAGTACTGAGAAGAAGTGTTTCAAGTGTGGCAAAGGTGGTCACTTGGCTGCAGAGTGCCGGTTGAAGACTATGACTTGTTTCAACTGTGGAGAGGTGGGTCATATTAGCCCACAGTGTCCTAAGCCGAAGAAAGAGAACCAGTCGGGAGGCAAGGTCTTTGCTTTATCGGGTTCTGAGACTTCTGCAGATGATCGTTTGATCCGAGGTACGTGTTATGTTAATGGCTTTCCTCTTGTAGCTATTATTGACACAGGTGCGACTCATTCCTTTATATCTTTGGATTGTGCTGTGAAACTTAAATTAGAGATATCTGAGATGCATGGGAGTATGGTGATTGATACTCCTGCGAAGGGTTCAGTGACTACTACTTCAGTTTGTTTAAATTGCCCTTTGAGTATTTTTGGTAGAGACTTTGGGATGGACCTCGTGTGTCTTCCACTAGTGCAGATTGATGTTATCCTGGGTATGAACTGGTTGGTGCTTAACCGAGTTTATATCAACTGTTTTGATAAGACTGTGATCTTTCCTGAGATTGAGGAAGGAAAGAGTTTGTTTCTATCAGCAAGGCAGGTGAATGAGGCAGTAGCAGATGGTGCAGAGTTGTTTATGCTGTTAGCGACTTTGGAGGCTAAAGATAAACTGGTGATTTGTGATCTAGCCGTGGTGTGTGATTTTCCTGATGTGTTTCCTGAAGAAGTGAATGAATTACCGCCAGAGCGTGAAGTTGAGTTCTCGATTGATTTGGTACCTGGTACTAGGCCGATATCGATGGCTCCGTACCGTATGTCTGCTGTTGAGTTAACTGAATTGAAGAGTCAGCTGGAAGATCTGTTGGATAAGAAATTTATTCGTCCGAGTGTGTCACCGTGGGGCGCACCAGTGTTATTGGTTAAGAAGAAAGAAGGTACTATGAGGTTGTGTGTGGACTACAGGCAACTGAATAAAGTGACGATCAAGAATCGGTATCCTTTGCCGAGGATTGATGATTTGATGGATCAATTGGTTGGTGCGAGTGTGTTCAGCAAAATAGATTTGAGATCGGGGTATCATCAGATACGTGTGAAAACTGAGGATATTCAGAAGACTGCTTTCAGAACAAGGTATGGACATTATGAGTATTCTGTAATGCCTTTTGGTGTGACTAATGCGCCTGGGGTATTTATGGAGTATATGAATAGGATTTTCCATCCGTACCTAGACAAGTTTGTTGTGGTGTTTATTGACGATATTTTGGTGTACTCGAAATCCGAAGAAGAGCATGTTGAACATTTGAGAGTGGTTTTAGGAGTTCTACGAGAAAAGAAGTTATTTGCTAAACTGTCTAAGTGTGAATTTTGGTTAGAAGAGGTTAGTTTTCTTGGTCATGTGATTTCAAGAGGTGGTGTTGCTGTTGATCCTTCTAAGGTAGAAGCGGTATCTAAGTGGGAAGCTCCGAAGTCAGTTTCTGAGATAAGGAGTTTTCTTGGACTTGCAGGTTATTATAGGAAATTCATTGAGGGATTTTCTAAGTTGGCATTACCGTTGACGATGTTGACTAGAAAGGGGCAAGCGTTTGTTTGAGACTCAAAGTGTGAAGAAGGTTTCCAAGAGTTAAAGAGAAGGTTAACTACTGCTCCTATTCTGATATTACCAAGTCCGTCAGAACCATTTGAGGTTTACTGTGATGCTTCATTGTTGGGTTTGGGTGGTGTTTTGATGCAGAATAAGCAGGTTGTAGCTTATGCTTCGAGAAAACTGAAGGTTCATGAGAGGAACTATCCGACACACGATTTAGAGTTGGCAGCTGTGGTATTTGTTCTGAAGTTATGGAGGCATTACTTGTACGGGTCAAGATTTGAGGTTTTCAGCGACCATAAAAGTTTAAAGTATTTGTTTGATCAGAAAGAGCTGAATATGAGACAGAGGAGATGGTTAGAGTTTCTGAAGGATTATGACTTTGGTTTGAATTACCATCCGGGTAAAGCAAACGTAGTGGCTGATGCATTGAGTCGGAAATCATTGCATATGTCTATGTTAATGGTTAAGGAATTGGATTTAATTGAGCAGTTTAGAGACTTGAGTTTGGTGTGTGAGAGTACTCACAATAGTGTTAAATTGGGAATGTTGAAGTTAACGAGTGGTATTCTGGATGAGATTAGAGAGGGTCAGAAATCCGATGTGCTTTTGGTTGATAAGTTGACTCTAGTGAATCAAGGTCAAGGTGGTGAATTCAGAGTTGATGAGAATGGTGTTTTGAAATTTGGTAATCGGGTGTGTATTCCGGATGTTACCGAACTTAAGAAGAGTATTCTTGAGGAAGGACATCGTAGTGGCCTGAGTATTCATCCTGGGGCTACGAAGATGTATCATGATTTGAAAAAGTTATTTTGGTGGCCGGGAATGAAAAGAGAAATTGCGAGTTTTGTTTATTCTTGTTTGACTTGTCAGAAGTCAAAGATTGAGCATCAGAAGCCGTCTGGGCTAATGCAACCGTTGGCTATTCCAGAGTGGAAGTGGGATAGTATCAGTATGGATTTTGTTTCTGGTTTACCGAGGACAATTAAGAATTTTGAAGCTATTTGGGTGATTGTTGACAGATTGACAAAATCGGCTCATTTCATTCCGATCAGAATGGATTATCCGTTAGAGAGATTAGCTGAGTTGTATATTGAGAAAATTGTAAGTTTGCATGGTATTCCGTCGAGTATTGTTTCGGACAGAGATCCTAGATTTACATCGAAGTTCTGGGAAGGTTTGCAGAGGGCTTTGGGAACTAAGCTGAGATTGAGTTCTGCATATCATCCGCAGACTGATGGTCAGACTGAGAGGACGATTCAGTCACTGGAGGATCTTTTGAGGGCTTGTGTTTTGGAAAAGGGAGGTGCTTGGGATTGTTATTTACCTTTGATTGAGTTTACCTACAACAATAGTTTTCATTCGAGCATTGGTATGGCACCGTTTGAAGCTTTGTATGGTAGGAGATGTCGGACACCTTTATGTTGGTATGAGCCCGGTGAGAGTGTTGTGGTTGGACCGGAGATTGTTCAACAAACTACGGAAAAGATTAAGATGATTCAGGAGAAGATGAGGATTGCTCAGAGTCGTCAGAAGAGTTATCACGACAAGAGGAGGAAGTCACTTGAGTTCCAAGAGGGAGATCATGTGTTTCTTCGTGTTACTCCGATAACTGGGGTTGGTCGAACTTTGAAGTCGAAGAAGTTGACACCTCGATTTATTGGTCCTTATCAGATTTTGGAGAGGATAGGGGAGGTAGCCTATCGTATCGCTTTACCGCCGTCACTTGCGAATTTGCATGAGGTTTTTCATGTGTCTCAGTTGAGGAGGTACATTCCTGATCCGTCACATGTGGTCAAAGTAGATGATGTACAGGTGAGAGATAACCTGACTGTTGAAACATCACCTATGAGGATAGAGGATCGAGAGTTGAAGCAGTTGCGGGGTAAAGAGATTGCTTTGGTAAAGGTAGCTTGGGGAGGACCAGCAGGTGGCAATGTGACTTGGGAACTTGAGAATCAGATGAAGGAGTCTTATCCAGAGTTATTCGCTTGAGGTATGTTTTCGAGGACGAAAACTCTTTTAGTGGGGGAGAGTTGTAACACCCCGATAAAAATATGATAATTATTTAATTTAAGTTAATAGTATATTTATTAATTTAATTAAATAATTGGAATATTATTTGGATTATTATTATTGGAATAATAAAGTTGGAATATATATAAAGAGTTCCATTTGGTAAAAAGGGTTTTTCACGTGAAAACCAGAGAAGCGACAGAAAGTGAGAAAAGGGCAAGGAGGAAGAGCAAGAGAACAAGGGTTGAAGAAGGGAAAAGCTTGAAGCTAAAGGATTTGCCGGATTAACTCAGGTAAGGGGGGTTTATCGTCGTTTAATGGGTATTATGGGTTAACATGTAATGGGTAGTAATAAGCCATTGAATTGACCCTAATTGGGATGAGGAATGCTGTAAATGGTGATGAATAAGTTATGTTAAAACTGTAATTGAATCTATATGTGGGTGAGTCGTAAATTTCTGGACGTGTAGCTTTTTACGGAATTGAAATCGGAGGTCCGGAAGTCCTCCGACGGCGAGAAATGCGGGAAATCTGCATTCTGTTTTCGTGTTAGCGCAGGAACAGCTTTCTGTTCTGCGTTAACCGGTTAACCCAGGGTGTTAACCGGTTAACACTGTTATGATTTAGAAAAATTAATTTCTGTTCTGCGTTAACCGGTTAACCCAGGGTGTTAACCGGTTAACACTGTTAAAAATTGCCAGAAAGCGTGTTCTGTGTTGCGTTAACCGGTTAACCCAGGGTGTTAACCGGTTAACACTGTTTGGAAAGTGAAAAATTGATATTCAAATATTGTGTACATATTTGACGTTGGACTATATTGGTGTATGATATAGTAGGGATCATTTCCCGTTGTTTTAAGCAGTATAGGTATTAGTAGAGTGTGCTAATACTGTGATTTATTATTTGGCATGATATGAATATGATTCTGTGATAAATATGCTGATGATGTATGATGGTATGCATAATACTGTGAATGTATCTGTTATGTATGCAATTGTGAATGGACTGTTTATGGCTTAGAGTGTGAGCATATGTCCATTGTGGATTGTTGTTGATGGTTGCATGCTAGGTGATTTAGCGTGCATAGTATGGCCTTTATGGTGGTAGCTAATTCCCATGGTGAGGAATTAGTGAGTGAGTTATTGTGGATTGTTATTGATGTTTGCATGCTAGGTGATTTAGCGTGCATAGCATAGTCCTTGGGGTGGTAGCTAATTCCCATGGTGAGGAATTAGTGAGTGAGTCACTAGGTCTCAAATGAGTGGGACTAGTGAGCTTGGTAGCCGTATCTGGGTTTGATCGGTGAGGTTGAACTATGTGTTCATGAATAGTCGGTACCGCATGCATGGAGTCTCATTGCATAATGTATGTATGGCGTATAATATGAATGGATGTATTCCAATATTATACGTGTGTTTTGTGTTGGGTTGAGTATGATTATGATTTTGAGTTGATGTTGCCGTTGCTGAATGTGTGATATGATTAGGGTGACGAAATGTGTTAATTTACCTAGCATTACATGATATTTTATAATGCTTATTATATCAATTGAGGAACTCACCCTTACAACTATGTTTCAGGTAACGAGCAGTGATTGAGTAGAAGCTAGTGCTTGGAGTCTAGTGTAGTTCCTTAGTGGGTCATGCTCTGGTAGATGTAACATCGGGACGGGATGTTTTACTTTGTTTTCATTTTGGTTGTTGAACAACTTTACATGTAATGTGTTACATGGTTTGCATGATTGATTAGATCTCTATCCGCTGCGAATTGTGCAATGTTTTATTTTGATTAATAAATGAGCATGACAAGTTATTATGGTGAATGGTGTGAAGTGTCAAGTGTGACACCCTTAAATTGCATATCTACTCTGATTTATATTTGTTGTTTTAATTATTATTGGGGTATTTTAGAAGGGTGTTACAGTTTCAATCAAGAAGACACACTCTTGATCTTGCTTCACAGCTTTGATCAAGAAGACACACACTTGATCTTGCTTCACAACTTTGATCAAGTAGACACACACTCTTGCTTAACAGCTTTAGAGTGACAAATTACAACCACAAATCAACCTAATTCAATCATCAAAAGATGACTTGAATGGCTTACAAGTCTCACGACTAAACAGACACAAACCCTAGCTCTCTCTCTATATTTCGCTCAGTATTGGTTGTGTTATAAAACAGGTTTTTAAGTCCCTTTTTATAGAAGCTTTCAGCTGGGCTTGGACATCTTGAAAACCCTAAATCTATTTTCCAATCAAATCTTCTTATGACAGCTGGTTAGATCTCTTTGGAAAATAAGTAAATCAGGTTGTAATCCATGATTGAATGCGCCTGCAAATCAGATTTTCAATCATACATAGATTGCTATTAATTGTGCAATCACAAAACACCATACATTCACACTGAATGTTCTGTGTACAGGATGTCATGACATCAGGTCTGACATCCTGGAAAAATCCTGCATAGTTCCATAATTCCTTTTATAACTTCCAGCAGGTACAACCATATCAGATGCCATGACCTTGTGTATGACATCTTGAAACAATCCTGCATGAACATGTCTTTCATTTAAGCTCCAGCAGGTACACATATATCAGATGCCATGACCTTGTGTATGACATTCTGAAACAATCTTACATGAACATGTTCTTGAACTCCAGCAGGTACATAGGATATCTCATGTTAAGACATCACACATAACATCTTGTGAACACTCTTTGTTTTACCAAAATTGTTGCCAACACTTAGAATCAACAAACTCCCCCTTTGGCAAATTTTGGCTAAAACATACATCTATCCTTTTTGTTCACAAGGTAATCTATCAGCAGTTAAACAACATAACAATAGTTTAATCAGCAGCAGAAGCAACACAATTACTAGCTAGTTACTAGTAATACACACATGCACAAGGGTACTTCTCCTCCCCCTAAATCTGTGCAACAAAAACAGAATTACTAGTTATGGATGCAACTAGTAAGACACACAAATGCACAAGGGTACTCCTTCTCCCCCTAAACCTGTGCACACATCAAACATCTTCCATGAACATAACAGCTACTGTAACCACAACACCTATACCAGCCAGAATGTCATTCTGACACCTGCTTCAACATCAACACATGTGCACCATATCAGACATCCTCTTTGACATCTGTAAATAGAATAACATTCTGTTTTAACACCTGTGCACTTCCTTCAATAATAGTTGTCCTTCAGTTCAGCTACATACATCTCACAACTCCACAACTGCTTCCACATCAACATTTCTCCCCCTTTTTAGTCAAAATTGACCAAAGGTGACCAATTAGACAAAATAAATGTCAATTAGCCTAACAGAGAATGTCAGATCAGATGTTATAACATTAAAAATGTTAAAACATAAAAGTTAGGCAGTACAAACCATCATCATACACAACTGTTATAACTGAGATAATGAACACATCCAAGGAACTCATTAAGAGCCCAAAATATTACAAACAGGCATCAATGAGGACTGCCACAAATTACACATTTAAAAAAAACAATAAAACTTCAGCATCCAAATAGCAGCACCAAAACAGCTTCCAAAACAACAGTCACAACAACCACACAACACACCTCACACAATCTTCAGTCTTCAACACAAAAGAGGGGGGGGACCATCAATCAGAAGAAGAAGTATCACCTTCACATTCACCTTCAGAGCCTTCAGAGCTTTCAGAGCTGCCACTAGATTGAGCTTTTGACCTCTCTCTTGAGGTATTTGCATCTGAATCTTCACCAGCCTTCTCTATTTCTTCCTTTTCTAGGCTCCTAATAAGAACTTCCAGAGATTCTTTTCTTGCCTTGGCTACCCTTATACCATTATCCAGTTCCTTGCAGGTATCTTTTAGTTGATCAATTAAGCTTCCTTGAGATGCAGGCTCCCTTCTGGCAGATGTCATGACAACATCATTGACATGACTTCCCTCAAACAGCTTATAATGAATGGATAATGGGGGATTTCTTCTGCTTGGAATGTCATTTGTATTGAGTATGTCTGGTTGTTGACTCAAGATAATACCACAAATAATGGATGGGAAGGCAATGGGCAGCTTCACAACATTTGTGGAGGCATGTCTGATAGTTTGATCAAATACAAACCTTCTAAAGTCATAGTTTATCCTGGTTCCAATTGCATGAATGATTCTTCCAAGACCAATGGAGATGGTATATATATGATTAGTAGGCACCCAGTTGGCTGAACCAATCTTGTGTAAATGGAAGGAGATATTGTCTAGGTGCAGCAGCAGCTTTGCCAGAAGACTTCTTAACAGCATGCCTTTTTGCAGGGGAGATGTCTGGGACATCGTCTTCGACATCCTTATCAGAGTCAGAACTGTCTCTTTCTTTCCTTTTCCTAACCTCAACTTTACTCCAAGATTTGGAGGGTCCTACACCAACAGCCTTTTTCACTCTTCTTGCTGTTCTCATTTTAGCCACACTTTTTCCTTTTCTAGTCCTCAGCTTCTCAGCTAGACTTGGTTTTACAAGATGGACCAAAGTGTCATCCTCTTCTTCAGAGCTTTCTACCTCTAGGTTAATAGTATTCTCCTGAGACATATTTGCTGGTTTCTTGCTAGGTAGGGTTTTTCCTAGAGAACATAGCCCCTTAGCAGCCACTTCCTTTTCTGACCTAGATGAGTCATCATCTTTCTCAGCTTGGGGTTCCTCCTCAGGAGAGGGGTCCCTTCTGGACAGAGGGGTAGAAACACCCTTGACTGAATGCCATTCACTTAGTATCCTAGTAACTAGGTTCCTAATGGCACGATCAGCATAATGCATGTTCTTTGGAAGAGGAAATTTATCAGGGATATTACCTTGTTTACTTCCAGCAGTGGAAGAGGGACCTGGGGCGTCACCGGGTATCACACACAGAGGAGTGACATCCAGCACGTCTTCATCTAGAAACTCCATGGATGGAGTCTTTGCATGATGAGAGGGTTTTGACCCAGATGATGAAGGATGTTGAGACATGTTATTGAACTTTTGAGAGAAGGTTCTTTTCCCTAGCAGAGGTCCTCTGAGAGTTTTGATGAAGATGGAAAGAGTTGTGTTCAGGTAGCGTATGCATATGACATAAATACTATTTCCAATATAAGGTAATGATTCATCATTAATGTGGCTCTTTCTTTTAATTGGGCAAACACTATTTTTATTACCTTTTCCACTCCATATTAATTGCCATAATTTCTCAAGAATCCAAATCCCTAATTTCCCTCTTACATATTTAAGGTGAATATCATCCAAATCCCCTACAACCTTGTCAGCTAGTTGCATTTCATGCTTTAGAACTAAGAATTTGTTTTCCACATATTTTCTAATTGGGTGATGACAACAAATAATGTACTTGGTCCAACTGTGCTGAATATGATTTTTGGACATAGTTGCAACATACAGGTTGTCATAATACAATGTCATGACATCGTGTGTGACATTGTATGCAATTAGCAGTAGTTTCATCCAACCTAGTTGAGAACAGCTACTTTCATATGATATACTTTCATCACCAACATCATTTTTTTCTTTCAAATGTGTAGGAGCAGGAGTCCTTTCACTCTTCATCTCAATCTTCTCCACATTGTTCTTGGTACTTTTGCTTTGAGATAGACACATAGTCCCTTATGGTCCAGTTCCAACAAAGCTCTTTCCAATTTCAGACTGCATATGCTTAGTCACATGTCCACCCATTTGATCTAACTTCTCAGCTATTTGGGCCATCATGACCTTTTCTCCTTTGAAAGTGAGTTTAAGTCTGAGCTTCTGGTGTGACATCCTTGTCTGACATTTCCCACAGACTTGTCTCTCATTACTCTTGAGGGTTCTTCTAGCAACTATTTTCATCTCTTCCTCTTTGTCATAGGAACACTTTGAGGAAAAACCCATTTGAGAGCTCCACATGTAACAATTGTCTTTGGTCCTGACTCCTTTCATAATCATTTCATTATCTTTGTTAAAAATTAGATATTCAGACCTTGATCACATAGTTGACTGATGCTTATTAGATTTGCAGTCAAGCCCTTAACAAGTAGAACCTTGTCAAGTTTAGGAACTCCAAGACAATCAAGCTTACATGTTCCCTTAATTTCACCTTTTGCTCCATCTCCAAAGGATACATGGCTTATGGTATGATGATGGAGGTCAGTTAGCAGGTCTTGGTTTCCAGTCATGTGTCTGGAACATCCACTATCAAAATACCACTCTTCTTTGGCTGAGATTCTGATGGGAATGCGAGCTAATAGACTTGTAACATTAGTCTTAGGAACCCATTGCTTCTTGTTGATAGTGAGTCTATTGATGGACAGAGGTAGGGTAACCATACAACTTATAGCAGAAGGGTTTTAGATGGCCAAATTTCCCACAGTAATGGCATCTCCATCTTTGGTGTTTCCCTTTCTGCTGTCTTCTCCTGTGATGTTGTGACATCTCAGGACTGCTCTTACTATTACTGTACCCTATTCCAGATTTGTCTCCTGTGATTAGTCTAGTTTGGAGAATCTTGTCTAAGAAGTCAGATCCATTGTTTAACATCCTTACATACTTGGTCACCTCTTCTAGTTTTGAGTTTAAGAGCGTAGCTTCAGTTTTTAACTTGGAGATGGTTTCCATATGTTCTGCCTTTTCATTCTCCAGCTGCACTATCTTCTGGATTTCAACTTGTTGACTTTCATCTAGCTTGACCTTTAGGGCCACTGCTTCTGTTTTTAATTTGGAGATGGTTTCCAATTGTTCTACCTTCTCATTCTCAAGTTGAGTTATCCCCTTCTTCTGGCTTTCAACCTGTTTACACAGCTCCATACTTTTGTGACACAACTTTCTGTAGGTAGAGGCCAACTCTTCAAAGGTCACTTCTTCATCACTTGAGTCTTCATCAGATCCTCATTTTCCTGTCAATGTAGTCACCAGATTTGCAGCCTCCTCAGTATCACTTTCATCAGACCAGGTGGCCGCAAGACTCATCTTCTGCTTCTTAAGGTAGGTTCCACATTCAGTTTTAATGTGTCCATGCCCATCACATTCATAACACTTTACTTCTTTTCCTTCTTTGGGCTTTTCATTTGACCTTGCTCTTCTTCCATTGCTGATGTCAGATGAGATGTTCTTGACATTTTCTTGGGATCTTACATCCATTTTTTTTAACAATCTGTTGAACTGTCTCCCCAGCATTGCAACTTCATTGGCCAAATCTTCATCAACATCCTGACTATTTTCTTCTTCTGTGTTTGATATGAAGGCAATGTTTTTGGTTTTCTTTTCAGAGCCATCATTTAATCCCATCTCAAATGTTTGGAGATAACCAACCAGCTCATCAACTCTCATGTTGGAGATGTCTTGAGATTCTTCTATGGCAGTTACTTTCATAGCAAATCTCTTAGGTAGTGACCTGAGTATTTTTCTTACCAATTTTTCATCTGACATCTTTTCTCCCAGGGCTCCTGAGGCATTAGCTAATTCAAGGATACTCATATGAAATTCATGGATATTCTCATCTTCTTTCATCCTTAAAATTTCAAACTTGGAGGTGAGTAGCTGAAGTCTAGACATCTTTACCCTAGAGGTGCCTTCATGAGTGGTCTTGAGAATGTCCCAAGCATCTTTGGCCACTTCACAGTTGTTTACCAACCTGAAAATATTCTTGTCTACCCCATTGAATATTGCATTTAATGCTTTAGAATTTCCAAGGGCTAGATCCTCATCCTCCTTGGACCATTGTTCTTCAGGCTTCTTCTCAGTAGTGGCTTCTCCTTCTTTAGTAATTACGGGATGCACCCAACCTGTTAACACTGCCTTCCAAGCCTTGTTATCAAGAGATTTTAGAAAGGCTACCATTCTAGGTTTCCAATAGTCATAGTTAGAACCATCCAAAATTGGTGGCCTGTGAACAGATCCTCCATCTCTCTCCATTGTACCAGAAAGTATTGTCCCTAGATCTCACCCAGAACCAGAGCAGGATGCCTGCTCTGATACCAATTGAAATTCTGGTATCAGATATAAGATGTCGAATGTAATGTCACGACACTAATATCTGTTAACACAAACAAGATAGAGATACAGAATGGTAAAGCAAATGACACAAGCAATTGTTAACCCAGTTCGGTGCAACTCACCTACGTCTGGGGGCTACCAAGCCAGGAAGGAAATTCACTAAAATAGAATCAGTTCAAGGACTCTCCGTACACTTCAACAAGTTACAGTCTTTCTCACATAATCTCTACCCGTGCAATTTCTACCTAAGCACTCTTAGATATGAGAACCCACTCACTTCCCTACAATCACACCTGTGATCTTAAACAACAATCCCTTGAGAAAAGAAAACACTTTTCAATAACACACTCTTGATTTTACTTCACAGTTTCAATCAAGAAGACACACTCTTGATCTTGCTTCACAGCTTTGATCAAGAAGACACACACTTGATCTTTCTTCACAGCTTTGATCAAGTAGACACACACTCTTGCTTAACAACTTTAGAGTGACAAATTACAACCACAAATCAGTCCAATTCAATCATCAAAAGATGACTTGAATGGCTTACAAGTCTCACGACTAAACAGACACAAACCTTAGCTCTCTCTCTATATTTCGCTCAATATTGGTTGTGTTATAAAACAGGTTTTCTAAGTCCCTTTTTATAGAAGCTTCCAGCTGGGCTTGGACATCTTGAAAACCCTAAATCTATTTTCCAATCAAATCTTCTTATGATAGCTGGTTAGATCTCTTTGAGAAATAAGTAAATCAGGTTGTAATCCATGATTGAATGCGCCTACAAATCAGATCTTCAATCATACATAGATTGCTATTAATTGTGCAATCACAAAACACCAGACATTCACACTGAATGTTCTATGTACAATATGTCATGACATCGGGTCTGACATCCTGGAAAAATTCTGCATAATTCCATAGTTCCTTTTATAACTTCCAGCAGGTACAACCATATCAGATGCCATGACCTTGTGTATGACATCTTGAAACAATCCTGCATGAACATGTCTTTCATTTAAGCTCCAGCAGGTACACATATATCAGATGCCATGACCTTGTGTATGACATTCTGAAACAATCTTACATGAACATGTTCTTGAACTCCAGCAGGTACATAGGATATCTCATGTTAAAACATCACACATAACATCTTGTGAACACTCTTTGTTTTACCAAAATTGCTGCCAACACTTAGAATCAACAGGATACACCGATGCTAGCTTCCAGATAGATAAGGATGACTTTAGATCACAATCTGGTTATGTGTTTTTCTTAAATGGTGGCGCTGTGAGTTGGAAAAGTTCAAAGCACGACACAATTGCTGATTCTACAACCAAGGCCGAGTATATTGCTACCTCAAGTGCAACAAAGGAAGTTGTTTGGATCAAAAAGTTCATTAGTTAACTTGGCATAGTTCCTAGCATTGTGGATCCCATTGATCTCTATTGTGATAATAATGGTGCTATCGCACAAGCTAAGGAGCCTAAATCTCACCAACGATCCAATCACATACTTAGGAGTTATCACCTCATTCGAGAGATAATAGATATAGGAGATGTGAAAATATGCAGAGTACCTACACTTGACAATAGTGCTAACCCACTGACAAAGCCTCTTACGCAACAGAAGCATGATGGCCATACTAGATCTATGGGCATTAGAGGTATGCCTGATTAGCTCTAGTGCTAGTGGGAGATTGTTGGTGTAAGCTCTAGAGGCCAATACTTTTGGTACTTGTATCGAATTATTTATTAATAATAAAAGGCTTTTTCTTTATTATATTTGTTTAATAAAGTCCATAGAATAGTTAGTCCGTTTAATGTATCAAGTGTGACTTAATCATGAGATCCCATTAAACATAAGGACACTATTCTTAAAGTATCCGTAGTCAAGCTTTATTATGGAATAGGATAACATTAACGCATTAAGACTATTATGTATATAGACTGATGATCACATCTCATGGATCATGGATAAGGAGTTATCAAATCTTAAACATAGGTATGAATATTAAGAGTAATATTTATACTAGATTGACCCGCTATGATAATACTATATAGAATATTATACAATGTGTCATAAGTTATTATCATGGTGATAATGGTGTATACCATCCTTCGACATGAAACCACTATGGACCCTAGATGTAGAATCGAGTGCCTTATTGCTGATCAAACATTGCCCGTAACTGGATGACCATAAAGACAGTTGATGGGTACTCCACGAAGCATGCTGAGGGACATGAGTGACCTAGATGAAATTTGCCCATCCTGCATAACAGGATAAATGTGTACGGGCCCAATATTGAACTAGACAAGGATGACACGGTCTATGCCTTGTGTTCAATATAGACATAAGGGTAAAAGGGTAATTGTACACATAAGTATTATCACAAAAGGATTTGTCAGATCATATGACATTTTCGTGTCTTGGGTAGCAGTGATGTGTTGCTAGATACCGCTCACTGTTTATTATGTTAAATACATGATTTAATATAATTGCTAATGTTGCGAAAACCTACAGGGTCACACACAAAAGGACAGATTGATGAGAGATAGAGTAACTAAGGAACACCGTAAGGTATGGTGCACTTAAGTGAATTATAGAACATCGTAAGGTACAATGTACTTAAGTAGAATACGAAATATGGTAAGGTACCACATGCTTAAGTGATTTTGGCATATCATAAGATATGGGCCACATACACTTAAGTGGGCTTTTTAGCTTGCATCCCATATAAGTGGTTCTATAAATAGAACCCTTGTGCAGAAGCATTTGTGCAGTTATAATTTCGTTTCTCTCTCTCTCTCTCTCTCTCTCTCTCTCTCTCTCTCTCTCACTCACTTAAAGCCTTCATTCGTAGCAGCTAGCACTGAGATTGAAGGAATCTATTCGTGTGGACTAAATAGAGACGTTGTCACCATTCAACGTTCGTGACCGCTTCGTAGATCTGCATCAAAGGTTTCAATCGCCACAAGAGGTAATGATTCTATCACTGATCATGCCCATTCGTAAGGATCACTAAAGGAGAAATTTTTAAATTCCGCTGCATTTTGGATCGCTCTTCTCCTTCAGAATGCACATGCGAGAATCTATAATTAGATAAAAAATCTAGATGTAGGTGGCTGAAGGATGAAACTCAAAATTTAAGATCTTTTCACTCCTTTATGAAAAGCAGATTTAGCCGAAACGACATTATAGGACTTAAAGTTGGAGAAATTTTGACTCAAGATGTGGAAGGTATAAAACAGTTGGCCCTTAACCATTTTCAAGAGCGCTTTCACGAGCCTTTTTCCACCAGACTAAACCTTGTTGGCGTTCCTTTCGACGAGCTTCCCCGTGATGATAAAAATGCTCTTGAACTTCCGTTTTCTTTGCAAGATATTAAAAATGTTATTTGGAATGGAACAATTAGAAGGAGCCCGAGCCCTAGCGGGTTTTCAATGAAATTTTACAAAGCTCGCTGGAGTATTATTAAGTTTGATTTGCTTGAATGTATTAACGATTTTTTCTTGCAGACTTATCTTTCTAAATCTATGGTGCTATCTTTTATCTCTTTAATTCCCAAGAATCATAATCCTCAAATATTGAATGATTATCATCCCATTTGTCTCATTGGAAGTATTTATCGGATCATCTCAAAACTATTGGCTGATAGGTTGAAAGGGTTATTGACAAACTCGTTTCTAAGAACTGGTCGAAGTTCATCCCTAACAGAGGGTTGTTTGATGGTGTCTTGGTACTTAATGAATTGATTGATTTAGCAAAAAGAAATAGGAAATGCCCTTTCCTCTTCAAAGTAGATTTCGAAAAAGCATTTGACTTGGATTCTTGGGAGTACCTGTTGTATGTTCTTAGAAGGATGAATTTTGGAAACAAATGGATAAACTGGATCAGGGTGTGTGTTTGTTCAAGTTCCCTATCCGTTTTGATAAATGGTAGTCCCATCATCGACTTTCAAGCGAAGAAAGGGCTTCGTCAATAAGACTCTCTCTCCATTTTCTTTTCATTTTGGTTGCTGGAGAGATTGTTGGATTTATCAAGAATGCTTACTCAACCAATTGTTTTCAAACTTTTATCATGTCATACCAGCTTCAATTTGACACGCTCTAGTTTGTGGATGACACAACGATTGTGCTTCAACCTGTTTGGAAAAATATTTGGACAATTAAAGCTATGTTGCACGGTTTTGAGCTTTCCTCTAGCTTATCAGTGAACTTCCATAAAAGTATGATTATTGGTCTTAATGTTAGGCAAGATTTCTTGAAGGCAACTTCAAACTTATTGTCTTGCGCGTTAAGTCATTTTCTATTTTCCTTCCTTGGTATTTCGATTGATTGCAATCCTAGAATAAGGTATTCGTGGGAACTGGTCCTTTCAAAGTTAAGGAATAGATTGCCGACTTGGAGAGGGAAAGCATTCTCGTTGGGAGGAAGGGTGACATTGCTAAAATTGGTCTTGAATACAATTCCTATGGTTTTGTTCTCTTTTTACGAATATCCAAGAGTTGTTATAAATGAGATCAAAAAAATTCAGCGTGCCTTCTTGTGAAATGGAGACGAGAATCATATGAGGATTAATTGGGTGGCTCGATCCATAATTTGTAGGTCTAAAGCCGATGGGGGATCTTGGGGTAAAGTAGTGTGAAATGTTCAATTGGACGCTTTTTAGTGAATGAGCTTGGAAATTTTTGACAAAGGAAGACTCAGTGTAATGCATGGTTCTTTCGTTCAGATACAATGACATTAAGGTTTCATCTCTTTGTCCTTCCACTCCGTTCAACAAGTCAAACTCTTTCTTATGGTGGTGGAACTTACGAATTACTTTGGGACCTTGGGGTGCATATGTCAATTGGTTTAGTATCTGTATTGCATGCAAAGTGGGGAGAGAAATTAATATTGACTTTTGGAGGAATTGTTGGATTGGGCAAGAACCTTTATGTAGACAATTTTTTGTCCCGTTTGAATTTTTGCAAGGGTCTCGTTTGAATATTGGTGATGCTGAATTTTGGCTTAATGGTGATTGAATATAGAATTTTGCAGAATCCAACAATGTGCGGTTGCCAGAATCATCAAAGCGTGAATCTGATGTTCTGCTCACCATTCTAAACGGAGTCTGTCGCAAACTAGAAATCCCTATCAGATCTTTTTTTGATGCAATCCCAACGATTACCCTGTCAAATCAACTTATATCTGATTGAACTCTCATATTAATCTTTAGTCGCTGTCGAGTTCCTACTGAAGCCAACTTTGTCGTGCATTTGGAGAGCAAATGATCCTAGTAATTTTCAAGTGTTCCTTGACGTTTTCGATTTTGCTTTGAGAGAAAGATGAGAGAAAAAATAAAAAATTCTTATTTTGGTAGCCGGACTAACTATTTATTTGATAAGAAACAATATTTTTTTTAATAGTGAATTGAAAGGATATAGTTTTGATCTTGAAATTGTTGTTTTGAGATTGATTCAGAGTTATATCTTTTTGTTCTAAAGTAAATCGGATAACAAAATTTTTTATATTGTTTGAGTCAATGCTATCTTTCTTTTGCATTAAGTGCCAGAACTCGGGTTAATGCAATGTTACTTATAAAAAAATAGAAGAAACATTCTTAAACTATATTAATTGAAAGAAATGTTGTACAATATGGACAAGATTCTTAAATGCTAATTTCTATACTAATTAAGTCGAGAATTGGAGTCACTTCTCCGCAACGATTTCTATTTCATAAAAATAGTTGGTGTATTATAACTATGTAAATGATATTATTCAAATCATATAATTTAGTGTTAGTTAATCTCCCCTAATTAAAATCTGAAATAAAATGCTATTAAAATTTTAAAAGTTAACTTATCTTTATCCGAAAAAATTTAGAGTGTGTTTTTTCTTTTTCTCTTTTCATACAATAAGTATATATTTTGTTTGTTCTATCACCAAAAATGATTGTAATTCCACAATAATCTTGACTAAACGTAGATACTCCCAGCCGATTCTAGTGTTTTCCATAACATGCAAGTTATTTCAATCGCACGCGGCACCATTTCGAGAATCTTCTCATAACCATTGGATCATTTCACAATGACACGTGTTAGTCACAAAATCCAAGATCTCTCAACTTGCATGATCAAGCACAGCCACAACAATTTCTTCAAAAATCACAATGTCTCCTTCTACCACCTCCCTTTTTATTATATATACCTCCTTTACCTCCACCATTCAACTCACAATCATCAAACAAACTATTAACCATCCTCTCTAAAATAAACAGTTTTCCAAACTCTCTAAACTAAACAGTTTTCAATTTTCAGCACTCAAAAAAATGGCACCGGAGATCGTTCAGACCTCTACGAAACCAGTTACCGGTTTCACGAAACTGAAACGTGCATACGTAACGTTTCTCGCCGGCAACGGCGACTACGTGAAAGGCGTAATAGGTTTGGCAAAAGGTTTACGAAAAGTAAAAACGGCGTACCCGCTGGTTGTTGCCGTGCTTCCAGACGTACCGGAGGAGCACCGTGAGATGTTGGAATCTCAGGGATGTATCGTCCGTGAGATTCAACCGGTTTACCCACCGGAAAATCAAACTCAGTTTGCTATGGCTTATTACGTCATCAATTACTCCAAACTCCGTATATGGGAGGTAGACTTACACTTACACATTCTATTATTTTGCCACGTCATTACTACTTATTACACGTGTCATTTTTTTAGATCTATAGAAAAAAAGTTATTATTGATTAATTAATTGAAACTTATGTTGCAGTTTGTGGAATACAGCAAGATGATATATTTGGATGGAGACATTCAGGTATATGAAAACATAGATCATCTTTTTGATCTACCAGACGGTTATTTCTACGCTGTGATGGATTGTTTCTGTGAAAAAACATGGAGTCATACACCACAGTATAAGATTGGGTACTGTCAGCAGTGTCCGGAGAAGGTGCAATGGCCGAAAGAAATGGGTGAACCTCCTTCACTTTACTTCAATGCTGGCATGTTTCTGTTTGAGCCAAGTGTTGAGACTTATGATGATCTTTTGAAAACTTGTCAAGTTACTGCTCCTACTCCGTTTGCAGAACAAGATTTCTTGAACATGTATTTTAAGGATATTTATAGGCCAATTCCTTTGGTTTATAATCTTGTTCTTGCTATGTTGTGGCGTCATCCTGAGAATGTTGAGCTTAGGAAAGTCAAGGTTGTTCACTATTGTGCAGCTGTAAGTATATGTCTCTGTGCAATTGTATATGTCTCTGCGCAATTATTAACTGAATATTAACTGAACACTTTTAAATTGGTTTGTTGTTTTTGTTTAGGGTTCAAAGCCTTGGAGGTATACTGGAAAAGAAGAGAATATGCAGAGGGAGGATATAAAGATGTTGGTGCAGAAATGGTTGGATATATACAGTGATTCTTCACTTGACTACAAGAAGAATTTGAGTGGAAATTGTGAGACACAAAGGAATGATGTTGAAGAGCCGTTTGTACAGGCGTTGTCGGAGGTTGGTCGTGTTCGATATGTCACAGCACCTTCGGCAGCTTAACTGAGCTGTTTTTAGGAATAAGAATGAGGAGGTGCAACCAGACTTTGCGGTCGGTGCTAATAGTCAAATGGAATATAGATTTCTAGTTTTGTGTGTTTTGTTCTAATTTGGGGAATTTGATCTTTGGTTTTTGTACATATGGGTCTGTATCTTGGCTTGTATTTTCAGGTATATATTGTTGTGCTTTTATTTATGGTATTTTTTTCATTTAGTTTCTTCTTTTGTAATTGTAATATATAACAAATGCTTTTTGATAAAGGATTGTAACAACAACTCTAATATAAAGTTTTTGGAAAATGTTGGATAACTTCAATTCAAATTATCTGCAAATTGAAAAAATTAGAAAGAATTAAAAGCAAGAGAATGGATGTAACACATATATAATAGAAGAAGCTATTTGTATTGGTTAAAAAAATTAAAATCAATTAATAATACAAAATGGTAAAGTGTGACACATTGCTCACACTTGCAAAATTTTCAAACGGTCACAAACAGCAATTAAGAAAATTCATAATCAACTGACTAATCAAAACTGTTACTTGCAAAATTTTCAAAACGGTCACTAACAACAATTAAGAAAATTCAGAACCAACTAATTAAACAAAACTGTTAAAGTGTGACACTTTGCTCACACTTGTAAAATTTTCAAACGGTCGCTAACAACAATTAAGAGCAAAACCTTCAAACTGTCTATCAACAAATTAGAAATTTAAATTAGAAAATTTAAAATTAACTAGTCAAAAGTCCGACACTTCACATTTGATTGAAAAATAATTTTGGATGATTGATTAAAAAATTCAATCTATTATATATATATATATATAAAAATTATTATGAAATATATTTTTTATTAATATTATAAAAATTTAAAATATAAAATTCAATCTATTTGATTTTTATATATAAAAATTATTATGAAATATATTTTTTATTAATATTATAAAAATTCTCTCTCTATATATATATATATATATATATATATTTACCATTTTGTTAACCTGTTTACAAGATCAGTTGGGTTGGATGATTATATAAAAAAAATATTAAATTTGAACATATACATATTTTTTTTTCAGATAATTTTTTTTTTCTATTTAGAGTATTACGAAACTATGTCTTCTATCCCACACGTAACTTCTGCATGATTTGTCTACCTTCGATTGATCCCCACGTGTGTTTAGTGTTCTGAATAAGACCAAAAAATAATTATTTGGTTTGATTTTGAATTTGTTTTGGCCGAACCTCCTTCTATCTATCGAAATGGTGAATAACCAAATTTATAGAAATTTCACTAAGTACCAAATCAAATCCTTCACATGTAGAACATTGATGTTTTTCCCCAATGTCTATGATCGAAAGGCATGACATCTTGTCTTATGTTATGCAGAAATTTCAGCAAGTTCCCTTATCGAATTAGCACATTGAATTGTTGGCTAATAAATTGTCTTTCGAAAAATGTCACTTTCAATTCATTTTGAAAAATATTTGGTGGTTTTGAAATTTCACCACTATTCAAAGGTTTACGCTGGCGTCACCTTCATCATGGCCATTACCTAAAACGTATTTTCGAGATGTGCAAATTTAGGAAAATCATCATGATTCCGAGTTCCTAGAAAAACGTGGGTCACACAGAATCCTAACTTCCCACTTTCTCACCCTTCATGGGCCACTTGTCAAAAAACTTTTTTTTTCTTTCAGATTTTATTTTCTTTAAAGAAAAATAGAGAAAAATAAAGAAAATGGACGATTTTCTCCCAAAGCTATAAATAGCTTTCTTTCCATTTTCTTCTCTTTTCTTTCATTTTTTCTTCATCTTTAGAAAAACTTCAAAATTTCTTTCTGTAATAACTCAAACACTACTTACTTCAACTCAAATGGCGTCTACATCAACTTCAAACCATAATATTTCTCTTGATGCATCCATTACTACACTCATTCTTGTTGAAAATCAATTATACGTTCCTGAACCCCCTCTTCAGGAAGAAAAAACCCTTATTTAGAAATTCAATATATTAATTCTTTTTACCATTTCTGACATCACCCATGCTTTTTATGGTCCTTTACCTGATCTTAATGTGAATGTAGAAATAGCTAGTGAGGTTTTCCCTTGTTACCACCGTACAAAACCTCTTTATATTCGTAGATTAACCCTTAGGTTTTACTTATATGTCTATGTTGGTGTAAGCCTTAAAGGCCAATACTTTTGTTACTTGTATCGAATTAATTATTAATAATAAAATGTTTTTTCTTTATAATGTTTGTTTAATAAAGTCCCTAGATTCGTTTAATGTATCAAGTACGACTTAATCATGAAGTCTCATTAAACATAAGAACATTGTTCTTAAAGTATCCGTAGTCGAGCTTTGTTGTTAAGTAGGATAACGTTAAAGCATTAAGACTATTGTGTATATAGACTGATGATCACATCTCACGGGTCATGGATAAGGAGTTATCAAGTCTTAAACGTACGTATGAATACTAGGAGTGATATTTACACTGGATTGACCCGCTATGAGAATACTACATAGAATGTTATGCAAAGTGTTATAAGTTATTCTCATGGTGATAGTGGTGTATACCACCCTTCGACAAGAAACCACTATGGACCCTAGATGTAGAGTCGAGTGCTTTATTGTTGATCAAACATTGTCCATAACTGGATGACCATAAAGACAGTTGATGAGTACTCCACGAAGCATGATGAGGGATATGAGTGACCTAGATGGAATTTGCCCATCCTGCGTAACAGGATAAATGTCTAAGGGCCCAATATTGAATTGGACAAGGATGACACGATCTATGACTTGCGTTCAATATAGACATAATGGCAAAAAGGGTAATTATACACACAAATATTATCACAAAAAGGGATTTATCAGATCACATGACATTTTTGTATCTTAGGTAGCAGTGATGTGTTGCTAGATACCGCTCAATGTTTATTATGTTAAATACGTGATTTAATATAATTGCCAATTTCGCGAAAACTTACAAGGTCACACACAAAAGAACAGATTGATGAGAGATAGAGTAAATAAGAAAAACCATAAGATACGGTGCACTTAAGTGAATTGTAGAATATCGTAAGTGTCGCTACCGGGATTTCACGATAACGAAATCGAGACTAAAGAGATGCCAAAGAGAGGCAACGTCAGAAGAGTCGCCACCGAATTTTATTTAGTTTACCTCTATCGGAGAGGAGAGGGGAAATAGTCGATAAAACTCTCGGAAAGGAGACGCGCACGGGAAGCGCTAAAAGAGAATAAGGAATCGGTCTCGCAATCGAGATTTGAGTTCGGAAGTCGATTACGTAAGGGGAAGGTATTAGCACCCCTTACGTCCATGGTACTCCATGGAAACCATTTGAGTTGTATTACATACATGTGATTTATCTATCATTGTTTTATTTTCAAAAGAATGTGTGAAAAAAGATGATGTTTTTGTTATTATAGTGCTCGCCAAGGATTGAGGCCCTTGTGCCTACGTATCACTCATTCGGGGATGAGGAATCAGAGCTCCGTAGTTTGGAGTAAAAAATGTTTGTGTGTTGGTTGATTTTACCTTTGAAAAAAGGGTTTTCAGGATGATGCCCTAAAGCACAAAAATGAGTATGATGAGTTGTATTATTTTTACCTTGAATAAGGGTTTTATGAAATGAGTGTTTGTGATTATATTGTACTAAAGTCTATGAGCGGAGGTGATTATTCTAGACAACAAGCCAAGCGTCTTGCGTCCAAAATAATCAGAGTAAGGATAAAAATGCTTCATTCTCACTCATTCTCCACCACTTAAGGCTCGTGACACACAATAATAATCGTAATTATTAAGTATTTTTGAATTTGGCTAAGAAAATGCCACTTGACGTTGAATCAAGAGTTTATTTTAGTTTGATTATGAAATTTGGCTTATGCAACATGAATGCAAAGTAACCAACAAGAAATTAAAAAGTCTCATTGTAAGGTAGCCCAAGAGAAAGTCTTTTGTGTGCAAAAGTGACCTAAGCTAAACAAAGGATAATGGTCTTACAAACATGTCCCCCTAAGGTGGTGTCATGATGCCATTCTTACAATATGAATGTAAGTTACAAATAAAATCCAACATTTACAAAGTATCACAAAGATAAGGGAAATGCCTCCAAGCAAGGGTCCTAAAATGAAATCCTCTAAGTCCAAGTTGATTAAGAGTGGAATGAATATTTTTGTCTTATCATTTTATCATGTTTTTGTTGTTTTTAATGTTTGATGACAATATAATAAATAACAAGTAAATAAACATGCATGATGAATTTGTACAATGATGATGATGATGAGTACTTTAATATAAATTACAAGGTAATGACATAAAAGTAAATTACAAGATAAAGAAACAATATCACAATAATAATGACTAGTGAATATAAATGATATAAAACAAATATAAATCAATAATACCAAAATCACAATAACAAAGGTTAATGATAAACAAAATTAATAAAGTATAATTAGTGGTTAGTAACATGTACAAAAATGAATATTTTTTAAGACTATTTTGTTAGGCCAAAAAGACTTAAAATATGACACATTAAAGGATAGTTTATCATTGATGCAAAATATTAAAGATGATTAAAAAATCAACTAATAATAGATTTATAACAAAGAAAGTTATGCAACCTTAAGTTCATCTATTAATATTTTAAAAAAAGTGATTTGTTCTCTTTCTTTTGTTTTTATTCCTCTTTTATTTAACAAGATAATAAGGTAGTAAATAAATTAGCATAATGTAAATGATATAGTTAGATAACAATAAACATAAATATAAAATACTTGAAATAAAGTGAACAATAAAATAAATTGCAAAAAAATAAAGTGCAATAATATAAATGTTAGAAGTTAATAGTTAGTGAACATAAACATAAAGTAAATGAAATAAAATGAATAATAAAATAAATTGCAAGGAAATAAAGTGCAATAATATAAATGTTAGGAGTTAGTAATTAGTAGTTAGTAACAATAAGCAAATGGATTAGCAAATTAATGTAAAGACATGGTTTCATCTATGCATCAAATGACCAAAATATGATTAAAATAGAGGCAATCTATCAATGCCTCAAAGTATCATGAATGATCTATTGATCAACCATTAATAGGTTTGAAACATTGAAGATTTAATCAACTCTAAACAACCATGGTCATGATCTAATAGACCTCATCAACCAAACAAATACAACAACAAGTCCACAATAAAATAAAATGATAACACACACAAAGCAACCCCAAAAAGGTGAACAAAAAGATAGTAAGAGTAAAAAATCTGAAGAAAAAAAAGTGAGTAAACCAAAGTCAATCATTTTTGTAAGTTTGAATCTAAATCATCTCAAAAAACCAACCAAGAACAAACAACCATTTAAAAAAAAAAAACCAAAAAGTTAAAAAGTTTAAGTTAAAATCATTACCCACAAAATGTGAAAAAAAACTAGGTAGAAATGGTGTTGAGCTTGAAAGTGAAGCAATGAGTTTGAGATGAAAATATTTGTGGTGAAAGCTTAGTAAAGGGGTTGAGTTATGAGTGTTAGAGAGTGAGAAATTTTGAGGAAAAAAATATGAAAATGGAAAAAAAGTTGGTGGTGGTGACTTTTGGGAGAGAAAGGTTTTTTTTTTATTTAGGTTTGGAGAAGAGGGGTTGGATGATATTTTTTCAGAATTTTTGGGGGCTAGAAAGCATGAAAAATGAGGGGGAATAGTGCATCTATTTATAGGAAAAACAAGTGGAAAAGTGGGGGGAACCAAATACCCTTTGTGCAAAAAAAGGCTTATTTTTTGTGTCTGTGCATGGGAAATCGATTTACCTAATTGGGTAAATTGATTTCCCTTTTTTTTTTTTTTTTTAAATTCATGCCTTGAGCCCATGCAATATGCCTTTGGTTATGAATGTTAATATAATTATGGTGATGGAGCAATGAATAAATGTATGTGTAATAGGATCATAGATCTGATGAAAGTTGTTTCTGGGTAGGGTGAATTTTGGGGTATGACAGTAAGGTACGGTGCACTTAAGTAGAATCGAAATGTGGTAAGATACCTCACACTTCAGTGAATTTTGGTATATCATAAGATATGTGCCACATACGCTTAAATGGATATTTTAGCTTGCAATCCACACAAGTGGTTATACAAATAGAACCCTTGTGCATAAGCATTTCAATTAGATGAAATTTTGTTTCTTTATCTCTCTCTCTCTCTCTATCTCTCTCTCTCTCTCTCTCTCTCACACACACACACACACACACACACACACACACACATACACACACACACACGCATGCACACTCACTCAAAGCCTTCATTCGTAGCAGCTAGCACTGAGACTGAAGGAATCCGTTCGTGTGGACTGAGTAGAGGCGTTGTCACCATTCAACGCTCGTGATCACTCCTTAGATCTGCATAAAAGGTTTCAATCGCCACAAGAGGTAAGAATTTATATCATTGATCATGCACATTCGTAAGGATCACTAAAGGAGAATTTTTAGTTTTTGTTGTGTTTTGGATCGTAATTTTTCTTCAGTCTACTCGCGTCTTTTGCTCGGCTCCGTATACCAATCAGTCGAACTACCTTAATTGGTTAAATAAGGTAGAATCCAAGAAAGGACAAATTTTAAAAGATCAGGGTCTTTTCGACATGATCCAATTATCTAGGGTAAGTCCTGTATACAACCAAAATATGTTGCTTGTTGCAATTCACTTTTGGGAGGGTTCGATAAACACATCCCAACTACATTGTGGCATGATTATGCTGAAATTGCTTGATGTAGTTTCCATTACTTGTCTTCGACCAACTAGTGAATTCTTTGACCCGTCTATCCAAAATAAAGATAACATTGGCTTTAACTCAAAGTGTGCTAGCTTTACCAACTTCATTGTTGTCTATTTCGACAAGACGACCAATGATGTTTCTGACAAAGAACACGTCGCCTTCTTGTCCCTATGGATGTCATTTTGTTTTTTGCTCAAGCTCTTTGTAAGTAGCAAAAATGTTTGTCATTATAGCCAACCAATTACACTCTAGAAGAAACATCTATTTAAGCTAGTTAATTTTGGCATCACTTTATGAAGCTTCAAACCTGGAATCTCATGCCATGAAAACATTTAGCCTCACCAACAATCTCAAAGGCACACTTCTGTTGTCAGGTCCCTTCTGGCTCCTTCAAATTTGGCTTAATGCCATGTTTGATCCATCTTTAATGGTAAACAAACCCAACAAACCTGCTGAAGAACCCAATAAATGGTCAATCGAAGGAAGTAGACTCACCTCACTTACTCATTCTCATAAAGGGTTTTCGATAAAAGAGAGCTTCACTGAATATTATATGATGTTTGCGAAGCATTATATGTTTACTCCCCACATGGTTCCCTTCGTGGATAGACGTTATGGCCTTGCATGGTTCAAAAGAGAGTTCACTACACTCGATGTTGAACACCGAGCTGAATCTATTGAGATTTGGAAAGCTTTTCTGACACCAAAACTATTGTCTACAAGGCTTTCGACAAAAGAAGGCAAAGTAGGTTTTGTTGGGTATTAACCCAACCTAGTGGCTCGAAAATTTGGTTTTTGTTAGCTCAAACCCAACACCTACTTCCATTGAAAGAAGGACCTATGCCTGAGCACTGTCAGAATGTCTGGGGATACATATCTTGAACTCCTTTCCAAATAAGCTGAATAAAGTTTAGAGCTCACTCCTTTCAAATTCCAAAAATCCATCTACTGTACTCAAGGGTTTGACACTTGGTGGAAGGATTATCAGATTGAAAAATATGTCAACATGATGACCAAGACGCATCATCTAACTTAAGGTTTTATTTCTTTGCAGACCAAGTTAAAAAAAGGTACAAATGCGCATATTAAAGAAATATGTGCTTTCCAACACTACTTTAAAACTGTGTACAATTCTCGTGACCTTCGTCAGACCATCTCTGAGGTAGCTGCTACTTTTAAAGAAAAACTTATTGAGAAAATACCAAAGCTAAAATTTCCCTCCTATGTGAAGGATAGATATCTTTTTGCTTTGTTTTTTCATAAACCAAAGGTTCCACCCTTGCCTTCATGTGAAATGGCCTTGGTGTTTTCGTCCCTTTTCCCAAGATGGTTTGTTTGTGGAAATGTTTTAAACGACATATAAAATGCTATAAAAAACCTACCCAAAGAGTGGTTCTGACCAAGAACGATATATATACAGCTATCGGAGTCACCTTCATGCCGATATCAATCACGTCGAAGTCTTATTTGACATTGCTAATGGTCAGGCATCAAGGCTCGTTGGATTAAATGTTTTCTCCTTTTATGTCTCTTGGTCTAATTGTGTCACACATTTTGGCAGTTGTCTCTTTGAAGAAATCCACGAGGTATGTTGTTGATGTAGGTGATCAGCCTAGCCAAGCGTCAAAGGTAATATTAACATTTTCTTCTAACTTTAAATTTCTTGGTAGTAATAATCTAACTCATGTTTCGATCTATAGAGTCAGAAAAAAGAGAATTTTCCGACTGTTGGTGCCCCCAAGAGAAGGCAGAGCAAAAGGAAGAAACCCTAGTCGAGGATGAAGTAGCAAAATAAGTTTATATATCGTCTTTTTTTTTTCAAAGGTAAAGCTCAAATATTTTGTATGAAAAACACTTCTCTCTTTCGGGTTCGGAAGCGTGCAAACACTACAACTTCTTATCTTCATTTATCAAAGAAAAGCAAGAAGGACGCGTCTGCTGAAGCGTCAAAGAAAACTCAGGTTTGAACCTTCGACTCTCTAGTTCTCTGTCAATTGTGCTTCTTCATCTAGCCTAGCTCATTTCCATTTTTCCCAAGAAACTCAAGAGATGGAAGAAGATGATCACACCAAGTCATCTCTGAAGCATCCTCGCTTAGAGTTCCCTCGGCCTGAACAAACTTTTGTTGCCACCTCTAATCCCCGACCAACTGAGAAGAAGAAAACTAATAAATTAAAGAAAAATTTCCTCTTTGGTACTGACAATGCCTCCCAAAAAAATCTCGGGATGAGGTTGCTATAAACATCAGAGGCAATAACGCTGAAATTTACTCCAATGTTTTTCTGATGACACCTTCAATCGAGCAGTGGCACATTATACTTATTTCTTAAAACTTCATGACGACTCTATGTGTGTCAACTGATTGTTCCATTTTATTTTTTTGTAAGGAGGCCCACTCCTCAACAAGGATCCCAAAGCACCAACTTTCTCCAGTATTGATTGGTCGATGCCTCCCAATACCAGCTCACATTCTGTTCATCTGACTATCATCGTGGAACACAACCCTGAGACCAACAAGGAAAACAGATATGAAAAGGTGAACAAATGTGATGACCAGATCACCAAACTAGTGTACGTGTCTAGTCTTGCACCATCCCCTATGGAGGATTGAGATTTTGATGATTTGACTAGGGGTCCAACTGCTTCCGACAGAGAAAAGTCGGCTACCCTGTCGGAGGATTATGAGGACTCACCAACAGAAAATGATAAAGACTTTGAGGATACAAAGCCTCAATCAAAGAAGGAAGCTAGCAAGACTGGAGATGCTCTTGGTGTTGAATCACAACCTGGCGTGACTAAGTCCTTTGGTACCACATCTATCACTCATCAGCTCATCAAAGATTCTTTATCCAATACTTCTATCAGTCGAGAGGAGATCATGGTTATTAAAGAAAAAAAAATCTGATTGTGTCCCTGAGAAGATTGGTAAAGATTCAGGGAATGAGTGTTATTAGTCGATCTTCAAGTTCCTCAGTTGTTGAAAGTAATCTTAATGAAGACTACACATTTTCTAGTCGGGCAATTGAAAGCCTATGCTTTTGATGTTAACCTTTTCCAATCCCTTGAGCAATACCCTTCGACAGAATCTGAAATTAGAAAGATGTTGACGAAACTTAGTGGTCAAGAGCTACCTGAGTCCACAATTCCTTTCATGATAGACTTCGAGCCTCTCTTTGATCAGATGTTTCATTCTGTTGCAGAAAAATAAAAATGTGTTGATCTTATTCCACAAAGATCTGATAGCTCGACCAAAGAGTGGGATCTCAACATAGCTCACAGTAGAAGGTGGATTCTTTGGAGGTTAAGGCCCAAAAATATAAAGATCAACTATCCGCTTATAGGAGGAAGATTACCATTTGTGAAGCACAAATTACGTAGTTGACAAAGCAGGTTGAAGATCTGAGAAAAAAAGAGAAAGAACTGGAAGTCTCTGTGTTGGCTTCTACCAAAGATCTCATTAATCTAGAAGCTCATGATAGAATTAAACATGTTAAGGCTGCTCATCAACTGGACTCAAAGACAGAGGAGTTAAAATTTGAAGATTCTCGACTCGATGATATAATCACTCTTATGAAAGCACTTATCGAGAACATCAAGACCAATTTTGTATAAGTCATTTATTTTTTACTAATTTTATGTAATGACATTGCCATTTTGGCACCCTTTTTTAAATACCATGTTGGATTACTTTTGTGTTAAATCATTTATTCTATTATTCGAATCTACTGCAACATAGGTTTGTACCCTTTCATGTACTTCCCATTTATTCTCATGGTTTGATGTTATGGGCTATTCTCCTCAATCTCGTAGTAATTGTTTGAAAACACCTAAGTGATTCGAAAGGGACCTTCCCATTTAGGTGACCACTTTCCTTGAACTCTATATTTTTTGTCGGTAGGAAAAATAACTTTCATAACCAAGTTATCAACCAAAAAGGTTTTAGGCTTTACCTTATTATTGTAGGCCTTAGCTACTCATTCCTTTTGCCTTATGAGCATGTCCATGAAGGAGAATTGCGATCCAAAACGCAACGGAAATTAAAATTTTCTCCTTTAGAGATCCTTACGAATGGTCACGATCAGTGATAGAATATTTACCTCTTGTGGCGATTGAAACCTTTGGTGCATATCTCTTGTGACGATCAAAACCTTTGATGCAGATCTACGGAACGATCACGAATGTTGAACGATGACAACGTCTCTACTCAGTCCACACGAAAGGATTCCTTCAATCTCAGTGCTAGCTGGTACAAATGAAGGCTTTGAGTGAGTGAGTGAGTGAGAGAGAGAGAGAGAGAGAGAGAGAGAGAGAGAGAGAGAGAGAGAGAGAGAGAGAGAGAGAAAATGAAAATAATGCAACCGCAATTAATGCTTCTGCACAAGGGTTCTATTTATAGAACCACTTGTGTGGGCTTCAAGCTAAAAAGCCCACTTAAGTGTATTTTGGCCCATATCTTATAATATGCCCAAAATCAATTAAGCCCATGGTACCTTACCATATTTCGTATTCTACTTAAGTACATCGTACCTTACGATGTTCTACAATTCACTTAAGGGCACCGTACCTTACGGTGTTCCTTAGTTACTCTATCTCTCATCAATCCGTCCTTTGTGTGTGACCCTGTAGGTTTTCGCGATGTTGGCAATTATATTAAATCACGTATTTAACATAATAAACAGTGAGCGGTATCTAGCAACACATCACTGCTACCCAAGACACGAAAATGTCATGTGATCTGACAAATCCTTCTTTGATAATACTTATGCGTATAATTACCCTTTTTCCCTTATGTCTATATTGAACACAAGGCATAGACCATGTCATCCTTGTCCAGTTCAATATTGGGCCCATAGACATTTATCCTGTTATACAGGATGGACAAATTCCATCTAGGTCACTCATGTCCCTCAACATGCTTTGTGGAGTACCCATCAACTGTCTTTATGGTTATCCAGTTACGGACAACGTTTGATCAGCAATAAAGCACTTGACTCTACATCTAGGGTCCATAGTGGTTTCAAGTCGAAGAGTGGTATACACCATTATCACCATGAGAATAACTTATGACACTTTGCATAACTTTTTATATAGTATTCTCATAGCGGGTCAATCCAGTATAAATATTACTCTTAATATCCATACCTATGTTTAAGATTTGATAACTCCTTTATCCATGATACATGAGATGTGATCATCAGTCTATATATATAATAGTCTTAATGCTTTAATGTTATCCCACATCATAATAAATCTCGACTATGGATACTTTAAGAATAGTGTCCGTATGTTTAATGTGATCTCATGATCAAGTCACACTTGATACATTAAACGGACTAGTAATTCTAGGGACTTTATTAAACAAACGTAATAAAGAAAAAGCCTTTAAATAATTCGATACAAGTACCAAAAGTATTGGCCTCTAGGGCTTACACCAACAATCTCCCACTAGCACTAGAGCCAATCAGGCATACCCCTAATGCCCATAGATCTAGTATGACCATCATGCTTCTGCTGCGCAAGAGACTTTGTCAGTGGGTCAGCAATATTGTCAAGTGTTGGTACTCTGCATATTTTCACATCTCCTCTATCTATTATCTCTCGAATGAGGTGATAACGCCTAAGTATGTGTTTGGATCGTTGATGAGATCTAGGCTCCTTAGCTTGTGCGATAGCACCATTGTTATCACAATAGAGACCAATGGGATCCACAATGCTAGGAACTATGTCAAGTTCACAAATGAACTTTTTGATCCAAACAGCTTCCTTTGCTGCACTTGAGGCAACAATATACTCGGCCTCGATTGTAGAATCAGCAACTGCATCTTGCTTTGAACTTTTCCAGCTCACAACGCCACCATTTAAGCAAAAACACATAAGCATTGGAATCATGCATATTAAAGTGTCTCAACACTTTTTCTATGTATGTACTCTGACTTAGGCCAAGAAGTTTTGTGATCTATCTCTATAGATTCTGACTCCTAATATATAGGTTGCTTCACCTAGGTCCTTCATAGAAAAGCATTTCCCCAACCAAGACTTTACTTGTTGCAGGGTAGGGACATCGTTTCCAATGAGTAATATGTCATCTACATATAATACCATGAAAACGATCATGCTCCTACTAACCTTTTTGTAGACACAAGGCTCATCTTCGTTCTTGATCCATGAGTAATACATCACCTTGATCAGTTATGAGATATCAATATCTCTTAGGTAGGTGACGTATCCTTCTTGACCTACGTTGGTCTTGTTCTACTTGAGCAGGTTGCTCTTACACAACTGCTTGTGTTTCCTGCTCTAATTCCTCCATAGGTGTATCAACGCTTTGTGATTCTTGAATTTCTTCAAGCTCTACTTTCCTCCCACTGATTCCTTTGGAAATAAAATCCTTTTCTAGGAAAACTCCAGTTCGAGCGACAAACACTTTGCCCTCAGAAGGATTGTAGAAGTAATACCCTCTTGTTTCTTTAGGATACCCCATAAATAAGCATTTGTTAGATTTGGGCTCAAGCTTAGTTGAAATTTGTCGTTTCACATAAACTTCGCAACCCCAAATCTTCATGTAAGACATATGTGGTTTATTACCACTCCATATCTCATATGGAGTCTTTTCAACCCTTTTGGATGGAACACGGTTAAGTGTGTAAGCTACTGTCAATAGTGCATGTCCCAAAAGGAGTTTGGAAGATCGGCGTGACTCATCATAGATCAGACCATGTCTAACAGGGTTCGATTTCTTCTCTCAAATACACCATTCCATTGGGGTGTTCCAGGAGGAGTAAGTTGGGATAGGATCCCACACTCTTTTAGATGGTTATCAAACTCTAGGCTTAAATACTCACCACCTCGATCTGATCGAAGAGTTTTAATATTCTTACCTATTCGGTTTTAACTCGTTAGGTTTCACCCTTTTAGTATTAATGTTATAAATAGGCATTTAGAGATCAAGGACATATAGTCCATTGCTCATTTATGCAGTAGCATAGAATATATCATTCAAATAAATTGAGCAACAATTGTTCTTTATTATAAATGAAAAACCAAACTTGTCCAAACAAGAAATGAAAATAATATTCCTGCTAATTGCAGGTACATAATAACAGTTCTCTAACTGAATTATTAAACCACTAGGTAAAGTCAATACATAAGTTCCTACGGCTAAAGCAACAACCTTTGCTCCATTGCCAACTTGTAGGTCAACTTCACCTTTTGCCAAATCTCTACTCCTTTTCAGCCCCTGCACATTTGTACAAATGTGAGAACCGCATCCAGTATCTAATACCCATGATGCAGAAGTAGATAAATCTATTTTAATAACAAAAATACCTGAAGTTGAAGTCTCTACTCCATTCTTCGTATCTTCTAGGTACTTTGGGCAGTTTCTCTTCCAGTGTCCGGTCTTACCGCAATGGAAGCAGGTGCCTGCCTTTGCTATGCCTCCACTAGGCTTCAAAGCAGCAACAATGGGTCTGGGTTTGGCAACTTCCTTGCCTTTCCCTTTATCACCCTGCTTGGTGGGCCTTTTGTTCTGTTTCTTTCCATTTCCGATCATCAGAATGGACTTCCCTTTTGTCTTCAGATTATGCTCAACAGTTCTTAACGTGGTGTCGCATTACGCGAAAAACCGGCGGGAAAAGAAAGAAACAACAGAGCCGCCACCGTGCGTTATTTATCCCAAAAGAGGGAAAGGAAACGCTCGAAGTAAACCTAGGAAAGAACATGGTCTCGCGACCAAAGAGGATGGGTTCGGGAGTCGGTTATGCGAAGGGAAGGTGTTAGGCAC
Source organism: Lathyrus oleraceus (assembly GCF_024323335.1). Classification (NCBI taxonomy): domain Eukaryota; kingdom Viridiplantae; phylum Streptophyta; class Magnoliopsida; order Fabales; family Fabaceae; genus Lathyrus; species Lathyrus oleraceus. The sequence goes on along the minus strand of NC_066581.1, from coordinate 68,398,151 downwards.
CCTACGCACCCGTAGTACTCTACGGGATCCACGCACAAAAGGAAGGAATATTGGTTGCTAAAACACTGCTCAAAACACACACACACTGGCTGAAAGAGACAAAAGAGACTGACTGAAACTGACTCGGCAGGACATCGTATCCTGGGCCTACTTAGTCTATCAGGCATAGACATCAGAGTCGAAGTAGTTCGGACTGGGGAACGACACATGCTCGCTAGGATATCGTATCCTATGCATACGTATCTTCTCGGACGAGAGAAGAATCAGAGCATTCGTAGCTCGGCTGACACGCACACAAACAAACACAGGCAAAGGCAAACGTGGAGCCTGAATGCCAATCACTGGACTTATATCAGCATCCGAACCTAAACACACACAGGAAACCAACTGCCAATCGCTGGACTTATGTCGGACTCCAACCAGAACACACACAAGGGTGGTTAAGACACAAAGGGTTGGAAAAGAAAAAGGGCGCCCGGAGAGATCAACTCAATCTCCTGCCTACATACTTCATCTGGTGTGAAGATCAGGGCGATGTAGTTCCCCTACGCAGGGACAAGGATCTAGCCTAACCAGATAACAGAGGGAGACACAACACTAGGGAGACTACGACTCGAGCCTAGATGTTGTCATGCAAAAGTCAACCCTAAGTTAAGGTTTCTAGCTAAATGGCACACGGGCCAACCTATCCTAGACACGGCTTGCACAGGAAGCAAGGGTCTCGATTGCAACTAGGGCAAGAGAAAGGGGAGGTCTCAATCGCAACGAGGGCGAGAGAAAGGAGAGATCTCAATCACACAGGGGTGAGAGAAAAGAGTTAGTGTTAGTGGTTAGTCAAACTCGGCAAGACATCGCGTCTCGTGCCTACGTATCTCATCTGAACATGAGAATCAGAGTTACCGTAGTTCGGCTACGGAGGGACAAAGGTCTCGATTGCAACTAGGGCAAGAGAAAGGGAAAGTCTCGATCGCAACGAGGGCGAGAGAAAGGAAAAGGCTCGATCGCAACGAGGGCGAGAGAAAGGATCGCAACGAGGGCGAAAGCAAACAAGGATTAGTCTAAACTAAACCTAACTTGCACAGGAAGCAAGTCTAAGCTAGCCTAAGAAGCAAAGCAATCACAATCACAGATAGCACACACTATATACACACAAGAGGCTCACACAAGGGTTAGGCACTAGGGCCAACTGGAATAGGGTAAGTGTGCTCTTAACCTTGCCATTGAGAGGCTAAGGTGAAGCAGATGAAAGGATGAAGTGAGGATGAGACCTCACAGCTCTTATCCCTGGCCAGGGAGAGCTAATAGACAAATGAGCATGGGTCCAGAAAGTGGGAACCCTTCTATACTCGAAGACTCTGACACTGTACACTTTGTACAAGATCTTGGGTTTGTATCCCAATGCATCAACACACAGCAGTGTGAGCAGAGGGATGACACAACAAGAGTAGTGGGGGATAGATTGCATATCCCTACCTTCCACCAATTGCCTTACTTGAAGGACTTTTCCTGCTTGGGACAATTTTAAACACACACAAGCATGGCCTCTTAAGGAGGACTTCAGACAGTTTGCCCGGCCAAATAACAGGCCGGGTCTCCAGACTACATGAAGTAAAAGAGATTATACCTCAAGCAAGTTGCTAAAAAGCAAAGCAAATCAAGTTCAGAGAACTTAAGCAACTAAAGTACCTGAAAAAGTCAAACCAATCAGTATGCAATTCAACAGTTAAAAGCAAAAGGAATGGGATTCACAAATAAAACAGATGATCAACTGTGCAAAGCAAGACTCAAACACATGAGTCACACCTACAAAACAAAGGTTAGCACATGGTAAACAATCAAGTTCAAACAAGTTTGAATGATCTTTGAGGCATTGGTGCTTAACCTGAAACAAGAACTCAATTGTAAGCTCAAAAGACCACTAGGACTAGCCTAGGGTCAAGGGTGAAAGAAAAAGTCAAAACAGCAAAGAAAAGTCAACTAAAGTCAAAGTCAAACATTTAAGAAGCTATCACAATTGGGCCCACATTCAAATCATGCATTATTATCATTTCATGAACATTTGAAGTCAAAGTAAGGCAAATGAAAGCACAAAAAGAAGTCAACAGAATGACTTGCATCAAAAGTCAACCCAAACATTTTCAAAAATCATCAAATAAATCACACTCAATCCTAACATCTAGCATGGTAAGCATGTCAAATTTCATGGCATTTGGATGAGAGGAAGGCAGTCAATGAAAATCATGAAGTCAACATAATTTCAAGTAAGCACAATGAAAGTCAACAAACATGGGTCAACTTCAAAAAATCATAACAAATTGAAAACAGATGAGAAATGAATACGATTAACACCAATGCAAAGCTCAATATGTCTAGTTATCACATATGAAATTTCATGATTATACAATATGGTATGAGAATTTCCCAAATGATTTGGCAACATGTGTCATATAAAGTCAACCATTGGCTAGGCAGGGGAGAAAATTCACAATCAAATGGAAAACAGCACAATTAATTCCAAGAAGATTCACACATGAACTAGACATGTAAGGGAGGGATCATGCAAAATTTGGGGTCATTTGGATGTAAGGAAGCATGCCATTGAAAATTGGGAAAGTGCACATTCATGGTGTGACACCAAATGTAACCTCTAACTTCAGAAAATCATATCTCACACACCACATATGATAAATGCACAAACTTTATATCAAAATGAAGGTGAATGTGTCTAGTTTCTCCACAAAAAATTTCAAGACCAATGGATGCAACATGAGTATTTCACAAAAGGATTGGCAATATGTATCAATTTTGGTCACATTTCAAAAACCCTAAGGCCAATTAATATCCAATGATCAGAAAAAATATTAAAAAAACATGGTAAAAAACTAGACATCCCACAGGTCACAATGCAAAAAATCCCATAATTTTTGGAGTTGAAATGAATTAAAAATGAATTGTTGAAGTTGATGAACAAAATGGATAAAACATGAGCAAAAAACATGGAAGAAGGGTCAAACATGGTTGACCGAGTGGCATAGATGTAAATATGCCTTCCACTTATCAAAACGCCTGCGTTTAAGGCCAGGCCACGAAATGTTCCAATTGGTTAGCAACCAATGGAACAGTAACAAGGAGCAACAGCAGCCAATCGAAATTCAAGATTCTGGGAATGGTCATACAATCTAGGGTTTTGGTAGCAACATCAGCATGTATCATACATCTTCATGCAATCAATCAAAAACGAAATCCAACAACAGCACATAAACAGCAGGGCATTGGTACAGTAGGCTCATGTAACATACAAACAAACAATAAACCAGCACATTCAGGTGGATTCTGGGCAAGTTTAAAGACATGAACAAACAGGGTATCATCACCTTCATCACAATCGACCATGAACAATTTCTCCAGAAAACGATAACAAGCATATCAAAAGCTTCAGCAACACAAACACAAACATAATATAACATCCATTACCATCAATCCAAGCTCACATGGAAGAATCAGACAGAAATTATTTGAACACCAATCTTCAAAATCAAAATACTCACTCCATACTTAACCATTTTCAACAATCTAAGGCTCTTTGGACTCAGCAAGACGTAATCTATCTAAAACATGGCACGAATTTGGGAATAGTGTGATTCGAAAACTTACCTATTCTTGAAGAAATCTGATATGCAGTGATGTTTTGGCTGTTATGAGCTTAAACAGATGGAGGTCTTGGTCCCAAATGATGTATCCTTGAAGAAGTTATGCTCAACCTTGCTTGGTTTGACTCTAGCTCCAAGCTGCCATGGGAGAGTGCTTTTGAAAACAGGACACGATGAAGGTGTTACAGCAGTGATTTGATAGTGCAAACAGCTTCCAAATAGTTGATGGATAATGGAACAATGAAGGGAACTCGAGTCTTTTGAGTTTATGAGCAGAAATTGCCAATATGCAAAAATGCAAGAGAGGAGAGAATGAAGTTTCTGTGCGTGTATGGCTTGTGGCTAGGGTTAGAAAGTCCAGAAAATTCACTTTATATTGTCTGTTTAAGGTCCACTAATGAAATGCTAAACTGGTTTTGTCTTAATGAAGTGATTTGCCTTTTTACTAATGTGCACACAAGTGGATATGGAGGTGTGAATCATGCACGATTTGGGCTTAATACAGGCTGCAAAGACCATCCAATTTGCTGTTTTATGTCTGCTCCTCAAGTATTAAACTTGTTCCACTTAAATGAACCAAAATGCAATATTTTCCACTTGTGAACCAAAGGTGTATATGGAGGTGGTATGATGGAATGCTGCTCAATTTTGGGCTTGGAACATCTTCCAAATAACATATTAAACACATCCCAATTGGCCAATTGTGTCAAAAATGTTTGAATCAAAAAGTCAACTATTGGTCAAACTTGATTTTTAAATGAAACAAGTCAAAAAATGCCATTTTGATTGGCAAGGTTTTGGTATATGATGTTTATATTTTTGGAAAGAGGAGGAAAAATGTGGTTTGTAGGAAAAAACCCCATCAAATTTGGCCAAAGGAATCATGAGATATGGCCTTTTGAAGTTCATGAAAATGTGAAAATGATTTGACCATATCTTGCAAACCATTCATGGGATTTGGGTGTTCTTGGACTTTTTGAAAATGGGAGAACAAGATCTTCAACTTTCATGTTGGGCAAAAATTCATTTGGAGCTTGTATCATGATGCAAGTTGAGGATCAAGAAGTTTCCATTTTTGGCAGTTAAAATTATAGGTCCAGTTTCTATTTTTGGAAATTTTCTGATTGGCTTCAAATTCTTCAATGATGTTGATTGCCATGATATATGAGGCTTGTGTGAGCATGAATGAACTCCTTCAAATCAATTCCATCCATCAAATCACTGATTAAATCCACAGTTGACCAAGTTTGACTTTCCTAGGGTTTTGGACTGACTGTTAACTGTCTAGGGTTTTTGCCTGGCTATGCATTGACTGATGACCTTTGAGCCTTCAACCCTTGACTTGAACACTTCAAATGGACCTCCAAGTCATGTGAACTTGATGGGCAAACCCTAGGGCCTTGGCTCCTTGAGAAACACCCTTGCTTGATTGGTTGACTGATCTCCTGATCAGTTTGACCTAATTCTTGACTTGCTTGCACTTGAGGCAACTGGGGGCAATGCAATGCTATGCAATGGACTATGATATGTTATGACCTAATATGAGATGGTATGTACAATGATGGGTGCAAATTCGAGGTGCTACAGCTGCCCCTATTCAATCAGCTGGGAACCCGAATGGATGATAGCAGTGGCTGTCAGACTTTCAGGGTAAACAGGGATTGAATACAAAAGAACCGTAGAATTTGCACAACAGGGATCCACCAATGGAAACGTCCACTGGGATCTGATTCTTATTACTGGGTATATATGTTTTTTTTTTCAACGGGTATAACCACATCCAGACACCGCAACGACGATGAATGGGAAAAGAAATCACAACTAGATGCCAACGGACAACTAGGAGAGGTAAATCCACAAGGGGACAGGTACAACTAGACGTCATAGGACGAATAGGAAGACTCACGTTTATCGACACCAACGGAGAGGAGGAAAACTCAGCCAGACGTCATAGGACGAAAGGGAGACTCACGTTTATCGACACCAACGGAGAGGAGGAAAACTCAGCCAGACGTCATAGGACGAAAGGGAGACTCACGTTTATCGACACCAACGGAGAGGAGGAAAACTCAGCCAGACGTCATAGGACGAAAGGGAGACTCACGTTTATCGACACCAACGGAGAGGAGGAAAACTTCAACCAGACGTCATAGGACGAAAGGGAGACTCACGTTTATCGACACCAACGGAGAGGAGGAAAACTCAGCCAGACGTCATAGGACGAAAGGGAGACTCACGTTTATCGACACCAACGGAGAGGAGGAAAACTCAGCCAGACGTCATAGGACGAAAGGGAGACTCACGTTTATCGACACCAACGGAGAGGAGGAAAACTCAGCCAGACGTCATAGGACGAAAGGGAGACTCACGTTTATCGACACCAACGGAGAGGAGGAAAACTCAGCCAGACGTCATAGGACGAAAGGGAGACTCACGTTTATCGACACCAACGGAGAGGAGGAAAACTTCAACCAGACGTCATAGGACGAAAGGGAGACTCACGTTTATCGACACCAACGGAGAGGAGGAAAACTCAGCCAGACGTCATAGGACGAAAGGGAGACTCACGTTTATCGACACCAACGGAGAGGAGGAAAACTCAGCCAGACGTCATAGGACGAAAGGGAGACTCACGTTTATCGACACCAACGGAGAGGAGGAAAACTTCAACCAGACGTCATAGGACGAAAGGGAGACTCACGTTTATCGACACCAACAGAGAGGAGGAAAACTTCACTAGGGAAGGGAGGGCGACGTTATGAACATCGAAAGAGGATGTTTACCGACATCAAAAGGAAACCAGACACTTACGCATGACTGGAAATCACCGAAGGATGGTGTTTACCGACACCAAAGAAGACCAGACACTTACGCATGACTGGAAATCACCGAAGGATGGTGTTTACCGACACCAAAGAAAACCAGACACTTACGCATGACTGGAAATCACCGACAAATGGTGTTTACCGACACCAAAGAAGACCAGACACTTACGCATGACTGGAAATCACCGAAGGATGGTGTTTACCGACACCAAAGAAGACCAGACACTTACGCATGACTGGAAATCACCGAAGGATGGTGTTTACCGACACCAAAGAAACAACACACGCGGGTGCTGACGGGATACTGACATCCACAAGATGACAGGGCAAGGCTGAACACTTGCAGGGGGTCTCACTGGGGAACAAGGTCACGACAGCGAGCAAACAGGAAGGAACACCAAGGATACCGGGTTGTAGGTATGAAACGGGTGACCGACCAAACGTGAATTGGTTTGTGTTCCAAAACACTCAACATCCTGAAGAGGGCTAGAAAAGCAGTCTTGTTAGAGGATGAACATTCGATTCCACAAGGAATACGAATCTTACTCTGCTGGAGATAACAATCGAAAGATTGACCAAAGAGTGCATGAGATATATTATCTATAGCCGTCAAAACATAGATAATAACCTCGCATGGAAGATTATCCATAACCGGGTTATAGGTTGTTAAATGAATAATCGACCGAAAAGAAAGGCATCAGGGTACCAGGACTAGGTATGCAAAAGATGACCAATCAAAAGAGGATAAAGTTGCCAACTCGGAGCAAATATCCAAAAAGAAAGGGCAGACCCAATGGGGACAATACTGCTTGATCAAGGCAAGTATCCAAAGGGGAAAGAATATCAATACCGCAAAGCGGATACTGATAACTGCAAAGAGGGGATTACATCTACCGGTTTGTAGGCAGAAAACCACGGAAAAGTAACCAGTCATCATCGGGATGAGCACAAAGGGTTAATTCCAACAAGGGGATGAAAGTGGGATTTTACAACTACCAGCTAGTGGGTAGAAAACCACAAAGATAGGACTTACAACTACCGGTTTGTAGGTAGAGGCCAATGGAAAAGGTAACCAGTCATCATCGGGATGAGCACAAAGGGTTAACTCCAACAAGGGGAGGAAAGCCAACGGAGGCTTCCGGAGGGATCGTCGGTCACAACCGGAGAGAAGAGTTCAACATACAGGTGGACACGCCACAACGACTCGTGATGAAAATCTGAGATACCGAGAAGCAACCAGATCTCTGATGAGAAATACAAAAGCATTGATAAAGCTCCTCATGCCAACAACTCCGCTGGGGGATCCATCTGAGGGCATGACATAGTACTGGGATGTTGATCTACCAAATACTGAATCTTCAAAGAAAAACAACCACGTTGGGGGAGAGATGAAGACTGCTCTGCTGGAGAGGCGGAAGTTGAAGTCTTCAGTAAACAACTCTGCTTGGGGAACTGCCCCACAATAATGTCCGAAACAGCAAACTTGCCAGGGATGTCCCACGATAGGGCTCAAACAAACCTATACTGGGGATGCCCCACAATAGAGCTAACAGGGATTTGGAGGAAGAATGTTGTACTGCCGGGAATATGAAGATGAATAACTTCAAACAACACTGCATCGGGCCAAATCACTTGAGGAGAGACCATACGAGGTTCTGCAGGACAAAGATACAGTCATGCTCGAGATACGAACAATTGTCTTACCTGTTGGTAATCATACCACCCCCGGGAGAGCACTGCGGGTCTCCTAAGTATCCTTCCATCATCGTGAATGTTCACTTTGTTTAAGAACAATTTTGTGAAAAATTTGTTTATTTTGAAAACAATGATACTTTATCAATTAAAACATGCAAAACGTTTGTTGAGTTGGAACAAATAAGAGTGCAAATAATTGGGTAAAAGCTCAAATAGATGTAATGGAATGGTAGTCTGCAAAGGGCGAGACTCCATAGATTTGTACAAGTTTGAAACCGGTGATGTATATTGGAGAGGGCTACATTGAACATAATGACCTTTCCTCTACCATTCTGAATTTTCGATGTATTCAAAGCTTCAGTCGACGACGAATCGAGAATCCCTGACAGATGACAGATGTACAGCACAGTCTTGTCAAGATGCAGTTACTTGCCAAATCCCTAATTTTTGCCTAGATTGCCCCAGTGTGAGGTGTTCAATCTAGCGGGATGCAAATTCTCTTTTTTCCAATGTCTCTAACTTTTGCCTGGATCGCCCTTTCGGGTTTTCAATCCACCGAGACGCTCCTTTTTGCCTAAGTCGCCCTTTGGGGTGTTCGACTTAGCGAGCTATTCTGCTTCTTTTTTCTTTTAGGCGAAGTATTTCTTGACTGCATCAGAGTTCACAGGACGAGTGAACTTCTCCATCCATTGTTGTAAGTGTCGAGACGTTGCCTGAACAAGCGCTCTTGAAAACACATGGACTTTCATAGCTTGGAGTTCACTTGCCCCTGGAATCGGGCACGAAAGACAAGACTTTCTTGAGCACAAGGTCCCTCGGAACACACGAGGCTTGATCTTCTTATCGAATGCTTTCTTCACTCTCTGCTGATATGACTGACCATGACACCTGGCAGTTGATCTCTTCTTTTCGATCAAATTCAGCATCAGCCAACTTGGGACTTTGAGGGTGCTATTTTTCTTTTGTTTTCTTTTGATTTTGCTTTTGATTTTGCTTTTGATTTTGCTTTCTTTTGATTTCTTTTTGATTTTGCACCCTCCTCTTTTTTTCTTTTTTTTCTTTTTGATAATGCCCCAGTTGGCTGTTCTGCTGATTCTCGAGATGCAGCTGAGTGATCTTCTTTTCTTGCTCAAGAAGTCGGGAAATCTCGTCAGGAATCCCTTCAACATCATCTTCGTCCGCTTCGAATACAGGGAATTCAAAATTGGGAGATGACGTCCGATCATTATGTTCAATGGGTTTAAGAAACAACCTGCATAATGATTTTGATATGAAAAGTTTTTGAAAATCAAACAAGACAATCGTTATGCAGATGAAAAGATTGCTTTTATTCTTGTTTTTTAAGGTTTTTTGTGATCACCAATTTCATGCAAAAAGCGAAAAGGGAAAACAATTGGAAAAACAAATGTTTTAACATGAATTTATTTGAATGAAAATATCATTGCACAAAATGTTGCCAACAATGCCATCACTTCTCCTTTTAGCATGGGAGAAGGGTTTTTTAAACAAAGTGATTATTACAAAGACTTATGAACAACTGTAGAAACGCCCACAGTGACCCAATTGTGATAGATCCCACCAGGGATGACAACTGTCAGTATCCTTTGCATTAGCAACTTCTGCTTTTGAACAACCCTTCTGAAAAAAAGTCGGCGCCAGCCCAGGACTTGTTATCTTCAAACTTGATTAGCATTGGGACCTAAGTCTTCCAAAATCAGAATACCTGACCTCACAAGGTCTTGAACCTTCATCTTCAGCTGGAAACAACTATCCACGTCATGACCAGGAGCACCCGAGTGATACACACAATGCTGTTCAGGCCTATACCACCACCGAGGGTTGACGGGTATGGGCGGCGGGTCTCTGGGAGTGATCAAGTTCCGCTCTAACAAAGAGGGATACAGTTCGGCGTAGGACGTGGGGATTGGATCAAAAATGATCTTCTTCCTCTCGTTACTTGTACCAGCTTGATTACCATCGTGAGGCTGGGAAGCCTGCTGCTGAGGACGATGTTGTTGACGCTGATGCTGCCGAGCTGGTCTTCTCTGTTGCTGTTGAGTTTGAGTTGCTGGAATAGTCACAACAGCAACCTGACGATACTGTCCTCTGTTTGCACTCCTCCGACGGTGCACAGCATTTGTTTCAATCTCTCCCCTTTTGGGTGCCCCAGAGTATGTCTTCTTAGAACTGGAAGAACTTGAAGAGCCAGGATGGCGAACCGGAGCGCGGGTTGCTCTGACATTAACAGTCTCTGCAGCAAGAGGCTGTTCACTGATTCTGATCCCCTTCAATTCATCATCCACGGCATAATCATTGACGAGAATAGTGGCAGCAGCATTCTCATGAACGGGTACATCCACTGGTGGAGCACGGTGGACCGGTGGAAACACGGCTTCCAGTCTCTGGGCTAAGGCACGCAGCTCCTCTCGCCCCTGAACAACTCCTTGCATCATGTTCATGAACTGGGTCATGTTTGCCCTCATCTCAGCCAACTCTGCTTGAACCTGATCCATAATCTTCTGATGATTGAGTCTGGTTGAGTGGCGATGCGGTCAGCGGTCAGCAATCCTGTCTCAGTCAAGAACCGAAGTGAGAAGTCTTGTCCCCAAACATGTCTGCAATGCAAGAATGATATGTGTATGATATGCATATGATGCGAATGCTATTTTATCATGAATGATCCTGAAAAGGATATGCATATGCGAGTTAACTTTTTCATGCATTACTATTTTTTTGGAAAATAAACATGCTATGATGCAAATGATGTGAACATGACTGGTCAGGCTGTGCGTCTCAAGGCACAGGGTCGAAGCTTCAGCTTGAACTCTGATCACAATCATCTGAAACCCAAAGTCAATCTGATCAACTGGCATCTGAACCCATGTCTGGAGAACTGAGTCACCATAAATCCGACTTGTGGAGTTCCGAAATAAACGGAACTGGAGATTGCATTACTATCATCACAGGATCATCCACTGAACGGATGACAGCCAGCTCCTCTGAACAGGTACTCTCAAATTCAACCCGGGGATCCGAAATAAACGGAACCCGCTGATAAACCACGGACAGAACTCCGGCGTCCCAGAAATAAATGTCCATAATTCACAGTCACCGTCAGTACCGAGAGTCACCAACTGTACCTGTTAAAATGATCAATCCCCCCCACTCACGGGTGTAGTCTAGGCCAGGGTAAAGGCTGAGAGAAACGCAGCATAAATAACCTTTCGCAGAATACCATCCTGTGCACACCCGATGTATGCACCAATGATATTCCACCAGGGTCTGAACTGCTCGTGATATCAATGTTCCGCTAAGTGGCGTACACCACCCGCTTCCCATGAATCACTCTATTCCTAGGTTTCCTAGATTTCACTCATGGTCTGGGTATTGGACCTTTTACCTCGAGTAACTCCCACCCCCAAACAGAGAAAGCAAACAACCAGCCAGACAGCAACAAATGATGAATATGAATACAAACATTAATGCACACAATCAATGCAATCAATAAATGTACATATATACAATGAATGCAATAAAATACAACAAGCAGAAAGCAACCAAAACCCTAATCCTAGAGAGCGCTAGGAGAGACTCGCTCAGGGAAGATGGACCAGCATAGGTCAACTTACCTGCATCCCCAGCAGATTCGCCAGCTGTCGCATTATGCGAAAAACCGGCAGGAAAAGAAAGAAACAACAGAGCCGCCACCGTGCGTTATTTATCCCAAAAGAGGGAAAGGAAACGCTCGAAGTAAACCTAGGAAAGAACATGGTCTCGCGACCAAAGAGGATGGGTTCGGGAGTCGGTTATGCGAAGGGAAGGTGTTAGGCACCCTACGCACCCGTAGTACTCTACGGGATCCACGCACAAAAGGAAGGAATATTGGTTGCTAAAACACTGCTCAAAACACACACACACTGGCTGAAAGAGACAAAAGAGACTGACTGAAACTGACTCGGCAGGACATCGTATCCTGGGCCTACTTAGTCTATCAGGCATAGACATCAGAGTCGAAGTAGTTCGGACTGGGGAACGACACATGCTCGCTAGGATATCGTATCCTATGCATACGTATCTTCTCGGACGAGAGAAGAATCAGAGCATTCGTAGCTCGGCTGACACGCACACAAACAAACACAGGCAAAGGCAAACGTGGAGCCTGAATGCCAATCACTGGACTTATATCAGCATCCGAACCTAAACACACACAGGAAACCAACTGCCAATCGCTGGACTTATGTCGGACTCCAACCAGAACACACACAAGGGTGGTTAAGACACAAAGGGTTGGAAAAGAAAAGGGCGCCCGGAGAGATCAGCTCAATCTCCTGCCTACATACTTCATCTGGTGTGAAGATCAGGGCGATGTAGTTCCCCTACGCAGGGACAAGGATCTAGCCTAACCAGATAACAGAGGGAGACACAACACTAGGGAGACTACGACTCGAGCCTAGATGTTGTCATGCAAAAGTCAACCCTAAGTTAAGGTTTCTAGCTAAATGGCACACGGGCCAACCTATCCTAGACACGGCTTGCACAGGAAGCAAGGGTCTCGATTGCAACTAGGGCAAGAGAAAGGGGAGGTCTCAATCGCAACGAGGGCGAGAGAAAGGAGAGATCTCAATCACACAGGGGTGAGAGAAAAGAGTTAGTGTTAGTGGTTAGTCAAACTCGGCAAGACATCGCGTCTCGTGCCTACGTATCTCATCTGAACATGAGAATCAGAGTTGCCGTAGTTCGGCTACGGAGGGACAAAGGTCTCGATTGCAACTAGGGCAAGAGAAAGGGAAAGTCTCGATCGCAACGAGGGCGAGAGAAAGGAAAAGGCTCGATCGCAACGAGGGCGAGAGAAAGGATCGCAACGAGGGCGAAAGCAAACAAGGATTAGTCTAAACTAAACCTAACTTGCACAGGAAGCAAGTCTAAGCTAGCCTAAGAAGCAAAGCAATCACAATCACAGATAGCACACACTATATACACACAAGAGGCTCACACAAGGGTTAGGCACTAGGGCCAACTGGAATAGGGTAAGTGTGCTCTTAACCTTGCCATTGAGAGGCTAAGGTGAAGCAGATGAAAGGATGAAGTGAGGATGAGACCTCACAGCTCTTATCCCTGGCCAGGGAGAGCTAATAGACAAATGAGCATGGGTCCAGAAAGTGGGAACCCTTCTATACTCGAAGACTCTGACACTGTACACTTTGTACAAGATCTTGGGTTTGTATCCCAATGCATCAACACACAGCAGTGTGAGCAGAGGGATGACACAACAAGAGTAGTGGGGGATAGATTGCATATCCCTACCTTCCACCAATTGCCTTACTTGAAGGACTTTTCCTGCTTGGGACAATTTTAAACACACACAAGCATGGCCTCTTAAGGAGGACTTCAGACAGTTTGCCCGGCCAAATAACAGGCCGGGTCTCCAGACTACATGAAGTAAAAGAGATTATACCTCAAGCAAGTTGCTAAAAAGCAAAGCAAATCAAGTTCAGAGAACTTAAGCAACTAAAGTACCTGAAAAAGTCAAACCAATCAGTATGCAATTCAACAGTTAAAAGCAAAAGGAATGGGATTCACAAACAAAACAGATGATCAACTGTGCAAAGCAAGACTCAAACACATGAGTCACACCTACAAAACAAAGGTTAGCACATGGTAAACAATCAAGTTCAAACAAGTTTGAATGATCTTTGAGGCATTGGTGCTTAACCTGAAACAGGAACTCAATTGTAAGCTCAAAAGACCACTAGGACTAGCCTAGGGTCAAGGGTGAAAGAAAAAGTCAAAACAGCAAAGAAAAGTCAACTAAAGTCAAAGTCAAACATTTAAGAAGCTATCACAATTGGGCCCACATTCAAATCATGCATTATTATCATTTCATGAACATTTGAAGTCAAAGTAAGGCAAATGAAAGCACAAAAAGAAGTCAACAGAATGACTTGCATCAAAAGTCAACCCAAACATTTTCAAAAATCATCAAATAAATCACACTCAATCCTAACATCTAGCATGGTAAGCATGTCAAATTTCATGGCATTTGGATGAGAGGAAGGCAGTCAATGAAAATCATGAAGTCAACATAATTTCAAGTAAGCACAATGAAAGTCAACAAACATGGGTCAACTTCAAAAAATCATAACAAATTGAAAACATATGAGAAATGAATGCGATTAACACCAATGCAAAGCTCAATATGTCTAGTTATCACATATGAAATTTCATGATTATACAATATGGTATGAGAATTTCCCAAATGATTTGGCAACATGTGTCATATAAAGTCAACCATTGGCTAGGCAGGGGAGAAAATTCACAATCAAATGGAAAACAGCACAATTAATTCCAAGAAGATTCACACATGAACTAGACATGTAAGGGAGGGATCATGCAAAATTTGGGGTCATTTGGATGTAAGGAAGCATGCCATTGAAAATTGGGAAAGTGCACATTCATGGTGTGACACCAAATGTAACCTCTAACTTCAGAAAATCATATCTCACACACCACATATGATAAATGCACAAACTTTATATCAAAATGAAGGTGAATGTGTCTAGTTTCTCCACAAAAAATTTCAAGACCAATGGATGCAACATGAGTATTTCACAAAAGGATTGGCAATATGTATCAATTTTGGTCACATTTCAAAAACCCTAAGGCCAATTAATATCCAATGATCAGAAAAAATATTAAAAAAACATGGTAAAAAACTAGACATCCCACAGGTCACAATGCAAAAAATCCCATAATTTTTGGAGTTGAAATGAATTAAAAATGAATTGTTGAAGTTGATGAACAAAATGGATAAAACATGAGCAAAAAACATGGAAGAAGGGTCAAACATGGTTGACCGAGTGGCATAGATGTAAATATGCCTTCCACTTATCAAAACGCCTGCGTTTAAGGCCAGGCCACGAAATGTTCCAATTGGTTAGCAACCAATGGAACAGTAACAAGGAGCAACAGCAGCCAATCGAAATTCAAGATTCTGGGAATGGTCATACAATCTAGGGTTTTGGTAGCAACATCAGCATGTATCATACATCTTCATGCAATCAATCAAAAACGAAATCCAACAACAGCACATAAACAGCAGGGCATTGGTACAGTAGGCTCATGTAACATACAAACAAACAATAAACCAGCACATTCAGGTGGATTCTGGGCAAGTTTAAAGACATGAACAAACAGGGTATCATCACCTTCATCACAATCGACCATGAACAATTTCTCCAGAAAACGATAACAAGCATATCAAAAGCTTCAGCAACACAAACACAAACATAATATAACATCCATTACCATCAATCCAAGCTCACATGGAAGAATCAGACAGAAAATTATTTGAACACCAATCTTCAAAATCAAAATACTCACTCCATACTTAACCATTTTCAACAATCTAAGGCTCTTTGGACTCAGCAAGACGTAATCTATCTAAAACATGGCACGAATTTGGGAATAGTGTGATTCGAAAACTTACCTATTCTTGAAGAAATCTGATATGCAGTGATGTTTTGGCTGTTATGAGCTTAAACAGATGGAGGTCTTGGTCCCAAATGATGTATCCTTGAAGAAGTTATGCTCAACCTTGCTTGGTTTGACTCTAGCTCCAAGCTGCCATGGGAGAGTGCTTTTGAAAACAGGACACGATGAAGGTGTTACAGCAGTGATTTGATAGTGCAAACAGCTTCCAAATAGTTGATGGATAATGGAACAATGAAGGGAACTCGAGTCTTTTGAGTTTATGAGCAGAAATTGCCAATATGCAAAAATGCAAGAGAGGAGAGAATGAAGTTTCTGTGCGTGTATGGCTTGTGGCTAGGGTTAGAAAGTCCAGAAAATTCACTTTATATTGTCTGTTTAAGGTCCACTAATGAAATGCTAAACTGGTTTTGTCTTAATGAAGTGATTTGCCTTTTTACTAATGTGCACACAAGTGGATATGGAGGTGTGAATCATGCACGATTTGGGCTTAATACAGGCTGCAAAGACCATCCAATTTGCTGTTTTATGTCTGCTCCTCAAGTATTAAACTTGTTCCACTTAAATGAACCAAAATGCAATATTTTCCACTTGTGAACCAAAGGTGTATATGGAGGTGGTATGATGGAATGCTGCTCAATTTTGGGCTTGGAACATCTTCCAAATAACATATTAAACACATCCCAATTGGCCAATTGTGTCAAAAATGTTTGAATCAAAAAGTCAACTATTGGTCAAACTTGATTTTTAAATGAAACAAGTCAAAAAATGCCATTTTGATTGGCAAGGTTTTGGTATATGATGTTTATATTTTTGGAAAGAGGAGGAAAAATGTGGTTTGTAGGAAAAAACCCCATCAAATTTGGCCAAAGGAATCATGAGATATGGCCTTTTGAAGTTCATGAAAATGTGAAAATGATTTGACCATATCTTGCAAACCATTCATGGGATTTGGGTGTTCTTGGACTTTTTGAAAATGGGAGAACAAGATCTTAAACTTTCATGTTGGGCAAAAATTCATTTGGAGCTTGTATCATGATGCAAGTTGAGGATCAAGAAGTTTCCATTTTTGGCAGTTAAAATTACAGGTCCAGTTTCTATTTTTGGAAATTTTCTGATTGGCTTCAAATTCTTCAATGATGTTGATTGCCATGATATATGAGGCTTGTGTGAGCATGAATGAACTCCTTCAAATCAATTCCATCCATCAAATCACTGATTAAATCCACAGTTGACCAAGTTTGACTTTCCTAGGGTTTTGGACTGACTGTTAACTGTCTAGGGTTTTTGCCTGGCTATGCATTGACTGATGACCTTTGAGCCTTCAACCCTTGACTTGAACACTTCAAATGGACCTCCAAGTCATGTGAACTTGATGGGCAAACCCTAGGGCCTTGGCTCCTTGAGAAACACCCTTGCTTGATTGGTTGACTGATCTCCTGATCAGTTTGACCTAATTCTTGACTTGCTTGCACTTGAGGCAACTGGGGGCAATGCAATGCTATGCAATGGACTATGATATGTTATGACCTAATATGAGATGGTATGTACAATGATGGGTGCAAATTCGAGGTGCTACACGTGGCTAGCAGTTCAGGAAGAGATTTGTCCATATCATTCATATTGAAATTTAGGACAAATTGACTGAATCCATCTGGCAACGATTGCAAGATCACATTAGTCGTAAGTTCCTTTCCGAGGGGAAAACCCAACCTTTCAAGGTTTTCCACATACCCAATCATCTTGAGCACATGGGGACTTACAGGGGCTCCCTCAGCTAACTTGCCTTGAAAAAGGGCTTTTGAAACATCAAACCTTTCATGCCTTGCTTGCTCTTGATAGAGCATCTCCAGGTGTTCGATCATATCGAACGCTAATATGTCCTCATGTTGCTTTTGCAACTCTGAGTTCATGGTAGCCAGCATGAGACAAGCAGTTTCATTGGCATCATCGACATGCTTCTTATAAGCATCTTTTTCTGCCTTAGGTGCAGAACTAGGAGGTTCCTCTTCAGGAACAGGTTTCTCCAAGACATACAACTTTTTATCATGTTTGAGGACAATCCTCAGATTTCGGTGTCAATCCAGAAAATTTGTCCCAGACAGTTTTTCCTTGTCAAGGATTGATCGCAAAATGTTGTTAGAGGTGTTTGTTGTCATGGTAATCTACATAAGCATTAATGAAAACATAAGTATCATTAACATATTTAATTAGGCCTTTAATTAAATATGCTCCCACTATTTTACTCAAAACAAATGGCCCTCATCATTTGATTCGGAAAATCCCGTTGGAAGATTTTCTAGTGGGTCGAGATCCATATTTCACTTCGTTCTAAGTCCGCGTAGGAGGATTACACAAAACTAGGTTATTTAGGTAGGAACTCCTTCCAATTGTATCTCATACAACTCTCGAAAATTTCAGTTGGGTGAATAACTCGTTATTCCAATCCATCATATGGATCATTCCCAACTCTTGCTTCTAAACATATATAATATTATTATAATTAGTTAAGTTTGACCCATTGTCTTAGCAGTTGGATATTACAATTATCCCATTGCACCTTACTAATATAGAACATGCACCTCGCGTAGGCGAAACCTACATTATCCGATACTAGTCTTGATGAGTGCTAAAACTTGGAAAGCAAACATATATAATATTATTATAATTTGTTTAGTTAAGTTTGACCCATTGTTTTAGCAGTTGGATATTACAATTATCCCATCGCACCTTACTAATATAGAACATGCACCTCGCGTAGGCGAAACCTACATTATCCAATACTAGTCTTGATGAGTGCTAAAACTTGGAAAGCATAAACTTAATATTTAGTTTGAGGGAATTGCAATTGTTCTGATCTCATCGGCTTATTTATCATATAAATCGTCTTTCACATGCACCAACATATATTCACATACATCAACATACATTCACATGCATCAACATACATAATGAAACAGTTATGGCCCCTAGCGCAATTGTTCTCCCAAGCCAATGAGAGAACCTAAGCTAACCTAATAACGATCTAAGCTTCTCCAAGCAAGATCTTCAAGGTTGTCCTCCTTTGATATTGTATTCTTCTCTTTCTTCATAATATTACATTACATAAAAGAAACTCGTTTTACATACGAGGGAATGAGATGAGAACAGAAGTTACATTAAGAGATTAAAAGGAGAGGCACGACTCGCAGGTCGTATTTTAAAACCCAAAACAAAATAAAGGATAACTAAGGCCATAACTGATCACCACAAGACAATAATAATAAACACATTATTATTATTAATTTTAATTCCTTTAATTAATTAAAACCAAATTAAATTTCGGCGACCGATCACACTACGCATAGTTAATTTTAATTCCTTTAATTCCAAATTTTTTAATGAACAATTCATTTGAAATCATTATCGTTTTGCATTAACACAACTCTTGCGCAATCACAAAACGAAAAACCCCGAGAATTCTGACTCTGTGAATGTGACGACCGTCACAAGCATGTTACGACCGTCATAGGCCCATGACAAACGTCACGCGGCCAAAAACAGAAATGCCTAGAATTCTGGATCTGTGAATGTGACGACCGTCACAAAGCATGTGACGACCGTCACGTCTAGCTTGTTACGATCGTCACATTCCCATGACGATCGTCACGTGGCCAAAACCAGCGCTTTGAAACAGTCAACAGACCTGATCCAACAAGCCCTCAATTCACAACTCCTTGACGACACAACCCTTGCACCGTCACTAACCCTAATGCACCAATTTCAGACCGTTAAACACACCTCGATTGTTGATTCAGTATAATTGATCAACAGGTCATTGCTTCACCATACTAATGTTGGATTCCGAAGCAAATGACCATTGATCGCTCAAAGGAAAACAACCATTTAGTGTTTGAATGAACGAAACAGAAATAGTATATCATATATACCGTACTTTGCATTAGGATTACTTATATCATATATAAGTTGATCGGTCTCAATTGCGTAACCTATGGGCGATCGATGTATCGCTGCTTCACCATACTAATGTCGGTTCCGAAGCATAGTCAACATCAATCATCCAACTCGTACACTCATGATGCCAAATTTAATTACTCGTTTATTCTTTGATTCATTCTGTCTTTTAATCATATTAATACAGAAAATAAACAACTATCCTATTCATGTTTTTGTAAGTGGCTCTGATACGACTGAAGGAGAATTGCGATCCAAAACGCAACGAAAATTAAAATTTTCTCCTTTAGAGATCCTTACAAATGGTCATGATCATTGATAGAATATTTACCTCTTGTGACGATTGAAACCTTTGGTGCAGATCTCTTGTGAAGATCAAAACCTTTGATGAAGATCTACGGAGCGATCACGAACGTTGAACGATAACAACGTCTCTACTCAGTCCACACGAACGGATTCCTTCAATCTCAGTGCTAGCTGGTACGAATGAAGGCTTTGAGTGTGTGTGTGTGTGTGTGTGTGTGTGTGTGTGTGTGTGTGTGTGTGTGTGAGAGAGAGAGAGAGAGAGAGAGAGAGAGAGAGAGAGAGAGAAAACGAAAATAATGCAACCGCAATTAATGCTTCTGTACAAGGGTTCTATTTATAGAACCACTTGTGTGGGCTTCAAGCTAAAAAGCCCACTTAAGTGTATTTTGGCCCATATCTTATAATATGCCCAAAATCACTTAAGCCCATGGTGTCGCAACCTGAAAAATACAGTGTGCGAAAAAAAAACCGGCGAAAGAAAATGACAGAAGAGTCGCCACCGTGCGTTATTTATCCCAAAGGAGGGAAAGGAAACGCTCAAAGTAAACCTGAAAAGAGGAAAGGAAAAGACAAGGTCTCGCAACCAAATCTTGGGTTCGGGAGTCAGTTATGCGAAGGGAAGGTATTAGCACCCCTACGCATCCGTAGTACTCTACGGGATCCACTTTTGTAGTTCTTGTCTAAAGGGTGTGAGTTTATCTTGTGTTGTTTACTAAAAAAGGGGTTAAATGAAAATGACTCGCGCGGATGTCGCATCCACTTCATACGTATCTCATCTGAATATGAGAATCAGAGTCTTCGTAGCTCGACTGACTTATGGGTTGGGGGGATGTGTGCTCGCTAAGACATCGCGTCTTATGCCTACGTATCTCATCTGGAATGAGAATCAAAGCAAGCCGTAGTTCGGCTAACTACGGGGTTAAGGATTATGTTTTAGGGGCGGACGACGTTACTACGCAATCTACCGGATGCTCGACCTTTGGAGACTTACTCACCTGTAGTAGAAGAAGTAAACGTGTGTTTAGGAGAAGAAAAATCAATGAAGGGTTAGGGTTTGGGATGCTCATGCAAAAAGGCAGTCCTTGACGAAGGAACCGCGCTACCTGCGGGGATACGAACACATACAAAACAAACATGTATAAAGTAAATGTGCCAACAAGGCAATCAGAATAAATCTCCCAAATGGTATCCCACAAGCAAAATGGAATATCCAGCGAGCTATCCCTGCAAAAGTCATGTGAGCCTTCACAAAAGCTCAACAAAAGGGTTAGTGAAACAAGATAAGGATTAGGAGAAAACATGCTATGACAAACGTAAGTCAGATTAGAGCAAAACAATATGGTTTTTTATGGATAACAGTATGGTTTCAAAAACCTCAAACCATGTGGCATACACTTCAGAAATTAAACGATTAAGCATTCAAGGCATTATTTATACATTCATACGTAATTATGAACCCGTGGGAAAAAACCTAATGAAATTCATCCATCATACCTCAAACATTCAGAGTATTCAACTTCAAAGCACAAAGGTAATGGGAATAAGGGCAAACCTGATTGGAGAGATCGGTTGAAATCAAATGGCACGGTTGGATTTGCAAACCAATGTTAGAGTTTGCTTGAGCTGAAAGTGTGTGAGTCAGAATGAACCTTTCAGAGTTGCCTGGAGGTTGCTCTAAACTCTGTTAGCTCTTCTCTCACTATCTTTTTCCCCAGGGTTCTTCTCTCACTATCTTTTTCCCAGACAGGGTAATAGGAATATAATCCAATTTTGTTTCACTGAAATTCTGAATTTATAACCTGATTTTTATGGACCTGTGGGCTCAAATGAGAGAGGTCCAAGTCCAAGATTTTTTCTTTTATTTATTTATTTATTTTTTATTTTTTATTTTTTTTGGAAACACGTGGGCTTCGCCTAGCGAGCATGACAGCTCATGAACAAACCTTTGCTCCTTCAAGATTAACGTTTTGACTGACGAATAGACCCCTGTTGGAAGTAACTCAAGTCTTTCCCTTGTGTTGACTGATCATCTAACTAGAGCCCACAATGTGTCCTGGCTGATGTTCAAGCTTCTTGGATTCGATTCCGATTGCCATGATGAAATGCAAATGCTAAATGACCTAAAAATGAATGCATGCATGAGGTGTAAAGCGTATGCTTCCAGGAAAAATGAAGGGTAAATTTTGGGGTATTACAGCTGCCCCTATTCAATCAACTGGAAACCTAGAAAGAAGATAGCAGCGACTTTCGTGCTTTCGAGGTATCAAGGGATTGAATACAATAAAAACCCGAAAATTTGCACTGAAGTGAAGTGAAGTAACAATGCCTGTCAAAATCGGCAAAGAGGTGGTCTTGAAAGAAGAATCCGTCTGGTACGGTGAGAGTCAGTCTGAATACCGAAAAAGAATGTTAACCTGGATACCAAAATAAATGGTAACACAGAAATAACCATGGCCTGAATGCCGCTCATCCGTCTGAATACTGGAAATGACTTTGATCTGAACATCGGGAGACATGAGATTATTAATATCGGTCTGAACACCGAGAGGCTGGCCTGAATGCCACAAGTTGCGTCGACCTGAACGTCGGAAACTTCTTCGATCTGAACATCGGAAAATTGGCCTGAATGCCACAAGTTGCATCGACCTGAACGTCGGAAACTTCTTCGATCTGAACGTCGAAAAATTGGCCTGAATGCCACAAGTTGCATCGACTGAACGTCGGAAACTTCTTCCATCTGAACATCGGAAAACTGGCCTGAACGCCACTTCGGTCTGAATACCGAAAACTTCATGCCTGTCAGCATCGGCAGAAATAGGGAACGATAATAGAGGCGGCGCATGGGCTAATGACACTTGCTGGGGATAACAAAGGTAAGTCATGAACAATCTTCAGTCTGAGTACTGGAAACAACTTCTGGCTTATCACTTGGGATACCGAGAATGTTTTATGCTTACATGCGTATGTTTGAATTTTTCAATGGCGTAATGCTCCATGAAAATGGAAATGCTACGCGATTTGGGAGGATGCAATGCAATATGATTCTACATGCAGGGATGCGAAATGCTGGGTAGAATTCCAAGCTGAGGCAAGGGGATCTGCTGGGGAAATGATCACCATCTTCTGGACCCTGGTAAGGCTGCTGGAGATGCACAGCACAAAGAATTCTGTGGGGAAATGACCCGCCACACGGTGTTCTAGCAATGACGAAATACCGAGATTCTGACTGGGGAGAGAACGGCACTGAAAACCTGCTGTTGGGGAAAGCGATAGTGGTTCTGGCAACCACGATTTGTGAGAGATGACTCAGCAGGGGAAGCAAACACCGATACGGTACCGAGGTTCTGCTTCAAGGAAAGAAAACATGGATCTGGCATTGGGATTATCGATATGGCCTCGAACTCTGAGGAGCAGCCGCTTCTGCTGGGAAGATACAGTCTGACACTGTCAACTCCACTGGGGGTATATAGTCTGACACTGTCAACTCTACTGGGAAGTGTATCATCTGAAACCACCGCTTGGGGGGAGGTACAGTGGTGAGAACCTGTTGGGGATTGAAGAATCCAACGCTCTGATCAGCTCTGCAGGGATAAGATACCGAATTCGTCTGTTGGGAAAACATTCACGATCATCTGCAGGGGATTTTAAGGAAATGCCCCGAGGGTACCTGTTATGAATAGACGATCCAAAGCATTTAAAATTTACAACAATTTTAAATGTTTATTAAGCATGTACCTGTAAAGCTCTAATGTGTCATGATGCAATGTTTATCCAAAAATTCGGACGTCATTTTTGCAAACAAAACAGAAAAATGAAAATGAAAACAGAGATATACTGAATAACATGATTTTATTGATTGAACGACCTCTGAATAGGCATTTACATCAGGAAGCAATCCCTGGAAAGAGGTAATCGCACAACAGATAAAAACAGACATTAATCTAATGGCAATGTGAAATGGATTTCTATTGGGTTCCAATTATGCTATGACTTGCTCGTCTTCAAGATCCTCCAGATGATCAGCTTTCTGAAAGAGTGATTGGACTGTTTCCTATCCTTCAAAAGTTTCCAGTCATTGACACGAGATGAGATTCAGAACTACTCAGAATGCAGTCATTCGCTTAATCCCTAACTTTTGCCTGGATCGCCCTTTTTGGGTTTTCAATCCACAAGGGTACCCAGTTTTGCCTAAGTTGCCTTTTCAGGTTTTCAACTTACCGGGTGTACAATCTTTTCACTTTTAATCCCTAATTTTTGCCCGAACCTTTTTCATTTTCTTGGTTCGCCGGGATGCCCATTTTTGCCTGGACTACTCTTTTTATTGTCCAGCGGGTCTATTTCATGCGAAGTATTTTTTAACTGCGTTTGAGTTCACCGGGAAAGTGAAGTTTTCACCATCCATCGTTGCAAGCATTAAGGCCCCACCATCAAAAACCTTTGTGACAATATACGGTCCATCATAGTTAGGAGTCCACTTGCCCATGTGATCTGTCTGAGGAGGAAGGATCCTTTTCAACACCAAATCTCCGACCTGGAAGCATCGAGGACGCACTTTCTGATCAAAGGCTCTCTTCATCCGACTTTGATACAACTGCCCATGACAAATGGCTTCCATTCGCTTCTCTTCAATAAGACTCAACTTATTGAACCTTGTCTGAATCCATTCAGCTTCGTCTAACTTGACATCCAACAGGACTCTTAGAGAAGGAATCTCCACTTCAACAGGTAGGACTGCTTCCATACCATACACAAGGGAGTAAGGGGTTGCCCCGGTCGATGTACGTACTGAAGTATGCAAGGCGAAGGGTATCATCTCATGCCAATCTCTGTACGTAACGACCATCTTCTTCACAATCTTCTTTATGTTCTTATTTGCCGCTTCAACAACACCGTTCATCTTAGGGCGGTAAGGGGAAGAACTGTGATGCTGAATGTTGAAGTTCTGGCATAACTCCTTCATCATTTTATTGTTGAGATTAGAACCATTATCAGTAATGATTCTTTCGGGAATCCCATAGCGACAAATGATTTCTTTCTTGATGAAACGGGCAACCACATGTCTGGTGACATTCGCGAACGATGCTGCTTCGACCCACTTGGTGAAATAGTCGATGGCAACAAGGATGAAGCGATGCCCATTGGAGGCGGTCGACTCAATCTTTCCAATCATATCGATGTCCCACATAGCAAAAGGCCACGGCGAAGACATCACATTCAAAGGATTTGGCGGCACATGTACCTTATTAGCATAAATCTGACATTTATGGCACTTCCGAGCATATTTGAAACAATCAGATTCCATGGTCATCAAGTAATAACCTGCTCTCAATAATTTCTTAGCCATTGCATGTCCGCCGGCATGAGTACCGAAGGAGCCTTCATGAACTTCCTGCATTAACATGTCTGCTTCGTGTCTGTCCACGCATCTGAGCAAAGCCATGTCAAAGTTCCTCTTATACAGAACATCATCTTTGTTCAAGAAGAAACTGCCTGCCAATCTTCTCAAAGTCTTTTTATCATTGTTGGATGCCCCTGGAGGGTACTCTTGATTCTTCAGAAAGCACTTGATGTCGTGATACCAGGGCTTGTCATCAACTACCAGTTCAGCAGCAAACACATACGCGGCTCTATCAAGGCGCATCACATCGATCCTGGGAGCGTGGTTCCACCGAATCACGTTGATCATGGATGATAGAGTAGCAAGAGCATCTGCAATCTGGTTTTCGTCACGAGGTATATGATACAACTTTACTGTCGTGAAAAAAGTCAACAGTCTTCTCATGTAATCTCTGTAGGGGATTAAAGTAGGTTGAAGAGTGTTCCAATCACCATTCACTTGATTGATTACCAGAGCTGAATCTTCGAAGATGTCCAAAGTCTTGATTCTCAAATCAATGGCTTGCTCAATACCCAAGATACAGGCTTCATACTCAGCTTCATTATTGGTGCACTCGAAAGTCAGACAAGCAGTGAAAGGCATGTGGGCACCTTTCGGAGTTGTAATGACAGCACCAATTCCACTTCCTCTGGCGTTGACGACCCCATCAAAAATTAAAGTCCACTTTTCGTCTGGATCAGGTCCCTCTTCAACAACTGGCTCTTCACAGTCTTTCATCTTGAGGAACATGATATCTTCATCTGGAAAATCAAACTTCATCGGCTCATAATCTTCAACCGGCTATTGAGCAAGATAGTCTGACAGAATACTCCCCTTGATGGCTTTCTGGGAAGTATACTGGATGTCGTACTCTGTCAGTACCATTTGCCAACGAGTAACTCTTCCGGTGAGAGCTGGCTTCTCAAATATATACTTGACTGGATCCATTTTGGAGATCAGTAAGGTTGTGTGAGACAGCATGTATTGTCTCAATCGCTTAGCAGCCCATGCAAGTGCACAACATGTTTTTTCGAGCATTGAGTATCTCGACTCGCAATCTGTGAATTTCTTACTCAAGTAGTAGATGGCATGCTCTTTCCTACCTGTCTCGTCGTGTTTACTAAGAACACAACCCATGGAATTGTCCAGTACTGTCAAATACATAATCAACGGTCTCCCCGAGACCGGAGGCACAAGGATAAGAGGATTCTGCAAATACTCTTTTATCTTCTCGAACGCCCTTTAACAATCATCATTCCACCTGATAGCCTGATCTTTTCTCAACAATTTGAATATTGGCTCACACGTGGCTGTTAGGTGAGAGATGAACCTTGCAATGTAGTTCAACCTCCCTAAGAAACCACAAACTTGTTTCTCTGTTCTTGGCTCAGGCATTTCCTGTATCGCTTTCACTTTGGACGGATCCACCTCAATCCCTTTTTCGCTAACAACAAAACCCAGTAGTTTTCCAGATCTCACCCCAAAAGTACACTTGTTCGGATTAAGCCTCAGCTTGAATTTACTCACCCGCTCAAACAGTTTCTGCAAATTCACCAAATGTTCTTCTTCTGTCTGAGATTTGGCAATCATATCATCAACATAAACCTCGATTTCATGATGAATCATATCATGGAACAGAGTCACCATCACTCGCTGATATGTTGCTCCGGCATTTTTCAGACCAAACGACATCACCTTGTAGCAGAAGGTGCCCCATGGGGTTATGAATGTTGTCTTCTCCATGTCTTCTGGTGCCATCTTAATTTGATTATAGCCAGAAAAGCCATCCATGAAGGAGAATACCGAGAACTGAGCCGTGTTATCCACCAAAACGTCAATATGAGGTAAGGGGAAATCATCTTTAGGACTAGCCCTGTTCAGATCCCGGTAGTCAACACACATCCGTACCTTTCCATCCTTCTTAGGTACCGAAACGATATTTGCAACCCATGGCGGATAATTTGTGACTGCTAGAAACCCTGCATCCAACTGTTTTTTGCACTTCTTCCTTTATCTTGACAGCCATCTCTGGTCTTGTTCTTCTGAGCTTCTGCTTGACCGGAGGACAACCTTCTTTGAGAGGCAAACGGTGTACCACAATATCTGTTTCAAGCCCTGGCATGTCCTGATAAGACCAAGCAAAGATGTCAACATACTCTTGCAGCAATTCAATCAACCCCTTCTTCACATTGTCTTCCAAAGCAGCCCCTATCTTGATTTCTCTCTTGGCGTCCTCGGTGCCGAGATTAATCACTTCAGTAGACTCTTGATGCGGTTGAATGACCCTTTCCTCTTGTTTTAATAACCTGGTAAGTTCTTCAAGGAGTTCACAATCTTCATCACCCTCTTCTTCAGCTTGAAAGATTGGATTTTCAAAGTCGAAGCGAGCCATAGCAGAACCGTTATCAATAGGATCCGGTGATGTGCATCTGCATGAGTGATGGTATGTGCTTATGAGTGTGAAAGAAAAAAAAAGTGGAAATTAAACAAAACATTGCCATTTTTTTTGAAAAACTGCAAAAATAGAAAGACAGGGAACGAAATATTTGAATATAAAAAGACGTTCTTTATTTATGATAAAAAATGCAAGTGTCACATAGATGAGCCCTACAATGAGTCATTACGCCCTGGCGGAACGTAAGACTTGGATATGCATGAATAAACAAAGAAAATTACTCCTCCAGACAAGTGGCTTGGACAATCTCCTCAGAAGACCAATTGTTGAGAACTTCACCCGGGATCCTCGGACGCATCCAGTTATCGATGTCGCAATCACTATCCCCATCTTCATTGTTGACCGTAGAGACTAATTTGACTTCTCCTTCAACCATGTTAACGTTGGCTCCACCATGCTGGGGCATGGGATTGTTGACGACATTAGGAGCTGGTGCAAAGTTAACGGCCTTTGAATCAATGAGGTCCTGAACTACGTGCTTAAAAGCTTTGCAGTTCTCAATATTGTGGCCAGGTGCCCTAGAGTGGAAGCTACACCTAGCGTTGGCGTCATAACCCACCGAAGCCTACCAACGGGAGGAGTCAGAGTGCGCAACTGCACAAGTTGTAGTTGTTGAAGACTAGAAAGCAACTGAGCGTACGACATTGGAAGAGTGTCGAAACGCCGATCCATCGTCCTTGGCCTCGGTTGATAGGCGGGTCTTTTACCCGGTTGTTGTGGTTGGTACTGAGCTAGTTAACGTTGTGGTTGTTGTTGTTGTAGTGGTGCTGCAGCTGGAATGGTCATAGCCGCAACATACGGTTGCTAATGATAGTTCTGAAAGTTATTCCTCCGGTTATCCCTGTTCTGATAAGAAGATATGGCACTTGCATCCCCTTCTCTCCTCTTCTATCCCTGAATGAACAGCTTCTTCACCCCTGATGAGGATCCAACTCCGCTCTGGGTCTTGTATATCTTCAGGTAATTCTCCACCCTCTCTCCGGTAGAGACTACATCAGCAAAATTGGAGGCATTACAACCCACCAGGCGCTCCAAATAAGGTCCTGGCAGAGTGTTCATGAACATGTTAGCCATTTCCTTCTCCAACATAGGAGGTTGAATACGGGAAGCTGTTTCTCTCCAGCGTTGAGCGTATTCTCTGAAGCACTCATTGCTTTTAAGAGACAGATTTTGAAGTTGAGTTCTGTCCGGAGCCATGTCTGCGTTATACTGATACTGCTTCACGAAAGCCTCAGCCAAATCCCTCCAGCAATGGATGTGGGCTCCGTCCAACCTTATATACCATTCCAGGGATGCCCCAGCCAGGCTGTCCTGGAAAAAGTACATAAGCAACTTTTCATCATCGGAGTATGCAACCATTTTACGGAAATAAGCTTGCACATGGGTCTTCGGGCAAGAGTTGCCATTGTATTTGTCAAATATTGGGACCTTGAATTTCGGTGACACTCTCACACCTGGGACCAGCCCCAAGTCAGCAACATCTACTCCTAGAGGATTCTGTCCTTCCACTGCCTTCAACCTCTCTTCCAATCTTCTAAACATGGGGTCTACACCATGACCCATACCAAAGTCTTCCTGCAGCAGGGGGAACTGATCGTCCTGATCATCATGAACGGGCTGTAGACCGGAGGTGACATGTAGGATTGGGATAGGCCCCGGTCCATTGGGTCCATTAGCCTCTCCAGCTGGAGGATTAGTCACCGTCTCTGGTTGAGCAAGGGGATTCCTCTGTATCATCTGCCTGAGCTCTTGCTGTCCCTGAGCCACCCCTTGAACCACATCCATGAATTGATTCATGCGGATTTTCATCTCGGCGAACTCTGCCTGTAGGCTTTCCATTACTCTCTGTTGGTTTCTGCGGGTACCGTACCGGTGAATGCCTAGGTCAGCTATCCTGCTGATTGGAGCACCAAACAAACTGAGAACACTGTGGCGGTACCTGTTATGCAAGACATGCTAATGAATATGTAAATGCAATGACATGTTTATCAATTCCAAAGGTATTCTACCCCCTTGATTCCAGTCTCTCAATAGATAAACGATGTAAAAAAAAGACTAAGCCGTTGATGAGAACCAAGAAAATTCCGACTAGAATCAAGTAGAAGATATAAACCCCACAGAAATGGATAAACATGTGTGAATGATTATGAATGCAAAATGATGTGATGCAAAATGATGTGAATGCAGTGCAGTGGCATGGGAATCAGGATCGCTGTATCTGCTTGAACATCTGTCAGGTTGCACTGTCTGGAGAGAAATTAAGAGCACACCAAACAAAGGTCATGGGATGGATCATGTTATCCTTAATATTAACCACCCATTTTGGTGGATTATGGTTTACACCTTATCAACACCCAAGTTTCATTGATATTAAGGATACCTGATCGGATCAACCATGAATCAAGAGTTTGTTGCAAGTCACGAGCATGGAGTTTAGGTTAAGAACCACCCAAAAGGAGTGTACTAAGGTTTAAACCTACCAAACATGTTCTACAAAAGGTTCCCATAGTCATAATCCCATCTTTCGGATATTATCGGAGGAACGACTACTCGTATTCCAAAAATATTCTCAAGAGAGACTCTTATGAGTGTAGTATCGCGTAACAATCGTATCAAATCTTACACTTGAACGACTTTCGCACTACGTCCTACGAATAGGCCAAGATGGGTTTGGTAAACTAAGGTCCTCGGCTTCTAAGGTCTATATTGGAAAAAGTAATGTCTAACCACAACTTACTTGTGTGACATTATTGATCTCAACATGACCTCCACCAAGTGAATGGGTTTACAAGTCAACTTGCTAAGGAATAACTCCACACAAGTCGACAAGACTATGCCATTCTCATATCCTAAGTGCACTCGAGTTCTAGTATAGAACTCATCTCACAAAGATCACCAAGCAGCCATAGCCAGCCAACAGATACAGCAATGATATGTACACAATGCAATAAGGTAAAGCAGGTAATTAAATAACTGTACAAAAGCATGAACAGCCAATAAACAAACAAACTACAAAAGCTAGGAGGGACTCGCTTAGGGAAACCGGGTCCCCAGCAGAGTCTCCACCGTGCGTTATTTATCCCAAAAGAGGGAAAGGAAACACTCGAAGTAAACCTGAAAAGAGGAAAGGAAAAGACAAGGTCTCGCAACCAAATCTTGGGTTTGGGAGTCGGTTATGCGAAGGGAAGGTATTAGCACCCCTACGCATCCGTAGTACTCTACGGGATCCACTTTTGTAGTTCTTGTCTAAAGGGTGTGAGTTTATCTTGTGTTGTTTACTAAAAAAGGGGTTAAATGCAAATGACTCGCGCGGATGTTGCATCCACTGCATACGTATCTCATATGAATATGAGAATCAGAGTCTTCGTAGCTCGGCTGACCTATGGATTGGGGGGGATGTATGCTCGCTAAGACATCGTGTCTTATGCCTACGTATCTCATCTGGAATGAGAATCAGAGCAAGCCGTAGTTCGGCTAACTACGGGGTTAAGGATTATGTTTTAGGGGCGGACGACGTTACTACGCAATCTACCGGATGCTCGACCTTTGGAGACTTACTCACCTGTAGTAGAAGGAGTAAACGTGTGTTTAGGAGAAGAAAAATCAATGAAGGGTTAGGGTTTGGGATGCTCATGCAAAAAGGCAGTCCTTGACGAAGGAACCGCGCTACCTGCGGGGATACGAACACATACAAAACAAACATGTATAAAGTAAATGTGCCAACAAGGCAATCAGAATAAATCTCCCAAATGGTATCCCACAAGCAAAGTGGAATATCCAGCGAGCTATCCCTGCAAAAGTCATGTGAGCCTTCACAAAAGCTCAACAAAAGGGTTAGTGAAACAAGATAAGGATTAGGAGAAAACATGCTATGACAAACGTAAGTCAGATTAGAGCAAAACAGTATGGTTTTTCATGGATAACAGTATGGTTTCAGAAACCTCAAACCCTGTGGCATACACTTCAGAAATTAAACGATTAAGCATTCAAGGCATTATTTATACATTCATACGTAATTATGAACCCGTGGGCAAAAACCTAATGAAATTCATCCATCATACCTTAAACATTCAGAGTATTCAACTTCAAAGCACAAAGGTAATGGGAATAAGGGCAAACCTGATTGGAGAGATCGGTTGAAATCAAATGGCACGGCTGGATTTGTAAACCAATGTTAGGGTTTGCTTGAGCTGAAAGTGTGTGAGTCAAAATGAACCTTTCAGAGTTGCCTGGAGGTTGCTCTAAACTCTGTTAGCTCTTCTCTCACTATCTTTTTCCCCAGGGTTCTTCTCTCACTATCTTTTTCCCAGACAGGGTAATAGGAATAGAATCCAATTTTGTTTCACTGAAACTCTGAATTTATAACCTGATTTTTGTGGACCTGTGGGCTCAAATGAGAGAGGTCCAAGTCCAAGATTTTTTCTTTTATTTATTTATTTTATTTTATTTTTATTTTTTTCGAAACACGTGGGCTTCGCCTAGCGAGCATGATAGCTCATGAACAAACCTTTGTTCCTTTAAGATTAACGTTTTGACTGACGAATAAACCCCTGTTGGAAGTAACTCAAGTCTTTCCCTTGTGTTGACTGATAATCTAAATAGAGCCCACAAAGTGTCCTGGATGATGTTCAAGCTTCTTGGATCGGATTCCGATTGCCATGATGAAATGCAAATGCTAAATGACCTAAAAATGAATGCATGCATGAGGTGTAAAGCGTATGCTTCCAGGAAAAATGAAGGGTAAATTTTGGGGTATTACACATGGTACCTTACCATATTTCGTATTCTACTTAAGTACATCGTACCTTACGATGTTCTATAATTCACTTAAGGGCACCGTACCTTACGGTGTTCCTTAGTTACTCTATCTCTCATCAATCCGTCCTTTGTGTGTGACCCTGTAGGTTTTCGCGACGTTGGCAATTATATTAAATTATGTATTTAACATAATAAACAGTGAGCGGTATCTAGCAACATATCACTGCTACCCAAGACACGAAAATGTCATGTGATCTGACAAATCCTTCTGTGATAATACTTATGCATATAATTACCCTTTTACCCTTATGTCTATATTGAACACAAGGCATAGACCGTGTCATCCTTGTCCAGTTCAATATTGGGCCCATAGACATTTATCCTGTTATGCAGGATGGGCAAATTCCATCTAGGTCACTCATGTCCCTCAGCATGCTTCGTGGAGTACCCATCAATTGTCTTTATGGTTATCCAGTTACGGACAATGTTTGATCAGCAATAAAGCACTCGACTCTACATCTAGGGTCCATAGTGGTTTCAGGTCGAAGAGTGGTATACACCATTATCACCATGAGAATAAATTATGATACTTTGCATAACTTTCTATATAGTATTCTCATAGCGGGTCAATCCAGTATAAATATTACTCTTAATATTCATACCTATGTTTAAGACTTCATAACTCCTTTATCCATGATACATTAGATGTGATCATCAGTCTATATACATAATAGTCTTAATGCTTTAATGTTATCTCACTTCATAATAAAGCTCGACTACAGATACTTTAAGAATAGTGTCCTTATGTTTAATGTGATCTCATGATCAAGTCACACTTGATACATTAAACGGACTAGCTATTCTAGGGACTTTATTAAACAAACGTAATAAAGAAAAAGCCTTTAAATAATTCGATACAAGTACCAAAAGTATTGGCCTCTAGGGCTTACACCAACAGTCCAATGCATAAATTATTTCCTCGTCTAAGTCGACCAACTCGTCTAGCATCATATTTCATAATTTGTCGAAAGGTATTTCATTTTGCCTTTGAATCGTAGCTAACTGTAAGTAAATTTTAGCATGCAAAAACTGCATCATTCCCAAATGTTACCCGAAAAGGAGTTGCTTTTGTTGCTTCCTTATGAGAAGTTTGACAATCTCACAGAGCTTGATCTAGTGTTTTGTGTCAATATCTAGGTTTTTGACCCACCTGTTTTATATTCAAACTAATTATTATTGTGTTAGCCGCGGCAACTTGTCCATTTTCCATGAGCATAAGGTGTGGACTTTAGAAGTTTGATTCCAACTTCTGAAACAAACTCGACCATATTCCAATCGGTGAAGATAAAGCCTTTATTCATGGTCAAGGTTTCAGGTAATCCAACCTGCAGATGATATAAATCTGAACAAAACCTATCATCGCATCTTGGTCGACTTCTGCCAATGGTACTTCTTCGACCCATTTGGTAAAGTAATCAATACCTACCAAGATATACTTGTGACCTTTAAAGGATGACGGGCGAACTTCACCAATTAGGTATAATGCCCAAACTCTGAAAGGCCAAGGCTTTACAACTGAATGTAATTCACTAGTAGGGACATGTTGGATCTCATCATGTTTTTGAAAATATTGACATCCTTTGGCAAACTCTATGCAATTTTTTAACATGGTTGGCCAATATACGCCTTGTCGGAACAAAATCCATTTCATTTTGTGGGTTGCTTGATGAGTGCCACAAGATCCACTATGGACATCAAGGACTGCTACATAAGGTCCACTTTCACTAAGACACTTCAAAAGGATCCCTTCTGGGGTTTTCTTAAACAATTCGTTACCCATGATGGTATAACTTAGTGCCCTATATTTGACTATCTGATTCGTTGTTCCTGTAGAATTTTCCAAGTATTCCACAATAGGTCTTCACCAGTCATCATTTGACATATTGTCAATAGAGATAACATCATACTCCTTGGATTCCATGTACTTCATTATTCCAAGTCCTTCTACTCTCTTAGGTTTTGATGTTAACATTCTTGGATGAAGGATGTTGGTCGGGATTAGTTTTTCTCTAACCTCGATTAGTTCTTCCAACTTTTCCGTGGGAACTTTGTAGCCCAAAGCAACTTGAGCTAAGTCATTTTCCTCTTGATTTTTTAATCTGAGCATGAATCTAATTTTGACCGAGTCGAACTTCTCTAAGAAAGATCGTGATATACTAGAATATAATGCCAAATTTTATTTGCTATACTTGTATTCTCTAGTTAGCTATTTTAATACTAATTTTGAGTCGTATCTGATCACGACAGTTTTCCCCCCAAGTCAAGTAGGATCTCAAGGCCTGCTATTAATGTTTTATATTCAACATTGTTGTTAGAACAATTACCCTAAATTCTAAACTTGAATTTGGTCGGGATTTCTTTGGGTGATATTATTAAGACCCCAATCTCGGTTCCCTCTCTATGACTTGAACCATCGAAGTACAAGTCTAGTTTTAAATCTAAGTAATTATGTATTGTTTCCATAATTGTGTGATTGATTATAAAGTCAGCCATAGTTTGTCCTTTCATGGCCTTTAGATGCACATAAGTTAGGGAATATTTAGTTAGGGTCAAGGCCCACTTCCCAATTCGACTATGCAAAATGGGTTTATAAAGCATGTAATTGATGATGTCGAAACGCGAATAAACGTAAACATCAACTGGCTTTATATGATGTTTCAATTCGGTATAAGAAAAGTACAAGCATAAACATAGTTTTTCTATTTCACTATATCTAGTTTTTGCATTATTCAGAACCCTATTAAGATAGTAAATGGCCCTTTCGACACTATTTTCGTCCTTTTGAGCCAACATGTTGCCCATTGTTAGATCTGATGCAAAGATGTATAATTTCATTGCCTTTCCTTTTTCATGAGGTATTAGGATTTGAGGTCTTGTCAAGTAGGCCTTTATCTCGTCGAATGCCTTTTGAATCTCTGACTCCCATCTAAACTCCTCTCCGCCTTTTAAACGAATTAGTGGTGAGAACACTTGGGTTTTTCCACTTAAGTTGGAAATAAACCTTCTTAGGAAGTTGATATTTCCTAGTAATGATTGCAGCTGCTTCTTGGTCGAGGGAGGCCTCGTTTCCAATATTGCCTTAGTCTTGTTTTGATTTATTTTGATCCATTTCTTATGGACTTAGGGGGCTCTCTTTTTGTTTTTTGGAATAATTTATATGGAATTTATTCTTTTGGTTTGATTTTGATAAGGGTTGTGACTGCCATGTTATTGGTTATTGAGGAACAATCACTATCACTTTTCGATGTTTCATGATTTCTTCGACACTTATTGATGTTTTCAAAGAAGAGCATTTGGTTGAACCTCTTAGTGGAAGGTGTACAGATGGACTGATTCTCTTAAAATTTGGATGCACAGTCAAATTAACTGAAGATTATCCCGCCCTAGGTTAAGATTAAATGTTTTTTTCATATAGAAAGAAACATCAACTTCTAGGCTCAAAGGGGTTGACTAGGGATTAAATCATTATATCTTCAGTGTTTGGGAGTTGATACAATGCCTTACATCATCAATAAAGTTTTTCTCAAAAGCATACCGTCAACAATTTTGGGTATTTCTTTTTTCGCCATTCTCCCTCTAATCTTTGCTAACAAAAAGCTGATAAAGGAAAGTGCGATGGAGAAATATTGATATTGTTTCTTTTTTGATTTTATGAAAAAGGAAAGAAAAAATGAGTGAACATGATATGATTGATTCAAAAGATGCAATACTCATTTCATTAAGATTACTATTCAAGAATAACAAGTTCAAATGAAAAATAGCACTTTTATAAACAAAGAAATTGCAAAATAAAATGATAAAAGGGCATAGTGATTATCATCATCAAGGATGAGCTTTCCTGTCTGATCCACTGGCTTTAGGAGTGCTTCCTGGAGTATTGGAACTTATCAGGGCATGGGATTGTTGAGCACATTAAGACTTACACCCTTGAATGTCAGCAGCTTGTTGTTAATCATGTCCTAAACCTTTTGTTTAAGAACTCTACAATCCTCGGTGGAGTGTCCCGCTACTCCACTATGGAAGTCGCATTTGACATCTGGGTTGTACCCAAGAATGAATGAAAATTTTCATAGGTTAGGTTGGCATGGGAGCTAGGTGCAAGTTCTAAACCAGATGAGGCCACAATTGAGTGTACGTCATCAGAATCGGGTCAATATGGTGAGTTTCCTTCTACTGATTTCTCGGAGGTCTATACTGATTCTGTTGCTGATTTTGATTTTGATACCGGGGATTAGCAGCTGCTGGGTGAGGTTGGCGAGCAAGCTCCGTTGTTACATAATATGGCTTTTCACCTCCAATCACAACAGCGTTTGTTTCTCCCTCTTTTTTTCCTGGAAGTTCCTAGAGAACTTCCTCACACTATTTGATGCCCGAAAAACATCATGAATCTTTCCGTTCTTCAGCCTGTGCTCAATTATTTCTCCAATGGATACCAGGTCTGCCAATCATTTTTCAAAGAAAGGAAGCTATAGAGTATCCATGAATAGATCCACTAGCTCTTGCTCAGCCAAGGATGGCCCAACTTGAGCAACTCACTCTCTAGTGTTAAACATACTCCTTAAAAGACTCATTATCTTTCTTGGTCATGTTTCGAAGTTGTCTCATGTCCGGAGCCATGTCAGTGTTGTACTTATATTGCTTCATCAAGGCGTCTGTTAGGTCCCTCCATGATTGAATCTGACCTCTCTCCAGATTCATGTTATGCAAGTGGCTCACCCGTGTCATGGAATGCGAGATTCCAATGTACTTTTTTATTTCAATACATATATGATATTTATTTACGGATAAGGAACGTTCGATAAGACCAAGACGTGTGCCTCGGGGCCGATTGTTCAAGGTTTTAATGGAATGCAAGACTTCAATGTCCCTTTTGTCCAAGTTTGAATTAAGTATTTTAGAACGAAAGAGAGAATAATCGGTAAGACCAAGATGTATTCCTCGGGGCCTATTATTCGAGGTTTTCATGGAATGTGAGACTCCAATGTACCTTTTTCATTCAATACATTTATGAAATTTATTTGCGGACAAGGAACGTTCGATAAGACCAAGACGTGTGCCTCAGGGCCCATTGTTCAAGGTTTTAATGGAATGCAAGACTTTAATGTCCATTTTGTCCAAGTTTGAATTAGGTATTTTAGAACGAAAGAGAGAATAATCGGTAAAACCAAGACGTGTGCCTCGGGACCGATTATTCGAGGTTTTCATGGAATGCGAGACTCCAATGTTCCTCTTATTTCAATTTTATTTATAAAAAGATTTTTTTTATGTAATACTTAATTAGGAAAGTGATTTTGATAATGATAAAGTGGTGAGATATTTTGAAAGCTAACATGATGTTGATCAAGTATCTAATTTGATTTTTGAAAGGCTGATATTATGTGGTCAAGTTATTTAATTAATCAATTAAAAGGAAATTAATTAATTAATCAAGATAATTAAAAATCAATTAACCAAATTAATCAATTAAAATTAAAAAAATAATTAATTAATCAAGATTATTATAAATCAATTAACAAAACTAATCAATTAAAATAAATTTAATCAATTAATCAAGTTTTCATTAAAAATCAATTGACAAAATTAATCAATTAAAATAAATCTAATCAATTAATAAAGTTAATTAAAAATAAATTAACAAAATTAATCAATTAAATTAAGTTAATTAAAAATTAATTTAAAAAGGTAATCAATTAAAATGAAATTAATCAATTAATTATATAAAAACAAAATAATAATAATAATAATAATAATAAAGTAAAAAAAATTGACGATGGATTCGTGTGTGCCCCACATGATCCTTCTCCAACCCACTCAAACGTATGAACAAAGTAGCAAAAGAAAATGCAGCAACATATTATAGGAGTAATTTTGAAAAACACATTATTAGTCTATTTGTCCATATGTAACCATCTCAAATTTTCACGAAATCACACAAATGAATAATGAAAACTTATCTACTCGATCTCACGAACATAATGGCATGCTAAAAAATCAACAAACGTTAACTATTTTTTTTGAAATTTAATCGTTTACAGTGAGTGGGATGTTCAAGAATACCAATTTTTCGGAAATTCACATTTTAAGCTATTTTGCACAAATGATTAAAGAATATGAAACATACTAAGTGCAACAACATGTTTATGTCAAGAAATCAAGTAAAAAAGCAAGAGTCAAATCTTACCAATGCGAAAAAACCTCAAGAACACCGATGAGTTTTTCAGCGAAAAACCAGGATTTCGGTAAGGCTCCGACGAAGCTTCGGCGAGGTGAGTTTTCCACTTTTATTTATAGATTCGGACTCCTTACAACTTCCTCTTCTCAATTCAAGCTCTAATTCAAGATCCGATAAAACTTCAAAAATCAAGTTTAAAATCGAACTAAACCTTTGATCTTCATTTCCCCCTTTTGGTTGGTGATATGGTGTTGTTCAAATAGGCTAAGATGAACGTGAATGAATTCAAATTCGTGTAAAATGTGAGGGTGAGTTTTGGAGTGGGTTAGAATGTGAATAATTAAAATGAATAATGGTTAGGATTGCACCAATTAATAATCCATATGAAGAAGTGTTTAATCAAGAGTTAGGATTGCATCTAAGTGTGTTTGTTGAAGTTAATTTTCTGCTGAAATGAGATTGCAAATTGATTATGATTTTATGTTTGTTTGAAATGGTTTACAAAGTGGTTTTGGTTTATGAAAACCATGTGGTTCTAAGTTAAACTTTGATGCATGTATGCATGTTATGGCATGAATAAGTGATGATTTGATGCAAAATTTTGTCACCACAATGCTTGATTATCATGTTAGTATACTTATGTTCATGTCATATTGGATTTTTATGATAAAATATGGTTTTATAGGTGTTAGCTCATAATTTCGACGCCCATTAAGAATTACCAAAAAAGGAAATCCTATATATAGTTGTGTTCGACCAGGAGGTGATATTCGACCAGATGTAGGTGTTTCGACTGGATAAGGGTAATAAGAGTCAGCATGCAATTAAGACTTCAGAAATATCTCTTAAAAACGGTTGAAGATGGTTTTCG
The DNA here is from genome assembly GCF_024323335.1 of Lathyrus oleraceus. NCBI lineage: Eukaryota > Viridiplantae > Streptophyta > Magnoliopsida > Fabales > Fabaceae > Lathyrus > Lathyrus oleraceus. The sequence continues at coordinate 68,358,540 of NC_066581.1, read as the reverse complement.
ATTAGAGATTAAAAATTCAAATAAAGGAGGAAATTTTGCTCTTATCTGAAACTGTTGAGAGTACACGTGGAGCATAATGAATAGTTACATCCATGCAAGGCGCCATGTGTCTCGACGTGATCGAAGGGCCATCAGAAACGGTTATTTCGATCTAGTATAAATAAAGGGTCTTAGTGTTAGGATAATGTGTGTCAAAGTGTATACAGAGTCTGTAAATTTACCAAGTATTCGTGTGAAGAAGAATCTTAAATCACATAATGTACGTTTGTTTACACCATTGTTAGTTATTTTAAAGCAATACAAATTTATCTTTATCTTTCCAGAACTACGTTTTTTACTTCTTTGTTCCAAATACTCTTCCTTTATTTCGTCACTTTAAAGTCTTAAGTTTCTTTGCTTTGAACACTTACTTTTGCCAATTGTTTATTATCTACCCTTTACAATTTCTTTATTTAGTCCATATTAACATTTTACTGTAAAGTTATAGTTACTAGTCCCACGAGTATTGTCGAATTGTTCGCAATTATTAAAACTTATTTTCAAAAACAATTAGCATATGTCCTAGGATCAATCTGATTGATCCTGCGAGTAACCAAACTTAGAAATTTGGAAGATCAGTGATTGTTTACCAATTTTCAAGCTAAACAATAGGTCCAATGAACATGGTAATGGAGCATGGCATGATGGCTTGATGATGAGACAATGATCATGGAAATGAAAGCATGAATTGTAACATGGTATTAAAAATAAAAGTATGCATGGTTTATGATTCCAATGAAAATTGGTTTATGGCATGATGCAAAAACAAATTAAATTTATTTGTGATGTTTGCTTATGAATGAGAATTAAATATGAATACAAATGAAAATTGGTTCAAAATATGGTAAAGAACAAATAATGGTGTAGTAATTTTGTTGATTTTTCTTTAAAGTGTCACATGACTTCTAAAAATGCTAAAAAATGAATGTTAATGATATGGTAAGAAAGAAATAGATTAAACCAAAAATGAAAAAAAAAGAGGCTATGCATATGATAAAAGGATGAAATGATTAAGGGGTAAAATGGGGTATGACACATGAGACGGAAAATTTCAGCTTTCATTCAGCCTATGCATGTACTTAAAAAAGCCAAAATGAGCCACAATGTTCCATCTCTCACTGGGACCATGCCCCAAAAGTGCAAAGATCCAGGAACTTTATCTATTCCATGTACCATTGGGGATAGCAAGTTCGAAAATTACATGTTAGTGTCGCATCCGCGAAAAACAACCGGCGGGAAAAACAAACAAACAGAGCCGCCACCGTGCGTTATTTATCCCAAAGGAGGGAAAGGAAACGCTCGAAGTAAACCTAGAAAGGAAATGGTCTTACGACAGAAGATTCCAAGGATCGGGAGTCGGTTACGCAAGGGGAAGGTATTAGCACCCCTCACGTCCGTCGTACTCGACGGGATCCACGCTCAGAAAGGTAGAATAAGGTTGCTAAATAACTGCTCAAAAGAATGCACGCACATTGGAATAAAACACGGATGGAAGAAGAGGGGAACGGGCTCGCTAGGATATCGCATCCTATGCCTACGTATCTCATCTGGAATGAGAATCAGAGCTACCGTAGTTCGGCTAACGCACCCCGAAACAAAACACACGCAAAGACGCTGAGACATCAAAAGAAACACAAATGGAAACAGACTGTCAATGGCTGGTCTTACGTCCGACTCCGAACAAAAGAAACACTAACAGGAAACTGAATGCCAATCGTTGGGCTTACATCAGACTCCAAAAATAAACACAAATAGGATACGGAATGCCAATCGCTGGTCTTACATCCATCTCCTAACACACACAACACAAAAGGATATCAAATGGACAAGCTAACAGGACGTCTGGAACTCGAGCCTAGAAGTTGTCAAGCAAAACACCAAGCAGACGCGGAGACGTCAGAAGAAACAAATAAGTTGAACACACAGACTAAAAGGGAGTCGGGAACTCTGACCTAATAGTTGTCAAGCAAAACACACGCACAGAAGAAAAAGGTTGCCCGGAGAGATCTCGTACGATCTCCTGCCTACGTACCTCATCTGTTATGAGGATCAAGGCGACGTAGTTCCCCTTAACAGGGGAGAAACTTCTATCCTAACCAGAGACTAGGGAGATAACAACTAATAAGGGAGACTACGACTCGAGCCTAGAAGTTGTCATGCAAATGATCCCTATATTGAAGTCTCTAACAAGAATTTGACTCACACAGGCAGTGAGTCAACTCAAGTCTATCTCTACGTACGTTCAACTTCCTCGAAAGTTGATCATACGACTCCTACAGAAAGGAGGTGAGAAACAAAAGCAGATAAACAAGCATAGGTGAACAGGTATCACATGCTATATGCAAACAAGCGGCTCATACAAGGCTGGGCTTTAGTCGAGGGGTCATATCAACCTCGACAAACAAGCCAACTGGAAAAGGTGTCTGAGGCTCTTAACCACTGACATTGACCGTCAGGGTGACCAGATGAAATGGGAGATGAGGGTTAGACCTCACAGCTCTTAACCCGGCCTGGGTGAGCTTCAAATCAATGAAGGTGTGGGAGTCCAGAATGTGGGACTCTATTCCACATGACTGACACAACAAGATTTTTGGTGTTTATTCAAGATGCATCAGCACGTAGTGCGAGCAAAATGAATGACTTGACTGAATAGCAGGGGATGGATTGCACATCCCTTTTATCTGCCAATGCCTCTTCACTTAGGAGGTCTTTGGAGTACATGGCACAAATATAAACAATCAAAAACATTGCCTCTTAAGGAGGGCTTCAGACAGGTGCCTGCAAAAGATAGCAGGTCTTCCAGACTACATGAAGTCAGAGAGGTTACCTAGGTGGTATGCCAACCACAAGCAAAGCAACTCAAGCAATGAGTTAAAGCGGCTAAAGTACCTGTAAGAAAAGCTAAACAATCAGTACTATGTTCAGACAAACAACCAACAGTCAACAGTGTTACAACTCAATATGCCACACAAGTCAAGCTTTATGACCCAAGAATTCAAGTGATTCCACCACATTCCATGAACCTACAACACAAAGGATTAGTTCACAAAGTAGTTTGCATCTCATGAATTGATATTGCATCAACCACTAGAGATAATAGCTTGAACCTGAAATGCACAATTCAAAAGATGAGTACAAACCACTAGCACCAAGGCTAGGGTCAAACGTATGGCAAAAAGTCAAAACAACAACCAATATTCAACATATAGCACATTTAATCTATCATGAAGGTCCTAAAAGGACCAAACCAAAAGCATTAAGCAAGGTCATGTAATGAGCAAGAGGAGACAAAGGCAATTTCAAAGCACACAAATGATCATCAAGAATCAAAATGCCATATTAAAACAGAAATGAATCAAACAATCATGGAAATTTTTATGTGCATACAACATGTCAAATACAATCATCATGCCAAAAAATTGGAATCAACAGAGATCAATTGGCCTAGAAATAAAAATGCACAAGTATGACATCAAATTGTGTGACACACATTGTCACACCAAAAGTTTATGTGTATAAAACAGAGATGGAACATGAGAAAAATACCAAACTAAGCCTCAAATGTCAAGCATCATGTTAGGAATCATCATACAAAATTTCATGGCAATTGGATCATTATTGAGCATTTCACAATAGAAAGAATAAAGCATGTCACATTTTGCACATATGATCAATCAACCAGTCACAATTCAAATTCCAGAAGTGATAAAATCATGAAAATACCACCAAAAAATAATAGACACTCATGTGAACATTTCGCAAAAAGAATGGATTAAATTGGATCAAATTTCAAATTGATATGATTTTTCAAAGTTGGCATAAAAAATGAAATAAAAATGAAAAAGTGTAAGATGAAATTGGAGGGAAAGGCAAAGATGGGAATTAATTTGAAAATATGGTTCTGGCAGGAATCGAACCCGGTGCAGATCAAAAATACGCTAAACAAAAATAAAATACCAAAATGATGGAGCTGGGAATCGAAGCGTGTTACTGGCTAAAACGATGCAGTTTCATTAATGAAGTGGCGTGTCCAGTCACCGGTCAATGCAAACGTGGACGAGGTCAAAGCAGCGAGGCCAATAGAATGGCCAACGGGCAACACATGTGGCATCTACAGGGACAAAACCCTAGCGCCAGCACTGCTAAATGCAGGCGGCGGCTCCCACAGCCAGGCAAGGAGGAAAACACCGTCTTCTTCGTGAAGACGGTGGTTGTTACTATAGCGCATGGCAAAAAAATTCCAGAATTTGCAAATTTACACATCAAATGAAAGGCCATGGCATGAGGAACTCAAATCTATCATTATTTCACATTAATTCATCACATATCGTGCAAATCGAAGAGAAAACCATCATGCATCCAAAACTTCAAACACATATATCTCACTCAATAATCCTCCATTCCTTATGAAACTTAGATCAGAATTTTCAGCGTGCAAAGATCTACTTAAACATGGCAATAGATTTGAGAATTAAGAGATTCGAAGAACCTACCTCTTGAAGAGCAGTATGAGAAAACGAGTGATTCAAGGCTTCAATTGATCCAAATCTACTCCTGAGATGATAACTTGAAGCTTTAAGAATGAATTGAAGCTTGGCATGATCTAGATCCAGCTCAAATATCAATTTCCATCTTCATGTTCTTGCTTGAAATATGCACGAATTCTGGCCAAACTCAATGATCCAATGCTTGATTCTTCATCCACTACACTCAATAAACTAGGATGTGGAAGAAAATTGCAATGCTATGTGGAGAATTTTCAAGTTTTTATTGAGAGAGAATTTTGGAGGGAAGAAGAATTTGAGATCTAGAATGAACCAAAACTCCACAATTCTGTTAGGGTTTAGTATTTATATGACATGTTAATCCTACTGAAAATGTGATTAGGCATTGGTTAATTACAATTAAGTGAAATAGGGTGTGTGACCAAAGATGACAATTTGTGTGGTGCATGGCAAATCCAAACGTGAACAGTACCATGTGCATGGTCAAATTCACTCAAAATCATTTTATCAACACAATGGCAATGGAAATTAGTTCATGTAATGCACCAATTTTGAATTTCCAAATTTCCCTCCAAAAAAGGCATGAAATAGTAAATGATCATGTGATGAAATTTCATGCAATTTGATGAATGATTTGGAAATTATAGGTCAAGATATTTTTTTTGCAAAAAGAGGCACTCATTTTGGAGCATTGGACCAAAAGTTATGGCCATTTGAAGTCCCATGCACACTTGGCAATCATTTGATCATAACTCCTCAACCATTCATTAGATGCTCATGATCTTGGATTTTTTGGAAATGGGAGAGAATGATATTCAACTTTCATGTTGGACAAAATTTCATTTGAAGCTTCTTTGATGTTGGAAAGTTAAGTTGAAGATGGTCCAAAAACTTGCTATTTTTGGAAACTTTCAATTACAGGTCACTTTCCATTTTGGGAAACTTTTGATCTGGCTTCAAATTCTTCAAGGTATGTGTTTGTCATGATGAATGAACCTCTTTGGGACATGAATGAGACGTTGAAACTCATTTCTCCCCCTCCTAGCCCTCAGTTGACTTTCTGTTGACTTCTATGGGGCCCAAATGAATGGGCAATGCTCTGATCAGTTTGAGCCTCTACCACTTGATGAAATGGCTCCAAAATGAACCCCTAGCTCCAATAAGATCTACACATAACCATGTGATCTCCATCTCAACAAATACCTCATCTTCTTGCAAAACCCTGACTGAAAGAATGCAATTGATTAGGGTTGACCAGAGGTCAAAACCCTAATCCCAAGGAACCTGAGCATGAATTCTAAAACCTTTGATAAGGACATAACCATGATAATGATGATGTACCCTTGCAATCAAGATAATGCTCAACCTCCTTGAGGAACCAAGAAAACCCTAATTGAAGCACAAACCCTCAGATGGTTGGTGATCAATTCAATAAGACCCTCAGGCTTGAACTATACAACTTCTCCATCTCTGACAAGACCTTAGAGGATGACTTGATTATTATTCACATGATATGCAAAGATGCAATTCCTAATGTCCTAAAACATGAAATGCAATATGCTAAGCTAGTCCCAAGAAGAGGAGGGCAAATTTTGAGGTGTTACAGCTGCCCCTATTCAATCCACTGTGAACCTGTCGATATGAACAACCTCGGCTTTCAGATGATCAGGATGAAGAGTGATTGAATACCAAGAACAGACGAACAATTTGCGCTCCGTTGGGGATTATTATTATTTATTTTTTTTGCTTTTCTTGAACCCCACAACTTTTTGATTTTTTTTCTCTTGAACCCCGGTACTTCTTTGATTGATTTTTTTTTGCTTTTTCTTGGACCCCGAACAATTATTTTCGCGCGTATGATCCCTGATCACCGCATTTGAACCCCGACAACTTCATAACACTCCTGTTTGCCAAATAATGAACCCCGATCTCCATTTGAACCCTAGTCGCCTGACGATAACTCACGATCGCCGTTGTGAACCCCATTCTCCAGAAAACACCACGTGTCTCCCTTTCTCCATTTGAACCCCGCTCTCCAGAAAATGCCTAGCACTTCCTTCTCTCCATTTGAACCCCGTTCTCCATTTTCTTGTGATAATTCCGCTGGCAACGCCGAAAATAACACCAAAACACCACTCTGATGGCGACATATCAGAGGGTACACCTTCACAGAAGGAAGGTAACATGTGCATTTCTTCCTCAGAAGATACCCATAACGACTTCTGTTGGCCTCGCCAAAGTCTAAGGTGACACATGATCAGAAGACAATCCTGAGGACCTCATCCCGAATATAATCTTCAACTCCAATCTCCATTTGAACCCCGTTCTCCAGAAAATGCCGCAACACTTCTTTTTTTCCATTTGAATCTCGATTTTCGCGCTGATCGCGTAACGTTCTCTGATTTTCATTTCCATCTCCGCCCGACGGAAAATTTTCCTCCAATATCGCGCTACTGGGGAACATTGTTGACCCAACGTCACGATGCTAAGCTCCTCAGAGTAACATCTTCCAACTTCCATCTCGCACGACAGAAATCTCCTCCAGTATCGCACTACTGGGGAACATTGTTGACCCAACGTCACGATGCTAAGCTCCTCAGAGTAACATCTTCCAACTTCCAGCGAAACCAATCCTCAAACGGTAACCACGACTTGAGTAACTGATGCTTGCAATGCTGATGCTGATCTTCCAACCAGCAAAACCACTTCTCAAACGGTAACCACAGCTTGAGACTAGCTTATGCTTGTAATGCGTATGCATGAGTTTTTTAGCGTAATGCTCCATAACCATGGAAATGCTACGCGATGAATTATGCAATATGCTATGCTTTCCTAAATGATGAATGCATAAAAAGTATCCCCCTCAAGGGACTCTACTGGGGAGTTCAAGGCACTCTGTTGAGGAACTCGCTAGCACTCCAATCTCCACCCTGATGGGGAATAGCACTACTGATGGGGAAAGGACCACCCTTACCAGGTATGACCTCCACTGAACCCGATCCACTTGGGGACTTCGCTGGGGGAGAAACCACCAACGCACTCTGCGGGGAAAGCGGCAATCTTCGACTTGCTGGGGAAATAACAATCCCGACACTACTTGGGGAAATTTCCACCTTCACTCCTGACTGCTGAGGAAAAACCAATCTTGAACCCTCTAAGGAGATAACAATCCCGACCCTGCTAGGGGAAACAAGGAAAATCTGGCACGGAACACCCGTCGACTCGTCGATCCCTGGTATTTACCATCTAACTCCAGTGTCATCTTTCCACTTTTGAGAACTCCCAGACTCGCCTGTACTTTTCTGATTCATCACCTTGTATTCTCGACTTCTCCGTACTCTACTATGATCGAACCCCTCAAATTGGTATCAACTTTCCAATTCTTCAGACTTTGAAGAGTCTTCTTGATTAATCCTCCAAGATCGTCACACGTTCTCTCGCTGTCTTTTCACCATTCTTCAGTCCCTTGTCCCTGATTGGACTCCACGGGGATCTTTTGTCAAAAGGCTTCACATCACAACCTGCAAGTGAGTGAAAATATCTAACAGCACCTGCAAAAGAGATCGTTAAATAAAAACGTGCCCCAGGCGTGCCAAAATTTCAACACTTGGGTCACTCAACCTTCTGAATAAGATTTCAAGTTTTCAATCTTATGAACATGCATTGGAAGGGATCTCTATGTCTCAAAATGCAAAGATTCTTTATCAAAATAAACGGATGTTTTTGCAATCAAAGAGGTAATGAAAACAAAAGCAAAATTATTTGACTGAATATGCATTTTATTGATTGAAAAAAAATGGCTCGAAACCGAGCAATACACAGGAAGCAATTCCTGAAAAGAGGTAATTGCGCATAAAAGGAAAAATCTATCCTAATGGCAATATGAACCTGCGATCTCCTCGAGTTCCAACTCGGTTACACCCCATATGTCCTCAAGACTCTCTGTGCTTTCTGCCTTATGAACAAGACGCTTCCGACCGATCCCTATCGAGAATTATCCATGTGTCTTAACCAAAGCACAAACGATCATGCTAGACATAGATGTTCGTTTCAATCCCTCTTTTGCCTGGACCGCCCTTTCGGGTTTTCAGTCCACCGGGATACCCTTTTTGCCCAAGCCGCCCTTGTGGGGGTTTTCGACTTGCCGGGTGTACAGGTTTTTTTTATCCCTAATTTTTGCCCGAACCTTTTTCATTTTTTTCGGTTCGCCGGGATGCCCTTTTTGGCCTGAACTATTTTATTCTTTTCGTCCAGCGGGTCTCTTTATACAAAGTATTTTTTAACTGCGTCTGCGTTCACAGGGGATGGAAAATCCTCATCATCCATGGTCGTCAACAACAAGGCTCCGCCAGAGAAGACCTTCTTGACCACGAATGAACCTTCATAATTGGGTGTCCACTTGCCCCTACGATCGTTTTGAGGAGGAAGGATCCTTTTCAACACCATATCGCCTACGTGATACACACGAGGTCGCACCTTTCGGTCAAAAGCACGCTTCATCCGCTGCTTGTACAACTGTCCATGACAAATGGCCGCCAACCTCTTTTCCTCAATCAGGCTCAACTCTTCGTACCGAGTCCTTACCCATTCAGCCTCTTCCAATTTCACGTCCATCAGGACTCTCAGAGACGGGATTTGAACCTCAACCGGCAACACGACTTCCATTCCATACACAAGCGAGAATGGCGTTGCCCCAGTAGACGTACGCACCGAGGTTCGATACCCATGCAATGCAAACGGCAACATCTCGTGCCAATCCTTATAGGTCACGACCATCTTCTGCACAATCTTCTTAATATTCTTATTGGCTGCCTCAACCGCCCCATTCATCTTTGGACAATAAGGAGAAGAATTGTGATGCTCGATCTTGAATTCCCGACACAGTTCTGCCATCATCTTATTGTTCAGATTAGAACCATTATCAGTAATGATTCTTTCGGGAACCCCATATCTGCAAATGATGTCTCTCTTGAGGAATCTGGCAACAACCTGTTTCGTCACATTCGCATAAGAGGCTGCTTCCACCCACTTGGTGAAGTAATCAATAGCCACTAATATGAACCGGTGCCCATTCGAAGCCATAGGCTCAATCTTCCCAATCATATCAATGCCCCACATAGCAAACGGCCACGGAGACGACATCAAACTCAACGGGTTTGGAGGCACGTGCACCTTGTCAGCATAAATCTGGCATTTATGACACTTCCGCATGAAATTGAAATATTGGGCCTCCATTGTCATCCAATAATACCCAGCTCTTAACAGCTTCTTCACCATTGCATTCCCAATGGCATGGGTACCAAACGACCCCTCGTGAACCTCCTTCATCAATTGGCTTGCTTCTTTATCATCAACACATCTGAGCAAAACCCAATCGAAATTCCGCTTGTATAGAACCCCATCCTTATTCAGATAGAACACCATGGCCAACCTCCTCAAAGTCTTTCGGTCCTTCTTGGATGCTCCCTCAGGATACTCTTGGGTCTCCAGATAGCGCTTGATATCGTAATACCACGACTTCTCATCATCAGGCGCTGCCTCAACAGCAAACACATAAGTCGGTCTATCCAGACGTCCCACCTCAACACTAGGGAACTGATTCCACCACTGTACCTTAATCAAGGCGACCAAAGTAGCCAAAGTATCTGCCAAAGGATTCTCTTCTCTAGGCACATGACGCAATACCACCTTGGTGAAAAACGTCAATAATCTCCTCGTATAATCCCGATATGGAATTAAATGAGATTGATGCGTATACCATTTTCTGTTAACCTGATTCACAACCAAAGTTGAATCTCCATATATAACAAGGTTCTTGATCCGCAAATCAATCGCCTCTTCGATCCCCAAGATACAAGCTTCGTATTCAGCTACGTTGTTGGTGCACTCAAATGTTAGCCGGGCAGCAAAAGGAATATGAGATCTTTTCGGCGTAACCAAAACAGCACCAACACCGCTACCATTCACGTTAACGGCCCCATCAAACATCAGAATCCATTCGGATTCAGGGTCAGGCCCCTCCTCCGGGATTGGTTCCTCACAATCTTTCGATTTGAGAAACATGATGTCCTCATCAGGGAACTCAAACTTCATCAGTTGATAATCCTCAATGGGTTGCTGGGCGAGGTAATCAGACAATACGCTCCCCTTGATTGCTTTCTGAGAGGTATACTGAATATCATATTCAGTCAAAATCATTTGCCACCTCGCAACCCTTCCGGTCAATGCTGGCTTTTCAAAAATGTACTTGATCGGATCCATCTTGGAAATCAACAAAGTGGTATGAACCAGCATATACTGCCTCAGTCGGCGAGCAGCCCATACCAAAGCACAACAAGTTTTCTCGAGCAGTGAATATCTTGTTTCACAGTCGGTAAACTTTTTGCTAAGGTAGTATATGGCATGCTCTTTTCGACCAGACTCGTCATGCTGCCCCAGTACGCACCCCATAGACCCCTCGAGGACCGTCAAGTACAGAATTAACGGTCGTCCCTCCACAAGAGGCATCAGAATCGGAGGCTCCTGCAAATATTCTTTTATTTTTTCAAATGCCGCTTGGCAATCATTATTCCACCTGACCGTTTGATCCTTTCTCAACAACTTGAATATAGGTTCGCACGTGGCTGTTAGATGGGATATGAACCGTGAAATATAGTTCAATCTACCTAAGAAACCACAAACCTCCTTCTCTGTTCTCGGTTCAGGCATATCTTGTATTGCTTTTACTTTAGCAGGATCAACCTCGATTCCTCTTTCACTCACAATAAACCCCAACAACTTACCGGACCGCACTCCAAAAGTGCACTTGTTCGGATTCAACCTCAGTTTGAATTGTCTCAACCGGTCAAACAACTTGGCCAGATCTACCAAATGCCCCTCTTCTGTCTGGGACTTTGCTATCATGTCATCAACATAGCATTCAATTTCATGATGAATCATATCATGAAACAAAGTCACCATGGCTCTCTGATAGGTTACACCGGCGTTCTTGAGACCAAATGGCATCACCTTATAGCAAAAAGTGCCCCATGGTGTGATGAACGTTGTTTTCTCCATATCATCTGCCGACACTTTAATTTGATTATAGCCAGAAAAGCCATCCATGAAGGAAAACACCGAGAATTGAGCTGTATTATCCACCAACACATCAATGTGAGGTAATGGGAAATCATCCTTCGGACTAGCTCTATTCAAATCCCGGTAGTTCACACACATTCTCACCTTCCCATCTTTCTTCGGCACCGGCACAATATTCGCGACCCAAGGCGGATAATTAGTGACAGCTAGGAAGCCAGCATCCAACTGCTTCTGTACTTCCTCTTTAATTTTCATGGCCATTTCGGGTCGAGTTCTGCGCAACTTCTGCTTCACTGGAGGACAATCTGCTCTCAACGGTAGCTTGTGCACCACGATATCGGTATCCAACCCTGGCATATCTTGATAAGACCAGGCGAAGATATCGACATACTCTTTCAACAAGGCTACCATTCTGTTCTTGACATTCGCCTCCAAAGCAGCCCCAACTTTCACCTCTTTCCTGACCTCCTCAGTACCTAGATTCACAATCTCAACCTGCTCTTCGTGTGGCTGAATCATCTTCTCCTCTTGTTTCAACAACCTGGCTAATTCCTCCGGCAGTTCACAATCTTCTTCGCCTTCTTCTTCGGCATGATAGATCGGATTGTCAAAGTCATACGAGGGTGTAACAGGATTGTTATCAATGAGATCCGGAGAAAGATCGCATCTGCATGAATGTTGATTCATGCATTGCTTTAGAACCAGAGCAAAGCAAATTAAAAGAAAAATGAAAACAAACATTGCCATTGTTATTTTTGTTTTTTAAACTGCAAAAATAAATGAAAAACATCCTTTTATTAATGATGCAAATATTGCAAAAATGAAACACATGAGGTGGCCCTTACAATGAACCATTACGTTTCGGGCAAAACGTATGGCTTTCATGCAGACAGAATTGAAAAATAGGAAATATTACTCTTCACGTAGAGTGACAGTGATGATCTTTTCGGCCTTCCAGTTATGGATTTCCATCCCTGGTACGCACGGTTTTATCCACTGATCTAGCTCACAATCACTGTCAATTTCTTCACCCACCGCGCAGATGCGATCTGGATTCAGCATTCCAGCACTGGTGGACGTGAATGGCTGACGACGACCCCTGTTTTGCCCAGACGAGCCTTGGCCCGGCTGATAACCAACCCTAAACCGGTCTTCTTTTGCGGCGATGTCAATCATATTTCCCCAACCTGGAGCTTCTCCCTTCTTCACCACCTCAGCAGCCTGTTTGTACGAAGAAACGGACGACTTCTCCTCTTTAGCAAAAATAACATTCTCCACCTTGACGGTTTCAAATGCCTGACTTGGCGTTTCCCATATTTCACCGTCCATTTCAACATACTTGAACGATGATAGGTGGATGACGAAGATGTCTTCTTCCCCACAAACTGTGACGACCTGCCCGTCCCAGATGTACTTCAGTTTCTTGTGCAAAGTCGAAGTCACTGCTCCAGCAGCATGTATCCATGGGCGACCCAACAAGCAACTGTATGCCGGCTGGATATCCATGACATGAAATACGGACTTAAACACCTCGGGCCCGATCTTTATAGGGAGCTCCACTTCCCCCAAACACAGCCCTTTTAGAACCATCAAAGGCTCTAACTATTAGGTCTGTAGGCCTCAAGATCAACCATTCACAGTCCAGCTTCGCCAGGGCCTTCTTAGGCAACACATTGAGTGATGAGCTGGTATCCACCAATACGTGCGAAAGCACTACTCCTTTACACTCCATTACAATGTGTAATGCCCTATTATGATTACGCCCATCAACCGTCAAATCAAGATCAGTAAAACCCAGCCCATGGCTGGCATTGACATTGGACACCACTGTCTCTAGCTGATTGATCGTTATCTCTTGAGGAACATATGCTCTCTTCAGTATTTTCAACAAAGCTTCTCTATGCCCCTCGGAGCTCAACAACAATGACAGGATTGAAATCTTGGATGGGGTCTGCTGCAAGTGGTCAACAAGCTTATACTCTGACTTCTTGATGATCCTAAAAAATTCTTCAGCTTAATCATCAAGTTCTTTTTCCGACCCACCAGGCGTCGGCGTCACTACAGGAGTACCCTCGCTCGCCACCTGCTTCCCTCTTGCCCTGGCTAAAGCCTCGGCCTTATCTTTCTTTTCTCTCTCTCCATCTCCACTCCTCAAAGTGTCTGGTGCAAACAGCCTTCCACTGCGAGTGAAACCACTGGGTCCGACATTATCCACCTTTGAAACGGTGGTTTCACCTGCAGCCTGATCTTCCTGCTTCTCCCAATTACAGTAAACCTCTCCACCATAGTGCCACGACACCGCATCGTCATTGTCATAAGGAATTGGCCCAGGTACCGTGATGGTAACCGAAGCCGCATCTACCAGCGCTGACAAATCGATCGGGTCAAAGTAGATGGTTATGATGGAGACATCCTCCCTCTCCAAATCACCCTTCTCAAACCTGAGACTTCCTTCATCCATCATTCTCTGGACAGTCTCCCTCAATAAAGCACACCCATTAGGGGCAATAGTGCACGCAACACAGCAATCATCACAGCCCGGAAATACCCCATTCCTCAACAATTGTCTCTTGACCTCAGCCAATAGAGTCTTTAACCGGTTCACATCCGTCACCCAGATTCGGCCCTTATCCTCAGAAATTGCATTCACCCCCATTTGACCATACGCGGGCATGGGATTAGCGTTAACATTTGGAGATGGTGCAAAATTGATTGCCTTAGAATCCATCAGGTCCTAGACAACATGCTTAAAAGCTTTACAATTCTCCACATTGTGTCCAGGGGCACCAGAGTGAAATTCACATTTAGCATTCTCATCATAGTTGGCAGGCCTCTGGTCAGGTCTCAACGGAGCCAATGTTCTCAACTGAACCAACCCCAAGTCTTTCAACTTCTTCATCAAGAATGAGTAGGTCACAAGTGGTCTATCAAATTGACGATCATTCATTCGTCCTCTTACTTGATACCCGACCCTCTGCGGTCTCTGTTGAAATGGTTGTCGTTGCTGTTGCGGTTGTTGTTGTTGTTGCTGTTGATTATCAGCAGGAATTGTTACCGTAGCAGTGTGCTGGTAGTAACGATCCCTACTTTGTCCCCTCTGGGTATATACAACACTTGTGTCACCCTCCTTCTTCCGCTGGCCATTACCAAAGGGCTTCTTCGATCCAGACGACGAAGCGTTACCCTGTATCTTCCCCAACTTTAACCAGCTCTCTATTCTTTCCCCAACCACTACAATATCAGCAAAGTTGGTAACCGGGCATCCCACCATTCTTTCTGCAAACGTCCCCTGAAGGGTACCCATAAACAGATCAGACATCTCCCGATCTACCAACGGAGGTTGGACTCTGGCCGCCAACTCCCTCCATCTCTGTGCATACTCTTTAAACCCTTCACTAGGCTTTTGAGACATACCCTACAACTGGGTACGGCTAGGAGCCATGTCAGTGTTGAACTGGTACTATTTAAAGAACGCATCCCCGAGATCCTGCCAGCTTTTGACATCAGATGACCTCAGCTTGGTATACCATTCCAAAGACCCACCAGACAGACTGTCCTGGAAGAAATACATCCAGAGCTTTTGGTCCATTGTGTAAGCAGAAATCTTTCGGACGAAAGCCTGGAGATGAGTTTCCGGGCAAGAACTCCCATTATATTTGTAAAACGCAGGCGCTTTGAACTTTTGCGGGATCACAATCCCCTCAACTAGCCCCATGTTTGACATATTAACAACCCCCAGAGTAGCATAGCTTTCTAGAGCTCTAATTTTCTCCGCCAGCACCTGAATCTCTTTGTTTGGTGGTTGGACGCCGTATTGGCCGAATTGCTCATTCAGCATGGAGAACTGATCCGTTTCTTTGTCTTCCTCTCTATCCTCCTCAGCCCCGAAGAAAGGAGGAAACAGACTATCCTTCAGATTGTTGTTCACCGGACCCGGTCCACCGCCTGTAGTAGCACCAAAACCACCACCATTATTGATCACCACCCCAGCAATAGTCTTCTTTCTGAGATCTCCTCCATCCCTTGATCCACCGAGACCATTGTTGGAAACACCCTCCTGATTATTATCACTGTTGGCAGCCGAAGCCCGCTCGAGCTTTTCCACCTTATCAGCAAGTGCTTTCTATCCCAAGGCAAGCCCTTGCATGACGTTTATCAGCTCACCCATTTTCTCCTTCAACTCGAGAATATCTGCGTTGGGTAGATCCATCAGCTTGGATTTGTTGCGCCTGGTAGGGTATCTGAGCGGACGTGCTACGTGCAAGGGAATGATTCTACGTGCGCGGGCAATGATTCCTGAAACAATCAAGCACATTAGAAACCGACACCTGCAAAATAGAAGACAAGTTATTATGATTCATGCATGAATGCAATGTCTATCCATATGAGGAACACTCTGTCTTTCAATCCTGGATTCATCGAGACAGATAATAATTCGACAGCAACATTCTGACATCAATCATTTGGTTCAGAGCAGGGAATTATGATTTAGCACAGATATCACCCAACCATGTGTGTGTGACGTGAGTGTGCACAGACAAGCAAATAAAGCTTGAAGATCAATCACTGAATGAAAATCACCACTGTATATCAAAAGTGCACAATACGTGCGAAAGTCATACATCAAGCAAGTGAATTCCGTCAACAGGCCTGACGGTAATCCAAGCAAGTGAATTCCGTCAACAGGCCTGACGGTAATCCAACATAATAACAACAAAAGTCTACACTGAAGAAGGTCCCACAGACGGCTCTGCATCATCAACCATCTTGGTAAACTTCACGGCAAACCTGAGCTCAGTGTTCTCCTGCTGCAATCTCCCCACCTCTTTCTGGTGAATCTTCATCTGTCGGAAATAATGATCCCTCTCAGCAAGATAATGATCTCTCTCAGCAATAATCTTCGCTTTCTCCGCTTCCCATTCCTTGGTAAGGACTTTGGCTCTAGCATCTCTCTGATTCTTCACAAGGATCTGCCTCCTCTTCTCATCTTCAATAACCCTCAAAGCTCTAGCCAACTTCTCCTTGGTAATGTCGTGCTCCTTTGTAGATGACTCCAAAGCTTGGCTAATCTTGCGGTAATAAGCGGTGTCTATCTCAAAGCGTTTCACCTCCATAGCATGTCTCTTATCCTGGTCTTCTATTTTCCCTTTGATTTCTTGATTAGCCATCTGAATTCTAGCAACACTCATCTCCAACTCAATCTTCTCTGCTTGCAGCTGATCTCTGGCTTTCTTCATCTCAAGGAACTCTTCCATGTTGGCAGAAGAACATGGCCCTTCAATCAATGGACACCAAGGATCACCCCTAGGAAATGGTAGATGTGTGAGCTCAATTCTCTTTCTGAGCCAATCATCAAATAGAGGGAAAGACCTGCTGTTAACCTTACCAAAAGGAACCTTGCCTTTCCTTTGAATGTCGCGCCATTCATCAGACACTTGTCTCAACTTTGGCTGATTACCCTCAACCGGGAAATAGAAAGACTCCTGAATCTCGCACCCAAGGGGAGGACCCTCCATAGCAAACCCCATTTGTCTCCTAAGAAGCACCGAGTTGTAATTAATGCAACCTTGAACTCCTATAAGAGGCACATTGGGAAGACTCCCACAACTGTAAATGAAATCTCGTCCAGCCACACCATTGTGAGTCCAAGCTATGTCTTTGGCTCGCAAACCCATCAACCTGATTGACCATTTGACAGTAGGATCAAGAAAGACAAAGGCACCTCTGGAAGGCAAATACCCCATGAACCATTTATACAACAACTGAGCACAACATCGGATCAATCCCCCACGCCGCTTCTCGTTCCGATTATAGACTGAGTAATAGACATCCCCAACCAAGGTAGGAATGGGATTCCTCTGCATAAACAACAGGATAGCATTAATGTCTACAAAGTTCTTCTGGTTAGGGAACATGATGATTCCATAAATGCTGACAGCTAGCAAAGCACAAACGGCCCTCCAATTACCCAACACAACATGCTCCTTAGCTTTGGCCTCCAAGAAACTCAGATGAAAACCGGGCAACTTTCCCTTCTCCTTCAAACCCCCTTTAGTCACCTCTGGGCTCAAATAAAGAGCACGAGAGATCTCAGCAACATCAGGTTCCCCCTTAGTGACATAGAAAGGAATCTGATCTCTGATCTGAATACCCAGGATACTGGCATAATCCTCCATCAAAGGCCCCAACAAGTAATCCGGGAAAACAAAGCATCTCAAGCCCGAGTCATAAAACTGGAGAAGAGTATGGATGACACTCCTATCTGTATCTGTGAGCCTGAAAACCATCTTCAGAATACCACCATAAGTCTCACGGAACATCCCCACATGGTCAGGTGTAATCAATGCTATCATATCTCTCAGCACGTCAATCTCTGGATCAAAGAAGCTGTAGACAACATCATCTTTCAAGCCGGTCCTCATATCTGGAACAGAGAAGCCTCTCAGCCAGGATCTCAATCAAGAATGTCCCCTGCATATGGATAAACATGAGTTAGATGCGAATAAATGCAAAATGAGAATGATGCTGATGCATGAATGCAATGCACTGTGCCATCCTCCAAGTCATCTGATCACCCATTGCACTGGATTCCGGTCTCTGAACTGATCACAACCATCTGAGGTACTGAGTAACCATAAATCTAACTCAGGGTTCCGAAATAAACGGAACAGATATATCACCATCATCACTGGAGAACCACTGATCTGATAACAACACAATCATTTGTACCAGCCCAGGGAATCCTGAAATAAACGGATCCCCACTGATAAATACCACGGACAGAACTCCTGCGTATCAGAAATAAATATCCATAAGTCCGACTTATAAATAGGACTCTGTTCGATAACTGAACCAATAGTCACCATCAGAACATCACCATCAGAACATGCATCTGTAGGAATCAACCCTCCCCTCACAGGTGAATTCTAATAAGGTCATCCTAAGGCGGATAATGGTCTCAACAATCGGACAAGATACTCAACGGGTTTGCCCTTTCGGGTGTGCCGCTGCAGCTCTCATAAGATCGTCTAAATCAAAGATCCGGGAAAGAACGGTCACCGAAGTCAACAACTCAGATGAAGTGACTCAACCAAAATGGATACTCCACAAAGGAAGAGCTCCCTCAAAAGAACCTCGTCCGGCTTGTGGTATGTCACGTCGCCAAAAACATGTTGACCTAACATGAGAGGCAACATGAGACCACGCTAATCCTAGGTGTATACTCGGGCCTGGGTTTTAGCCCCACTCAGAACACCCATCCCAAATCAGAGGAACCACCTGTACAGAATCCAACATAATGATAATATGATGCATGCAAACATATATGCAAATATATACAATCACAACATAATAATCATCAATGCAACAAATAGAGCAACACAAGCAACCAAGACTATCCTAGAGAGCGCTAGGATTGACTCGCTTAAGGAAGATCGACCAGCAAGAGGTCAACTTCTGTTGTCCCCAGCAGAGCCGCCAGCTGTCGCATCCGCGAAAAACAACCGGCGGGAAAAACAAACAAACAGAGCCGCCACCGTGCGTTATTTATCCCAAAGGAGGGAAAGGAAACGCTCGAAGTAAACCTGGAAAGGAAATGGTCTTACGACCGAAGATTGCAAGGATCGGGAGTCGGTTACGCAAGGGGAAGGTATTAGCACCCCTCACGTCCGTCGTACTCGACGGGATCCACGCTCAGAAAGATAGAATAAGGTTGCTAAATAACTGCTCAAAAGAATGCACGCACACTGGAATAAAACACAGATGGAAGAAGAGGGGAACAGGCTCGCTAGGATATCACATCCTATGCCTACGTATCTCATCTGGAATGAGAATCAGAGCTACTGTAGTTCGGCTAACGCACGCCGAAACAAAACACACGCAAAGACGCTGAGACGTCAAAAGAAACACAAATGGAAACAGACTGCCAATGGCTGGTCTTACGTCCGACTCCGAACAAAAGAAACACTAACGGGAAACCGAATGCCAATCGCTGGGCTTACATCAGACTTCAAAAATAAACACAAATAGGATACGGAATGCCAATCGCTGGTCTTACATCCATCTCCTAACACACACAACACAAAAGGATATCAAATGGACAAGCTAACAGGGAGTCTGGAACTCGAGCCTAGAAGTTGTCAAGCAAAACACCAAGCAGACGCTGAGACGTCAGAAGAAACAAAGAAGTTGAACACACAGACTAAAAGGGAGTCGGGAACTCTGACCTAATAGCTGTCAAGAAAAACACACGCACAAAAGAAAAAGGTTGCCCGGAGAGATCTCGTATGATCTCCTGCTTACGTACCTCATCTGTTATGAGGATCAAGGCGACGTAGTTCCCCTTATCAGGGGAGAAACTTCTATCCTAACCAGAGACTAGGGAGATAACAACTAATAAGGGAGACTACGACTCGAGCCTAGAAGTTGTCATGCAAATGATCCCTAGATTGAAGTCTCTAACAAGAATTTGACTCACACAGGCAGTGAGTCAACTCAAGTCTATCTCTACGTACGTTCAACTTCCTCGAAAGTTGATCATACGACTCCTACAGAAAGGAGGTGAGAAACAAAAGCAGATAAACAAGCATAGGTGAACAGGTATCACATGCTATATGCAAACAAGCGACTCATACAAGGCTGGGCTTTAGTCGAGGGGTCATATCAACCTCGACAAACAAGCCAACTGGAAAAGGTGTCTGAGGCTCTTAACCACTGACATTGACCGTCAGGGTGAGCAGATGAAATGGGAGATGAGGGTTAGACCTCACAACTCTTAACCCGACCTGGGTGAGCTTCAAATCAATGAAGGTGTGGGAGTCCAGAATGTGGGACTCTATTCCACATGACTGACACAACAAGATTTTGGGTGTTTATTCAAGATGCATCAGCACGTAGTGCGAGCAAAATGAATGACTCAACTGAATAGCAGGGGATGGATTGCACATCCCTTTTATCTGCCAATGCCTCTTCACTTAGGAGGTCTTTGGAGTACATGACACAAATATAAACAATCAAAAACATTGCCTCTTAAGGAGGGCTTCAGACAGGTGCCTGCCAAAGATAGCAGGTCTTCCAGACTACATGAAGTCAGAGAGGTTACCTAGGTGGTATGCCAACCACAAGCAAAGCAACTCAAGCAATGAGTTAAAGCGGCTAAAGTACCTGTAAGAAAAGCTAAACAATCAGTACTATGTTCAGACAAACAACCAACAGTCAACAATGTTACAACTCAATATGCCACACAAGTCAAGCTTTATGACCCAAGAATTCAAGTGATTCCACCACATTCCATGAACCTACAACATAAAGGATTAATGCACAAAGTAGTTTGCATCTCATGAATTGATATTGCATCAACCACTAGAGATAATAGCTTGAACCTGAAATGCACAACTCAAAAGATGAGTACAAACCACTAGCACCAAGGCTAGGGTCAAACGTATGGCAAAAAGTCAAAACAGCAACCAATATTCAACATATAGCACATTTAATCTATCATGAAGGTCCTAAAAAGGACCAAACCAAAAGCATTAAGCAAGGTCATGTAATGAGCAAGAGGAGACAAAGGCAATTTCAAAGCACACAAATGATCATCAAGAATCAAAATGCCATATTAAAACAGAAATGAATCAAATAATCATGGAAATTTTTATGTACATACAACATGTCAAATACAATCATCATGCCAAAAATTGGAATCAACAGAGATCAATTGGCCTAGAAATAAAAATGCACAAGTATGACATCAAATTGTGTGACACACATTGTCACACCAAACTTTTATGTGTATAAAACAGAGATGGAACATGAGAAAAATACCAAACCAAGCCTCAAATGTCAAGCATCATGTTAGGAATCATCACACAAAATTTCATGGCAATTGGATCATTATTGAGCATTTCACAATAGAAAGAATGAAGCATGTCACATTTTGCACATATGATCAAACAACCAGTCACAATTCAAATTCCAGAAGTGATAAAATCATGAAATTACCATAAAAAATAATAGACACACATGTGAACATTTAGCAAAAAGAATGGATTAAATTAGATCAAATTTCAAATTGATATGATTTTTCAAAGTTGGCATAAAAAATGAAATAAAAATGAAGAAAGTGTAAGATGAAATTGGAGGGAAAGGCAAAGATGGGAATTAATTTGAAAATATGGTTTTGGCAGGAATCGAACCCGGTGCAGATCAAAAATGTGCTAAACAAAAATAAAATACCAAAATGATGGAGCTGGGAATCGAAGCGTGTTACTGGCTAAAACGATGCAGTTTCATTAATGAAGTGGCGTGTCCAGTCACCGGTCAATGCAAATGTGGACGAGGTCAAAGCAGCGAGGCCAATAGAATGACCAACAGGCAACACATGTGGCATCTACAGGGACAAAACCCTAGCGCCAGCACTGCTAGTTGCAGGCGGCGGCTCCCACAGCCAGGCAAGGAGGAAAACACCGTCTTCTTCGTGAAGACGGTGGTTGTTACTGTAGCGCATGGCAAAAAAATTCCAGAATTTGCAAATTTACACATCAAATGAAAGGTCATGGCATGAGGAAGTCAAACTTATCATTATTTCAAATTAATTCATCACATATCGTGCAAATCAAAGAGAAAACCATCATGCATCCAAAACTTCAAACACATATATCTCACTCAATAATCCTCCATTCCTTATGAAACTTAGATCAGAATTTTCAGCGTGCAAAGATCTACTTAAACATGGCAATAGATTTGAGAATTAAGAGATTCGAAGAACCTACCTCTTGAAGAGCAGTATGAGAAAACGAGTGATTCAAGGCTTCAATTGATCCAGATCTACTCCTGAGATGATAAATTGAAGCTTTAAGAATGAATTGAAGCTTGGCACGATCTAGATCCAGCTCAAATATCAATTTCCATCTTCATGTTCTTGCTTGAAATATGCACGAATTCTGGCCAAACTCAATGATCCAATGCTTGATTCTTCATCCACTACACTCAATAAACCAGGATGTGGAAGAAAATTGCAATGCTATGTGGAGAATTTTCAAGTTTTGATTGAGAGAGAATTTTGGAGGGAAGAAGAATTTAAGATCTAGAATGAACCAAAACTCCACAATTCTGTTAGGGTTTAGTATTTATATGACATGTTAATCCTACTGAAAATGTGATTAGGCATTGGTTAATTACAATTAAGTGAAATAGGGTGTGTGACCAAAGATGACAATTTGTGTGGTGCATGGCAAATCCAAACGTGAACAGTACCATGTGCATGGTCAAATTCACTCAAAATCATTTTATCAACACAATGGCAATGGAAATTAGTTCATGTAATGCACCAATTTTGAATTTCCAAATTTCCCTCCAAAAAAGGCATGAAAGAGTAAATGATCATGTGATGAATGATTTGGAAATTATAGGTCGAGAGAATTTTTTTGCAAAAAGAGGCACTCATTTTGGAGCATTGGACCAAAAGTTATGGCCATTTGAAGTCCCATGCACACTTGGCAATCATTTGATCATAACTCCTCAACCATTCATTAGATGCTCATGATCTTGGACTTTTTGGAAATGGGAGAGAAAGATCTTCAACTTTCATGTTGGACAAAATTTCATTTGAAGCTTATTTGATGTTGGAAAGTTAAGTTGAAGATTGTCTAAAAACTTGCTATTTTTGGAAACTTTCAATTACAGGTCACTTTCCATTTTGGGAAACTTTTGATCTGGCTTCAAATTCTTCAAGGTATGTGTTTGTCATGATGAATGAACCTCTTTGGGACATGAATGAGATGTTGAAACTCATTTCTCCCCCTCCTAGCCCTCAGTTGACTTTCTGTTGACTTCTATGGGCCCCAAATGACTAGGCAATGCTCTGATCAGCTTGAGCCTCTACCACTTGATGAAATGGCTCCAAAATGAACCCCTAGCTCCAATAAGCTCTCCACATAACCATTTGATCTCCATCTCAACAAATACCTCATCTTCTTGCAAAACCCTGACTGAAAGAATGCAATTGATTAGGGTTGACCAGAGGTCAAAACCCTAATCCCAAGGAACCTGAGCATGAATTCTGAAACCTTTGATAAGGACATAACCATGATGATGTACCCTTGCAATCAAGATAATGCTCAACCTCCTTGAGGAACCAAGAAAACCCTAATTGAAGCACAAACCCTCAGATGGTTGGTGATCAATTCAATAAGACCCTCAGGCTTGAACTATACAACTTCTCCATCTCTGACAAGACCTTAGAGGATGACTTGATTATTATTCACATGATATGCAAAGATGCAATGCCTAATGTCCTAAAACATGAAATGCAATATGCTAAGCTAGTCCCAAGAAGAGGAGGGCAAATTTTGAGGTGTTACAGTTAGGTTTAGGAGCTTCCATTAATATAATGTTTACTTCTTTTTATAACAATCTTAATCTAGGTCCTTTACATGATACAAGTCTGACCATTCAACTGGTGAACATAAGCAATATTTGCCATGTCGGAGTAGGGAAGATGTACTTGTTCAAGTTAATGATTTGATTTTTTCTACTGATTTTTACATTCTAGATATGGAAGGAAAAATTAATTCAAAGTCAAGCAAGACACCCATCATATTAGGCAGACCTTTCTTGTAGACAGCAAAAACAAATATTGACGTTGATGATGGAACAATGTCCATGTAGTTCGGTGATATTACTTTAAATTTTAACATTTTTTATGCTATGAAACACCCCATGGAAGAGCATTTTATTTTTCAAATTAATTTTCTTTCCGAATTAGTTGATGAAACATATTCTGAGTTGTTTTCAACTAATTTTTCATCATTGTCTGATTTTGATGATACTTACTCTTGTGATGCATGTACTGACACTCATCTTTGTTCTATTTATGCTGAGACAGAAGCCGCTTTGTAGGTTGATATTACCTTTGACTCTTCCATAGACTCTTCTGTAGACACCCCTCTTTGAATTGTTCCCATAGATGAAACTCTCAACATTCTGGCCACCCGAAATAAATCATCCGTTGAAAATACAACTTTTTTAAAGCTTAAACCACTTCTTGAAGATTTAAAATATTCATCAAAACTTGAATATGAGCAGAAAGATAAATTATTGTAGGAACATAAGAAGAGAATTGGATGGACCTTGGATGGCATTCCTAATATTATATGTAGATGACATATTACTCATTGGAAACGATGTCCCTACCCTACAACAAGTAAAGTCTTGGTTGGGGAAATGATTTTCTATGAAGGACCTAGGTGAAGCAACCTATATATTAGGAATCAGAATCTATAGAGATAGATCACAAAAACTGCTTGGCCTAAGTCAGAGTACGTACATAGACAAAGTGCTGAGACGCTTTAATATGCATGATGCAAAGAAAGGATTCATACCTATGCAACATGGCATGTGTCTATCAAAAACACAACCCCCTTCAACTAAGGAAGAAAGGGATCGCATGAATAAGATTCCATATGCATCTGCAATAGGATTTATCATGTATGCCATGTTATGTACTCGACCAGATGTCTCGTATGCTTTAAGTGCAACGAGTAGGTACCAATCTGATCCTGGTGATGCTCATTGGGTAGCTGTCAAAAATATCCTTAAGTATTTGGGAAGGACTAAGGACTCATTCTTGATATATGGAGGTCAGGAAGAGCTGGCTGTAATTGGATACACCGATGCTACCTTCCAGACAGATAAGGATGACTTTAGATCGCAATCTGGTTATATGTTTTGCTTAAACGGTGGCGCTGTGAGTTGGAAAAGTTCAAAGCAAGATACAATTGCTGATTCTACAACCGAGGCCGAGTATATTGCTGCCTCAAGTGCAGCAAAGGAAGCTGTTTGGATCAAAAAGTTCATTAGTGAACTTGGCATACTTCCTAGCATTGTGGATTCCATTGGTCTCTATTGTGATAACAATGGTTCTATCGCACAAGCTAAGGAACCTAGATCTCACCAACGATCTAAACACATACTTAGGCGTTATCACCTCATTCGAGAGATAATAGATAGAGGAGATGTGAAAATATGCAGAGTACCTACACTTGACAATATTGTTGACCCACTGACAAAGCCTCTTGTGCAGCAGAAGCATGATGGCCATACTAGATCTAAGGACATTAGGGGTATGCCTGATTGGCTATAGTGCTAATGGGAGATTGTCCCTAGAGGCCAATACTTTTGGTACTGGTATCGAATTATTTATTAATAATAAAAGGCTTTTTCTTTATTATGTTTGTCTAATAAAGTCCCTAGAATAGATAGTCCGTTTAATGTATCAAGTGTGACTTAATCATGAGATCACATTAAACATAAGGACACTATTCTTAAAGTATCCATAGTCGAGCTTTATTGTGAAGCGGGATAACATTAAAGCATTAAGACTGTTATGTATATAGACTGATGATCACATCTCATGGATCATGGATAAGGAGTTATCAAGTCTTAAAAATAGGTATGAATATTAAGAGTAATATTTATACTGGATTGACCCGCTATGAGAATACTATATAGAATGTTATGCAAAGTGTCATAAGTTATTCTCATGATGATAATGGTGTATACCACCCTTCGACCTGAAACCACTATGGACCCTAGATGTAGAGTCGGATGCCTTATTGCTGATCAAACATTGTCCGTAATTGGATGACTATAAAGACAGTTGATGGGTACTCCATGAAGCATGCTAAGGGACATGAGTGATCTAGATGGAATTTGCCCATCCTGCGTAACAGGATAAATGTCTATATGCCCAATATTAAACTGGACAAGGAAGACACGGTCTATGCCTTGTGTTCAATATAGACATAAGGGCAAAAGGGTAATTATACACATAAGTATTATCACAAAAGGATTTGTCAGATCACATGACATTTTCGTGTCTTGGGTAGCAGTGATGTGTTGCTAGATACCGCTCACTGTTTATTATGTTAAATATGTGATTTAATATAATTGGCAATGCCGCGAAAACCTACAGGGTCACACACAAAAGGACGGATTAATGAGAGATATAGTAACTAAGGAATATCTTAATGTACGGTTCACTTAAGTGAATTGTAGAACATCGTAAGATACGATGTACTTAAGTAGAATACGAAATATGGTAAGGTACCACACGCTTAAGTGATTTTGGCATATTATAAGATATGGGCCACAAACACTTGAGTGGGCTTTTTTTAGCTTGCAACCCACACAAGTGGTTCTATAAATAGAACCCTTGTGTAGAAGCATTTGTGCAGTTGTAATTTTGTTTCTCTCTCTCACTCAAAGCCTTCATTCTTAGCAGCTAGCACTGAGATTGAAGGAATCCGTTCGTGTGGACTGAGTAGAGGCGTTGTCATCGTTCAACGTTCGTGATCGCTCCGTAGATCTGCATCAAAGGTTATAATCACCACAAGAGGTAACAATTGTATCACTGATCATGCCCATTCGTAAGGATCACTAAAGGAGAAATTTTAAATTCCGCTGCGTTATGGATCGCTCTTCTCCTTCATTTTGATGATACTTACTCTTGTGATACATGTACTGACACTCATCTTTGTTCTATTTATGCTGAGACAGAAGCCGCTTTGCAGGTTGATATTACCTTTGACTCTTCCATGGACTCTTTTGTAGACACCCCTCTTTGAATTGTTCCCATAGATGAAAATCTCAACATTCTGGCCACCTGAAACAAATCATCCATTGAAAATACAACTTTTTTAAAGCTTAAACCACTTCTTGAAGATTTAAAATATTCATCAAAACTTGAATATGAGCAGAAAGAGAAATTACTGTAGGAGCATAAGAAGAGAATTGGATGGACCTTGGATGACATTTCTAATATTAGTTTGTCCATGTATATGCATAGGATCTTACTTTTCTTGCTTTGTTTATTCATTTACTTTTGTTGTTTTGTTTTCTTATAAAACACTTGAGTGGGCTTTTTTTAGCTTGCAGCCCACACAAGTGGTTCTATAAATAGAACCCTTGTGTAGAAGCATTTGTGCAGTTGTAATTTTGTTTCTCTCTCTCACTCAAAGCCTTCATTCTTAGCAGCTAGCACTGAGATTGAAGGAATCCGTTCGTGTGGACTGAGTAGAGGCGTTGTCATCGTTCAACGTTCGTGATCGCTCCGTAGATCTGCATCAAAGGTTATAATCACCACAAGAGGTAACAATTGTATCACTCATCATGCCCATTCGTAAGGATCACTAAAGGAGAAATTTTAAATTCCGCTGCGTTATGGATCGCTCTTCTTCTTCATTTTGATGATACTTACTCTTGTGATGCATGTACTGACACTCATCTTTGTTCTATTTATGCTGAGACAGAAGCCGCTTTGCAGGTTGATATTACCTTTGACTCTTCCATGGACTCTTCTGTAGACACCCCTCTTTGAATTGTTCCCATAGATGAAAATCTCAACATTCTAGCCACCTGAAACAAATCATCCATTGAAAATACAACTTTTTTAAAGCTTAAACCACTTCTTGAAGATTTAAAATATTCATCAAAACTTGAATATGAGCAGGAAGAGAAATTACTGTAGGAACATAAGAAGAGAATTGGATGGACCTTGGATGACATTTCTAATATTAGTTTGTCCATGTGTATGCATAGGATCTTACTTTTCTTGCTTTGTTTATTCATTTACTTTTGTTGTTTTGTTTTCTTATAATAAATAAATAAATAAAATACATGTTTTTTCACTGGTTTTTAGGGTTGCAAGTGTGGGTAATTTTTTGTTCTCTTGACTAAAGGCTCGTGGTGTGACGTGAGTGATTTTCTTTGCTTTCTTAGTATGATAAGTAGAACTAAATTTTAAAGTGCGCATCATTTGTGGTTGATCAATGCCCTTTGTGAGATTTTGAGTCTTGTAATGGATAGATTACAAAAATCCATTTATTTCTTCTAGTGAGATTTCACTCATGTTTGTTAGTTACTATAGAACTTGACTTGACTCTTGTTGAAACTTGTTGTTTACTTGTGCACAGTGATATGATAAACACAATTTGTTTTTGTTTTATTTTTATCCAACCCTGAATTTATCATCATTTGTTTGAAACCCCTTTGAGCATATTTATCCTTTTTTTATAACTCATTACAAGGCTAAAAGTGAAAAACAATGTTATGACCCTATTTAAGGGGATGAAAGAGTCTTGTTTGGATTTGTGGGGTTGATTTATAGTTGTGCTATGATATTTCAAAAGTTGACAGAAAAAAAAATACAGCAAAAGAAAAGAAGGAAGAAAATTCATATTACTATTGTAAAACCCCAATTTTGACCATAAGATCCCTCATGCTATCACATCATGTGCATTGGCTTTGGAATCACACCTTGGCATCCTCCTTACCCCTCATTCATTGGGTTTACATTGGGAGAGATCACCAAGCACATTTGATTGTATCATACCTTGTTTTTCATTATTTACTAACCGAAATTCCAAAAATATGTCTATGTATAGCTTTATTTCTTTTGTAGGTAGTGTGTGCATCCACCTATGCCTCATCAAGCTCACAACTAGGGTTTGAGACCCTAAATGCAAGGAGATCAATCAAGAGATGGTTCACATTTGTTCTAGACATCATATATGGATCCCCATTCTCTTCACTTATCATTTGGAAGTCCTAATTCAGCTAGGTATCTTGTGTGACTTCCTCAATAAGTTTCTTCATCATTTGATTAAATATTTTAAGGGATACTTAATGTTATATCATATTATACATATATGGTTCTCCATGAGTCCCAAAGATCAAGAGAACTTCAAGTTTGCAAGTTGGTTCAAGGTGGTTGACTAGAGGAAGTCAACTGGTCAAAACTAGGGTTCCCTAGACCTTATCCCCTACAATTTTTGTCATATGAAAATGATTCCAAGATAAAAGCTACTCTTTATGACATTCCAAACAACTTTCATATTTACATCAAGAGCTATTTTTTCTTGGAAAGTCACTTTTTATGGTGAAAGATTATATGTCATTTTGTTTGTGCCCTAGTTAGGAGGTCAACTCCCAAGGACCATAACTTGCTTAATTTTTATGATATTAAGGCCATCCAAGTTTCATGATCAATTTAAAGATGTATTATACAACTTTTATTCTTTAAGAAACTTCAAATTTAACTTGCAAGGGCATGTTCCAAGAGGAAACATTATAGGTCATTTTGGGCCATCATCATTGAACAAGCAATTTTCCTCAACTTCTAAAATGTATAACTCTTTCATGACAAATCCAAATAAGGTCAAATTTGTGATCAAATTTAATAGGAGTTAAAAATCTACAACTTTTATTAAGTAACTTTTTCCATTTGAAGCTCATAGCAAAAGTTATTCAAGGTGGAAGAAGTGGATATTTGACTTGGTACTTAGAAAAAATTCAATCATGTTTGATTTCTCAAACTTCCACCTCAAAATTCATCATGATCCAAGCTTCAAATGGAAAAGTGTTTAACATGAAATTTGTTCCCCTTGATGTCACCTTTCCATAAAAGTCCAAGATCACCTTATTTGGATAATATTTGAATGACTTGCGCATGGTTACTCTTCATGGTTCCATTTGGATGAATCACATGATCATTTCTCAATTACAAATGAATGGCCTCATGTTAGACTTTCAGCATCATTCATGATCATTTGTGGATCTTTTCCAATCATCTCATAGGCCTATAATACGCCTATGCAAACATGCATTACCCTTTCCAATTTTTGAAGTGTGTGAAAAGCAATGCAAGAACTCTATAAATACACGGCCTTGGTGATCAGAAGGATGACCCTGCTTGCCCAAGCTTTAAACCATTGGTTCCCTAACCTCCACTAAAGGATAAACTTGAATATTTAACTTGAAATAGAGTTTCAAATCTCCTTCTGTTTTTTGAGATTGAAACTCCAAGAATCCAAGCCTCTCTTTGATCAATTTCACTTCTTGCAAGCTTTTAGAGTCAAGCCAAGCCAAATTAGAAGCAAAATCAAGTTGATTGGAAGCTCCCAGAAGGTGTGATTTCAGAAACTTCTCTTCTTCGATTCTTCCTCATTTCTTATCTATTTTGATTGATTGTTGGTTTGCTAAAGTCCTACTGATGTAGGCAACAAGATTGAGTTACTTTGAGGTCAAATCGAAGCAACTCAATTCATGATCCTCAAAATTAAAATCCATGTATCTTTCAATATACTTGGAATTGGAAGAAATTGAGGCCATATTCGAGCTCCTGAGCATTTTCCTTTAAAATCATGTCCTTGTTTTTCATTTTGGTGTTGGTGGGTGGTCATCCAGTCCGGTGAGGTCCACCGGAGAAGATGACTGGAGCCTTAGCTTCGGTGGTGTGTTGGCTTGTTCCCAACCTTCTGATCCATTCAAAATGTTTTAATCCCGACCCTCTTTCCTGATTACCACACGTGTACATGTGTTGACTGCAGAACATGATGGAAGCGCGCGTTTGGCCATCAGATCTGCCACCTCAATTAATGAGGGAGATCTGATGACCTTGATTTTTTGTTTAATTGCTTTACTTTGTTTAATTCATAATAAATCCATTTTTAATCCAAAAAAATGGGACTTTCACCACACAAAAAAATATTTTTCTCTTCCATATTCTGAGTTAAAATTATTTTTTGGATTGATTGTGGTATTTTCCATGAATTAAGTGTTTTTTTTGCATATTTTTAAATGTTTAAAAATACTTCTGACTTTTTAAAACTCATGAAATTTTCTGTCTAAGGTCCTTTGACCTTGTTCGACCTAGGATAAATCCCTTGGCCATTTATTTGGTGTTTTGAAGAGATTTGAGGTTTTAACCAAATTAAAATGTATTTTAATTCACTTTTAATTTGATTTTTAATTAATTAAATGTTTGAAAATATTGTTGAGCCATTTTTATGGTCTTGTGATGTTTGACTTTCTGTTTGGGCCTTAGTCATGGTTGATTTGACTTTTGTTGGATCAAAACTATTGGATTTAGGGGATTGATGAAATGTACATTTCATCTCCCAAGATGAATGAATGGTTTTGATCAGACGAATTTCTTCTCATGATCAATTTGTGTTTATATCTTCCCCTCCCTCTTCATATTCATCCTTATTCTTTCCCATTCCCTCATTTGATCAATGAAATCTCTAATGTCTAAAGGCTAATTGATTCATCAATGATCTTGTGTCAAATGAATCAATACAAGTATGATTGAGATAGGTCATTCCCATTTTCTTTTAGTGTGTGGTATGTTTTAGGAGTTTGGTTCTTTGTACCAAATCTCTAACATGCATTAACACCTATATTTTTATTGCCCGACCTCAGATAGTTGTGACTTCTACATAAGTCCAATTAAGATTGCTTAACATAGAGATAAATTTGACCCTCAAGGCATAACATTCTAGTAAGTGAGATTGTAAGTCTCCCATTCTTCATGGTATTGTATGGAGACTTGGCCTTTTTCCCTTCCATGGGATCTAGTTGCATTATCCAAGTTGGAGCCCTCCTCATGGAAGATGTCTTGGTTTAAGGAATCATACTTGTGAATGAATGGTTGAGTATTCTCCAAAGAATGACTTAATCAATTAAAATTCACCACTAACATTTGACAAACCATTGACTAACTCTTGTTAATATTGATTTACCTTCAAGTCATTTACTATTATGCAAATTTTAATTTCAAACATTTATCGTTCATTGCCATTTACATTTCATATAACTTGTTTATGATTCATCCCATTTTCATTTTTGTTCATTTGAGTCATATCTTGTGATTGTATATATTGTTTGCTTGCTTTTGGTTTTGTTTGTGGTCTTAGGACCTTAAAACATTTAATAATAAGAAAAAAACCCTAAAAAATATTTGGTGGACTGTTGAGCTTGATGTGAACTTTTGGACTTAGGATTAGGCAACATTCCCTGTGCTAAAGGACTTGGCCAATGCCAACAGTTTGAGACCGAACCATCTTGAATTGTTCCTTCATCTGATGCAAGACCTTTGAGTGCTTTGGATTCATGTGCTACTCTGTCTTGGTGTTTAATTGCTTATTTAGTTATTTGTCTATGTCTGATGTTTTACTCTGAGTTGCTTAAGGAATATTTCATATGATACTTTGGAAGACAATGAAGACTGCTAGCTATTGAAGTGCTTGCTTGGATGTGGCTATCTTTATTTGATGCCTTGATCTTCATGATGTCTGGATATTGCTCATTGCTTATTGATTATTGCTTGAGCAAAGTCCAAAGGAAAATGGGTTTTTATATGACATTCTTGTCTTTTGGGTTGCATTCCATTGGTCAGATCTTTTCAACTCTTAAATTTTAAATTTATACTTAAGATAGTCTCTTCATATCCTCCAACTTCTTAAATTTCAAAACTTCTCCCGCTTTTCAAAACTTTCTTTACTTATGATTTTCAAACTTAGACATGTTTAATGATTAGAAACTTTGGCCTTATGCCAATGTATTTTCACACTTTTTCTTAAATCAAATTTGTAAATAAACTTAACCATATTGACTAAAATTTCAAAAGACAAAAAGAACTAACAACTCCATTCAAAATTTTTGGCCCTTTGTGCCTTTTCTTATTAAACTTTTGTTAAAATCAATTCACCAACTTATTTGAAATTTTTACCACGAACTACGAGGTTTTGGTCCCTCATTTTTATGTTAGTACGTAGGCACAAGATCGAAGGTTTTGTCAAATACAAAAAAATATAATCAATAAATTCTTTTCTCATCCCCACACTATATATTTTCTCAAACATCTTTTATACCAAAATGTATGCACACATAAAAAAGGGATCCCTAAGAGTACCTAGGACACTTTGGGTGCTAATACCTTTTCTTTGTGTAACCAACCCCCTTACCTGTAATCTATGGCATTTTATTAGTTTTGATTTGAAAACTTCTTATCTTTGGGTTTTGTTTGTACTTTTCCCATTTCCTTTGGAAACAATAAAAGTGCGGTGGCGACTCTGGTTTTATTAACGTTAAGCTTATCCATAGCTTGATGATCATGATTTTACCGCTACAACTATTCCTTCAGGAAAAAGAGAAAGAAGAAAAAATAAAAGCAAAAGAGAAAAGAGAAGAGAAAATAGTTGTAAAGAAGTTGTTGGCAAGTGAATAAAGTGATGATTAGTTCAACTCCCAAAGTTACTTTCAATTATCTTTTACCCCTTTAAATACTAGTCTGGTATCCCTCAGGATTTATCTCACTTTTACCTTGGTCACATTACAACCTGAATAAAGTCATTTTGATCTTTGTGTGCATGTATTTCAAGTGTGGATGTTAGAGTCTTTTCAATTTTATGGTAGTATTAACTTTAATGATGTGCTTTGAGTGTAACACATAACCTAAATACTTGAGAGTTGAGAGAATTTTATCCTGTGGTGATCTTGCTACTTATGATGTACTTTTTGGTAAACTGTTCTCTAATTTGATTTAATTGTTATAAGAAATTACTCACTAGCGCCATAGTCCTTGAATCTTAGAATGATAAGTTTTCTTACCCCTTTATGATCTTGAAAATCTTTGAAATTGCATGTTTTGTTTTGACTCTGTTTTATATTTTGAATTTAGAGTTTTGCTTGGAGTACAAAAGTTTATTTGTGAGGGAATTAGACCAGTGCATTTTGATGCATACTTTTTTACTTTGTGCTACGACATTTCTAGAGTTTCTTATGTTACTTTTATGTTTTTAGTTTGTCTTCTAATTTTAATCTAATTTTGCTATTATTTTATTTTCGTCATTTATTTTTCTGAATAAACAGTAATTTGATATTTTCTCACTGTGCATATGATAACTTGAGCTACGAGATATCATTTGTGCGTTCTAATAATGCGGTTTTATTCCAGACTTAAGAAAATATTTATTTTATGGGCTAAAATTAAGTTTTTTGGGTCGATTGGTCTGATAGCCCAATTCTTCTTGCATTATTTAAACAAACCCGTAGTGATACTGTTAGGTATACAGTTTTCATGAAATCAAATTAGACTGCCGCTAAGAATTCTATGGAGAGCTAAATTCCATATGGTTGATCTACTGAATTGTGTTTCCATAAAGACTTTGAGGTTTTTTTTACCTTTATCAATTCTATTTCTTTTCCTTTTCATTTTTGTTATGTAAATTTCAAATGCTTAATTGTAAATGTCATAAAGTAGTTTTAATTAAATTCGATTGATTCACATTCCATAATTGCGTTTAAATGTATCTTTTTTGTTAATTTGCGTGATCTTTATCTGTTTGCTTGATTCAGAAAATAGGAGTGAAAACCATACCGTATTGAAACTAGCAGAAATATACTTGAACATATCGCATGCTCGAACATACAACAGAGTCACCATCGAACTTTTTTATTCCCAAAGGAAAGGGAAAACATCGATAAAACCTGGGGAAAGAGAAACTAGGTAAGGAAGTCAGTTATGAAAGGGGAAGGTATTAGCACCCCTAACATCCGTTGTACTCAATGTGAATCGTTTTTATTGTTCTTGCTCGAATGGGTGTTATATCTAAGGATTACTAGCAAAAGAATAAGGGAAAAGGAAAGAAATAGATAAATTGCTCGGTGGGGATTTGGGCCCTCGTGCCTACATATCCTTATAGTGCAATAAGGAATTCAGAGCTCCGTAGTTCATAAAACTAATTATGGGAGGTGAAAAGAATTATGATAAAGGTATGGTTTGAACCAAAGGATAATATGATTTTAACTCCAAAAAGGAATGAAAACTGAACCCAAGAGGAAAACTGACATTAACCAATATGTGGGTAGTCTGAACATTCACTATTATACGGTACGACCGAAAACATAGAGAATTAAGTGTTTGGTTTCATAGCACAAACATCTCTTGGTTCATAAGCTTCCACAAGATAAAGCTCAAAGAGATAGTGTATTTGGCTCGCAAATACAAGTATATCACATGAAGTGAGTGAAGGTAGTAGGTACTGAATGAAGGTAGTGAATAATGGTTTATGGATATGAATGATGCCCTAAGGCATATGAATAATTAGGGTTATGGTCGCCAAGGATTCGCATCCTTGTGCCTACGTATTCTCATTGTGTAATGAGAAAGTCAGAGGATTCATAGTTCGTGGAACCACAAAAGCAAAGGAAAGGAGAGATCAATATGTTTGCCTAAGCAACTAGGAATAACAAGACAAACAACTTCAAGGCTATGATTACAGTGATGAACAATGTAACTTATATCAATAGAATGGTAGCATGGGAACCCATAAAGGCAAATGCTTTGAACCAAAGAGTAAAGGCATATTGGCCAAAAAAAGAAGGAATAAAGTGTTTGGTTTTATAGCACAAACATCTCTTGGTTCACAAGGAAGGAATTGAATATTAGCCTACAAGTATATATATATATATATATATATATATATATATATATATAGGGCACAATAAAGTGTTACTGGGTACAAGGAACAATATATCATTGTAGTGAACAAAGAATTTGAGACCAAAGAAGAATGGTTTATTGGTTCCATGAAGGAATAAACTCTGAACCAAAGAGTAAAAGCATATTGGCCAAAAAAGAAGGAATAAAGTGTTTGACATCAAGGCAAACATCTCTTGGTTCACAAAGTGGACTTTAATTAGGTCGTCCTAAAAGGATGTGCATGGAATCCAAGAAAAATGATATTTGATCTCAAAAATATGGTATTGATTGGTGAATGAAGAATGAAGGACTAATAAATAAGATAGCTCGCGGAGAATCTGAATGCTCGTGCCTACATATTCTCACAGTGCAATGAGAAAGTCAGAGCTTTCGTAGTTCAGTCCACTAAGGTTGATAGTAAGATATTAAGGCAATATATATGATTGATTGATAATGAAATATGAAGAATACTTGACAATCATTTGATATAAACCATACTAAAGTCTATGAATGAAGGTGAATGCTTTGAGTAACTAGAGCCTACGCCTCGTACACAAAGTCACTCTACACAAGGATATGAGAAACTCCGTCTCATCATTCCTCATTACTTAAGGCTCATGGCATGTGATATTTATCATAACTGATAAGTTGTTGGAGAATAATCCTCCTTGCTGCTCCTTGGATCGATGTTGCTTTAGTGAAGAAGGCTTTTAGAAATTTATTTGATTCGCATTTTATTAAAGTCTATGAATGAAGATGGATGCTTTGAATAGTTAGGGCCTACGTCACATACGCAAAGTCACTCTAGACAAAGGTAGGAGAAACTCCGTCTCATCATTCCTCATTACTTAAGGCTCATGGCATACAATTTAAACAGTGATTACCAAGTGTTGACCTTTGTTGTATCTTGTATAATCCACTGCTTGATTTGTCTAGGTTGCCTTGCATGAAAGTCCAGACTTGAAGCTTTGAGATCCACAACGTTAGAAATAGTCTTATCAAGTGATTAAGAGACTTTTGATCACTTGAATAGACAGTGGGATTATACATGATCAAAGGATTTAGTTAATCAAAATTTCTTATGATTAACTTAAATCAAGGGTTTGAATTAATTGACATCTATGATAAACCTAGTCTAAGGGTTATATTATGTACAAGTTATACTAAGGGATCATGCAAAGGTTAAAGTCATATTAATCCTCAACTACCAAGTACCACATAAAAGAGCATTGATTAAAATGGTTAACTATTCTAATTCAAATTCTAACCCTAAGAGATCATGCAATTCTAAGACTAAAATAACCCTAAGGGTAAAAAGGTCAAATCACATGGATATGGATTAATTTCTACCAATATTAAAATATAATTAACATTAGTTTAACTAAAATTATGAAAATCTAATCAAGTTCTAAAACTACCTATCCTATATCAATTTTAAAACCTAATTACTCTTAAAAAAATATAATCAAGTTCTAAATCACCTAAAAATAATACTCTAATTAATTTTTAGTTATAATCTAATATTAAAATTCTAAATCTAATTAATTCAAGATTCTAATTATTCCTAAAATTTTAATCAAGCTAATTAAACTAATCCCTAATTAATATTCTTCTAATTGGCCTAATTAACTAAAATTAAAAACTAAGCAAAACAATTAGCAAAATGATCAAGAGCAAATAATAAAATGGGCTTAGATGGGGGTACAGGCCCTGTACAAGGTGTTTCAAGAAGTAAAACGCATGTGGGCTTCGAAGCCCCAAGCCCAATGGAAATTGCAACATGGCCATGGGAGGTGTGAATCCCAGGTTGGGGATGATAGGCTGTGAATTTTCCTGAGCCCGACACATCTGGCCCATTTAGAAACAAGAAAAAGTGAATTTGGCACATGGGGGAAAAGGTCAGTCAATGTGTAACGTGGAGATTGGAATGAAAATCAAAAATAAATTCTAAATTAACGTGGAAAACGCACGCCTCGTGAATGTTAGCTCATACCAACCTCGGTCGTCCACCACCATGAGGCATCGCGCTGGAAATCGTTTTCGGCGGTGATAGCCACCAAGAATTAAAATTGAATACACCCTTAGCTTCCTCTCAACCTCCTCATCTCAAATATGCTAACAATTTCACCTAATTCTTGTTTTAACACCGAAACATAAAACCATCGTCCAAGAACCGTAGAAACCCAACCTTAAATTAAACCCTAGATATGCAAATTCAAAGCCCACGGGGTTGGGGCTTTGAATCTTCTCCGAAAACTCTACATTATAACTACTGGAATTGAAGAAAAGAGATAAGCAAGAGACTCACTGTGGTCGGAGATTTCGAATGTGGAGACGATGAATTCAGGTACTGACTCTGATCCTTTCTTCTTGCTCGTCTTGAAACTTTCTCCTACTCTTTGATTCTTCTTCTTCTTCACTTTTCTTTTCTTCTGAAAATTTTGTGTGTGGGATTAATGTGTGGGTGAGAGTCACTGAGGTTAGGGAAGATGATGAAGTTGATCTCAACTGTTAGAGATTCCAATGTTGAAGCTCTGCAGTTATGGTGATGAGAATATAGTGAAGGTGAGGGAGATAGGTTGAAAATTATGAGAGTTCTTCAGGGGGTTCAAAGATGCTTTCAAAAACGGAGGGGCGAAGTGATTTATATGCTATATGTTCAGATTGGGTTGCTCTGGTCTCAGGTTTGGATCAAGCTCAGGAGTTAGTTAGGAAGAACTCAGTGAGTTAATTCTATTAACTCATTGAATAGATAGTTAGTTAGGGAAATTAAGTTAGTTAGTAAAGTTAGTTAGTGGTTGTTAGGGTTGGAATTAAGGTGAATTTCTAATAGTGAATAATAGCTCGATTGTTGGGTCTTTTGGCTTGCACCTGGTTGAAGCACAATGCCCTACTGCAGTTAATGAGTTGCAATGCTATTAGTGAATAATAGCTCGATTGTTGTGATATTGTTTGTTGAGCCTCAATGCACTTTGCTTTCCTTGACTCTTAGCTTGAACTGAAATGTTAAGAAACTTGTTGCATTACGATACTGATATTAGAAGCTGACTTTAATTGACAGTGGTTTAGAATGTTGGCATGTTATTGTTGTCATGTTAGTCATGAGTGTTAAGTTATGAAGTCCGTTAACATGTTAATGGCTAACATTATTTTTATGATATTTTGCATAGTTCCTATTGTTGGTTGTCTTGCTAGTTATGTGGTGTTATGCTTTTAATTGTTGTTGTGTTGATCTAAGGTGTTGCTACTGAATGTTAGGTTGCACTGCCTAAATGTTCATGGTCCATTGCTGCAAACTCATGGCATGATCTTGGCCTGCAACGTGTTGTTGCAAGTTTGCTCATACTCACGGTCTGTCTGCTATTTGCCTAGCCTTGTTGTAGGTTATATTGCATTTGTTCATGACTTGATCTGTTGGTATGCATTATGATGTTACAGGTCCATAATTTGGCACTATTGATTGTTATGATGTGCTTCAAGTTGATCTAAGGACTGCATTGCGATTCTGCAATCTTGTATTCATGTTGCAGAATGGTTGCAACTTGTTCTGACTTTGATTTCATGGCATGATGCTTCAAGTTTCATTGCATTACCTTGATGTGGTCCTGTTTATACTGATGGATTAATATACTGCATTGTGTATGTTCTTGAATATGCATGTTGATTGTGTTTATATGGGTTGTTATGCATGCTAATGTATGGTGTGAACAAATTGGTTTGGTCATGTGTTTGATTGCATTGTCCCATTGATTACTTGCTTCATGTTAAGCCTATATGTAGATGCTTAGAATTGTGGTGGTTTTTGTTGTGAATACAAGGCTAGCTTGTGGGTTGAACATGGTTTAAAGGAAAATTCAAAGCATGGTAAGGCATGGTAAGGCAAGACAAAGTGAAGAACAATGTATTCTTTGATAAATAAATGAAGAATTGATGTTTTAAATGTAATAATCTTGAAGTTATATGGATTGAAAACTTGACTTTTTGAATGACTTTTAACCAAATTGACTTATGCATGAACCTCCCATTTTAATCAATTGGAAAATGATCACATGATGCCACATACATCAAATTGACCATGCTACATGGATGAAACAACTAAATTAATGCCCATATGCATATTTATGAACCAAGGACAAACAATGGATCAAAGATCAATGCATTGGTGTGATCATGAACTCAAGGATCAAAGACCAAGGAACTTTAAAGTACCATGTGCACATCACTAATGGACCAAGAGAGACCAGATAGAATGCATATGTATGGATGTTTGAATCCAAACTTA
This sequence comes from Lathyrus oleraceus, assembly GCF_024323335.1. Taxonomy (NCBI): domain Eukaryota; kingdom Viridiplantae; phylum Streptophyta; class Magnoliopsida; order Fabales; family Fabaceae; genus Lathyrus; species Lathyrus oleraceus. The sequence continues at coordinate 68,318,318 of NC_066581.1, read as the reverse complement.
AGCTAGATGGCAACCCAAACATGTGAACATATGGGCCAGATGAATGAATCTTATGCCCCAAGCAAAATTAATGACTGGCGATGCAAAATGAGATGGTCAAGAACCATCTCCCCATGAATTAGGATTTCAGTCAATCCTAAGGTCAGAAAGTCAACCTCAAATAGCCCACAGGCACCTAGCATTCATCATTAGGGTTTCGTGATGCATTTTTCCCAAACAAAGTCTTTGAATGAAACAAGATTCCCTACAAGTAAATCTCCAATCTATGAGCCCCAATTAGGATTTTGATGGTCAAGACAAAGCATAAAGAATATCCATGAGGCCTCACAACCAGATCATCGGGAAATTAGGGTTTGAAATCCCTGAGGAGTACCATGATGGAATCTTGTTGAATTCATGTTCCAAATATCAAGCCATTAGGGCTTCACATCCCCCATGAACAGATGAATAGACAAGTCACACCTTTGGGGTTTGATCCACACACAAACCCTAGCTTTGCAAGCCAAGAGCTTTGAATATATAGTAATCAACTGATGGATGAATAATTGATGCACATGAATGAAACATGGATGTATACAAATGATTCTCACGTCAAGGTTTGAGTGAAAAGATGAAAAGGGGAGGGTAAATTTTGGGGTACAACAAGTATCAATTTCACAAGTTCAATCGATATTGTAATTGAATAGGAACCGAATCCATTTAGGGAATTGTTAAGGTAGTAAGCAATAATAAGTCAGAAACCAAAACAGTAGTTTAGTTGTTAATATTATTCTTAATCAAAATCTCTTAATCATAATCATAATCGAAAACCTACCCCCCTTTTGTTTCAATCGGTTGGTTAAAATAATCAAGACTTCTTGCGATACGACTCGAGTGTCGCTTCCGTATACTACCCTTTAGTAACTCATTTTTTACCCGTGTGTGACAACATATCAGCCTCGTACTCCGCCTGATTATTGTTGGTTGTTGTTAGATGCCCAAAAGTGCTTATTTGAGCTATCATATGTGGGCATCTTTCACTCTATTTCCCTGCTAAAATTGTCAAAATCACCTTGGTTTTTGATGAAATGCATTACATTGATAAACAAGCTTGGTGCCTTTGATTTGTGTGTTATTGTGCAGAAAGAAGGCATGAAATAATTGAAATTGAAGACACAAGAAAGTTGGCAAAGGAACCAAAGCAAACAAGCATTCATCAGCCTGCTCGCTAGGCGAGGGCTGTGGCGAAGCACTGGTTCGCTAGGCGAGTGCCAAGCGAAAAGCTCCAGTAAATTGTCAATAAATTCGCCAGGCGAGCTGACAGCGAAGGTGGTAGCGAGTTCGTTCTGTTTTGGTGAAAAGCGCAGCCAGCACTCACTCGCTAGGCGAAACTCTAGCGAGTCCCCAACGAGCATTCCAGTAGCAAAACCTCTCAACCTCGCTGGGGCGAAGGTTGAAGCGTGTCCTTCGCTAGGCGAAGGTATGTTCGCTAGGCGAACATGACAGTTCAGCAGACCCTGTTTCTCTGGGCGCAGGTGCCTTATGTGCCCATATTAGACCCTCGCTAGGCGAGCCATTCTGCTCGCCTAGCGAGCATGACAGCCCAGCAGAGGTCTATAAGTAGCAGGTGCCACTTTTGAGCACCATACCTCATTTTTACCAACTTTTTCCACTTTTGTACTTTGGAGAGATATTTTACAGCATTGTTCTAGGGGATCTTTTATGCCCTAATTTTCATTTCTCTTCATCTTAGAACCATCTTCTACAAAAAGAAGGTGGATTCCCATCCAACTTCGATTATCCGACTTGGATGTTGATCAACCTTCTTTCCTTACTTGCCGACCAAGCTACCATGAAAATGAGTAGCTAAGTCATCCATTTGTCAAGGTTAGATGTAGGTGATTACTAGCTTTGTGTGTAAATGTAAGGATCCTCATATGTAAACTCTTTAATGGTAAATATATGATGAAAACTTTGTTTCTATTTAAAACTCTTTGTGTTGGTTTATGATCGAGAGATGTTTACCGACTCTTGACCTAGGTTTTCATCCAAACTTGTTTGTTAGCTAGAGATAGTAATGAATGATTTTGTTCACCATAAGGTTGAACCAAAAAGTTGTCATTTTGATAGATTGTGTTCGAGAGAAACAATGGATCAAAATGGCAAAACTCACAATGTGTGTTCGAGAGAAACATATTGAGAGGACTTTGTGAAATGATTTATCATCTAAAGGAGTTTATAAGATTGTTGACCGAGCAAATACATGCAAAGTGATCATTGAAACCTAACTTTGGCAATATTTCTCATTTATTCAAACCAAAACTTTTACCGCAATTTATTACTTTTTATGCAAGATAACTTGATTAAAACCAAAACCCTATTGTTACATTGAGCTAAGATTAATACAACCATCGAACGGCGGTGATATCTTACAATCCCTGTGGATACGATAACAAAAACCCGACACGAAATATACTTTCAACAAAATGGCGCCGTTGCCGGGGATTGTAAATTGATATTGCGAGCATCGCAATGGTTGTTTAAGTTTTAGCTTGTGAATTTTTGACCTGTGCTTGTAATTTGTTTGGTTTAGTGTGCAGCTTACGTTTTATGCGAGGGCAAATCACTGTGGACGAACTTCTTTTTGATCCTGAGATCGAGAGAACCGCAAGGAGGCTTAATAGCAAAACAAGACGTAGGAGGCAACAGGCTAGGCAACGCCAAGAGCAAGGAGAAAGTTCTTCAACCACAAATCCACCACCATTCATACCAAACATGGAGCCACCACCGCCACCTATTTCTACTCCATGCATCAATAGTCCAAGGAACACCGCTCAGTTTGCCAACCACACAGGAAGGCAAGCTGAGATGAAAACGGGAACTCTGAATTTATTATATGGGAGTCCATTCACCGGAATGGACCATGAAGACCCATTTGCTTTTCTCACAAAATTTTATGAGATAGCATTGGCTGCCGGAGTGGATCAGGCTCAGGAGCTTCCGTTGTTCAGACGATTATTTCCCCACGCTTTGCTCGGTAAAGCAAAGGATTGGTACCTAGATCAAACACCAGCCGTAATGACAGACTGGAACGTGTTAGAAGAGAAATTCATTGAAAGATTTTTCTCCCATAACCGATTCATGGAATCAAAGACGGCCATCTCGGTGTTTTCTCAAGGAACCAGTGAATCATTAAATGAAGCGTGGGAGAGATTCAAGTCCATGCTGAGGAAATGTAAAGGGCATGGATTTGATGAATTGACTCAAATCCATATCTTCAGAAATGGACTTCAACCAAACTGCAAGACGTTGTTGGATGCCACCTCGGGTGGCTCGTTGATGTCAAAAAGTGCCGAAGAAGCCACAAACATTATCAATCGAATGGCTTTAAATGATCTGCAGAGTCAAAGTCGTGGAAATTCTTTGAAGAAGGCGGGAGTGCTTGAGCTTGGGACGAATGATGTCATCCTTGCCCAAAACAAGCTCATCTCACAACAAGTGGAACTCTTAACGCAACAAATCAAAGAGTTAAGAGAACCGTCAAAAGCTAAACAAATAGCTTGTTGTGAACTTTGTAAAGGTGAACATGACACCGGATTTTGTCCACCTCCCGGTTTTGACGAAGTAAACTACATGGCCAATCAACGGGACTATCAACCGAGACAACAACAACAACAACCTTATCAACCGCACCCTCAAAATCAACAACAAAAATTCCAAGGGAACCAAGGGTTCCAACCTAGGAGTAACTATTACCATAACCAAGGTTATGGAGGTGGTTCTTCTAGCCGTCAAAACCCTCCACAAAATCCGTATCAATCTCCACAACCGTCGGCCGTCAATTCTAAATTGGAAGAGACATTGACGCAATTCATGCAAATGTCAATGGCTAACCAAAAGAGCAATGACGCGGCTATAAAAAATCTCGAGACTCAAGTTGGGCAACTTGCTAAGCAACTCGCGGAACAGCAAACCGGTCCTTCCTTTTCGGCAAACACGCAACCAAATCCTAAGGAGTATTGTAAGGCGATCACAACGAGAAGTGGGAGGGAGTTGATGAGTGAGAATAAAAAAAGAGTTGAGAGAGAAAATGAGGAGGAAATAGTTGAGGAAAATATTGATGGTGAAGTGGGGGAGTGGAGTGAAAAGGAAGAAGTTGAAAAGACCAAAACGAATGGTGAAGTTGAAAAGAAAAAAAGTGTGGAGATTGAGAAGAATACAAGTGATGAAGTAATGGTGGAGCCAGTGAAAAAACCTAGATGGAGGAGTTCGAGAATTGCAAAAGGAAAGGAGGTAGTGAGCGCTACTCCAATCCAAAACCTTCCTTATCCTCATGCTCCGTCCAAAAGGGAGAATGAACGGCATTACGCCCGGTTCATGGGTATTTTTAAACAATTGCAAATCAACATTCCGTTTGCCGAAGCCTTGGAGCAAATGCCCAAGTATGCCAAATTCATGAAGGACATACTTACAAAAAAACGGAGGCACACGGAACCTGAGACAATCTTGCTTGATGCACGATGTAGTGCCATCATTCAAAAAACCCTCCCAAGGAAGGAATCCGATCCGGGACGAGTCGCTCTACCGGTAACCATCGGAGACACCTACATGGGTAATGGCTTGATTGATTTGGGATCTAGCATCAATTTAATTCCACTGTCCATTATCAAAAGATTGGGAAATGTTGATATCAAACCTGCGAAGATGACTTTGCAACTTGCTGATAAATCTACCACTGCACCATATGGAGTGGCTCAAGACATGTTAGTCAAAGTTGATAAATTCTTCTTCCCGGTTGATTTTATTATTATTGATATGGAAGAGGATGATGGTGCTCCGCTCATCTTGGGCCGACCATTCATGAAAACCGCGCGCATGATGATAGACGTAGATAACGGTTTGATGAAGGTAAGGGTCCAAAATGAAGAGGTAGCCTTCCATCTTTTTGAAGCCAAAAAGCATCTCAATGATAAACATGATTCTTTCCGAATCGATGCCACAGAGGAGAAGCTAGTGGAGGTCGCAAACCAGGTTCATATTTCTAATCCTTCCGAAAGACCTCTTATTGGAGTCTACCAAGTTTCGACCAAAACTAAAGAAAAAAAGATGGAAGCATGGTTGCATGAATTAGAGGCTTACGGAGAACTTTTCTATCATGATGAGACAAGGGAAGGCGTGGATATGACCAATATAGTGGAGGAACCAAAACTGGAGCCACATTTGAAATATGTGTACCTTGATGATAACTGTACCAAACCCGTGATCATCAGCAATAATTTGTCCACAAACGAAGAGAATCAATTGATGCGGGTGCTGAAGAAGAAAGAGGTTGTCAAACTGGTAGAGGCCGGGATGAATTATTCTATCGCCGACGGTGAATGGGTGAGAGTTGTGCAAATAGTTCCGAAAAAGGGTGGTATTAGATTTTATCGAAGGTTCATCAAGAACCTCTTGAAGACAACAAAGCCCTTGAGAAAGTTGCTCAACAAAATGGATCCCGGTAGCTCAAACAACAAAGTGGATCGCGGAAGCTGCACAATTCCGCTCGATGCTCCTCTGTGAGCATCGCACCGTCGAGCTTAGCCGACGTTAAACAAGCGCTTGTTGGGAGGCACCCCAACATTGTAAGTATTTACTGTTTTTGTGTTGTGTTGTGTTGGGTTACCTTGTGATAAAACTGTTCTGGATGAACTTGCAAGTGCTGCATTTGAAAAAAGCACTTGCTGTCATGCTCGCTAGCATCTCGCTAGGCGAGGCAGTAGCGAGCAGGTTCGCTAGCTGCTCGCTAGGCGAGGCAGCAGCGAGCGCTGCATGACAGTTTGTATTTAAATCTCAGCAGGGCAACCATTTTACCCCAAACTCAAAAAATTTCTGTACGGCTCTGCTGAGGAATTTTTGATAAGCTCTTCACACTCTCTCATTTGCATCTCTATCACCAACACTTGCTCTATTCGGTCATTTGCAAACTCTACTCTCTTCACATTTCCGAATCCGTGTAACTAAGGTTTGCCCTACTACATTTTTCTTGTTGTTTGAATTCTAAATTTCCAATATGAATAGCAATTAGGATGAGTGGAGTGTGGGAAACTTTAGCTTTGCATGTGGTATTTAGGGTTTTGCAAATTGGGATTTTAGGTTTAGGAATTGGGGATGTTTAGGTTTTGCATGCAAATAGGTAATCCCCAATAGCATAGAACGATTATTTGCTTGAGAAATCATTAGGTTCTGATGTTGGAACCAATTGAGTATGGGTTTTGGGGGAGAATCTCTGAGCATGCTGAAAAACCCCAAAACCCGTAAGGTTCGCTAGCACTCGCTAGGCGAGCCTGGGGCGAGCGTTCGCTGCCACTTCGCTAGGCGAAGCAGCAGCGAGCATGGCAGTCTTTTAAATTATGTTTTGATGTCTAATCTGTTTGTTTGGTGTGTGTTGTTTCCTCTCATATTTTGCAGAATGGAGTCAAGGTCTGGAGCGGGTAAGAAAAGAAAGGGAGCAGCTACTTCCCGGACCGTGCCTATTCAATTCGATACCGACAAGTTTGTCGGTCCAAAACAGGCTGCACGGTACATCGCTCTGGAGAAGCGAAAAATACTTCCAGAGAAGCGATTTCTGATCAACCCACAGGGCACTTACAGAAATTTTGCCGGGTTGATTGACGCGAAGAAATGGGATAGGTTGATTAATCCCTTAGAGCATTACGACATAGCGACAGTGCGTGAATTTTATGCTAACGCACTACCCGACGACGACGAGCCCTTTACTTGGGTATCTAGAGTTGTCGGGCGTCCAATTCCATTTGACCGGGATGCTATCAACCGAATCCTTGGGGAACCGCTCCAGCTGGGAGCTGAAGAGAGAGACCAATACCACATTGACCTAAGGCTTCACCGTGATGTTCCAGCCATTACTGCCGCCCTGCTATTAAGCGGGAAATCAGTTGAGCTGAACCCATTTGGGGTTCCAGTGAGGTATCGCCGGGAGGACATGACTCCCATGGCTCAGCTGATACTGCTTTTGGTTTTGACCAACATCCAGCCAAAGTCCCACACCTCTACAGTGCCGATCCCAGTGGCACATTTGGTTCATTCCATCCTCACCAATGTCGAGATCGATGTGGCGAGGATCATCGCAAATGAGCTGAAGTCCGTGGTCGAGAGCGGGCTTAAGTCGGGGGCTCGTGTTAATTGTCCCCTAGCTTTCCCGTGTTTGATCATGAGTTTATGCGTTCAGGCAAGGGTGAGACTTCCGTCTCATGGGCAGGTAAGGATCCCGTCACCTATCGATGATCGGTATGTGGCCAAATATTATAGAGCAAAGACTACCGGTGGCAGTGCTGCCTCAGGAAGTACTCGGGCTTCTGATGGTCCTGGTACTTCTACTCCTAGAATTGATCCGTACGTCCAAGTTGTGTGTAATTACAGTTTGGAATGGATGGCGGCATCCCAGAGAGCCATGTTGGATATGCACGACTCTATGCAGCGGTTGCAGCTGCAAGGAAGTGGTGCTCATGCTTTGATGACGCGTGAGCAGTTTCTGCTACACGCCAATTGGCCTGTGGACACGCCAGTGTATAGTGAGGGGGTGGGCGTTGATGCTGATGATGCTGATGCTGATGATGATGTTGATGATGAGGCTATCGGTTCTGAGGCCGGTAGCGAGGAGGAGTCCTGAGCCCTTAGTGGGTTAAGTTTTTGTATTTTTTTCAGTTTTTATGTCATTTCTATTTGTATTTTCGGATTTTGTATCTTGATTTTGGTGTTGTACTATTGGGGTGTTTTGTCCCCCATGAACAAATTTATATTTTCAGTTAATGTTATTTATTTATGTTTTTAATTTTGTGTGTTTAATAAATTTTTGGTTGATTGAGTAGCAAACCCTTCTAGATTGGTTGCTCCTCAAGAAGTACCCAATGAAGGTGCATCCGAGCTTGGATGGCAATGATAAGAATAAACAAGTGAATGAGGCTAAGGTACATGGTTACCTTCGGCTAGAATTTTAGAATGCATTAGGAACTTTACTCTTTTTGGTAAATTGAATATTGTCTTTTTGCAACATAATTGAATGAATGTTTCATCTAGAACTTAAAACCACAAATTGTGAGGAAACCTCCATTGTACACTTAAATGCTGGATTCTAATAAGTTTTGTTGATTCATGAGATTCATGCTTTGTCTTTTATTATTGTGAAATTGTGGAAGCAATTAGAAATGATCAAGGCACTTGTTTTCTTTGAGCACAACTACATCCAAAAACAACTTACCTGTGAGCAGAGAGAGTATTTGTTAACCCCTTTGAGCTTAAACAGTTGAATCTCGGCTTGAAATAAAGCGAGATCTCAAAAATCTTTTTTTTACAACCCGGAAAACCTTGATTATTGTTCTTTTGCCGTAAAAAGTTAAGAGCATTCACTTAGGGTGAGTAAGAAATAAGTTGGGGAGAACGAAAAAGAATCGGTAAGTACCACAACTCTTGAAAAAGAAAAGAAAAACCGAGCAAGCATAGAAAAATATATGTATAGAAAATATAGAAAGAAAAAAAAAACATCTGTTTTGTATATTTGATGTGATAGAAAAGAACAAAAATAGAAAGAATGAAAATGAATGCTTGCTTGGAAGAAAAATAGTGAAAAATAAAAATTGAGTTGTGGAATATGTGTTGTGAAGGTTTCAAATAAGAAACAAATGAAACAAAGTCGAGTAGTGTGAATAATACTGTGAATGTCTCTTTTGCATCGGCACTTTCGTTTCAATGGCCTTAGAAATGACCCTTGTTTGTTAACCTAACCAAGCTTCAACCGAAAAGCCCTTAGTGATCTTTATGCTTCCACAGTACCATTTATAATTGTTAGACATTGTATGAATCTATTTGATTTCTTCATTGTTTGTTAGAGAGTGAGATTAATCCCGCGGTTGCAAACGCGTAAAATCTTCATTCCTTATTCGAAGAGGAGAGATAGGATGATTCATTCAAAATAGTACTGTTGTAGATAGATAAATATTTTGCATTGCTATTTAAGTTTTAGTTCTTGTGTATTATTTTATTCAAACCGTTGGAAACTTGTATTTGCTGATTTCGCTTGTGTTTGAGCCGTTTATCCAACTTCGGAGAAACCATTTTCTTAAAGCAACTCCTCTTGTCCTTCAAGAGGCATACTTTGCTTGAGGACAAGCAAGAATATAGTTGGGGAGAGTTGTTAGATGCCCAAAAGTGCTTATTTGAGCTATCATATGTGGGCATCTTTCACTCTATTTCCCTGCTAAAATTGTCAAAATCACCTTGGTTTTTGATGAAATGCATTACATTGATAAACAAGCTTGGTGCCTTTGATTTGTGTGTTATTGTGCAGAAAGAAGGCATGAAATAATTGAAATTGAAGACACAAGAAAGTTGGCAAAGGAACCAAAGCAAACAAGCATTCATCAGCCTGCTCGCTAGGCGAGGGCTGTGGCGAAGCACTGGTTCGCTAGGCGAGTGCCAAGCGAAAAGCTCCAGTAAATTGTCAATAAATTCGCCAGGCGAGCTGACAGCGAAGGTGGTAGCGAGTTCGTTCTGTTTTGGTGAAAAGCGCAGCCAACACTCACTCGCTAGGCGAAGCTCTAGCGAGTCCCCAGCGAGCATTCCAGTAGCAAAACCTCTCAACCTCGCTGGGGCGAAGGTTGAAGCGTGTCCTTCGCTAGGCGAAGGTTGAAGCGTGTCCTTCGCTAGGCGAACATGACAGTTCAGCAGACCCTGTTTCTCTGGGCGCAGGTGCCTTATGTGCCCATATTAGACCCTCGCTAGGCGAGCCATTCATCTCGCCTAGCGAGCATGACAGCCCAGCAGAGGTCTATAAGTAGCAGGTGCCACTTTTGAGCACCATACCTTATTTTTACCAACTTTTTCCACTTTTGTACTTTGGAGAGATATTTTACAGCATTGTTCTAGGGGATCTTTTATGCCCTAATTTTCATTTCTCTTCATCTTAGAACCATCTTCTACAAAAAGAAGGTGGATTCCCATCCAACTTCGATTATCCGACTTGGATGTTGATCAACCTTCTTTCCTTACTTGCCGACCAAGCTACCATGAAAATGAGTAGCTAAGTCATCCATTTGTCAAGGTTAGATGTAGGTGATTACTAGCTTTGTGTGTAAATGTAAGGATCCTCATATGTAAACTCTTTAATGGTAAATATATGATGAAAACTTTGTTTCTATTTAAAACTCTTTGTGTTGGTTTATGATCGAGAGATGTTTACCGACTCTTGACCTAGGTTTTCATCCAAACTTGTTTGTTAGCTAGAGATAGTAATGAATGATTTTGTTCACCATAAGGTTGAACCAAAAAGTTGTCATTTTGATAGATTGTGTTCGAGAGAAACAATGGATCAAAATGGCAAAACTCACAATGTGTGTTCGAGAGAAACATATTGAGAGGACTTTGTGAAATGATTTATCATCTAAAGGAATTTATAAGATTGTTGACCGAGCAAATACATGCAAAGTGATCATTGAAACCTAACTTTGGCAATATTTCTCATTTATTCAAACCAAAACTTTTACCGCAATTTATTACTTTTTATGCAAGATAACTTGATTAAAACCAAAACCCTATTGTTACATTGAGCTAAGATTAATACAACCATCGAACGGCGGTGATATCTTACAATCCCTGTGGATACGATAACAAAAACCCGACACGAAATATACTTTCAACAGTTGTGAACTCGAACTTCAATGCTTTCTCAATGAGTATGTCTCCAGGCCCTTCCAAGACTATCCTAGTACCCCATCCTTTCATGTTGGAGGCACCATCTACAGATATTTCCCACTCTGGGGGCGTCCCCTCGTCTACGAGCGAGCTAAGTTCCTCCGTAAAATTTGTCAGAGAGTTCCACCTCCCAAGATACCATCCTTCCTGCCAAATCTGGCTTCTCCAAAACTTGACGAACATGATAATTGGTTTTCACAAAGATATTGTGACCTTGAAAGTAAGGTTTTAGCTTCCTCGCTAAGATGATGACAACTAGCACTAGCTTCTCGGTCTTTTGATAATGTATATCGCGTCACAGAAAAACAATAGTGTCTCCACCGAACTTTATTTATTCCAAAAGGAAATAGAAAATATCAATAAAACCCAGGGGGAAGAGAAAAAGGGAAAGGAAGTCGGTTATGCAAGGGGAATGTATCAATACATGTCACATCCATTTTACTAACGGGAACCATTTTGATTGTTCTTTGCGCGGATGAGTGTTATTATCTAAAGGTTACTTACGATTGATATCAATAAAATGGGAAAATAAGTTTATTAATTAGTGTGCTCACCAAGGATTCAAAATCTTGTGCCTATGTTTTCTCATAGTGCAATGAGAAAATCAGAGTTTTGTAGTTCATGGTAGAAAATACGAATTTGCTAATTATTTTTATTAGATAATGTTAATGTTCGTGTTCTAGCAGTTAAACGGTGCTTGTATACTTGCACATGAGACTTAAGCGTTTGTCTGTATTGGGGTAGAAGAGATGCGCTTGGGTTGCATTCTAGCAGTTAAATATAGCTTGTATGCTCATGCATGAGAGGTTTAAGCGTTGTTTATATTGCAATAGAACGAAAATAACATGTCGTTTTGTGAAAGGTTGGGAATTCCCTAAGGCGAAAAATGAATTTGATTGAGTGAGATTGATTTTAATTCCGAAAAGATTGTCTTGATTTGAATTGCACTAAAGTCTATGAACAAAGGCGAATAACTTTGAATAATTGGGGCCTACGTCTTGTATTTAAAGATATTCAGAACAAGGATAGGAATAATCTCTCTCATTCTTCTCCATTGCTTAAGGCTTGTGGTTCACAATTCAAATAGTGTTTTTAAGTGTTTTTTATTTTATTTTTAAAAAGGCTTTAGTCTTAAATGAACAAGGAAAAAGAAATGGGTGAAACTCAACAGAGATCAAGGTCTTGATGTCCTTCCTATTTTCATAGTCTTGAAAGGGAAGTCTGAAACTTGAGTGACCCAGTGCAGCGTAAGTACCAAAGCATAACCCAATAAAGTGACCAAGTTACCTATGATCACTTTAATGGATAGATGAAGCAAGCATGTTATTCAGGACAAGACTAAAACAATGTCCAATGTCAAGTATAATCAATTGATCAAGCGTGAACTTGATCAACTAATTAAGGGGCAGAGATCATGCTAAAGGAATTGTAAGAACATGGTTTCATACAAGAAAAAATGGCCTGAAAATAAGAAATTAATCCTAATTTCTAACATGCTAAGAAAATGGAGTTAAAGTGGAAATTAACAATTAAACTCGAAATCAAAGATTAATCCTAATCCAAAGACTATTTTATTTTTAGTAACTTTCCAATTATTTTTAAGAGTTCACATATGTATTGAATCATGAATTAAAAACATTTTAAAAAAACAAAGAATACTAGCTAATTAAATTAGGGGGTGCGCCTGGCCCAAGGGTATGCAGCCTGAAATAGAGGCGTTGGGCCTAACATGTTAAGGCCCAATGTGCATTGTTTGTTATGTTCAATAAGGGAGGTATACCACAAAGCCCCTTGGGCTTATATGCCTTTGCATGCCCAAACAAAATGCAAAGGGGGAAAGTGAGCATCAATTCCACTCATTCCTTCACCATTCTCTCCCTCTCAAATACGTTTCCACTATTACCTTAATCTGTCGCATCGGAGGTGGTGAAGTTGTCTTTTATGAGCAAACACTGCCATCAAAATGCTCCTCTCAACATCCTTTCTCCTAATCTCTCCTCAATTTCTCCAATTTCTCCATAAATCCACCAAAATCCTCAACTAAAATCAGAATCCTAAGCTATGAAAAATGAAATTAAATGCCATCGGAGCTTCGATCAGAACTCAAACCTTAGGGGTTTGGTTCGGACACATCAAGGCTACATTGTGATAACCAAATTTGAGGCAAAAAGGAGGAAGAAAGTGAAGTATACCAACCAACAAAATCGAGATTTACTCTGGTGAATGCTGGAGATTGAAACTGGTGAAATTAAAGAATGAAAAAGACCAAATGATTAGTCAGGTATGCAACTCAACCTCAATTTCTTTTTCTGCCACGAAATCTTCTTCTTCTTCTTCTGTAGGAATTTATTATGTGGTTATTGTTGTTGATGATTATGCGTGTATAGAATATAGTGTAGGAGGCTTAGCTCAATGGTGGCAAGCTTCAAGGTGAAGTTTGCTCCAAAGGTGGTAGAGAGCTTTGTAGTGAGGTGAAAAAGAGAGCGAAATCAAATAGAGGGATTGGGGAATGATGAGTTGTAGAGAGTAGTTACTTTCAGAGAATGAATGGTTAATTATGAATTATGTTAGTTTTTGTGGTTTTTATAGTTAAGTTAGTTAAGTTAGTTAGGTTAGCTAGGTCCAAAAATGTGAGAAATAACATGTTTATATAGACTTTACAAGTGAATGAATATCCTTAGATTATGATCTAAGTGATGATTTTATCAATGATTAGAAATTAATTTAATTCTTAGTTGCGAATCACCAATTTCAACCCTTGGGTTAATTGTTAAGAATGATTAGGATTAAATGGAAATTTGATTGAAAATGGAAGTTAGAATCTGTGTTAGTTTGGTAATTATGTTAGTCAAGTGTTAATTGTGTAATTGAGGGTTTGTGGATGCATAGGTGGTTATAGATAAATGGTGCTTGGATTTTATAAAAGTATCCAGTTGGAATGTAAGACAAAGGGTCACTGGTAATTAACTTGAATTTAAATGTTTTTGGCTTTGATTTTCACCACTTTTGACATGAACTTTTGGTGAGTTATCCCATGACTTCAAGTGCTTTTGAGAAGTGATTTTATGTTGAAAATAAGCACTTTTGAATGGTGTAAAATCATGAATCAAATTCTGAAGTTTTGGACTTGAAACAATGTTGGAAATTATTAAAAAACAAGTATTGGATTTTCCACATAGTGCAAAAAAAATTAAGTGTCCTTGAGTTTTTCATGAATTTTCCATGACTTTTTGATGCATCTTCTTTCTTGGTTTACCTTCTTCCCTGCAGCAGGATGAACATTGTAGTGGAAGAGTGACCTTGAAGCAACATTAGGAAGTGAAGAACAAGTCATAGGTGTGAAGCTTGATAGAAAATAGAGTTTGTTGGAAATTAGCACTTGGCATTTGTGATGAATGATGATGAATCCCTTGATCAAATGCTTGTAGAATAGGTCCAGGAAAATTCAAGAGTCAAAATCGAGTCAACGGTCAACAAATAACCAAAAGTCAAACATTAGGAAGTGAAGAACAAGTCATAGGTGTGAAGCTTGATAGAAAATAGAGTTTGTTGGAAATTAGCACTTGGCATTTGTGATGAATGATGATGAATCCCTTGATCAAATGCTTGTAGAATAGGTCCAAGAAAATTCAAGAGTCAAAATCGAGTCAACGATCAACAAATAACCAAAAGTCAATAGTGGATAGAAAAGTCAATTGTCTGACTAAAAAGTCAAATGTATCCAAAATATGTAATTTTTTACCCTCTTCCCTTGTAATCAATTATTTTGATTTGTATATCAAGAAATATGCATTGTACCATGAATTTCCAATAAATGAATGGAATCTTCTTTTTACTCCATTTTTGCCCTTTTCTTTGAATTAAAGCAAACCTCTGAATTAAGTGACAATCATTCCATCCCCCTGCTAACCATGAATCTCAGATAAATAGATGATCCACACCATAAGTAATATGGGAAATAAACTCAAATAATTACCAAATAATATTCGCCTTAAAAATCCACTTAAATTAATTATATCCATTAATACCGAACCTTTGGCCCACTGACGAATAAATGCGATGAATGAAATGGTAAAATGAATGATCTAATTGGATAACTCAATAACCATGCATATAGATGATTTAAGCAGGATCCGTATGGAAATGAAAAAAAGTAGGGAAAAATTTAGGGTATGGTAATGTGCTTTGGAACCTATGAACACCTCGCTTATGAAATACACAGGTTTATCTACCTTGTCTATCTCCTAGACAAGGACTGAGCTCATCACCTGATTTGTGGCCGAGATAGAGGAGTAGTGGTGACTCCTCCCTTGGGCAAGTGCGAATGAGAGGCGATGCAAGGAAGGATTTTACTATAGATAAAGCTTCCTCGCACTCTGAGGTCCGTTTGGATATCTTTTTCTTCTTCAAGGTGACAAAGAAAAGGAAAGTCTTTTCGCTTGCGAGTGAGAGGAAACGAGATAAGGCAACAAGACAACCTGTAAGTTGTTGCACTTCCTTGACATTGGTGGGGCTTCTTATGGTGATGAATGCATGAAATTTATCTGGATTGGCCTCAATGCCTCTTCTCGTCTGCATGAACACTAAGAATTTCTCAGCCTAAACTCCGAAAGAGCACTTGGCAGGATTTAGACACATATCGCATTTCCTGACTGATTACGGGACATCCTCTAAATCTTCTGCATGGTTGCACCCTTCGATAGTTTTCACTATCATGTCGTCGATGTAAACCTCTAGGTTCCACCTTATCTAATGGGCAAACACAATGTCCATGAGTTTTTGGTATGTGATGCTAGCATTCTTAAGGCCAAAGGGCATTACATCATAGTAGTAGTGTCATGGTTCGACATAAAGATTGTTTATGAGCGTCTAGGGGTCTATCCGAATTTGGTTATACCCCGAGTAGCCTGAGGATCTATCGATAAGGCAATCGATGCATGGTATTAGGTACGATTCCTTAGGACAGACGACGTTCTGATCAATGAAGTTTACATACATGTTCCATCTATTGTTAGTTTTCCGTACTAGAACCAGGTAAGGTATTTTGTTTCTATGATAAACCCGAAGTTGGATAATTTCCTTACTCTTCATCAATGGTGGTCCTCTTTTCCTTGCCAACTTTATATTTCCTCTATTCCACTGGTTTGGCAGAAGGATGGATGGTGAGGCGATGACTCACCAATTTTGTGTCTATCCTAGGCATATTAGAGGGAGCCCAAGCGAATAAGTATGCATTCTTAATAAGTTGGTTGACTATCTCACGTTCTTCCTCCTCATAAATTGAAGTGCATATCTTTGTGACTTGATGTGCGAAAGGGCCTATTTGAACTTTTTTCAAATCCTCTGTGGGCGTGAGCCTTTCAGCTTCCGCGCCCAATATGGGATCGCAACACTCGAGGTCCGTACTTAGAACTTCAGAAAGGGGGTCACCAACAAGGGTTAGCTTTTCCCTCTTAGTCGCCAAGCTACTTTGGTAACACTCTTGAGCGATATGTTGGTCTCCTCGGATTTAGCCGACTCACCCTCTAGGTAGGGGATACTTCAAGACTAAGTACATGGTGGAAATGACTTCCTCTAGTGTCTTGATGGATGGTATCCCAAGGATGGTGTTATATGGTTATAGAGATTCCACAATAAGGTAGATGAGATCAATCTCCTTGGTGTTTATGCCCCCACCACATGTAGTCTCCAATGTCACATGGCCCCTTACTTGTACCTGTTTGCCTAACAATCCTTTTAATGAGCAAATTACCACTTTAACGTCATTAGGATTGATTTGAAATTTTTAGAAATCTTCCCAGAACATGATATCAACATAGCTACTAGGATCTATCAAGACTCGTTTGATATTCCAGTTGTCGTGTTGCACAGTGATGACCTGATTATCGTGAGGGTTGAATCTGATGACGTCCTCATTAGAAAAGGAGATGTTAACTTCTGTTTTCCCTGGTGCCCCCCTAGGGAAACAAATAAGTGTTACATTTTCTACAAGCACCTGGCTTGCATATTCTCCACCGACAAAACCTTCGGTTATGGTGTTTGTGTTGGAACGTAGGGTTTTATCGGCCATCTTCAGATGGAGGATGAAATGAGTTAGAGTGAAAGAGGTGTGGACAATGTTAGTTTTACTAGAGCCCCACAATGGGCGTCATTGTATTGGTTAAAAAGTACAAGTGTGCATGTCACCCCTGAAGCTAGCGGAAATATACCCGAACGTATCGCATGCTCGAACATATAACAGAGTTGCCATCGAACTTTATTTATTCTCGAAGGAAAGGGAAAATATCGATAAAACCCAGGGGAAAGAGATATGCTGGGTAAGGAAGTCAGTTATGCAAGGGGGAGGTATTAGCATGCCAAACATCCATGGTACTCCATGGGAACCGTTTTGATTGTTCTCGCTCGAATAGGTGTGATATCTAAAGATTACTTGCAAAAGAATGGGAAAGGAGAGGAAATAGATAAAATGCTCGGTGAGGATTATGGCCCTCATGCCTACGTATCCTCATAGTGCAATGAGGAATTTAGAGCTCCGTAGTTCAAAGAACTAGTGGCGGAAGGTGGAAAAATGTGATCAAAGGTATGGTCTGAACCAAAGGATTATATTTTGAACTCCAACAAGGGTGAAAATATGAACCCAAGAGTAAGGTGGCTATTACCAGTACGTGGGCTAGTATGGTTGCCGCTATAGGGTAATAACGAAAAGACGAAGAAATAGGTGTTTGGGCACAATCCCAAGCATCTCTTGGTTCACAAGGTGATGCAAGAAGGAGCATAAAGAGGTAGTGTATTTGGCTCAAAGATAACTGGTATATCACATGGAGTGAATGAAGATATAATATGAACATATCATGGAAATGAATGGAATAAAGTGACCAAAGTCACAGAATTGAATATTTGGAAATAAGTGACTGAAGAAGTATTATTTGAAACCGAGAGGTGAGAGTGTATTGGAATCCATAAGAGAAATGGGATTTGTACCAAGAGGGAAACAACTTTAACCGATACGTGGACTAGAATGACTGTCACTATAGGGTATTTAGCCAAAAACAAAGACTGAATTAAGTGTTTGGGCATAGTCCCAAACAACTCTAGGTAGAAATGCAGACTTTTCAAAGAAAGTGCATTTCGATGTCAAAGGAATAATATGTCACTGGGTGAAGTCTTATGATCGAAGGTAGATAATGGATTGTGAAAGATATGGATTGTGCCCTAAGGCGGAAGGAGGAATAATTAGAAGTATGCTCGCCAAGGATTCACATACTCGTGCCTACGTATTCTCATTGTGCAATGAGAAAGTCAGAGCAATCGTAGTTCGTTGAACCACGAGAAAAGAGAGTGATATACAATGATGAAAGTATGATTTGTACCCACAGAATGGTATCAAGAGGTATTTTTGTCCAAGCAACAAGGACCCACAAGACAAACCCAATTTAAGAGATTAATTACCGTGAAACGAGGAGAGAGATATTTGTCCTAGCAACGGGGACTCACAAGATAAATACCACCTCAAGGGATGATTGCAGTACTGTATAGTATAAGGAACAATGTAGCAGTGGATAGGGAACAAACAGTTCGAGATCAAATAAGAATAGTGTCTTGGATCCAAGAAGGAGATAAACTCTGAATCGACGAGCAAGGTAGGCGTTTACCAGTACGTGGACTAGTAAGACCGCCACTGCAGGGTAAAGCCCAAAAACAAAGACTGAATTAAGTGTTTGGGCGTAGTCCCAAACAACTCTCGATTGATAAGGTGGACTGTCGCTAAATCGTCCTAAAAGGATAGACAAGGAGTCCAAGGAGAAGTATGATTGATCTCAAGAAGATGGTATTGATAGAATGAATGAAGAATGATTGATTGATAAATAGGGTAGCTCGCAAAGAAACTGGGTTCTCCTGCCTACGTATCCTTATAGTGCAATAAGGAAATCAGAGCTTTCTTAGTTCATCCTACTAAGGCTGAAAACAAGGTGATTTGAGGCAAAATAATGATTGAATGATTGAATTGAAATGATTAGAATGGAGGATGGATTAATAAGAGACGTGACAGTCAATTGATAGGAATCATACTAAAGTCTATGAATAAAGGCGAACACTTTGAATATTTGGGGCCTACACCCTATACGCAAAGTCTCTCTAGACAACGGTAGGAGAAACTCCGTCTCATCATTCCTTACTACGTAAGGCTCGTAGCGCATGATACTTCTCTTAATTGACAAATTGTTGGTGAAGAATTTCATCCTTGTGTTGATGTTGATTTTGTATGAAGAAGGCTTGGGAGTTTATTCGATTCGTATCGTACTAAAGTCTATGAATAAGGGCGAACGCTTTGAATATTTGGGGCCTACGCCTCATACGCAAAGTTGCTCTAGACAAGGATAGGAGAAACTCTATCTAATTGTTCCCTATTACTTAAGGCTCATTTCGTACAATTTGAATCGTATTTACCAAGTGTTGACCTTTGACTTATCTTGTATAATCCGCTGCTTGGTGTGACTGAGGACGCCTTGACTGAGAATCTTGACTTGAGGTTTCGAGCTCCACAACTTAGAGAAAAACGTCTTATTAAGTGACCAAGGGTCTTTTGGTCACTCAATTTAGATTGTGGGGTTATAAAAGTTTAAAAGATTTAATTAATCAAAATTGCTTTTGATCAATTTAAATCATGAGTTTGATTTGATTTAAGAAACTATGTTAATCCTAATATAAAGGTGAGAGTTAAATCAAACTAACCTAAGGGTACATGTTATGATTGATTAAAAAATCTATGTTAAAATCCTAGGGGAGCATGTTATAGTTAGTCAAACTTTTGGATTAAAATTCTATGTTAAAAGTGTTAAGGGAATATACAATGTATGGTGAAAATAACAAGATAACCCCTAAGGGGTAAAATGGTCAATTTATAATGATATCCAATTATTAGTACAAATTAAATTCTAATTAAGATCTAACTATAGCCTAAAATTGATTAAGTCCTAAAGCTTTATTTTAACCTAATTGTTTAGAAATTAACTAAGTTCTAAAAATCAACTAAAATCTAACTGATCTTAATTAATTCTAATTTCCTAAATCAAGCCAAAACTATATTAAAACCAATTAAAAACTATACAAAAATTTAATTAATCTCTAAACTATATTTAAATCTAATTACCTAATTTTATATCTAAAAAGTATAAAAAGCAAAACAATTATGCTAAAAGAAATGCAAAAGAAAAAATCAAAAATTGAGCCAAAGGGGTATTAAACCCAAACTGGTGGTGTAATATGGGATCAAGCGCATGGGCATGGTTCTAGAAGCCCACTGGAAATGCTTTGATTTAGGAGGTGCAAATTGAAACAACAAGGGTGGTTGAGGAATTCGTGTATGGGTTTTAAGATGGGAAGCCAAATTCCATCTAATCTTGGTCATAAGGGCGGGGTGCAAAAAGAGGGGTGTTTCCAACAACTCATGTTGGGCTTAAGCAAGATAAGCCAAAGTCCAAGTCAATGCCAAAGGAAGCAAAGTCCAAACACTTGAATACTCAACCTGCGCGCGCTACACTGGCCTTAAACGAACTTCCTCTGTGGGCCACTGCGTCGGCCGCCACTCTTGGCGGTGGTGGCCACTACAATCAAAACGGAGCTACCAAAAGACTTCTCCGTTTATGCCTTATCCGAATCTATAGCCGGTTTCGAGCCATTTGACCTCTAAGTCCCTAATCAAGATCAAATGATCCAAGAACCCTAACACAAAGAAACTCAAATTAAACTTTAACCTCACTTATTTAAAGCCCCAGGGGTGAGGGCTTTGAACCCTCTCATCATGCCCTACATGTTTGTGACAAAGAAATGGGAAAACGCGAAGGTTTCAGAAGTACCTTACCGGAGAAGACGATTTTTCGATGATGAGCTTCTAGGTAAATGATTCTGAATCTTTCTCTTTTGCCTTGGCTTTCGAATTATCCTCTTTCTTCTTCTTCTTCTTCTTCTGGATCCGAGAGTAGTGGAGTGAGAGAGCTTTGGTGCTGGTGAAGAGGCTTAGCACAAGCTAAATTGAAGCTCTGATGATGAGATTCAATGGCTTTTGAACAGTGCGTGTGGTGAGGGTGAGAGAGAGAGTTCGAGATGATTGCAATGAGTTGAGAGTGACGATGTCAAGGAAACTGAAATGTTGATAGAGGTGTTAATTTATAGATGGTCGGTTTGGAGGAGATATGGTTTGGAATCAGTTATGATTAGGCTAGGAGCTAGCTTGGGAGTTAGTTAGAATGAACTCAGTGAGTTCAGTTGGTTAACTCACTGAGTTAGAGGTTAGTTTGATTCAACTAGGTTCATTGTTTGTTTCTCAATGTTAGTGCCTTTAACATGAGCCATGACCTGCTAAACAAGTTTCCCCTTTTAACATGAATTTGGGAAACGTCATATGCATATTGCTTGTTAAGGATAGGTTTAGCTTGATAACTCAAGAGGAAGGCAATAGAAACATGATGGTTGCATTCATGATGTAGGTCAAGGTAAGGTCCTTTCTCATGCCAGGTTGTTATATTGAACTGCATTGTTACTTGGGATGTTGTTGCCTTGATGTATGCTGCTTGGTAATGGAACAGGTTAAGGCATGCTGCCATGACTTGCACCTCTATTGCCTTGGACATTGGTGTCAATGTGTACTGCATCTAGAGCTAAGTTTGCAATCTATTTGAAGTTGGATTTAGCATGGCCTTGTTGTACTGTGTGTTATCCAATACTCTGGCTTGGCTTTCCTTGTAATACCAGCCTCCACATGTTACACCAGGTTAGTATAAGATCCAGTCTTGCTGCTTATGCCTTACCATACCCTGTTAACTGGACTTGCTGATGGGTTGCAGGATGTTGTTGTATGCTATAGGACATGGTTGTTGCTGATGCTGCAGAAGGCATTGCCTTGATTTAGATCAAGCATTGCAGGTTCTATTTGTGTCCATGTCATTGCAAGCTGCAGCGTTCATCTGGATTGTGTAATATTGTTGTTTGATCCAATGCTTGTGTCCACTACTGTTAATGCTGGTATGGATTGATGAATTGTTATCACACTCCTTATGATCTTACAGTGGTTTGACTATGATGTTGCAGGTCTGTGGCAAGACTTGGTTCATGTTATTATTTTATTAGCAAGGTTAAACCATGGTAGTAAACTGGTATTGCTGCAGGATCAAGTGATTTGTCAACTGTTGGTTCCTTTGATGGTCATGTTACATTAATGTGTGTTGTGCATAGCTAGTTCCAGTTGTGATTTGACTTGCCTCAAGTGATGCAGGTAAGGTCAATTTAAGCTGGAAATATCCAGGGTTTGGAGGTGGTTATGCAGTGCTCCAGTTGGCAAGAACATGGCACATAATGAAGCCTCAATTCAACACCATTGTCCATTGAGGTATGTGTGCATTTGACTTGGGCAAAGGTTTGTGGTGAACACAGGGATTGTTATAGGTTGTGCACTATAATTCAATGGCTGGCAGGTTGAGCAATCATTTGTGCATTGTGGTTTGTTAAGGGTTATGATATAATAGTAGTAGTTTGTGTTGCCTTGGTTTGATGTAAAAATATTGGCAAGGTTTTGAATGTGTTGCAGGATTGGTTCCTGTTGGATGCTGCAGATGCTACTGGTGACTCAAGGATGCATAGTTCAACTGTAAGAACATTTGACCAGTTCTATCACTTGCAGATTAGGTGGAACTTAGTCTCATGATTTGAACTGGTTTCTTTAACTGCAGAATCTAGTTTCTGGCAGGGTGACAATGCAGGCCAATGATGTGTTATTGCAGGCAATGTTACTTATTGTTGACCTATGTACTAGTCCTTGAATCTGAAGCATATTTGATGTGCTGACCTAATGCAGTTCAGATGTGACTTTGCTTTGCAGGAGGCTCATGAAGCAAGGGTAATGGATGCAATCAATGGTATATTTCTACTTGACAATGTGCCAATTGGCTTCCTTGCATGTTGCTGCAGGGTGATGGCAAGATGGTTGTCAAAGTGAGTCTAGAACCAAACTCATGAGTATTCTTGTTCAAATGGCCAATATGAGTGTAATATCTGGTCATGTGACTATGATGCTAGGTTGTGGTGAGTGCAAGACTTTGTTAGCAATGCAGAACCAAGGTTGGCAAGGCCAAAAGGCCAAGTCATGGTGAGTTGACTTTGGTCAATGTTGTGGTGAGTGCAAGACTTTGTTAGCAATGCATAACTAAGTTGTGGTGAGTTGACTTTGGTCAATGTTAACCAAAAAGTCAATTATTGACCAAAGTCAACCCTTGGTCAAAATTGTAAAGATATGTATTTTTTCATGTAATGACTAATGTAATGGCTTATAATGGTTAAAATGGATTGGGATGGATCAAAATTGATTCAAAAATGGCTTGAAATGGATTGGAAATGGTTTGAAAATGGTTTTCTCTTTATACATGTATGCTTGATTTTGAACTAAAATGAACATGACTTTGACTTGTAGATGGAATAAGCACATCCCATGGCTCAAGGACATAAATATAACTTGATTAAATAAGACTAAGACTTAAACATGAATCATTAGGCACAACTTCCAATTGGATTGTGGTACAACAGGCTTTTGGTTGCTTGGATAGGCAAGGCTGTGAATGCACCAACAAGAAGATATTGAGACTAAAATTGACTGAATTCAAGACCAATGACCAAATGAAACCAAACCAAGATTGGACCATGTAAATTGATGACAATGGGTGAAAAGTGGATGACATTAGGGTTTTGGATGTCACTAGATGGAAAGTCAAGCCACCAAGTCCCTCGGGTTCATCACCTTCTTGATTAGGGTTTTGGTGAGACCCACTTCCCCAATCAAACCAGATGCTTCAACAACAAATCTCCCAATGTATGAGCCTTTACTAGGGTTCTGATGGCCAAGACAAAGCCTAGAGAAGCTCAAGAGGATCCATCACCAAATCATCAAGAATTAGGGTTTTGAAGAACCCTGAAGATTTCTTAGATAACCTCTTGTTGAATCCACAGTTCCACCATCAAGTAATTAGGCTTTTGACTTCTCCTATGCTTTGATGGATAGTCAAACCATGCTTTTGAAGTTTGATCTGTGCTCAAACCCCAGCCTCACAAGCCAAGAGTCTTGAGTCCATGGTGATCCATTAATGTATGAATGATGCATATGAATGAGCTATTAATGTATGCAACTGATCCCCAAGTCAAGTATTTGGATGAGAAGATGAAAAAGTAAAATGCAAATTTTGGGGTACAACAACCCCAACAATGGGAAGGTTATCCAAAGGCCTTAATAGGTATGTTATGTTGTATGGTGGTTAGTGCTTGTCCACGGTGGCGAGAAGCCTTATATGGTGGTTCAAAGGACCTCTTCACGTGAGGTGAGAGGTTATATATATATATATATATATATATATATATATATATATATATATATATATATATATTATATATATATATATATATATATATATATATATTTGTGTGTATGTGTGTGTGTGCGTGCGTGTGCATATGCGTGTGTGTGCATGTGTGTGTGTGTGTGTGTATGTGTGTGTGTGTGTGTGTGTGTGTGTGTGTGTGTGTGTGTGTGTGTGTGCGCGTGTATGTGTGTATGTGTATGTGTGTTGGATGCTTAGGTATAAGTGTGTGAATTATGATTTTTCTTTTCCCCGTTGTGGGAGAGATATTTATAAAGGCTTTGCGTCTAGGTTTTTCTTGGAAAAGGTTACCGCCCACTCAATCAATGGTGGATCGTTGAATCTATATTTTCAATGGGGCGTAGATAAGCTATTGACCCTGACTTTTCTCTGCCCCATAAACGTCTTATCCCATGTTTTCCATGACTGGGTGATAGGGAAGCATTGGGGGCGAGGTGATACCTCCCTGAGGGCGATATGACCGCCTTCGTTCTTGAGGGTATCTTATGGTCATCGTCCTAGCCAGGTCCTTTACAAATATAACATTACAACCGTGTTACCTTAAAATGCATCAACCATGATATGAAGATTGTGAGACTGCAACAGCCTCAGGACCAATGGTTTCATGATATCATACAACTATTTGGGCTATAACCTTTATGCATAACCAATTATACTATTATTAATCATGGTATGCTTTCAACTTTCGTTGAGAGAAGACACTAAGAGACTTCATATTTTTATCTTCTGTGTGGTGAGATATCCATCACACTGGATGATATGTCATTTGTAACACCCTTCTAAAATACCCCAAATATTTAATTAATTCAACAAAATATAAATCAGAGTAGATATGCAATTAAGGGTGTCACACAATCAGTTCACACCATTCACCAAAATAACTTTCATGCTCTTTCATTAATTCAAAACATAAGCATTTGCATAATACGCAGCGGATAGAAATCTCATCAATCATTGTAAAACATGTAACACATTACATGTAAAATTATTCAACAAGGTAAAACATCCCGTCCCGATGTTACATCTATTAGAGCATGACCCACTAAGGAGACTACACTAGACTCCAAGCACTAGCTTTTACTCAATCACTGCTCATTACCTGAAAACATAGTTGTAAGGGTGAGTTCCTCAATCGATATAATAAGCATTATAAAATATCATGTAATGCTAAGTAATTCAACACATATCATCACCCTAATCAGATCACACATATTCAGCAACGGCAATATCAACTCATAATCATCATCATCATCATACTCAAACTCAACACAACCATAAAACACACGTATAATATTGGAATACATCCATTCATATTATACGCCATACATACATACATTATGCAATGAGACTCCATGCATGCGGTACCGACTATTCGTGAACATATAGTTCACCTCACCGATCAAATCCAGATACGGCTACCAAGCCCACTAGTCCCACTCATTTGAGACCTAGTGACTCACTCACTAATTCCTCACCATGGGAATTAGCTACCACCCCAAGGGCTATGATATGCACGCTAATCACCTAGCATGCAAACATCAACAACAATCCACAATACTAACTCACTAATTCCTCACCATGGGAATTAGCTACCACCATAAAGGCCACAATATGCAAGCTAAATCACTTAGTCATGCAAACCTCAATAATCATCCACAATGGACATATGCTCACACTCTAAGCCATAAACAGTCCATTCATAATTTCATACACGATAGATACATTCACAACATTATGCATACCATCATAATCAATCACAGTATTAGCACACTCTACTAATACCTATACTACTCAAAACAACGGGAAATGATCCCTACTCTATCATACCTCAGCTAAATTACATTATTCAGCTGAACAACCAAAAACTGCACAACAACAGCACAGAAAAATCACAATCCTGCCCATACGCGTACTGCCTAGTCCCATACGCGTATGGCCCATTTCTCAGCCAATCTCATACGCGTATCACCTGTCTCATACGCGTATGCTACGCGTACCACTTCCCCATACGCGTACCAACAGAGACCAAATCACGTTCAAAACATCATCTTCCTCATCCATACGCGTATTGCCTAGTGCCATACGCGTACTAGACCATCTCATACGCGTATTGCCTAGTGCCATACGCGTATGACCAGAAACCAGATTTCCAGATCTGCTATGGTTTTCTCTGCTACGAGATCTCCCAACTCCAACCTCCCACAATCCAATTTTACACAGTAATCGTTCATATCGTCTAACACGCATCATACCCTATTCAATTTCACCAATTCTAACATTTTTACATCTAATTCCTACGAATTCCTTTCAATCATAATCCAATTTCGTTCATCCAAAAGTTCACAATTTCATCATGCATCATTCCAATTAGAGTCAAATCAATGGTCTATCACTACCCACTACATGTTATCCCATAATACCCATTAATCGACGATAAACCCCCCTTACCTGAGTTAATCCGGCAAATCCTGCAGCTTCAAGCTCTTCCTCTCTCCAACCCTTGTTCTCTGGTTCTCTTTGCCCTTTTTCCACTTTTCTGCCCCTTTTTCCTTTTCACGTGAAAAATAAACCTTTTTACTAAATGGGACCTTTTCTAAATTCCAACTTTTATTCCAATAAAATAATAATCCAATAATAAAAATTCCAATTATTTAATTAAATTAATAAATATATTATTAACTTAAATTAAATAATTATCTTGTTTTATCGGGGTGTTACAACTCTCCCCCACTAAAAGAGTTTTCGTCCTCGAAAACATACCTCAAGCGAATAACTCAGGATAAGACTCTTTCATCTGACTCTCAAGTTCCCAAGTTACATTGCCACCTGCTGGTCCTCCCCAAGCTACCTTTACCAAAGCAATCTCTTTACCCCGCAACTGCTTCAACTCTCGATCCTCAATCCTCATAGGTGATGTTTCAACAGTCAGGTTATCTCTCACCTGGACATCATCTACTTGGGCCACATGCGACGGATCATGAATGTATCTCCTCAACTGAGACACATGAAAAACTTCATGCAAATTCGCAAGTGACGGCGGTAAAGCGATACGATAGGCTACCTCCCCTATCCTCTCCAAAATCTGATAAGGACCAATAAATCGAGGTGTCAACTTCTTCGACTTCAAAGCTCGACCAACCCCAGTTATCGGAGTAACACGAAGAAACACATGATCTCCCTCTTGAAACTCAAGTGACTTCCTCCTCTTGTCGTGATAACTCTTCTGACGACTCTGAGCAATCCTCATCTTCTCCTGAATCATCTTAATCTTTTCCGTAGTTTGTTGAACAATCTCCGGTCCAATCACAGCACTCTCACCGGACTCATACCAACATAAAGGTGTCCGACATCTCCTACCATACAAAGCTTCAAACGGTGCCATACCAATGCTCGAATGAAAACTATTGTTGTAGGTAAACTCAATCAAAGGTAAATAACAATCCCAAGCACCTCCCTTTTCCAAAACACAAGCCCTCAAAAGATCCTCTAGTGACTGAATCGTCCTCTCAGTCTGACCATCAGTCTGCGGATGATATGCAGAACTCAATCTCAGCTTAGTTCCCAAAGCCCTCTGCAAACCTTCCCAGAACTTCGATGTAAATCTAGGATCTCTGTCCGAAACAATACTCGACGGAATACCATGCAAACTTACAATTTTCTCAATATACAACTCGGCTAATCTCTCTAACGAATAATCCATTCTGATCGGAATGAAATGAGCCGATTTTGTCAATCTGTCAACAATCACCCAAATAGCTTCAAAATTCTTACTTGTCCTCGGTAAACCAGAAACAAAATCCATACTGATACTATCCCACTTCCACTCTGGAATAGCCAACGGTTGCATTAGCCCAGACGGCTTCTGATGCTCAATCTTTGACTTCTGACAAGTCAAACAAGAATAAACAAAACTCGCAATTTCTCTTTTCATTCCCGGCCACCAAAATAACTTTTTCAAATCATGATACATCTTCGTAGCTCCAGGATGAATACTCAGGCCACTACGATGTCCTTCCTCAAGAATACTCTTCTTAAGTTCGGTAACATCCGGAATACACACCCGATTACCAAATTTCAAAACACCATTCTCATCAACTCTGAATTCACCACCTTGACCTTGATTCACTAGAGTCAACTTATCAACCAAAAGCACATCGGATTTCTGACCCTCTCTAATCTCATCCAGAATACCACTCGTTAACTTCAACATTCCCAATTTAACACTATTGTGAGTACTCTCACACACCAAACTCAAGTCTCTAAACTGCTCAATTAAATCCAATTCCTTAACCATTAACATAGACATATGCAATGATTTCCGACTCAATGCATCAGCCACTATGTTTGCTTTACCCGGATGGTAATTCAAACCAAAGTCATAATCCTTCAGAAACTCTAACCATCTCCTCTGTCTCATATTCAGCTCTTTCTGATCAAACAAATACTTTAAACTTTTATGGTCACTGAAAACCTCAAATCTTGACCCGTACAAGTAATGCCTCCATAACTTCAGAACAAATACCACAGCTGCCAACTCTAAATCGTGTGTCGGATAGTTCCTCTCATGAACCTTCAGTTGTCTCGAAGCATAAGCTACAACCTGCTTATTCTGCATCAAAACACCACCCAAACCCAACAATGAAGCATCACAGTAAACCTCAAATGGTTCCGATGGACTTGGTAATATCAGAACAGGAGCAGTAGTTAACCTTCTCTTTAACTCTTGGAAACCTTCTTCACATTTTGAGTCCCAAACAAACGCTTGCCCCTTTCTAGTCAACATCGTCAACGGTAACGCCAACTTAGAAAATCCCTCAATGAACTTCCTATAATAACCTGCAAGTCCAAGAAAACTCCTTATCTCAGAAACTGACTTCGGAGCTTCCCACTTAGATACCGCTTCTATCTTAGAAGGATCAACAGCAACACCACCTCTTGAAATCACATGACCAAGAAAACTAACCTCTTCTAACCAAAATTCACACTTTGACAGTTTAGCAAATAACTTCTTTTCTCGTAGAACTCCTAAAACCATTCTCAAATGCTCAGCATGCTCTTCTTCCGATTTCGAATACACCAAAATATCGTCAATAAACACCACAACAAACTGGTCTAGATACGGATGGAAAATCCTATTCATATACTCCATAAATACTCCAGGCGCATTAGTCACACCAAAAGGCATTACAGAATACTCATAATGTCCATACCTCGTTCTGAAAGCAGTCTTCTGAATATCCTCAGTTTTCACACGTATCTGATGATAACCCGATCTCAAATCTATTTTACTGAACACACTCGCACCAACCAACTGATCCATCAAATCATCAATCCTCGGCAAAGGATACCTATTCTTGATCGTCACTTTATTCAGTTGCCTGTAGTCCACACACAACCTCATAGTACCTTCTTTCTTCTTAACCAATAACACTGGTGCACCCCACGGTGACACACTCGGACGAATAAATTTCTTATCCAACAGATCTTCCAGCTGACTCTTCAATTCAGTTAACTCA
Organism: Lathyrus oleraceus; assembly: GCF_024323335.1. NCBI lineage: Eukaryota > Viridiplantae > Streptophyta > Magnoliopsida > Fabales > Fabaceae > Lathyrus > Lathyrus oleraceus. The sequence continues at coordinate 68,288,656 of NC_066581.1, read as the reverse complement.
ACAGCAGACATACGGTACGGAGCCATCGATATCGGCCTAGTACCAGGTACCAAATCAATCGAGAACTCAACTTCACGTTCTGGCGGTAATTCATTCACTTCTTCAGGAAACACATCAGGAAAATCACACACTACGGCTAGATCGCAAATCACCAGTTTATCTTTAGCCTCCAAAGTCGCTAACAGCATAAACAACTCTGCCCCATCTGCTACCGCCTCATTCACCTGCCTCGCTGATAGAAACAAACTCTTTCCTTCCTCAATCTCAGGAAAGATCACAGTCTTATCAAAACAATTGATATAGACTCGGTTAAACACCAACCAGTTCATACCCAGAATAACATCAATCTGCACTAGTGGAAGACACACTAGGTCCATCCCAAAGTCTCTACCAAAAATACTCAAAGGACAATTTAAACAAACTGAAGTAGTAGTCACTGAACCCTTCGCAGGAGTATCAATCACCATACTTCCATGCATCTCAGATATCTCTAATCTAAGTTTCACAGCACAATCCAAAGATATAAAGGAATGAGTCGCACCTGTGTCAATAATAGCTACAAGAGGAAAGCCATTAATATAACACGTACCTAGGATCAAACGATCATCTGCAGAAGTCTCAGAACCCGATAAAGCAAAAACCTTGCCTCCCGACTGGTTCTCTCTCTTCGGCTTAGGACACTGTGGGCTAATATGACCCAACTCTCCACAGTTGAAACAAGTCACAGTCTTCGACCGGCACTCTGCAGCCAAGTGACCACCTTTGCCACTTAAAACACTTCTTCTCATTACTGGTACACTCATGGATACGATGTCCAGCCTGACCACATCTGAAACATTTAGCAGGGGCACTAGAGTCTCCCCCACTAGGCCTCTTCATTCCACTCTGTCTCTGGAAACCTTTGCCAGCTGCATACGGTTTCCCACGATCATTCTGATTCTTGCCTCTCCTATCAACCCTCTGCTGATAGCTTTCCGCTCTGGCCTTGGTATCCTGTTCAAAAATCCTGCAACAGTCAACCAAATCAGAAAACACTCTAATCCGCTGATATCCAATAGCCTGCTTGATCTCAGGACGCAACCCGTTCTCAAACTTCACACATTTTGAAAATTCCCCAGTAGCCTCATCATAGGGAGTGTAATACTTCGACAGCTCTGTGAACTTAGCAGCATACTCAGTAACAGACCTGTTACCCTGCTTCAATTCTAATAACTCTATCTCTTTCTTTCCTCTGACATCTTCTGGAAAGTACTTCCTCAGGAATCTCTCTCTGAACACAGCCCAAGTGATCTCAGCATTCCCAGCAGATTCCAACTCAGTGCGGGTAGCAACCCACCAATCATCTGCTTCCTCTGACAGCATATGCGTACCGAACCTGACCTTCTGGTTATCGGCACACTCAGTCACTCGGAAGATCCTCTCGATCTCCTTCAACCACTTCTGAGCACCATCTGGATCGTATGCCCCCTTGAACATTGGAGGATTGTTCTTCTGGAACTCACTCAGTTGACGAGCAGCTCCCAGTCCCACAACATTCGGATTTCCTCCAAGTACTCCAGCTAGCATACCCAGAGCCTCAGCAATCGCAGCATCATCTCTACCTCTTCCAGCCATCTCTATTCTGAAAACCCAACAAGCTAAACAATAAGTACTGATAGGGTTACACAACACCTATCCCGTACAGGGGAACAGAATAATTACGACTCGACTCGACCGACTATGCTCTGATACCACTAATGTAACACCCTTCTAAAATACCCCAAATATTTAATTAATTCAACAAAATATAAATCAGAGTAGATATGCAATTAAGGGTGTCACACAATCAGTTCACACCATTCACCAAAATAACTTTCATGCTCTTTCATTAATTCAAAACATAAGCATTTGCATAATACGCAGCGGATAGAAATCTCATCAATCATTGTAAAACATGTAACACATTACATGTAAAATTATTCAACAAGGTAAAACATCCCGTCCCGATGTTACATCTATTAGAGCATGACCCACTAAGGAGACTACACTAGACTCCAAGCACTAGCTTTTACTCAATCACTGCTCATTACCTGAAAACATAGTTGTAAGGGTGAGTTCCTCAATCGATATAATAAGCATTATAAAATATCATGTAATGCTAAGTAATTCAACACATATCATCACCCTAATCAGATCACACATATTCAGCAACGGCAATATCAACTCATAATCATCATCATCATCATACTCAAACTCAACACAACCATAAAACACACGTATAATATTGGAATACATCCATTCATATTATACGCCATACATACATACATTATGCAATGAGACTCCATGCATGCGGTACCGACTATTCGTGAACATATAGTTCACCTCACCGATCAAATCCAGATACGGCTACCAAGCCCACTAGTCCCACTCATTTGAGACCTAGTGACTCACTCACTAATTCCTCACCATGGGAATTAGCTACCACCCCAAGGGCTATGATATGCACGCTAATCACCTAGCATGCAAACATCAACAACAATCCACAATACTAACTCACTAATTCCTCACCATGGGAATTAGCTACCACCATAAAGGCCACAATATGCAAGCTAAATCACTTAGTCATGCAAACCTCAATAATCATCCACAATGGACATATGCTCACACTCTAAGCCATAAACAGTCCATTCATAATTTCATACACGATAGATACATTCACAACATTATGCATACCATCATAATCAATCACAGTATTAGCACACTCTACTAATACCTATACTACTCAAAACAACGGGAAATGATCCCTACTCTATCATACCTCAGCTAAATTACATTATTCAGCTGAACAACCAAAAACTGCACAACAACAGCACAGAAAAATCACAATCCTGCCCATACGCGTACTGCCTAGTCCCATACGCGTATGGCCCATTTCTCAGCCAATCCCATACGCATATCACCTGTCTCATACGCGTATGCTACGCGTACCACTTCCCCATACGCGTACCAACAGAGACCAAATCACGTTCAAAACATCATCTTCCTCATCCATACGCGTATTGCCTAGTGCCATACGCGTACCAGACCATCTCATACGCGTATTGCCTAGTGCCATACGCGTATGACCAGAAACCAGATTTCCAGATCTGCTATGGTTTTCTCTGCTACGAGATCTCCCAACTCCAACCTCCCACAATCCAATTTTACACAGTAATCGTTCATATCGTCTAACACGCATCATACCCTATTCAATTTCACCAATTCTAACATTTTTACATCTAATTCCTACGAATTCCTTTCAATCATAATCCAATTTCGTTCATCCAAAAGTTCACAATTTCATCATGCATCATTCCAATTAGAGTCAAATCAATGGTCTATCACTACCCACTACATGTTATCCCATAATACCCATTAATCGACGATAAACCCCCCTTACCTGAGTTAATCCGGCAAATCCTGCAGCTTCAAGCTCTTCCTCTCTCCAACCCTTGTTCTCTGGTTCTCTTTGCCCTTTTTCCACTTTTCTGCCCCTTTTTCCTTTTCACGTGAAAAATAAACCTTTTTACTAAATGGGACCTTTTCTAAATTCCAACTTTTATTCCAATAAAATAATAATCCAATAATAAAAATTCCAATTATTTAATTAAATTAATAAATATATTATTAACTTAAATTAAATAATTATCTTGTTTTATCGGGGTGTTACATCATTCACGCTACATCTTCCCATAACGGGAAGATTATTAGACCAATCTAGAATGATTGGGACCTTATGCATTGGATATTATGGTGACCTATTTGGGAGCTGACCAAAAGGATACCCTAAAGGAGCTAGAAGACACTATATGATGTCATGCTAGATTTGCATTCCTAGAGAAGTTGAATGTATACCACCTGACTGCGGTAGTGGAGGCCAATGGTGATGATGCACATGTTATGCATCATAGAGCATGTGCATTGAGGTCATACCTCATGTACTTGGTCTTCACGTCCATCTTTGTGTACAAAAGTGTCTATTACGTCGATGTGATTTATCTTAGATACTTCATTGACTTATAGCGTATTCATGAGTACAATGGGGGTCGATTGTTTGGTTTATTTGTACTCGAAGTTAGTTAAAGGTTATCTTTAGAAGACCGAACATATGACAGTAAGTTGCACGCTATTTACGATAATATATTTGCACCTTTGTTGTTATTATACCATTTTTATAACACTTGTGTTACGCAGTTACTAATATTTTATTTGCACCATTTTCAGGCATTGGTCCTCCAGCATTATCCACGCATCTCCGATTGGTCATATGTTGATAACTACATTAAGGATCAACCACATGCTTGTGCATTCGTCCCACTCAAAAAGAATCAGATGGTAACCATTCACAATGTTTCTTGACTGCACTATTATAGATGATATAAGTTACACACCATATGACGACCACCGTCAGACGCAACGAATGGCTGACACAAACTTCTACTCTAGATGGTTGGCTTGTGAGTCACATCGGATGTATCCACATATGCCTGAGCGAGTCATGCGTTAGTTCGGGTATCTACAGGTTATTCTAAGAGACTCTTATGTCTTTGCTCCTCTCACTATGGTCCACATAGATGTAGATGCAATGTATGATGATTTTTATAATCATCTAGTACTATATGAAGCACGAAGTGTGGAAGCTCCTCGCCAATGGAGCAGTGCATTCAGATACATCCAATGGTATTTCAGAGTGTCACATCCTTACATAACATTGGTTGTTCACAGAGATCCACCCATGTCAACTCATCAGAAGATATTAAAGGAGGAGCAGGCTAGGACAAATCATGTTGTTGATTTGTTACCTACATGACGTCAGATAAAGGTCATTGCGCAAGCAGGTATATATATAGAGAGAGGAGACTTTTCAGAAGGCACTTCTGCGATAGCCGCTTATAGGTGTCATTCTATCTGAGGCACGAACGACATTGCAGTAGAAGGCGGAGAAGGAACAAATTGGTCAAATATACCTAGTAATATTTTATAGTATTTATATTATGGATTATGGATAGTATTATGGTTTGTAATTTGTCATTTTGATAGTATTATGAATTTTAGATCGATGATTATAATATATGGCATTTTATTCTTATTACATCAATTATAGTTTAATTGATAACAAATTTATTATGATAGTATACTATGATTATATAAATGATCTAATACATTTGTATACTTATTAGATCAGTTTATTTCATAGAAAATGTCAAATTTTATTGTCTAAAGGGGGATTGCAAAAGTATATTTCTATATTTTGTTGCAAAAATGCATCTCCTAGAATTAATTTATGTCGAAACGAGGATGAGAATCACTTGGAACGCGTCCAGAAATATACTTCCAAATATTTAAAGTAATTTTGAATTTTTATAGTGTATTGGGAACCCACTAAAATGAAAGTATTGGCTGCACCAAAAATCATTTTATCATGTTTTAGGCCAGACAAAACCTGCAATTAGAAAGACTCAATAGTCGTAAAACTTAAAATTATTTTTTTTAAATAATATTTACTAAAATAAAGAGAATATAGAAAAATCCAGAATGGGACTAACAAATGGAAAAGAAGAAGAAAAAAAAAAGCCTATCGAAGCAATATATTTTAAGAGATCAATTAAAAAAATCAACACTCATTAAAAAATTATTGACAAGTTCAAATGCTTAACCACAAACATTTTTTTGTTTAGAAATCTTAAATATTCCAGTTTCATTCAATTAATTAAACATTTTACATTATATACATGTATACAAGTAGGTCATTTGTTAAAGACATAATCCTCGTGGGTGAATAACAAAGGAATGAAAATCCTAATTTTGCCTCTAAATATATTACAGGCAAATGAACTGCTTGCTTTTCCATTCACGAAAAGGGTATTAGCCCACGATTAATTGTTTAGTAGTGTAATAGTAGCCACTAAACATGGAGTACATTGATCCATAATTTCATTCTGAAAATATACACATTGAAGAACAAATGCAGCAAATGTAATCATCATCGCTGAATTTCGCATCAGAAAAACCACATTGACATTGCTCTGCTGAATATCCGATTGTTTGTTTTATAGCTAATAATAATATGTTGTGTATGTAAAAGCTTTCAGTGATTTAATTGACCACACAGATCAATGAGTGAAACAAAGACTTTAGGTCATACATGGAAAAAAATTGCAAATGTATATTAAACCTAGGTAAGTTTGTTCTTTTTCAAAGACAAATGAAACAATACATGCAAGTGCAGGTAAAATTCTAAACAGGGTAACCACATCGAAACATCTCAAATCATAATCTCTAACTCATCTGAACTTCATGCAGGACATGACTAACAATATCTATGCCTGAAACACAAATAACAATGAAATTAGTTTAGTATACATCTGAAATCTGTCAACTTATAATTAAAATTGTGGAGTTCATGAAAACAATTTTCTGTATTAACCTTGTTTGCGATGTTGTTTGAGAGCCAGTCAAGTCCTTCATAAAGTCCTTCACCAGAGGTAGCACATGTGCTCTGGATATACCTGCAAGAATAGACCATATAGATGTCAATGGATAGGGTAAAAACAGGGAGAGAGGAATTTAAGGAGACAAGCAAACAACAGTTTATAGAATTCAGATTACCAGTGACGCTGACGAAGTGAATGAAGTCCAAGCTTATCGGTTATTTCAGCAGCGTTCATAGCATTTGGAAGATCTTGTTTGTTTGCAAAAACTAGAAGCACAGCATCTCTCAACTCATCCTGAGAATATTATAACCATACAAAATAAATTAGAAAATCAAGCTATAAGAAATAAGTCTTAGTCTCTTTAATGAGCCAATTTCTCATATTCATTCATTGAGGATATATTTACTACCTCGTTTAACATCCTGTGCAGCTCATCCCTAGCTTCCACAACACGATCTCGGTCATTGCTATCAACCACAAAAATAAGCCCTTGCGTATTTTGGAAGTAATGTCTCCACAGAGGACGAATCTAGTAAGAAAAGCATGTCAATAGTCACAATGGTTTTTAAATAATTCAGATAAAAATAAAGAGCTAGAGGTCAAAAGTAAGATGATTCAAGCCAAATAGCCAATCCATGTTAGCAATAGGCTGAGACTAGCTACAGTATTGAACCCAGGCAATATTCATTAACAAAAGAGTAGAAAATGCCTAGGTAAAATTTGTTCAGGATTAAATGTTGCCATGCATTTAGTGTAAACATTAAAACTTCCCCAATTTTAGCAAATCATGTGATGTCACTAGTATTAATAACTGATAATCACTACACTAGATCAAAACTAAGCACTATGGTTTATAAAATTGATAAATGTACAAACAGACTGTACAATTCTATTTGAATAAACATCAATCATTGCACAATCAATCACAAGCATCTCCAAACAAGGTGTGCATCTTGGCTCATACATTATTGCAATGGAGAGGTGTAAAGAGTACATTCTCGTATGTTTGGAAACAGCTTAACAAAAAAAATTTGAAAAATAATCACTTTTTTTTCTTTCCCTTTAAAAAAAAAACCTAAGAAAACAAAGCAACAAGAAAATATTGTTTCACAACCTAGGACTACCAATCATGGGATTAAGATTTTCTCCAAAACTAGAAATGAAACAGACAGCAAGCAAGGCTTAAGAACCCAAATAGTTCTCTAAATGTGAAATACGAGTGAAATGAGAAATAGGATGATGGTGATCTAGTGGGTACAATGTCTGTGAATAATGCAGTTGCAAGGGGCATCCATAATTGGCCCAAGAAACAACTCAAAAGGCCTATTATTTAGGAGTACAACTATTAGATGATTCGTAGGGAGCTCTGGTCTACTCCCTGCATTGCTCAGGGAGTGAGTCGGCTGGCATCAATTATAGAGCTGTTTTCTGTTATATACTGAACAATGGATTTTGTGGTAGAACACGACTGCATGAAACATCTTCTGTTTTTTGTTGCTACTGGCCTAGTGGCCAACACATCCTCAAACAAACACAAAATTGGAGGGGAAATAAGGTTACTACCCGAGTTTGAACCCAGAATTTCATATAAAACGTGGACTATTCTTTTCTTGTTACGACTATTTCTATAACTTCATTTTTTTATCAGAGATCTCTGGTCTTACCCCTATAATCCTTAACTTCTCATTTATTTCATCCCTATCAGTGAAACCCATCAATCAAAACAGAGTAGCCATATGAATGATCATATCATAAATTCAAGGAAACATCAGTATTTCCTTTTGACACCGAGACATAGGCTATACACCAAAATACACACACATTATATATAGAAATATAGAAATACCTTGTCCTGGCCTCCAACATCCCAGACAGTAAAACTGATGTTCTTATATTCAACAGTTTCCACATTGAACCCTACACAATATACAATATGATGTAAATTATCAAAATTTGCACTCAATTTTAATCTCTTCACAAAATATATTGAAAAGAACAACATTGACATGATCTCAGAATGCTCTCTCTATTATCATTATTGCTGTTTATATAAAGGGATTGTAATGTAAAACTCACCGATGGTGGGAATGGTGGTGACAATTTCTCCAAGTTTGAGCTTGTAGAGAATGGTGGTCTTACCAGCCGCATCGAGACCCACCATAAGTATCCTCATCTCCTTCTTCGCAAACAACCGGCTAAAAAGCTTCGTGAATGACAACCCCATTTTCAACTATCCTGAATCAATTTCAATTTTCAAACACAAACGTCAACCCTAATTTCAATGCAATGCTAAAAAACGGAAAGAGAATCAAAATATGAAGATTGGATCAACGGATCGAGCAAGGGAAAGATCAAATCGTAAACTATGATTCAGATCGAGAAATCGGAATGATGAAACATGGAAAATGAGTAGATCGATATAGCGTTTTGATTTTGGAAAACTGGGAAATGGAAAAAAACTTGCCTTTGAGATTTGAGAAAGATATTTTTGTTGTGAAATGAAGACGAGATCTCTTTTCCTCTTCTACGAGTGGTTTGTTTTGGTGTTTGTAAAATAGAATAGTGAGATTTATATATACCATGTTTGTTTGAATCACAATTTTTATCTTTGAAAAAAAAATAAAAATATGAATTTTCATTTTAAATTTTTTAAAAAATAATAATAATTAGCACTACAAACATAATTGTAAAAGCTGTGTTATTTTCATAATTTTATTTTTTTAAGAACTATATTTTAATTATAAATTTCTATTTTTTTAAAGTAATAGATGTGATAATCAATCAGTACAACTAATATTTTAGGTCTTCGGATTCTAAATTTATTTTCAAAAATATTCCTTTAATTTTTACATTTTCATGTTTGATTTCAAGACCATGGAATCAAACAAAGTTGTTCAAGAGATAGGTTTAGTTCTTCGGTCAACATTGTCACTACTTTAAAGTTTTTTTGCCTTTAACATTTTTGTGATCTTAATTGGTAGAACGAACATTGAAGCGGATGGAATTGTGAACCTTCATTGTTGTAAAATAGGTTTTGACAACATATGTTTAATAATGTCGAAATGAGAATAGACAAAAATATTTGTTGGTTTTATATAATATTTCAATTTCGTACAAGATAAGTATAAACATAGACACAATTTCTCTATTGACCTATATCTAATTTCTGCATCATTTAAAACTCGACCAAAGTAATAAATGATCATTTCGACACCATCATCATCCTCTTGTGCTAACATACCGCCTATTATTGAATTAGATGCAAAAATATATAACTTCATAAATTTATTCCTCTCAGAAGGTAACAATATAGGAGGACTCGACATGTACATCTTAATCTCCTCAAAGACTTCTTTTGTTTTGGCTCTCATCTGAATAATTCTTCTTTTTTTAAGCGTAACCAAGACGAAAAAACTTTTGTCTTGCCACTTAAATTCGAAATGAACCTCCTTAAAAAATTTATCCTCCTAAGAAAAGATTAGAGTTGATTCTTATTTGATGAATGTTTTGTATTGAATATAGTCTTTATTTTATTCTGATTTATTTCTATGCCTTTCTTGTGAACTAGAAAGCCCGAAAAATCACCTGCATGAACACGAAAAGCAAATTTTAATGGATTCATTTTAAGTCCATGTCTCCTCATCGTTTCAAAGGATTGTCTAAGGTGGTCTAAGTGACCATTTTTCAACGAGGATTTAATGATCATATCATCAATGTATACCTGCATAAAGGTCTCGATGAAATCATGAAACAAATGAGTCATCGTCCTTTGGTATGTCGCATCAGCATTCTTTAGGCCAAAAGGCATCATTATCCATTCATAAGTTCCCAAGGCCCTGGGGCATCGAAATTTCGTCTTCGACACATCCTCCTCTCCAATGAAAATCTGGTTATATGTAGAAGAACTATCTAAAATACTTAAATACTCAAAGTCTGCTGCTGAATCGACTAGCATTTCTGCCACAAACATTGGGTATTCATCTTTTGGAGTAGCATCATTCAGGTCTCTAAAGTCAATGCAGACTCTAAGAGTCCCATTATTTTTAATCACGAAGACAATGTTTTCTAACCATTTGACATACCTAGCAATTCTTATGAACTTATTCCTGAGAAGCCTTTCGACATCTACTTTGATTTTTGACATTATTTCTGACGCAAACCTCTTTGGCGTCTATTTCACAGATTCTTTGTCGGGTCGAATTGGTAGTTTCAATTCCATCAAATCTCGATTGAGTCCTGGCATTTCATCATAGTCTCGGGAGAAATAATCTTTTAATTCTTTCAGCAACTCTATTATCTGAGACTTCAAGTTTGAATCAACCTTGGCAGTTACGAATGTTGGAACTTTTATTGATCTATTTCCCAAATCAACCTCCTCTAACGGGTCTTGGGCCTAAAGCCTCTTGTTTGAAACCAAAGGGTCTCTCACAAATCTCAAAGGTTCATCATCATATGTGCAATCAAGTCTCTGGTTGTCTGGAACTAGGTTTTATGTAACCTCTGCCTTTTTCTTTTCAATATGATTGGCTTCAATAACCATTATTTGTTGGAAATCGGCTGCTAAAGCCACCTTTATTATGTTTTCGGCTATGTAAGCCAAAATTCGTGTTGGTGCATTTGAATCACTTAACATGTAATGATGTGGTTGCTTCTTACTTGGGAAAAAGACTTAAGAGCAAGAATGCTTTAATTAGTGTTGGGAGTTTTTTTGCATATGAGGTGTGTTGCCCATATCTTAAACTTGGTAGTGAGAGATGGACAAAAAGATCATAAGTTGGCTATTGAAAGTGTTCGCGATAATATTAGGTTTGTGAGGTCCTCACCACAAAGAGCTATAAAGTTTAATGAGTGTGTCATACGGTGAACTGACTTTGTGTGCTTTTGCCATGGAAAGCAAATGTCACGGATAGCAAGAGTCGCCACCGACTTTTCTTTTATCCAATAAGGAAAGGTGGAAAAGAACAGGAAAGACCTTAATTAGATTTTGGGTTTGGGAGGTACATTATACAAAGGGAAGGTGTTAGCACCCTTTGTATCCATGGTTATCCATGGGCTCTTAATTGCTGGATCACTTATGTTTGTCTGAAAAAGTGTTTGTGAATTGCTTAAAAAATGTTTTGAAAAGAGAGTTTAACTCTGTAATGATTCTTGTACGAATGTATACAAAGTGTTTATCTCGTTTAATTTTAAAAGCGGTTTAGAAAAATATAACTTGGCAATGATTCTAGTACGAATGTATACCAAGTGGTGATTTTCTAGTATTCGCACAGTGTGAGGTATGAAAAATGTTTTAGGTTGTGAGCCGACAATTAAGAGTTATACCTACCCAAGGCCTTTATGGGCATTTCCTATCCTTATGAGGGTAAGACTGTCCTTACTATTGAGAAGTAAGTGGTTTTATCCTTTGGATGTAAACGGGACATCGTAGGGTCATCGATTGGTCATTGAAGGCAACATCTGTAAGGATACCTTAGCATTCGAAGGGACGATCATCATTTAACCGTAGGCTACAACGACGGGTCACCGAGGGACAAAATCATGTATTCGCAGGCAACATCCGAGGGACGATGATTTATTTTATAGGGACATGATGATTTAATCGAAGGGTCTTTGCTAAGTGTATCCCCACATTCGCGGGACATGACCATAATACCGTAATACCGTAAGGCAACAAAGAGAGGTCCAAGATCACATATTCAAAGGCAACATTTTACAATCAATTAGGTAGTTGTAATTAATTAGGTAATTAGGTCCACATTATAATCAATTAGGTAATTAGGGTGAATCTCCACAAGGGTATCCCACAAATAAAGTGGAATACCTAGCAAGCTACTTTCTCCGGGAGTATGTGAACCCTTACAAAATTCAGCAAACAGGTCAGAATACCAAATCAGGGTGCAATCGAGAATTACACCACAAAAGAAACACAGCGGTAGGAATGTCAGGAAAAATAACGCATGGTTAGAATAAAACAGATCAGATAAGCATAGAACAGAATAGAAAAATCAGCGACTGTCGCGTTCACCCCTGCCTCGCCTAGCGAAGGCTTAGCGAATACTCGCTACATGCTCGCTTAGCGATGTGCTAGCGAGCGGCTGCGGATTCTGGTTTTGGTAACAATACAATTCCAGAAAGCTCCAAACCCTATGGCATCCATTACAGAAATTACATGGTTAAACGTTCAAGATATTCATACATACTTAAATTCACATGCAAAAACTTAAGATATTTTTATAGATTCAATCATAATGCCACATGCAAGTTAAGAACATAAAGCGGTAATAGTAATGCAAACCTGTTTGCAACTGAATTGCAACCTTGAATTGGCAAGTCACTCTTAGGGTTGGCGCCGGATTGAGTTGGGCGGAGGTAACCTTGGCGCAGATGAGTTTCCTTCAGGGTTTCCTTTAGGGTTGCTCTGAATTCTCTGGGTTAGCCTCCAGGGTTTGTTGTGTTGCTTCTGTTAGGGTTTCCTTGCTAGGGTTTCTGTCCGTCTGCCTCTGTCTCCCTTTTTCTGAATGAAGCTCTGCTATTTATAATAATTTTTGTGACCTGATGGGCTCAGAATGAAGCCCAGAATTTTCTGGTATTCGCAAGCTTCGCTAGGCGAGTGGCGTAGCAAAGGGTTCGCTAGGCGAAGGAGTTGCTCGCCTAGCGAGCATGCCAGTTTGGGCCATTTTATGGATTTGGCCACCTATGTGCTGGGTCTTTATTCTTTTAAGATCAATGCCTTGAACAATGAGTTGGAGTGTCTTGAAAGATTAACGGGCAAATTTTAGGGTATGACAGCTGCCCCTGTTCAATATTCTTGAACCAAGAGAGTTAGAATGGTCCGTATGCCATTCGTGGTCTGGAGGTGGAAGATTATTGAACACTAGAATGCCCCAAAAATTTGCACTTGTTGATCAAAGGTTAGTCTTGATGGAGATGGGCTTAGAGATGCCATCCAGGAACATCCGGGAAGTTTGATGATGAAAGATCAGAATGGGTCATACACTGCTGGGGATAAAGGATCAGAATGGATCATACACTAGATCGTATCTGAATCGCAGAATGAGTTATTCATTAGGCGGGTGACTTCGCTGGGGAGGAAAGATCAGAATGGATCGTACGCTAGATCGTATCTGAGTTGCAGAATGAGCCGTACGTTAGGCTGTATCTGACGAAGGTAGAATCAGAATGGATCGTACGCTAGATCGTATCTGAGTTGAAGATCCAAATGGGTCGTACGTTAGACCGTATTGGAGTTGCAGAATGAGTCGTACGTTAGGTTGTATCTGAAGAAGAAAGTAGTTGTACGCTAGACTACACCCCGGAATGTACCGTACGCTAGGCAGCATCTGAGGATTTGAATATCAGAATGGATCGTACGTTAGATCGTATCTGAGTTGCAGAATGAGCCGTACGTTAGGCTGAAGAAAGTAGTCGTACGCTAGACTACACCCCGGAATGTACCGTACGCTAGGCAGCATCTGAGGATTTAAAGATCAGAATGGATCGTACATTAGATCGTATCTGAGTTGCAGAATGAGCCGTACGTTAGGCTGCATCTGAAGAAGAAAGTAGTCGTACGCTAAACTACACCCCGGAATGTACCGTACGCTAGGCAGTATCTAAGGATTTGAAGATCAGAATGGATCGTACGTTAGATCGTATCTGAGTTGCAGAATGAGCCGTACGTTAGGCTGTATCTGAAGAAGAAAGTAGTCGTACGCTAGACTACACCCCGGAATGTACCGTACGCTAGGCAGTATCTGAGGATTTGAAGATCCAAATGGGTCGTACGCTAGACCGTATCGGAGTAGTTGAAGGTCAGAATGGATCGTACGTTAGATCGTATCTGAGTTGAAGGAGTCATATGTTGAGCTGAGTCAGAATGAACTGTACGTTAGGCTGTATCTGATAATATTTGTTGTATTTGCAGTAAACGTCTGGGATGGGCTTAAAGATGCCACCATTAGGAGGATATCAGAATTCTTGTCAGAATGACTATTCATATAGACTATATCTGAGGGATGTATTTGAATCTTGAACGTAATCGATAAAGATATCCGTCTGAATGGACCTTTGTTTTGACTGTATCAGGAGGATAATTAACCTGAAAAATAAAGTTAGCTTCATGTTATGTCATGATGCATGAGATGTTTTATGCTTTCGGAAATAAATGTGAATGTTGTTGGCATGCGTATGCTGTGAAATGATGTAATTAATGAATTATGCGTGGGGAAAGTTTTTCCAGGGGAAAATAAATCCCAATATTCTGGTAGGAGACATTTGTATCGATGACCCTCTCTTAGCTAGGGATACTTAATTTCTGTCTGATGGTAGAGATATTCAACAGAGCCTGGCTAGGGGATGGAGGAGATGATCCGTCTGTCTAGCGATGCCAATTCCTTCTGGGGAGTAACTGGTTTGTGCTGGGGAATAGAACTAGCAACCGGATTCGTTGGGAAGCATGGTTAGACCTTCTCCTCTATCCTGAAGTCTTTTAGTAATTGCTATTTCCGTTTTATGCATGTATTTTGATAAACATCGATCATATTCAAATGCATATATCAATTCAAATTAAATCAATGGACGTTTACGCAAACAAAATAGAGAAAGTAAAACAAAAGCATCTTTTTGGAGATAAAATTGTATTGATTTTGAAAGAGGGCCTATAAACAGGCAATTTGAATACAAGGAGACAGAAATCCTAGTAAGAGGAAATTGTCGAGAACATAAAGAACAAGCTATGAAGGAAAAGTCCTATTGATTTTAATTCTGCTACTGTCATTATGTCTTCAAGCGTCTCATCTCCTGCTGTCGGATAGAAGTGATTGGCTTGTTCAGTCCCTTTGACTTGGGTGAAGCTGACTGAGAACGGGACATAGTCATACGCTTTTAATCCCTAATTTTTGCCTGGACCGCCTTTTCAGGTTTTCAGTCCACCAGGATACCCTTTTTTGCCCAAGCCGCCTTTTCAGGTTTTCGACTTGCCGGGTGTGCATTTTTATATGTTTATCCCTAATTTTTGCCCGAACCCTTTTGGTTCGCCGGGATGCCCTTACTTTTGCCTAGGTACGTCGACCTAGCGGGTCTCTTTTATGCGTAGTATTTTTTAACTATGTCTGCGTTCACGGGATGTGGGAAGTCTTCGCCATCCATTGTAGCGAGTATCATGGCTCCACCAGAGAATACCTTCTTAACTACAAATGGCCCTTCGTATGTGGGGATCCATTTGCCTCTGGAATCACCTTGTGGTAGAATGATATGCTTTATCACCAAGTCGCCGATTTGATACACCCGTCTCTTGACCTTTTTGTTGAATGCCTGGGTCATGCGCTTCTGATATATCTGCCCATGACAAACAACCGCAAGTCTCTTTTCATCAATCAAATTTATCTGATCGAGTCGAGTCTGAATCCATTCATCCTCATCTAAACCTGCCTCTTTCATGATTCTTAGAGAGGGAATCTGAACTTCCACAGGTAAGACGACTTCCATTCCGTAGACTAAAGAGAAGGGAGTTGCCCCTGTCGAAGTTCGTACTGAAGTGCGATAACCATGAAGAGCAAATGGTAACATTTCATGTCAGTCTTTGTACGTCACTGTCATCTTTTGTATAATCTTCTTAATATTCTTATTAGCAGCCTCCACCGCGCCGTTCATCTTTGGCCGGTACGGAGAAGAGTTATGGTGTTTTATTTTGAACTGCGTGCAGAGTTCAGTAATCGGCTTGTTGTTCAAATTAGTACCATTATCAGTGATAACTTTTTCAGGGACGCCATATCGACAAATAAGACTATTCTTGATGAACCGTGCCACCACATTCTTGGTGACAGAAGCAAATGAGGCTGCCTCTACCCACTTTGTAAAGTAATCAATAGCAACAAGGATGAAACGATGTCCATTAGAAGCAGTAGGTTTAATCTCTCTGATCATATCAATGCCCCACATTGCAAAGGGCCAAGGGGCTGTCAACACGTTCAATGGAGCAGGAGGCACATGTACTTTATCCGCATAGATCTGGCACTTGTGACAAGTTCTGGAGTGATGGTGGCAATCAACTTCCATGGTAGACCAATAATACCCTGATCTCAGAATCTTCTTGGCCATTGTATGACCACTAGAATGAGTCCCAAAAACACCGTCATGTATGTCTTCCATAATCTTTTCTGCTTCCCTTTTATCCACACAGCGTAGCAGAGTCGAGTCATGATTACGTTTGTATAATACCCCATTACTCAAAAAGAATTTAGCAGAGAACTTCCTCAGAAATTTTCTGTCATTGATGGATGCCCCTTCTGGGTATTCCTGAGTTTCTAAATATCTTTTTACTTCGTGGAACCAAGGTTTCTCTTCTACTCCATCAGTATTAAGTTCATAACAATAGGCTGGTTCATCTAATCGTTCAATGGTGATCATGGGAGCTTCATCATCCCATCTGACTCTGAACATGGATGACATGGTAGCCAATGCGTCTGCCAACTGATTCTCTTCTCGTGGAATATGTTCGAATGTAATCTCTTCAAAGCATGGGATTAATGTCATCACCCGCTCTCGATAAGGGATGAGATTTGGATGTTTAGTGTCCCATTCTCCTTTGATCTGACTGATTACTAATGCTGAGTCTCCGTACACACTCAAAAACTTGATTCTTAGGTCTATAGCAGCTATGAGTCCCAAAATACATGCTTCGTACTCGGCCATATTGTTGGTACAATCAAAACACAGTCTAGCAGTGAAAGGAGTATGGCAACCCTTGGGAGAAATAATTACAACACCAACACCATTGCTCAATGCATTAGAGGATCCATCGAAAACCATAGTCCATCGGGATTCCCTTTCGGGTCCTTCATTCGGTCCAGGTTCTTCGTAATCAGTAACAAGCATGACATCCTCATCTGGGAACTCAAAATTCATAGATTGGTAATCGTCCACTGCTTGATGAGCCAAATGATCGGCTAGCACGCTTCCTTTGATTGCCTTCTGGGTAGTATACTGGATATCATACTCTGTTAAAATCATCTGCCATCTTGCTATTCTTCCGGAGAGGGCAGGTTTCTCAAATATGTATTTGATAGGATCCATCTTAGAAATCAATAAAGTGGTATGATTCAACATATACTGTCTTAGTCGGCGAGCAGCCCAGGCCAAAGCACAACAAGTTTTCTCAAGCAGTGAGTATCTTGTTTCACAGTCGGTAAACTTTTTGCTAAGGTAGTATATGGCATGCTCTTTTCGACCAGACTCGTCATGTTTCCCCAACACACACCCCATTGAACTTTCTAACACGGTCAAATACATGATTAGAGGTCTTCCTTCAACTGGGGGCATCAAAATCGGAGGTTCTTGGAGATACTTCTTGATTTTGTCAAAAGCTTCTTGACATTCATCATTCCATATCATCTCTTGATTTTTCCTCAGTAACTTGAAGATGGGTTTGCAGGTAGCGGTCAAATGGGAGATAAACCGGGCAATGTAATTCAAACGTCCCAAGAAACCTCTGACTTCTTTATCTGTACCGGGAACTGGCATTTCTTGAATAGCTCTCACTTTGGCCGGGTCAACCTCAATTCCTCTGCCACTGACAATAAATCCCAAGAGTTTACCGGATCTTACTCCAAAGGTGCATTTGTTCGGGTTCAATCTTAGCTTGTATTTCTTCAACCTCTCAAACAGTTTGTATACATGATCGAGATGTTCTTCTTCAGTATGAGATCTGGCTATCATGTCATCCACATTACTTCTATTTCATGATGAATCATATCATGGAACAAAACCACCATAGCACGCTGGTATGTTGCCCCGGCGTTCTTTAAACCGAATGGCATTACTTTGTAACAAAAAGTGCCCCATTGCGTCACAAACGTAGTTTTCTCCATGTCTTCAGGTGCCATCTTAATCTGGTTATAACCCGAGAATCCATCCATGAAGGAGAATACTTTGTGTTGAGCGGTGTTATCTACCAGAACATCGATGTGCGGAAGTGGAAAGTCATCTTTGGGACTCGCTTTATTCAAATCTCTGTAATCGACACACATTCGCACCTTACCATCCTTTTTCGGCACCGGTACCACATTAGCAACCCATTGAGGATAAGAGGTAACGGCTAGAAAACCGGCATTAAACTGTTTCATCACCTCGGCTTTGATTTTTTCAGACATTTCAGGACGCATGCGACGAACCTTTTGTTTAATAGGACGACAATCTTCCTTCATCGGCAAACGATGCACTACTATATCGGTATCCAGTCCTGGCATGTCTTCGTACGACCAAGCAAAAATCTCAATATAATCATGTAACATCTGAATCAATCTTTCCTTGACACTGCTTCCCAGGCCTGCTCCTATTTTGACTTCTTTCTTGTCCACTTCAGTACCCAGATTTACAATTTCGATTGACTCTTCATGCGGCTGTATCGTCTTTTCTTCTTGCAGTACCAGTCTGGCAAGCTCTTCAGGTACTTCACAATCTTCCTCACTTCCATCCTCGGTTTGGTAGATCGGATTTTCGAAGTCATAATTAACAGTAGCAGAACTATTATCAACAGGCTCCAGAGTGGGTGTGGATCTGCAGTTCGCTACGTGAGTGTGTGTAAGAAAACATAGCTTGTTCGAAAGATGACAGGAAAGATAAATAGCGCAATATTTGAATGCAAAAAGGTCCATTGATTTATTGAATATGAATATGCGTATGAAGATGACAAAACCCTTAACAAATTAGCTATTGTGCCCCGGGCACAGACACAATGCTTTCAAGAAGTTCAATTGTAAAAATTAAAAATTTACAAAAATAGGAAATAACAATTACTCCTGACTAAAGGAAATCGGGATAGTGTCTTCAGCCTTCCAATTATTGAGTCTGTCACCAATTGTTGTGAAAATCCAGCTATTCAAGTCACAATCGCTATCAGCATCTTCTACAGCATTAATTTGATCTTGGACCATCTTTTCAGAGTTAAACCCCAGACCAGACTTGTCGGATTTGTACGGTACGTTGATCAGTTGACCCCAACCAGTACGACCACCGTTTTCAACCATGGCTTGAGCATCTTTCAGAGAAATCATAGCAGGAGGGGCATGAATAACCTCGGGCACAAGGGAGGTTGGCTTAAGGACAGGACTGGTCGGGTGAACCATTTCAAATGACTGAGAGGGAGTCTCAAAGAATTCGCCATCCATCTCGACGTATCTGAAGGCCTGCACACTACTGACAATATACTCTTCTTCTCCACACACAGTGACAATCTTAGCCTCTATTGGATACTTCAACTTTTGATGAAGAGATGAAGCTACGGCACTTGCCCCATGAATCCAAGGGCGTCCCAGTAAGCAGGAATAGGCAGGACGGATGTTCATCACGTGAAAGGTAGTGTTGAAGACTTGAGGTCCTATCTTGATAGGGAGAACCACTTCACCATGGACAACACTTTTCGCACCGTCGTACGCACGCACCACAGTATCACTAGGTTTCAATTCGATGCTCTTACAATCAAGTTTATCGAGCACAGTTGTCGACAGCACATTCAAAGAAGAGCCATTGTCGATTAATACGTGAGATAAGGGGATCCCCTCACACTCAATGGAGATATGCAGAGCTCTATTGTGATTCTTTCCTGCTGGTGTCAGATCAGCATCGGAAAAGCCTAGGCCATTGTCAACAGCCAGGTTAGCAACATAGTTTTCGAACTGATCGACGGAGGTCTCCTGGGGTACATGAGCAGTCTTCAAGAATTTAATCAACGCCTTGGCATGAGATTCAGAAGATAATAACAAGGATAACATCGAGATCTTAGACGGAGTATGCCCCAGCTGTTCTACCACATCAAAATCACTCTTACGAATGATTTTCAACATTTCCTCCACTTCCTGCTTTGCGACATCTTCAGTAGTAACTTCGACCGGTGTCTTTGACCGAGAAGGGTTGATCGTTGGTTCCTTTCCTCGAGTTTCAGGGGCGGGAGGTGAGATTTCTGGAGAGAAGATCCTTCCACTTCGAGTAACTTTACTAGTCCCAACAATGTCATTAGGATTAGCAGAATTACCAACTTGCTTTATGCCATGGATGTAAACATCACCTCCATAATTCCAAGGTATGGCTTTTCTTGAGGAATACGGTACTGGGCCAGGTGCAGTAATGATTAGGGGAGCTACCTTGGGCTCAACAGTAATCTTCACAGGTACTCTAGTAGCGGTAATCCTCACTGGAACCTTGGACCTAGCAATCACAGATATTTCTTCAACAGGGTTTTCCACCTTAGGAATCCTTTCAAAGAGAATTGTACGATCATCCATCAGCCGTTGAATACCATTCCTCAATTTCAGGCAGTCATTGGGTCGGAGTACACAGAGATCGCAATTTTCAGCACAACCTGGAAATAAACCAGCTTGCAATAAATTCTTCTTGATGATCATGAGAGGCGATGTTAAGCCCGCTACATTAGTAATGTGAGAATTGTCATCCACAACATTAACAGCCTTGTCATGATTAGGCATAGGTGCAGTGATGACATTAGGAGTCTCTAGAGGATCAAATTCAATTTCTCCAGCGTCGATCATATCCTGAATCTTATTCTTCAACAACCAGCAATCGTTTGTATCATGCCCGGGGCTATCGGAGTGATATGCACACCTGGCGTTGGGATTATAACGAGGAGAAGTAGTGTTGAGATTTGCAGGAGGGCCTCTGAGGGTAATTAAATTTGCCTTTAGCATACCCTGCAATGCTTGTGCTAAAGTCATATTGATCTTGGTAAACTGCCTTCTTGGCCTGTCTTGTCTGTGCTGGAAGTTTTAAGCTGGCGGGGCTGCAATTGTAACTGCTCTGATGGTATGGTCACGGTTTTTCTTGTTATGACCCCTTTCACCGTACACAGCATTTGATTCATTCTTTCCCTGATGGGTCTTTCTGGTGCTTGCGGAGGTAGCTGCCTGTATCTTTCCACTTCGAATACCGCTTTCAACATGTTCACCTGTCAATATCAGGTCAGTGAAACCCGATGAAGAACTTCCCAGTAGATGGCTGTAGAATGGACCAGTCAGTGTACCCATGAACATGTCCACTAATTCTCGATCAGTCATAGGGGGTTTGACTCTGCCAGCCAAATCTCTCCATTTTTGAGCATATTCTTTGAAGCTTTCCTTAGAGCCCATAGTCATATTCTGCAACTGTAGCCGAGTAGGCGCTAATTCAGAATTATACTGGTAATGCTTGTAGAAAGTTGTCGCTAAATCAGTCCAGGTGTGGATGTTAGAGCTCTCGAGCTGATAATACCACTCCAACTGTGTGCCAGACAGACTCTCTTGGAAGAAATGGATCCATAGCTTCCTATCAGTGGTATACGGCTGAATCTTTCTCACGTAAGCTCTCAGATGCATCTGAGGACAAGATGCCCCATCGTATTTAGTGAACGTGGGGATCTTGAATTTGCGAGGAATGACCACATCAGAGACTAGACCCAAGCTTTCGAAATCCAGACCGGGCGCCTTCTGCCCCTCCATAGCTAGCATACGTTCTTCCAGCAATTTGTACTTATCCTCTTTTGGAGAGTACTGTTCATTCTCATAATTCTCATCTTCGTCCTCCTGGCTGAAAGGATCAGCATTCTCATCTTCTGAATCTATCCCCTCTTCTTGATCCTTCGGAAATCTAATCTTGACTCCCGCAGCCTGTCCTTTACGCCTTCTTCCCGGGTTAATGTAACTCACAGGTTTCTGGTCTTTCTTCTTCTCGAGCAAGAGAGCCTTCAGTTCTTCCTGCCCCTTGGATAAGCTCAGCATCATCTCCTGGAATTGAGCATTCTGAGCCTGGAGATCTTTGACAGTTTGTTCGAGGGCCATTTTTCTGTTTGCAATAGGAAGACCGTGAGAACATAGATCCTTTAGAATACCTGTTATGCAACGTTATGTCATGCTATGCAATGTATGAAATGTTTTCAAGGACTTTTGGAATTTAACTTTGCGTAAACCACCAAGAAAGGAACTTTTATTAATAATTTGTTAATCAACGTTTATTACAAAAAAATAATAAAATACAATAAAAGCTCAAGTCTCCCAGGGACGGCTTCTTTTCGGGCGAAGATATGCATTGAGTCTTCGTTCCTCATTAAGCTGGCTGGTGAGCTCTAACACTTTCTTCCTGTCAGCACAGAACTGAGCTTCAAAAGTATCCCTTTCCTCTCTCAACTGGATCCAGGATCTCTTCAACTCTTCAACATCGGTAGGCATATCTGGATAAGGAATGATCTGAGAAGTACCTCCTTCAACTTCTGGTTCAACAATCAGCGGTCCGACTGCAAGATATGGCATGCCAAGTTCACGAGCTCTTGGGCGTACCCATCTGAGATAAGGTTCCATAGGAATATAGTTCTTCTGTCCTAAAACGCTTCTTTTCACCATGCCCCAAGCTCGTACAAATCTTTGACGGAGACCTTGGGAATCGTTGTCATAGTCGAACACAGTGCCTTGGATAATTATTTCATGTGGACCATCTCTTCGAGCACAACCAAACTGACGTAGGGCTAAAGCAGGATTATAAGTAATACCTCCCCTCATCCCCAGGAGTGGTACGTTAGAGAATTCTCCACAACGGTCAATGAGGATAACATTTTCTTCGAGATGAGGACACCAACGGATGTCTGAATGGGAGAGTGACATTATCCTTTGAGACCATTTCAAATTCTGCTCATTCTTCAAGACTGATTGAGGAAGGTGCGAAATAAACCACCTAGATAATAAAGGTATGCAACACATGAGAGTCCCTTGCCTTTTCATAGTACGGGTGTGAAGGGAATGCAAAATGTCTCCAAGCAAGGTAGGCACAGGGTTATGAGTGAGAAATATCTTAATAGCATTCATGTCTATGAATTGATCCAGGTTAGGAAATAGCACCAAACCATAGATTAGTAATGCTAGGATGTAGCACCTCAAATTTGCACCCTACCATGTTGTACATTCATTTCATATTAGGTCATAGCATTAACAATGTCCACTGCATAACATTGCATTGTCCATTGGCCCAAGTGCAAGCTCAGTTGATGAATCAGGTCTAACTGATCAGGAGAATCAGTCAGTCAAACAAGCAAGTGCCATTTTCATTGAGACAAAGCCCTAGGGTTGAATTTTCAAGCTCATATGGTCCAAAGATCATTTTGAAGTGGTTTGGCCAAAGATTGGATGCTCAGAAGTCACCAGTCATTGTTCAGTCAACCAGAAACCCTAGAAAGTCAACTGTAGTCAACTGTGGTCAACTGTGCCCGATTTTATGGATTGGAAGGTGGGAAATGGTTTGAAAGGCCTCATTCATGTCCATGTAAGTCTCATTTGACATATCAAAGACCGAGGTTGAAAGAATTGAAGTCAAACAGAAAATTTCCCAAAATGGCAAGTGGACCTGCAATTTCAGCTGCCCAAAATGGAAACTTTTTCTCCTCAAAACAACTTCATCATACAAGCTTCAAATGGAATTTTGTCCAACATGAAAGTTGAAGATCTTGTTCTCACCATTCCAAAAAGTCCAAGAACTCAAATATCCAATGTGTGGTTTGCAAAATATGGCTCAGTGAATTTCAGAAAAGACCCGTAATCAGGAGGCCATAACTACCACATGGATTGTCCAAATTGCAAGTTCTTTATATGCACAAACTCCATTTAATGTGTACTTCAAGGGTGCATAATTGGATTTCTTGGAAAATGCTCAATGCAAAAGGCCATTTTTGAAGTGAACTATTTAGAGGGAGGGGCAAAATGGTCCAAAATAAGAAATAGGAGGAATTTGAAAATAAGGCCTATGCAACCAGCTTCCAAATGATATTTGTGATTGGTTCCAAGTGACAATTTTCTGCTACATTGCTTCTAAAGAGAAAAGAGCTTAAAGTCCAAAATGCATGACATAAGCTATTTGACTCTAATCTCATTTTCTTCACTAATTGGGATTAAGGAGGGATTAAGAAACCCATATATATTGTTAATCTAACAGAATTTTGGAGACTAATCATTTTTTACAAATCACAACAGAAAATCTGAAAAGAAAATTCTCTCATCTCTCTCATTTTGCTCAATTTTTTCTCACAACATTTTTTGATCAATCACCAAGATTCCTCCAATTTGGAACGAATTTTTCTGCAGATTTACATTGTGCAGGTATTGTGTGGCTTCTGTTGAAGAAGAACGAAGCCAATTGGTGACCGAATCGAGCCGTTGCAAAATCTGTGTTCTTCCACAACAGGTCACGAAATCGTTTGATTCGAGCGTGCTGGAGCTGCAAGAACATCATCAATAGCCTTCTGAAGCGATATCCTACATCTGTTTCGCGAATTCGAAGCTCAACCGCGGTTCCATCGCTACTGTCATCAAGAAAGGTTGGATTTCGATCATCGCCATTTGCTAAATCACGTTAGGGATATTGTAGATTGTAGCTCGTAGATCATGTAGAAGTTTTTGGATTGTAAATTCGTTGAAGATTGAGTGAGATATTCGCGATTGAAATTTTTGTACCAAAACCTATTTCCTTCGATCCGCTCTGTGTAGTAATCTATAGACGAAATTGCTTCCATATTTGTACTCGCGATCAAAAACCGGTTCGACCGGTATATAGTTTATGCATTTTCGTTGACGTTTGCTCGAAACCTAAAATTCCAGCGAAGAACATTGATGAAGATGATGAACATTCGAAGATTTTCTGGAAAAAAGGCCTTTCGATCTGCTTCCATCCGTTTTCAATTCGTTTTAGTGTTTTTGGATTGCTAGAACCAATCAGAGCCTGCCACCACATTAAAACTAAACGCAGCGTTTTTGGCTTGGATACAGTATTTACGTTTTGTGCCATTATCATTCAATTAATTAAATAAATCCTAAATAATTCTAAATAAATATTCAAATAATTATTCTAAAACTTCAAAAAATCATAAACTGATCAATAATAATCCAAATAAATTCAGGATTTTTTTTGTCGATCATCTTTTTTTCTCTATTATTTTATAAAAATCAAAAATAAGATTGTGATTGGTAGAAATTTGAATTGACATAGAGATTTCTCTAAGGTGTGCTATTTCCATATGTTGTACCGATTTAATTATAGAATCATCATACCATATCCAAATGATCTGAAAATTTAGATGTAGGTTCCTAACTCATCCCTGGAATTTTTGACATAGGTTTCATAATTTTTGGGCCTATGGTTTATCATATATGATTTATTGAAATTGGATGTGAAAAATGTGACATAATTTGATATGCTATATTATCCGAATTTCTTGCCATGCTTCCCTCTGGCCAATGGCCTTAATTTTTTGCATGAAGCATCCTTAACATGTTAACATTCACTGTGAATTTTTGTGGATTTTTACAATCCATTTCCTAATTGATTAGGATTTTTTCTTGCTGCCTAGCATTTTAGGGCTTTACTTGTGTAACCCTTTGTATATATGTTGCCATATCCATATACTTAGTCTAATGACCATGAAAATTGATAGGATAGTTCTTAACACATGTAGCTATCTTTTGGCTTTGGTCCTACTAATTTCCCATGTACCATTACTGTTTACCATTGGATTGAAGTTAATGTACATTTTGTAGCTTCATTTGATTGTGTTTTTGCATGCTTAGACATGTTGAATTAATTCCCATAGTTCCACTAATCCAAATTACTTGAAATTTGACATGTAGCTTGTTGAATGTCCTCTGTTTAGGATATAATTTTTGTGGAATTTACTGTGTTGTTTTGATATTTTTTGTGATGTGATCTTGCTGATTGCTCATATGTGGTTTAACATTGCTCACTTTGCCTTACATGTTGCATAAAATGAGATGTGTACATAGTTTGGATATGGGACCAATTGGGATCCCTTTGTTATTGAAATAGCTTGACTTTGATCATGAATTGGTTGCTGTTTTAGGATTTTTCCTTCTTTTGGACCCTAGGCTAGTCCTAGTGGTCATGTTACTTACATTTGAATGTGATTGTGGCCTTTTCAGGTTAAGAAGTTAAGGATTAAGGCATTTGTTTCACATTTGGGATTGTGTTGCTTGACCTATAAACTAATGTGTTTGTTTTGTAGGATGTTTGAGCCTTGAGCTTTGTGCTATGCACACCATTGTTTGATTATGATTGTACACTGTTGATCATTATATTGTTGTCTGATTGTGAAAGTAGATGCTGATTCTGTTTGACTTTTGTACAGGTACACTTAGTTGCTCAGTTCTCTTAAGAACTTGCATTGCTTTGCTTATAAGCAATTGGCATTGAGGTATAGAACCTTCTTCTTCATGTAGTCTGGAGACCCGGCTGTTACCGAGCCGGGCAAACTGTCTGAAGTCCTCCTTAAGAGGCAATGCTTGTGTATGTTTATATTTGTCCTAAGCAGGTGAAAAGTCCTTTACATAAGGCAATTGGTGGAAGGTAGGGATAAGCAATCTATCCCCCACTATTCTGTGAGTCTTCTCATTGCTCCCATTACATGGTTGTAGCATTGAGATCCAAGCCCAAGATCTTGTACATTGTACAGTCGAGTCTATGTCCTGAGCGTAGAAGGGTCCCCCCATTCTGGACCCACGCTCCCTTGTCTGATGCTCTCTCTGACCAGAGATAGAAGCAATGAGGCACGCCCCTCATCACCTTTCATCAGCTTCACCTTAGCCCCTCAATGGCAAGGTTAAGAGCTAACCTTACCCCGATACAAAGGCTTGTTTGTTGAGGTTGATATGACCCCTCGACTAAAGCCTAACCCTGATGTTTGAGCCCCTTGTTGGTGTGTTTATTTCATGCTGTATATGTTTGTGTGGTGTGATTGTATCCCCTAGGTTTGCTAGACTCCGCGTAGTCTCGTTTGCATGTCAATTAAGGTAGCACGGTTCCTTCGTATAGGACTTCCTTTCTTGCTTGAGCTTTCCTAAAACACAAACAAACATTATCCCTTCTTAAGGATACGTCAACTCCTTCTACTACAGGTGAGTAAGTCTCCAATGGTCGAGCATCAGGTAGATTGCGTAGTGACGTTGTCCACTTAAAAAAACACAAACCAACCGGAATAGTTTAGCCGAACTACGGCAACTCTGATTCTCATGTCCAGATGAGATACGTAGGCACGAGATGCGATGTCTTGCCGAGTTTGACTAACCACTAACACTAATTCTTTTCTCTCGCCCTCGTTGCGATTGAGACCTCCCCTTTCTCTTGCCCTGGTTGCAATCGAGACCCTTCTCCTTGTGTGTGTTTTGGTTCGGATGCCGACGTAAGTCCAGTGATTGGCAGTCGGGCTCCATGTTTGCCTTCTTGAGTGCGTTTTGGTTCGGATGCTGATGTAAGCCCAGTGATTGGCGTTCAGGCTCCACGTTTGCCTTTGCCTGTATTTGTTTGTGTGCGTGTTAGCCGAGCTACGAATGCTCTGATTCTCCTTCGTCCAAAGGAGATACGTATGCATAGGATGCGACATCCTAGCGAGCATGTGCCGTTTCCCCAGTCGAACTACTTAGACTCTGATGTCTATGCTTGATAGACTAAGTAGGCCCAGGATGCGATATCCTGCCGAGTCAGTTTCAGTCTGTTTCTTGTGTCTCTCTCAGCCAGTGTGAGTGTGTGTGAGTAGTGTTTTAGCAACCATTTTCCTTCCTATTGTGCGTGGATCCCGTCGAGTGCGACGGATGCGTAGGGGTGCTAATACCTTCCCTCCGCATAACCGACTCCCGATCCCATTCTCTTTGGTCGCGAGACCACGTCTTTTCCAGGTTTACTCTGAGCGTTTCCTTTCCCTCTTTTGGGATAAATAACGCACGGTGGCGGCTCTGTTGTTCTTTGTTTCCCGCCGGTTTTTCGCGTGATGCGACAGCTGGCGACTCTGCTGGGGACTATTAGAGAAGTTGACCTGTGCTGGTCCTTCTTCCCTAAGCGAGTCTCTCCTAGCGCTCTCTAGGTTAGGGCTTTGGTTGTTATTTGCTGCTTTATTTATTGCATTCATTGTTTATTGTTTGCATGTATTGTTTGCATTAATGTTTGCATCCATTCAT
Organism: Lathyrus oleraceus; assembly: GCF_024323335.1. NCBI lineage: Eukaryota > Viridiplantae > Streptophyta > Magnoliopsida > Fabales > Fabaceae > Lathyrus > Lathyrus oleraceus. The sequence goes on along the minus strand of NC_066581.1, from coordinate 68,260,218 downwards.
ATTCATCTGTTGTGCTGGCTGTATTTCTCTGATTGGGGGTGGGATTTACTCGAGGTAAAAGGCCCAATACCCAGGCTATGAGTGCAATCTAGGAAACCTAGGAATAGAGTGATTCATGGGAAGCGGGTGGTATGGCGCCACTTAGCGGAACATTGATATCACGAGCAGTTCAGACCCTGGTGGGATATTATCGGTGCATACATCGGGTGTGCACAGGATGATATTCTGCGAAAGGTTATTTATGCTGCGTTTCTCTCGACCTTACCCTGGCCTAGATGACACCCGTGAGTGGGAGGGAATGATTATTACAGGTACAGTTGCTGACTGGTTGGTGACTTGTTGGTGACTCTTGGTACTGATGGTGACTGTGAATTATGGACATTTATTTCTGGGACGCCGGAGTTCTGTCCGTGGTTTATCAGCGGGTTCCGTTTATTTCGGATCCCCGGGTTGAATTTGAAAGTACCGGTTCAGAGGATCTGGCTGTCATCCGTTCAATGGATGTTCCTGTGATAGTAATGTAATCTCCAGTTCCGTTTATTTCGGAACTCCCCAAGTCGGATTTATGGTGACTCAGTTGACTGTGACTGGTCCAGAGATTCGATGGGTCTTCATATGACTTGGTGGCACAGTGACCTGCATTCATGCATTCGCATTGGTCTCATTTCGCATTCATCTGCATTCAACTCATGTCTGTCCGTACTCAGGGTCCATTATTTTAACAGAGACTCAGGTTGAGAGACACCAAATGTCAGAATGTTGTTGATGAAATTTTATCTGTCTCGATGAAACCGGAATCCAAGGACAGAATATTCCTAGTACGGACAGACATTGCATGCGTGAGTCATACTAACCCATTTGCTATTTTGTAGGTGTCAACCGGTACACATAGCTCGTCTGCTCAGACATCCTGCTAGGGGTAACAAATCCAAACTGATGGATCCACTCAACACCGGTAAAGGCAGACATGTTCGGGATTGGTTATCCAGATCAAGAGTCGTCTAGACCAAACAGAGGACGTCGTCCACCGTACATCTTCGTCAGTGCAGAAATGCTGAATTCTGATCATGCCTGTTTAGTGGGTGAAGAGATCGACTGTGACCGCGAGCTCGAGTTGTGGATGAAGTCGTGCGTACCAGACAATTGGAAAGCCTCCAAAAGCATCACTGTCACTCATCCAGAAGTGTAGTATTTCTGTTTTTCAATTTTTGTTTGCATGAAAGCCATACGTTTTGCCCGAAACGTAATGGTCCATTGTAAGGGCCATCTCATGTGTTTCATTGTGCAACATTTTGCATCAGTAATAAATGGATGTTTTTGTGATCAAAAGCGGTGTTCCCTGTTTTTCATTTTTTGCAGTTTTAAAAAATAAAAATGGCAATGTCTTTCGTTTTTCTTTTAAACTTGTCTCGTTCCAACCACAAAAGTGATTATCCTCTTGATCTCATTGATAACAATTTGGTTACACCTCTGTATGACTTCGACAATCCAAGCTATCATGCCGAAGAAGAAGGCGAAGAAGATCGTGATCTGCTGAAAATAGCCAGGTTGTTGAAACAAGAGGAGAAGGTGATTCAACCACACGAGGAGCGAGTCAAGATGGTAATCCCAAGTACCGCCGAGGTCAGAAGGGAAATGAAAGTTGAGGCCGCTTCAGAGGCAAGTCAAGAACAGAATGGTAGCCCTGTCGAAAGAGCAGGTTGATATCTTCACCTGGTTGCATCAAGGTACACCAGGGTGGAATACCCATGTTGTGGGGCACGAGCTACCACGAGAGAAGACTATCCTCTAGTGAAGAAGAAGGCCGGTGCCACGAATCAAAGGGCTACGGTGACTTTGTTTCATGATATGACTCATCGTGAAAGCGAATGCCATGTTGATGACATGATGACAAAGTCCCAAGTAGAAGAGGGGCATCCGGTGGACTTGATCAAGTTGTTTGACCGGTCGGGATAACTCACACTGTTGAGTCAGAATCAGTGCACTTATGGAGTGCTGTCCGGTAAGCTGCCGAGGCTTATTACGAGCGGATAAGAGGAATCAAGGTCGATCCTGCGGAAAAAAAAAAAAACAGTGCAAGGAACGCCTGAACCAAAAACAAACAAAAAAAGAGAGAAAAGAAATCAAATGGTCAGGTGGAATGATGACTGCCAAGGGGCATGGAAAGAAAAAATGAGTAGCAGGAACCTCTGATTCTGATGCCTTCCTTGGAAGAAACAACTGTTAATCTGGTACTTGACAGCCCTCAAGGGGTCTACGAGGTGTGTATGTGTCAACATGACTAGTCTTGTCGAAAAGAGCATGCAATTTACCTAAGCAAAAAGTTTATCGACTGTGAAACAATACACTCACTGCTCGAGAAAACTTGATGTACTTTGGCATAGGCTGCTCGCCGACTGAGACAGTATGCTGGTTCATACCACCTTGTGGATGTCCAAAATGGATCTGATCAAGTATGTGCTTGAGGAGATAGCGTCGAACGGACGGGTTGCGAGAGGGAAAATGGCGTCAACTGAATACGATATTCAGTATACCTCCCAGAAAGCAATCAAGAAGAGGGTATTGTATGGTTATCTCGCCCAACAACCCATTGATGATTCTCAACCAAGGAAGGTTGAAGTCCCTGATGAGGACATCTCGAGGTACTCAAATCGAAAGATTGAGAGTGACCGATCCCGGAGGAGGGGCCTGACCCTGAATCCGAACGGATTCTGATGTCTGATGGGGAGAGTTTAAGGTGAATGAGCTAGTGCTTCCCCGATAACAGTTGAAAGCGCCAACGATGGTGGCTGAGTACGAAGTTGGTATCCTGAGTGTCGTACCTCGATACGTGCATCTACTGGGGCAGCGCCTTCCTCATTCAGTATGAGATGGAAGTGATATTGCCTGCTGGAGGCTAGATCTCATTGTGGAGAGTCCAGATGGATGAGAAGTTAGAAAAAGGCTGAGTGGATGAGGACTCGGTATGACGCGTTGAACCTGATTGAGAAAAGAGTTCGTCAGTTACTTGTCATGGGGAAGTTGTACCCAATAAATGAAGCGTGTTGTTAACCGAGGAGTGCGACCTCGTGGGTAGCATGGAAGAGATGTGGTGTTGAAAAGGATCCTTCCTCCACAAGACGAACGTGGGGCAAATGGATAAGCAGTTATGAATGTCCATTCGTGGTCAAAAAAAAAAAGTCTCCTCTGACAGAGCCTTGTTGCTGACGACCACGGATGATGAGGATTTTCCATCCCCTGCGGATGCGGACGCAGTTAAAAGATACTTCGTGAAAAATTGACCCGCTGGACAAAAAAGAAAGAGTCCAGGCAAAAAAGGGGCATCCCGGCGAACCAAAAAAAAAAAACAGAAAAGGTTCGGGCAAAAGTTAGGGATAACGAAAAAACTGTACACCCGGCAAGTCGAAAACCCCACAAGGGCGACTTGGGCAAAAAAGGGTATCCCGATGGACTGAAACCCGAAAGGGCGGTCCAGGCAAAAGAGGGATTGAAACGAACAACTGCGTCTAGCATGATCGTTTGTGCATTGGTTAAGACGTCTCAGCTAATCTCCGACAGAAATCGATTGGAAGCGTCTTGTTCAGAAGGCCGAAAGTGAGGAAAGTCTTGAGGACATATGAGGTGTAACCGAGTTGGAACCCGATGAGATCACGGTTCCACATTGCCATTAGGATAGGTTTTTCCTTTTGTGCGCGATCACCTCTTTCCAGGGTTTGCCTCCTGTGTGTTGCTCAATTCTGAGCCATCCTTTTTGTTTCAGTCAATAAATGCGTGTTCAGTCAAATAGTTTTGTTTTTGTTTTCATTACCGCTTTGATTACGAAAACATCCGTTTATTTTGATAAGAATATTTGCATGTTGAAACATAGAGATCCCTTCCGATGCATGCTTACAAGATTGAAATCTGGAAATCTTATTCGGAAGTTTGAGTGACCAAGATGTTGAAGTGCTGGCACGCCTGGGGCACGCTTTTATCTAACAATCTCTTGTGCAGGTGCTGTTAGATATCTTCATTCGCTGGCAAGTAGTGATATGAAGCCTTTTGACAAAAGATCCCCACAGAGTCCAACATGGGGCAAAGGATAGACGAACAATGAAAGGACGACGAAAGAAGGACGACGATCCTGGAAGGTTTAATCAAGAAGACTCTTCGAAGTCTGAGGACCGGGAAGTTTGCATGAATCCCAGGAGTTCGATCTTCGTGGGATGGATCAGAAAAGTCTAGACGAGTCTGGGAGTTCTCAAAAGTGGAAAGTCAACACTGTGGTAGGATGGTGAACACCAGTGTTCGACGAATCGAAGCGAGGCCCGTGTCCGATAGGTCGTATTTCCCCAATGGGTTTAAGAGTGTTATCTCCCTGGCAGATTCGAGATCGGTGCCTCCTCAGCAAGCCTGAAGGTTACCATATCCCCGAGCGGAGCGGGTTTCAATGAAATATTTCTCCGGCAGAGTTCATCCTACCTGTGGATTGGACGGGCTTCCGTAACAGATTGATGGTTGCATCCTCAGCTGAGTGTATCTACCTGTGGATTAGATGAGCTTCCCCAGCGGAGTAGTATTTATTTCCCAAAGCAGAGTTGATCCTACTTGTGGATTGGTTGGCTCTCCCCAGTGAAGTCGCCTGATTATCCCTAGCAAGTCGTCCCGCTACTCCCAGCAAGGTTTGTCTTTCCCTAGCAGGGTGGAAACTGACGTGGTAGTGGAATCTTCAGCGCAGTTCTTGGAGCTCCCCGATGTTGTCTCTGGAGGAGACGCGTGTTTTTATGCATTCATCATGTAGATAAGCATAACATACTGCATCATTAGTGCATAGCATTTCCATGATCATGGGGCATTACGCTAAAAAAAAAAACTCATGCATCTGCATTGCAAGCATATCCATTAGCCCTAGGTAGTGGTGAATTGACCAAGAATGGGTCGTTGGAAAGAGTTTGGCATCGCTTAGATCGACTTCAGAATTGGGTTCCCCAGCAGGGTTGAGAGAAGTGACCCCGCAAGTGAGTGGGTATCCCCAACATTGTTACTCCCCAATTGGTAGCATCTTGCCAGCTTGGATCCATTTCCCTAGTAGATGTGGGTGTGTCTGATCTCTCCATGTAGAGTTGACCCTTTAAGCAGAAAATGTCTGTCATTTCCTTCTGCGCTCCCCACGAGTTGTGTCCTCGTGGATGACGGTTGTTTCCGTTCCCTCCCCTTGGGATGGGTTTTCCCTAGTGAGTTCTTTCCTCATTAGGATGTCTTGGTTCAGTATGCCTTTTGGGATCGATCCTGAATTGGCCTCTTTGGGCTGTTTCTTGTCCTTCCCTGGGGCATAAATGAATAGTTGCTCACTAACAGGCACTCATTCATCTTATCCTCAGCGGAATTTGTGGGCCTCTACCTACAAACCGGTAGTTGTAAGTCCTATCGTCGTGGTTTTCTACCTACAAACCGGTAGTTGTAAAATCCCACTTTCATCCCCTCACAGAGGTAACCTTTGTGGTTCATTCTGTCGGTTGGCTTCTACCTACAACCCGGTAGTTGTAAGTCATATCTTTGTGGTTTTCTACCTATTAGCTGGTAGTTGTAAAATCCCACTTCATCCCCTTGGTGGAGTTAACCCTGTGTGCTCATCTTATCGATGACTGGTTACTTTTCCGTGGTTTTCTGCCTACAAACCGGTAGATGTAATCCCCTCTTTGTGGTTATCATTATCCCGTTTGCGGTATTGATATTCTTTTCCCCTCTGGATACTCGCCTGGATCAAGCAGTATTGTCCCCAGTGGGTCTCTCCTTCCTTTAGGATATTTGCTCCGAGTTAGCAACTTTATCCTTTTTTGATTGGTCATCTTTTGCATACCTGGTCCTGGTACCCGATGCCTTTCTTTTCGGTCGTTTATCCGTTTAACAACCTGCAATCCGGTTATGGGTAATCTGCCATGCGAGTGTATTATCTACGTTTCGACGGCTATAGATGATATATCTCATGCACTCTCTGGTCAGTCTCTTGATGGCTTTCTCCAGCAGAGTAAGATTCGTATTCCCTATGGAATCGAATGTCCATCCTCTAACAAGACTGCTTTTCTAGCCCTCTTTAGGATGTGAAGTGTTTTGGAGCACAAACCAATTCACGCTTTGGTCGGTCACCTGTTTCATACCTACAACCCGGTATCCTTGGTGTTCCTTCCTGTTTGCTCGCTGTCGTGACCTTGTTCCCCGGTGAGATCCCCTGCAAGTGTTCAGCCTTGCCCTGTCATCTTGTGTATGTCAGTATCCTGTCAGCACCCGCGTGTGTTGTTTCTTTGGTGTCGGTAAACACCATCTTTCGGTGATTTCCAGTCATGCGTGGTGTTTGGTCTTCTTTGGTGTCGGTAAACACCATCTTTCGGTGATTTCCCAGTCATGCGTAGTGTCTGGTCTTCTTTGATGTCAGTAAACATCATCTTTCGATGTTCGTAACGTCGTCCTTCTTCCCTAGTGAAGATTCCTCCTCTCCGTTGGTGTCGATAAACGTCGAGTTTTTCCTATGCGTCCGTTGGCGTATAGTTGATATCTTTCCCCACAGGGTCGTCCCCAGAAGAATCCTCCTCTCCGTTGGTGTCGATAAACGTCGAGTTTTTCCTAGCCGTCCGCTGACGTCTAGTTGTTTATTCCCCACAGATCATTTGGTAATGCCAGATGATTCCCCTCAGAGTCTCCTCCTCTCCGTTGGTGTCGATAAACGTCGAGTTTTTCCTATTCGTCCTATGGCGTATAGTTGTACCCTTCCCCAAGTGGATCTACCTCCCCGTTGGTTTCGATAAACGTTGTGTTTTTCTCATTCGTCCGCGAACGTCTGATTGTGTACCCTATTCCCATTCATTCATTAATGTCTGGTTGATTTCCCAGCCAGAATCCCCAGTAGACGTCCTATTTGGTGTCCGGTTGTGGTCTCCCTTTCGTCCTATGACGTCTGGCTGAGTTTTCTCCTTCTCCCTTTCGTCCGATGACGTCTGGTTGAGTCTCCCTTTCGTCCTATGACGTCTGGCTGAGTTTTCTCCTTCTCCCTTTCGTCCGATGACGTCTGGTTGAGTCTCCCTTTCGTCCTATGACGTCTGGCTGAGTTTTCTCCTTCTCCCTTTCGTCCTATGACGTCTGGCTGAGTTTTCTCCTTCTCCCTTTCGTCCGATGACGTCTGGTTGAGTCTCCCTTTCGTCCTATGACGTCTGGCTGAGTTTTCTCCTTCTCCCTTTCGTCCTATGACGTCTGGCTGAGTTTCCTCCTTCTCCGTTGGTGTCGATAAACGTTGAGTCTCCCTTGCGTCCTATGACGTCTGGCTGAGTTTTCTCCTCCTCCGTTGGTGTCGATAAACGTTGAGTCTCCCTTTCGTCCTATGACGTCTTGGCTGAGTTTCCTCCTTCTCCGTTGGTGTCGATAAACGTTGAGTCTCCCTTTCGTCCTATGACGTCTTGGCTGAGTTTTCTCCTCCTCCGTTGGTGTCGATAAACGTCGAGCTTCTCCCTTTCGTCCTATGACGTCTGGTCGAGTCTTCCCATTCATCCTATGATGTCTGGTTACCTCTCCGTTGGTCTTGGTAAACGCTGAGTTTTTCCCCATTACGTCCGCTGACGTATGGTTGTATCTCTCCTTCCATTCATTCATTAATGTCTGGTTACCTCTCCGTTGGTTTCGGTAAACGTTGAGTTTTTCCCCATTACGTCCGCTGACGTATGGTTGTATATCTCTTCCCATTCATCCTATGATGTCTGGTTACCTCTCCGTTGGTCTTGGTAAACGTGGAGTTTTTCCCATTACGTCCGCTGACGTATGGTTGTATCCTTTCCTGGTTATCCCCAGTAGAGTTGATTTACCTCTCCGTTGGTCTTGGTAAACGTTGAGTTTTTCCTAGTTGTCCGCTGGAATCTAGTTGAGATTTCTGATCCCAGTCATCGTGTGTCGATGTCTGGATGTGGTTGTGCTTTTGAAGAGAAGATAGAAAAGGAAAAGAAAACAAAAATATATACCCAGCAGTGTGCAAATTTCTACGGTACTTGGTATTCAATCCCTGTTTACCCTGAAAGTCTGACAGCCGTTGCTCTCATCCATTCGGGTTCCCAGTTGATTGAATAGGGGCAGCTGTAGCACCTCAAATTTGCACCCTACCATGTTGTACATTCATTTCATATTAGGTCATAGCATTAACAATGTCCACTGCATAACATTGCATTGTCCATTGGCCCAAGTGCAAGCTCAGTTGATGAATCAGGTCTAACTGATCAGGAGAATCAGTCAGTCAAACAAGCAAGTGCCATTTTCATTGAGACAAAGCCCTAGGGTTGAATTTTCAAGCTCATATGGTCCAAAGATCATTTTGAAGTGGTTTGGCCAAAGATTGGATGCTCAGAAGTCACCAGTCATTGTTCAGTCAACCAGAAACCCTAGAAAGTCAACTGTAGTCAACTGTGGTCAACTGTGCCCGATTTTATGGATTGGAAGGTGGGAAATGGTTTGAAAGGCCTCATTCATGTCCATGTAAGTCTCATTTGACATATCAAAGACCGAGGTTGAAAGAATTGAAGTCAAACAGAAAATTTCCCAAAATGGCAAGTGGACCTGCAATTTCAGCTGCCCAAAATGGAAACTTTTTCTCCTCAAAACAACTTCATCATACAAGCTTCAAATGGAATTTTGTCCAACATGAAAGTTGAAGATCTTGTTCTCACCATTCCAAAAAGTCCAAGAACTCAAAAATCCAATGTGTGGTTTGCAAAATATGGCTCAGTGAATTTCAGAAAAGACCCGTAATCAGGAGGCCATAACTACCACATGGATTGTCCAAATTGCAAGTTATTTATATGCACAAACTCCATTTAATGTGTACTTCAAGGGTGAATAATTGGATTTCTTGGAAAATGCTCAATGCAAAAGGCCATTTTTGAAGTGAACTATTTAGAGGGAGGGGCAAAATGGTCCAAAATAAGAAATAGGAGGAATTTGAAAATAAGGCCTATGCAACCAGCTTCCAAATGATATTTGTGATTGGTTCCAAGTGACAATTTTCTGCTACATTGCTTCTAAAGAGAAAAGAGCTTAAAGTCCAAAATGCATGACATAAGCTATTTGACTCTAATCTCATTTTCTTCACTAATTGGGATTAAGGAGGGATTAAGAAACCCATATATATTGTTAATCTAACAGAATTTTGGAGACTAATCATTTTTTACAAATCACAACAGAAAATCTGAAAAGAAAATTCTCTCATCTCTCTCATTTTGCTCAATTTTTTCTCACAACATTTTTTGATCAATCACCAAGATTCCTCCAATTTGGAACGAATTTTTCTGCAGATTTACATTGTGCAGGTATTGTGTGGCTTCTGTTGAAGAAGAACGAAGCCAATTGGTGACCGAATCGAGCCGTTGCAAAATCTGTGTTCTTCCACAACAGGTCACGAAATCGTTTGATTCGAGCGTGCTGGAGCTGCAAGAACATCATCAATAGCCTTCTGAAGCGATATCCTACATCTGTTTCGCGAATTCGAAGCTCAACCGCGGTTCCATCGCTACTGTCATCAAGAAAGGTTGGATTTCGATCATCGCCATTTGCTAAATCGCGTTAGGGATATTGTAGATTGTAGCTCGTAGATCATGTAGAAGTTTTTGGATTGTAAATTCGTTGAAGATTGAGTGAGATATTCGCGATTGAAATTTTTGTACCAAAACCTATTTCCTTCGATCCGCTCTGTGTAGTAATCTATAGACGAAATTGCTTCCATATTTGTACTCGCGATCAAAAACCGGTTCGACCGGTATATAGTTTATGCATTTTCGTTGACGTTTGCTCGAAACCTAAAATTCCAGCGAAGAACATTGATGAAGATGATGAACATTCGAAGATTTTCTGGAAAAAAGGCCTTTCGATCTGCTTCCATCCGTTTTCAATTCGTTTTAGTGTTTTTGGATTGCTAGAACCAATCAGAGCCTGCCACCACATTAAAACTAAACGCAGCGTTTTGGCTTGGATACAGTATTTACGTTTTGTGCCATTATCATTCAATTAATTAAATAAATCCTAAATAATTCTAAATAAATATTCAAATAATTATTCTAAAACTTCAAAAAATCATAAACTGATCAATAATAATCCAAATAAATTCAGGATTTTTTTTGTCGATCATCTTTTTTTCTCTATTATTTTATAAAAATCAAAAATAAGATTGTGATTGGTAGAAATTTGAATTGACATAGAGATTTCTCTAAGGTGTGCTATTTCCATATGTTGTACCGATTTAATTATAGAATCATCATACCATATCCAAATGATCTGAAAATTTAGATGTAGGTTCCTAACTCATCCCTGGAATTTTTGACATAGGTTTCATAATTTTGGGCCTATGGTTTATCATATATGATTTATTGAAATTGGATGTGAAAAATGTGACATAATTTGATATGCTATATTATCCGAATTTCTTGCCATGCTTCCCTCTGGCCAATGGCCTTAATTTTTTGCATGAAGCATCCTTAACATGTTAACATTCACTGTGAATTTTTGTGGATTTTTACAATCCATTTCCTAATTGATTAGGATTTTTTCTTGCTGCCTAGCATTTTAGGGCTTTACTTGTGTAACCCTTTGTATATATGTTGCCATATCCATATACTTAGTCTAATGACCATGAAAATTGATAGGATAGTTCTTAACACATGTAGCTATCTTTTGGCTTTGGTCCTACTAATTTCCCATGTACCATTACTGTTTACCATTGGATTGAAGTTAATGTACATTTTGTAGCTTCATTTGATTGTGTTTTTGCATGCTTAGACATGTTGAATTAATTCCCATAGTTCCACTAATCCAAATTACTTGAAATTTGACATGTAGCTTGTTGAATGTCCTCTGTTTAGGATATAATTTTTGTGGAATTTACTGTGTTGTTTTGATATTTTTTGTGATGTGATCTTGCTGATTGCTCATATGTGGTTTAACATTGCTCACTTTGCCTTACATGTTGCATAAAATGAGATGTGTACATAGTTTGGATATGGGACCAATTGGGATCCCTTTGTTATTGAAATAGCTTGACTTTGATCATGAATTGGTTGCTGTTTTAGGATTTTTCCTTCTTTTGGACCCTAGGCTAGTCCTAGTGGTCATGTTACTTACATTTGAATGTGATTGTGGCCTTTTCAGGTTAAGAAGTTAAGGATTAAGGCATTTGTTTCACATTTGGGATTGTGTTGCTTGACCTATAAACTAATGTGTTTGTTTTGTAGGATGTTTGAGCCTTGAGCTTTGTGCTATGCACACCATTGTTTGATTATGATTGTACACTGTTGATCATTATATTGTTGTCTGATTGTGAAAGTAGATGCTGATTCTGTTTGACTTTTGTACAGGTACACTTAGTTGCTCAGTTCTCTTAAGAACTTGCATTGCTTTGCTTATAAGCAATTGGCATTGAGGTATAGAACCTTCTTCTTCATGTAGTCTGGAGACCCGGCTGTTACCGAGCCGGGCAAACTGTCTGAAGTCCTCCTTAAGAGGCAATGCTTGTGTATGTTTATATTTGTCCCAAGCAGGTGAAAAGTCCTTTACATAAGGCAATTGGTGGAAGGTAGGGATAAGCAATTTATCCCCCACTATTCTGTGAGTCTTCTCATTGCTCCCATTACATGGTTGTAGCATTGAGATCCAAGCCCAAGATCTTGTACATTGTACAGTCGAGTCTATGTCCTGAGCGTAGAAGGGTCCCCCCATTCTGGACCCACGCTCCCTTGTCTGATGCTCTCTCTGACCAGAGATAGAAGCAATGAGGCACGCCCCTCATCACCTTTCATCAGCTTCACCTTAGCCCCTCAATGGCAAGGTTAAGAGCTAACCTTACCCCGATACAAAGGCTTGTTTGTTGAGGTTGATATGACCCCTCGACTAAAGCCTAACCCTGATGTTTGAGCCCCTTGTTGGTGTGTTTATTTCATGCTGTATATGTTTGTGTGGTGTGATTGTATCCCCTAGGTTTGCTAGACTCCGCGTAGTCTCGTTTGCATGTCAATTAAGGTAGCACGGTTCCTTCGTATAGGACTTCCTTTCTTGCTTGAGCTTTCCTAAAACACAAACAAACATTATCCCTTCTTAAGGATACGTCAACTCCTTCTACTACAGGTGAGTAAGTCTCCAATGGTCGAGCATCAGGTAGATTGCGTAGTGACGTTGTCCACTTAAAAAAACACAAACCAACCGGAATAGTTTAGCCGAACTACGGCAACTCTGATTCTCATGTCCAGATGAGATACGTAGGCACGAGATGCGATGTCTTGCCGAGTTTGACTAACCACTAACACTAATTCTTTTCTCTCGCCCTCGTTGCGATTGAGACCTCCCCTTTCTCTTGCCCTGGTTGCAATCGAGACCCTTCTCCTTGTGTGTGTTTTGGTTCGGATGCCGACGTAAGTCCAGTGATTGGCAGTCGGGCTCCATGTTTGCCTTCTTGAGTGCGTTTTGGTTCGGATGCTGATGTAAGCCCAGTGATTGGCGTTCAGGCTCCACGTTTGCCTTTGCCTGTATTTGTTTGTGTGCGTGTTAGCCGAGCTACGAATGCTCTGATTCTCCTTCGTCCAAAGGAGATACGTATGCATAGGATGCGACATCCTAGCGAGCATGTGCCGTTTCCCCAGTCGAACTACTTAGACTCTGATGTCTATGCTTGATAGACTAAGTAGGCCCAGGATGCGATATCCTGCCGAGTCAGTTTCAGTCTGTTTCTTGTGTCTCTCTCAGCCAGTGTGAGTGTGTGTGAGTAGTGTTTTAGCAACCATTTTCCTTCCTATTGTGCGTGGATCCCGTCGAGTACGACGGATGCGTAGGGGTGCTAATACCTTCCCTCCGCATAACCGACTCCCGATCCCATTCTCTTTGGTCGCGAGACCACGTCTTTTCCAGGTTTACTCTGAGCGTTTCCTTTCCCTCTTTTGGGATAAATAACGCACGGTGGCGGCTCTGTTGTTCTTTGTTTCCCGCCGGTTTTTCGCGTGATGCGACATAGGACATCTTCGAAAGCATGGACATTCATATCTTTTAGGAATTCTCGGGCCTTATTTACCAGAAACTTGGCAAGTAAACCCTTAATTCCACTTCTTGTTACCCAATTGGTTTCAATGTCGGACTTTGTCATGTGTAAAGCCGCGGCAACTTCTTCAGACTTCGGAATCTTTTCTAAACCACTGAAAGGTGTTTGATCAAGAATAGGTATCCCAAGCAGCCTGGAAAACTCTTCTAATGTGGGTACCAACTGATAATCTGGGAAAGTGAAGCAATGATGTTTAGGATCGAAGAACTGGAATAGAACTCTCATCATATCTTCTTTGAAACCAGTGGTAACCAAATTGAGGAGAGAACCATGTTTCTTGATGAACTGAGCCTGATCGGGAAGTTCTGACACTAAATCCTTGAGTTGAGGAGAGATGGCTACAAAATTGATCCGGATGGTCTTCCTGGGAGCCATAGCCTTACAAAACAGAGCAACGTTAAATCCCTAAGTCCTTGAAATGGCTAGTACAATGCCATGATGTTATGATGTTATGATGTTATGATGTTAAATAAGTAACAAGCACAAACAAGTCACACAACAATCATTCTTAGGTTTTAAGGCCTGCATGAGTTCCATAGGTAAGTACCCTCCCCACTGAAGTTTGGTTGGTTCCACCTGTCCTAGAATAGTAACCGGGTTCTAGAAGGATCTCAAATCATTGACCTTCCTTTAAGTCCACTTCAGTGCAACACCAAGTGGTTGACCGAAGCTTCCCTAAAGTCCAATCTCAAAGAGTGTAGTATCGAGTCTCAACCAACCCCAGTCGGAACCGAAGTCAGTTATCTCACTACTTTCTAATGGCTAGGATGAGTCAATTAGGGTTCTAAAGGTCTGGTTAATGCTTTGATGACACCACGCGGAAGCTAAATTTTTCCTCAAGTAAACATGAGGAACATCAGGACATCCAAAGTGTCACATTAACCGTAGCCATCATTTTGACCATTCCAGTATACGGTGGATAGTCGCGATGATCTTTTGCTACTTACCTAAGGTACACTAGATCCGGGTGTAGGATCTTTCACTCAAGCATAAAATACCCAAGCAATCCCTCAAAAGTAAATCAGACAATTTAAATAAGTGATCTTGTTTTTAAGGTAACCTCTCTTTAAGTGTCCCCAGCAGAGTCGCCAGTTCTGTCATCCGGTGAACTGACTTTGTGTGCTTTTGCCTTGGAAAGCAAATGTCGCGGATAGCAAGAGTCGCCACCGACTTTTCTTTTATCCAATAAGGAAAGGTGGAAAAGAACAGGAAAGACCTTAATTAGATTTTGGGTTCGGGAGGTACATTATACAAAGGGAAGGTGTTAGCACCCTTTGTATCCATGGTTATCCATGGGCTCTTAATTGCTGGATCACTTATGTTTGTCTGAAAAAGTGTTTGTGAATTGCTTAAAAAATGTTTTGAAAAGAGAGTTTAACTTTGTAATGATTCTTGTACGAATGTATACAAAGTGTTTATCTCGTTTAATTTTGAAAGCGGTTTAGAAAAATATAACTTGGCAATGATTCTAGTACGAATGTATACCAAGTGGTGATTTTCTAGTATTCGCACAGTGTGAGGTATGAAAAATGTTTTAGGTTGTGAGCCGGCAATTAAGAGTTATACCTACCCAAGGCCTTTATGGGCATTTCCTATCCTTATGAGGGTAAGATTGTCCTTACTATTGAGAAGTAAGTGGTTTTATCCTTTGGATGTAAACGGGACATCGTAGGGTCATCGATTGGTCATTGAAGGCAACATCTGTAAGGATACCTTAGCATTCGAAGGGACGATCATCATTTAACCGTAGGCTACAACGACGGGTCACCGAGGGACAAAATCATGTATTCGCAGGCAACATCCGAGGGACGATGATTTATTTTATAGGGACATGATGATTTAATCGAAGGGTCTTTGCTAAGTGTATCCCCACATTCGCGGGACATGACCATAATACCGTAATACCGTAAGGCAACAAAGAGAGGTCCAAGATCACATATTCAAAGGCAACATTTTACAATCAATTAGGTAGTTGTAATCAATTAGGTAATTAGGTCCACATTATAATCAATTAGGTAATTAGGGTGAATCTCCACAAGGGTATCCCACAAATAAAGTGGAATACCTAGCAAGCTACTTTCTCCGGGAGTATGTGAACCCTTATAAAATTCAGCAAACAGGTCAGAATACCAAATCAGGGTGCAATCGAGAATTACACCACAAAAGAAACACAGCGGTAGGAATGTCAGGAAAAATAAAGCATGGTTAGAATAAAACAGATCAGATAAGCATAGAACATAACAGAAAAATCAGCGACTGTCGCGTTCGCCCCTGCCTCGCCTAGCGAAGGCTTAGCGAATACTCGCTACATGCTCGCTTAGCGATGTGCTAGCGAGCGGCTGCGGATTCTGGTTTTGATAACAGTACAATTCCAGAAAGCTCCAAACCACATGGCATCCATTACAGAAATTACATGGTTAAACGTTCAAGATATTCATACATACTTAAATTCACATGCAAAAACTTAAGATATTTTTATAGATTCAATCATAATGCCACATGCAAGTTAAGAACATAAAGCGGTAATAGTAATGCAAACCTGTTTGCAACTGAATTGCAACCTTGAATTGGCAAGTCACTCTTAGGGTTGGCGCCGGATTGAGTTGGGCGGAGGTAACCTTGGTGCAGATGAGTTTCCTTCAGGGTTTCCTTTAGGGTTGCTCTGAATTCTCTGGGTTAGCCTCCAGGGTTTGCTGTGTTGCTTCTGTTAGGGTTTCCTTGCTAGGGTTTCTGTCCGTCTGCCTCTGTCTCCCTTTTTCTGAATGAAGCTCTGCTATTTATAATAATTTTTGTGACCTGATGGGCTCAGAATGAAGCCCAGAATTTTCTGGTATTCGCAAGCTTCGCTAGGCGAAGGAGTTGCTCGCCTAGCGAGCATGCCAGTTTGGGCCATTTTCTGGATTTGGCCACCTATGTGCTGGGTCTTTGTTCTTTTAAGATCAATGCCTTGAACAATGAGTTGGAGTGTCTTGAAAGATTAACGGGCAAATTTTGGGGTATGACAGAGTGTATATAAATTTAGGGATAACATGAAAAAGAAAACTTGGCCTTGATGATTCCACATGGCGGAATTCCACTTACTTGATGTTGGATGCTGTTGAGAAGTTCCAAGCAGCATTTGAAAAGTTAAAGGATGAGGATCCTAGCTACATGGAGTTTTTTTACCTTTCTGGTCCACCTTGTTCTACTGATTGGGAAAAAACTAGGGCTTTTGTAATTTTTTTGAAATCATTCTATGAAGCAACCAAATTGTTTTCATCTCCGCAAGAAGTGTCGCTACATTTAGCCTTTCATAACTTGTCTGCCATTTTGTGTAAGCTTCAAGAAGCGTCCTTGAACATGAATACCTATGTGGCTCCAATGGTTTCAAATATGAGAACCAAATATGATAAACATTTGGGGGATGTTGAAAAAGTGAATCATTTTCTCTATTTTGGAGTGATCTTTGGCCCTAGGTTTAAGTTCAGTTATGTTGAGTAGTTTTTCAATGACATGTATGAGGTTGGTAATGAACTTGTTAAGAAAAATGTTTAGTGTGTAAAAAAGTTTTATTTAAATTGTACAATTGGTATAAAGCTAAGCATGATAAGAATGTTGGGGTTGCTCTGTTAGATGCACCATCCGGGAGCACTTCCCATGGAAAAACATGTACTCAAACTAGAAAATCATCACTTTTTACAAGGGCTAGTGCTTTTAAACAACACTTGAAAGAGAAAGACACGGTTATAATCAAAATGAACTAGAGAAGTACTTAGGTGATCCATGTTTGGGAGATACTGAAAATTTTAACATTCTTAAATGGTGGAAGAAGAATTCCACTTGTTATCATATATTAGCTACTTTGGTTAAGGACTTGTTTCAAGCTTATCATCTGAAAGTGCTTTTAGCACTAGGGGAGGATTTTAGACATGTATAGAAGTTCTTTGAGTCCGACAATAATTGAGACTCTTATTTGTTCTCAAAACTGATTGATGCCTTTTGGCTAGAATGACTCAAAAGTCCTTGATCTACTCGAAGAATATGACATAACCGATTCAATTGTTTCAGGTATTTTGTGAAACAAAACTTTGTGTTTTTTAACATTATTTTAATAACTTAGCCTCATTAAATTTTGGGTATCTTGTAGAGTTTCATGTAGGTGTTATCCTTAGAGCAACTGCTCCTAAGCAGGCTAGGCCTGTTTAAATCACCTTTAGGTATATGCTGAATTTTTTCTATTGTATATGCAATTACTATATATATATATATATATCCAAAATTCTGTTGTATATGCAACCATTCAGAACATGTCTCCACCATTTAAGAATTCAACATTCTCTTGTATATGCAACCATACTAAACCATTTTTTCTCTTGTACTTGCAGCCACTTTTGAATTTTTTGGAGTCTTGAATGACTCATAATATTAAAGCCATTATAATTAGTAAGTTAGTTTTGAAGCCATGACTCATAACATTTTGGACAACCACTGTTGGTTTCATAGTAATTTAGTGTCAGAAGTTTGTTTTGGGTAAGGAATCAACGTTACAATTGCTTTACATGTAATTATGTTTTCTGTCATGAATTGCTTTAAAAAATATAACAATTCTCTTTCTTTTTTAAAGTTAACAATTGAATCTCTTAAACTGCTAATATTTGTTTAATGTATTTCTATTTGTAGCAAATCCAATTCATGATGAAATGAGGACACCTATGTATGATCGTGCTCAGAAGCCTTGTGCGCCAATGAATCATGCTAGGTATTTTCTAACATTTTCATTCTCTACTGAGCTTAATATGTGCTATGATTTAGCCCTTACTTTTAATCTTGTATTTTAGGTGCAAACATGTTTATTATATTTTCATTACTTGTTTTCTTCTCCAAATTAGGTACTGGTTTGCATCAACAATCTTGGATAACATGGTCTAATCTCACATGCCAGAGTGGTCTTGGACAAGCAATGATAGAGGTATCTTTTGGTAATTAGTGGAATGTTCCAACTCCAAGCAAAGCATGAAATTGAGTTATTATGAATCTATGTATGCTGCAGCAGAATCAACAGCTTCAAAAGAAGCTTCAGATTGTGAAGAGTCTTGAAAGTGGCCTTAGGAATGATGCTCCAGATTCTGCAATAGCCATGCGTCAAAAGGTGAGACTAATTTTATTCAATTATTTAGCAAAAGTTTAAGTATGGATAGTAATTTAATATTGAAAACTTTACATGTTATCTGCACTAATATATAACTTCTATGTTTTGACAGTGGCTGGAAATGGAATCATTGAGTAATGCTGAGATTTATGTAGGCTGGAAATAGAACCACTGAATTATGCATTGCATAGTTATGTTGGCTGAAAATGGAATCAATAAATTATGCAGTTTATTGTGATTAGATATATAAAATTGGCTTTTATTCGATTTATTTATGTTGTTAGTTGTATGAGCAAATATTTATATGCTCTAGAACTTGGATTTTAAAGCTGTAGTACATGTTCTTAAATGATGCAGATCTATAGATCTTTAATATATGTGTATGTGTGTTTATCACTACTCCAATTCACAACTAGTACGTACACCGGACATCTTCACGAAGCTCCCTCATTCAGTGGTAATTGGTATGTTTGAAAGGTGCAAGAGGCTCTAATTTCTCATGTTCGATTTGTTGCATATGCATGTATTTAGAAAGTTGTTCTTTTCGTGATAAAGTAATTTTGAAAAGAAAAAAATGTGTCGCCGAAGGGATGATTAAATTTAATCGCAAAACATTCACATGTATGCCAGTCAATTTGATGATATAAATAACCCTCGATCAATATATTATTACTTTACATTTTTCAATAATTTAAATGTCTCAACTATATTTTCTAAATATTCATACTAAATATCATTCAAAAACACCTTAAATATTAATTATATATTTTTTGTATTCAATTGAAATGAAAGATAAGATGAGTTTGCAGTGACAACAGTGTCAAGTTAAGACATATGGCTTTAAAAGATCAATTACCAATAACCCTATGATACAGTGGTGTTGATAAGTGTGAAGACACTCAAATTCAAAATATTTACTGATGTATGCTCTTAGGCCACATTAAAGAGACTATTTTCACCTTATAAATACTTTTAAAAAGTAAAAGTTAGCTGGTTGAAATTTTTTCAATTCACATCCACAAATACTTAGTGAAGATGCTTTAAGTGATCTAAACTTAATTGTCTACGATCCTATTCAAATTTAGTATTTTTCACAAATAGTTTGTTAAAATTTTCAGCTATCCACATCAAAACTATAAAAATACAATACTAAATTGATCCCACAATCAAATACTATTTAACATAGTCTTATTAACTATCAGCAACACAGCATGTGTGTAATACATTGTTTGTGCTTATATGTTGCAGACATACATGTAAAGTTTCTAAAAGCCGAAGTGCAAAATATACACAAAACAAACATCATAGTAATCAATTCACTAGGAAGAAATAGAATGGTAAGAGGACCACATTACAAATGCTATTATTTGGTTCTAACAGATGATAGATCAGTCAACCCACCAGCCATCCTCTCAGCCTTTTCAGCACGCTCACCTGAAAATTGGTTTGTAAAACTCGAGCATATATGCTGATTACATAAAAATGTACTAGTAATTTTTTTTCTTTCATTTTTAGACAACTTAGGGAAGCAAACAGTTACCTGTGCGAACTCTTATTACATCAGATACAGGCATCACTGCACAATTAAAGTTCCATTAAAAATACAATTCCAAATTATGCCATTATGAGAGCTTGGGCATTTAAGATAAGATAGATGAAATATGCATCTAGATTCATATTTTGGAGGATTAGGATACTAAGAAATAATTACTGTTGCCTATAAATAAGAAGAGCATGTGATAGGAATTTTGGCTCAGAACAGACCACAATGTATAATTCACTTGTATAACAGCTAAAAAAACAACTAAAAAAAAGTAGGTTTCAGCCTTACAGAAAATTTTGCCATCACCAATCTCCCCAGTCCTTGCTGACTCCAAAATTTTGTCGAGCACTGCCTCAACCTGAAGAAATACATGATACATATCAGAGATGCTGCAGAAAGTAACATTTTTTTTGTAATTTAAGTAGTTTGAAGTTTTATTCTGAGTTGTAACTAACTACTAAACACCACTGAACTGAAGATGTGTATTCTAACTACTCAGGCCATGTCATTTGTTGTCAAACAAAAGAAAACTGTTTTGTTTAGTCACTTGAAATTCAAACACTTTGAAACAGTGACTAATCATGTATGTGTTTAGAAGAGACTGAAAAGGCAAGAACCAATGGTGACGGGATTATCAAATATCCAAGAACCAATAGGCCTAGCCACAAGACCTGAGAAGACCCAAATCCGTAGACTTCTGACATTGTCATGTTCATTATTTATAATATTAGGCATTTAAAAGTAATGTTTTCAGAGGTGTCAGTGTTACATAAGTACACAACCAATTGTAGCTCATGAAGCTAGTGAAATTACAAACAAATGTAAACACACCTGGTTTTTCCTCACTACTATTTCCATTTTAACTTTGACAACAAAACTGTCTTCAGAAAATTCAGAGCCTGTGAAGAATACACCATTAATAAAAGACAATCATGTAAGTGTGCATGTGATCTTACAAGTAATATGCATAATAAAGAAAAGTGTACAACTCTAAAGGAAGGTAAATATGTATGTCCTGACTCTTAAAACACAGCTAAAGTTGGCTGGCCGCAGGCCTAAACTTGTGTGCTCACAGAAGTCTTAAAACACAGCTAGAGTATATTTTCAGTATTTTATTCAGTGATCTACTTACCTCCCTGCCTCTCTGTCGAACCACCCTGAGCACCAAACCCCTTGACATCAGATACAGTGACACCACGAATTCCCATTTTCAACAAAGCCTTCAAATAAATAAAAAATAAACTCAGTATCAGCACATGTCAGCAAGCTAGTAGGTATAATAGCAGTATTGGCTAAATCAGTTACTCGAGAGAGGTACAAACTCAACAAATGTAAAGCCATGATGAATCTCATCCCAAGAGAATAATGAGCTCGTTCTATAATGAAAAACTAATGCAGTACTTCCCCTTATTGCATTTGTAGCAACAACTTTATGTACTTACTGCTGGAAATCTACTGAGTAAAACCTTTTGGAAGTAGAAAAAAATGAGATACTGAATGAAATCAGATGAATGAATATCAGACAGAGATACATAATTTATATACACAACACGTGTGCTAACCAAATGCCAACTAATTAACCAAATTATTAACTCACTTTACAACTAATTAACTAACACTTATGTACATTAGCTGAGATGCATAACCAATCAACTCACTGAATAGTTTATCAACTCACAGAATAGTTTATTGACTCACAAAATGCGTGCTAACAGAATTAACCAAATCACAGAATAGTTAATCGACTTTGAAACTAATTTACTAAAACTATGCTAACAGAATTAACCAACTAACTAACTTTTTTGGAAAAACAGAACTAACTAACTAACTTTTTGGAAAACAGAACTAACTAACTAACTAACTAACTAACTTTTTTGGAAAAACAGAATTAACTAACTAACTAACTTTTTTGGGAAAAAAGAATTAAGTAACTAACTAACTTTTTTGGAAAAACAGAATTAACTAACTAACTAACTAACTTTTTTGGAAAAACTGACTTAACTTTTTTTTGGACATACTAATTAACAGAATAGCTAACCAAATGCTAACTAACTAATTAACAGAATTCAATTGAAAAATAGTAACAGAATTCAATTGAAAAATAGTAACAGAATTCAATTAAAAAATAATAACAGATTTCAATTATAAAATAATAGTAACAGATTTCAATTAAAAAATAATAACAGATTTCAATTAAAAAATAATAACAGATTTCAATTAAAAATGATTCAGTATAAAAAAACAACAGAATAGTTAACTGACTTCTTAACAAATTAACCAACACTTTTATACTGTAAAAATCTACTACATGCATAACTCAAATTCAAGAGAGCGTAGGTATCAAAGACGAAGCATCCAATTCAGTAAAAATAACAAGAATCGCATCCAATTCAATGAATATAACAAGAATCGCATCCGATTTAGTGAAAATAACAAGAATCGCATCCAATTTCACACATGCAAAAAAAAATCAATGAAAAATGAAAACGCATTACCGAAGAAACATGAGGAATTCTCCATGGCCTGTTCATCGTTCAAAAAAGAGATTAAAAAAAAAGCGAAAACATAAATAAGCATCAAGAACAATCTGGATTCAACTGATTCCACAGTAAACATGAAAGAAAAGTGCTATAACCTGAGAATCGCTTCAATTTTGTAAAACTTGGAATCTGGAACATAGTCTGAGATCAAACGAAAAAGATTTAGCAACGGTATTTCAAGAATGAATACGATGAACATAGAAAACGCATTCGCACCAGGAAGATTCTGAGCTCTGACTTTGGGAAGAATCGGTGCAGTTCTTCTGCTACTTAGAAGCACATTGCGGTTAGGACAATCTCCGAAACGCTTGCGAATGACGCTGAAAGTTGAAAAAGGAATTTCAGTTTGTTTGAGCTGAAAACTCGCAAAATTGAACACGTTCGTACTCGAGATCAAAGCCATTATTTCTCTCACTCGCTCGCTCGCTCACTATACAGTCAACTTTAATGGAATTTCCTTTTCAAGATATGATATTATATAGTAACATTTTGCACAGGGATCGGTGAAAAGGAATCCCAAACTCCAGGCCCAAACCCAAGGCCCAAACCCAAGGCCCAAATTCCAGGCCCAACTCCATTATCATTTTTTTCTGTAATAATAACTCAGAACTACTAGCAAATTAAGTATGATTTGTTAATAAAGTAGTATAAGGAGTAGGAGTATTTTGTAGTTTGAATGGATTTGTGGAGTTTAGGGGTGTTCAAAATCAAATTAATTTAAATAAAAATTTAAATCAAAATAAGCCCTTATCCACAATTTTAAAAAATATTTATTCTTTTGAATTTTTACTAATTTATGCTAATTTTTAAGAAAAATCAAATTTTATTTTTTATAATAGAAATTAACACTTCTGTTCCAGAAAAAAAGGGAAATTTAGGGCATGTTTGAATTGATTTCCAAAAACTGTATTTTAGTTTTCAAAAATTATAAAATTAAAAATTTGTTTGATAATACTTTTCTATCATAAAGTTTTCAAAATTAATTTTAGTATTTTGTTTTTAAAAACTAAAAAGTGAAAACATCTTTTAGATGTTTTTCTTTTCTATTTGATGTTTTGAAAATATTCGAAAAATAATAATTTTTTATTAATGGCATTACTATAAATATGTTAAATTTTTTGTTTTTTATTTTGTTTTTGCAAGTTTGTGAATTTTTTTAATACAGCATCACGATAACAATGTTCTGTGTTTTTCTAATTTTGTTTTAAAATATTTGTGAGTTTTTTTTTACTGTATCATATGTTTTATCCATTTTTAATCGTAGAAAAAAATCAACTTTAATATAGAACTCTCTCAATTTATTATTTTTAATCAAAAGTAAAATTTATAATAATATATTTAAATTGGTAAAGTTTATCTTTTTTAATATAGTCCATATTTGATGACTCATGAAAATTATTATATCTTTTATTTGGCATTATTTATTTAAAGTCTTAATTATATTTAAATTTTATTTTAGATCCCTTAATTTTTATTGGTTCTATGTTGCTCCGTTATATTACAATACCAAATACTTTAGTACTTTAATTTTTATTTTGATATTTTATTTATTTTAAAAATTACTGTAGATTCTAAAATAAATTAAATAATATTGATTTGAATGTTATAAAAAAATTAAATTAATTATAAATAAATATATTATATATGAGTTTGCTAAGATAGAGCCATTTAATTTTTAACGAGTATATATATATATATAAATATATATATATATATATAAAAATATATATATATATATATATATATATATATATATATATATATATATATATATATATATATATATTCAAATGATTAATAAAATATTAAAATAGAAAATCTTAAATATTCCAATTGTTTATTAACTTATCTTTTGATAAAATTATATATAGTTTTGATTTGTATCAGAGTTATTTTACTACTAAAACTTAAAAGATTAGATTTTAGGATCTTTAAGATATTCATTTTTAAAAAAAATTAGAAACCAAAAACAATTTCTCCAAACAAGTTTTTAAGTTTTTAATTTTTAAAACGATTTTTAAAAACAAAGCTATCAAACAGATTTTATTCCATTAGTTTTTTTAAAACTGATTTATAAAATTATTTTTAAAAATAGAAAATCAAAACTCAATCAAACGAGCCCTTAATTATTTTTGTACGTTTTTCATATATATATTTTCCTTTTATAAAGATATAATGTGATATAGTCAATACCAACTATTAACATATTATTCCCACCTTGAATTTTAAATAAATAAATAAAATATTTTTTTATGCTTATTAAAATAATAGTTAAGTATATTTAACTTTTTTCAATTTCGTACAAAAGAAATAATACAATTATTCATCTACTTTAACTAAATTGTTATCCATTAATAATATTAAGTAACTAATGTAATGATAATTTTTTAATAAAGATATTAAAGATGTTTGAATTTATTGACATTTGTTCATATTTAAAATTTAAAAAAAACAAAATATTTTTGTTTATAAATAAAATCGGAGAAAATATACGTTAAATTTACTCAAATAGTAAAGAGTAACTTGTATATTGAAGAATAAAAAGTGTGAGTCTCTATTTTTATGTCATGGCACTAATTGTAAAACACCTTCACAAAAATGATTTTTTTAATTGATATTATATTATAATAAAATGATATTGAATTTTTAAGACTAAATTATAATTTTGATCATCTATTTTAGTCAATTCACAAAACCAATCCATCTATTTTATTTTTTGAATAAATTTGTTTTCCTTTCTCATTTTTAGTAAAAAAAAGTCACGATATGTCTATTCTTTTTAATACGTCTCACGCACTTAGACTGATGTGGACATTGTTTTTGATATGTCATTTATATTTATTTATTTATTTATTTATATAACTAACATTTATTTTTAAAATAACAAATTGAGAAAATATACAAAATAATAAAATAGAAAAATGTGTTATATTAATTAGGTTTTTCTTCCTCAATTACTCATCGTCATAGACACTTTCTCATTCACATCAATCTCCTTTTTCTAGTTGATTTCAACAACATTTATCATCATCACTTTCTTCTTTGAATGATTCATCTTCTTTAATCGAATTTGACTTTAATTTCATATTCTTCGACTGTGAGGAAAATGGTTTGGTTGATATGATTTGGGGGTGGGATGAGGAGGAACACAAAATTTTGAGTTCTTCGACCACGAAGGAAAGGGTTTAGTTTATTTGAGTTGGGGTTGAGTGGCGTGAGTGAGGAGGAACACAAAATTCTTCGATTGTGAAGGAAATGGTTTGATTAATTTGATTTGGGGGTGGGGTGAGAAGGAACACAAATTTTCAGGTGAGGAGGAAAATAGCTAAGAAAATTGGAATTCTTCATGTATTAGAACACCAATTACAATCCTTTATATAGGAAGGAAGATGCTAATAATTAATTATCATATGTTGTTTTCTATCATAGCAAATCCTTTAACTAACTCTAACTACTTTGTTAACTATGGTAACAGTTATACATGGTCATGGCTAATATGTGCATGTATCATTGTTACTTGGCTCACGAGTAACCCCGTCATTTTGTAATATCCGCCACTAGTTGAGGGTGGGTAGTAGGGATGGCAAAAATGATAGTCTGCCCCCGCCCCTCTTTAAGTCCGCAAAAAAAATGGAGAGGGCAAGTTTGCCAAGTTAAATTGGATTTAAAAATCTAGTATGCCCCGCTAAGAAGAGATTTCACCAAGAAATTAGAAAGCATAAAATGGTAACTAAAAGTCTAAAATCATCAAGAAATTTCACCTAAAATAGAACAATTAAGAAGAGTTCAAAAACTATACTTCAAGTATTAACCTTCAATCAACCAAATTAAATATTTTGAGTGCTTGATAACTAGAATTAACCACCAAGCAACCAAAGTTTAATTTCAACCAACCAAAACCATAATAAGTATGAAGTGCAACACTAAAGTTTAAGTTCAACCAACCAAAATCATAATAAGTATTAAGTACAACACCAAAGTTAAGTGATTCAAATTACATAACATTGTCTAAAAAATAAGAGTGAAGCATTCTAAAATCTAAATCCTAATCATCAAGGTCAATAATATTATATGCACTTTTAGAACAAGTTGAACTCACTTTTTCATCTTCATTGTCATCATCATTTCCATCTACATTACAAAACAATGAAATAAATTCAATGGTTAGTAAAAAATATAACAAAAAATAGTAGATAACTATACTCATACTAAAAATAATTACCATCAACATTTTCAGACAATAGCCAGTTTTTATACTTGTTCAGAACTCTAGAACCAATACTAAAGGAAGATTCTGATGCAACAGTGGTAATATGAATGCTTAACAAGTCTCGAGCATTTACTGAAAGTTCGAGAAATTTTTGTCTAGTATTCTTCCACCATTATAGTACATCCAAATATTATGTGTAATCAAGATCCAACACTGGTTCTTCCAAATACATGTCAAGTTGACTTTGACCATTTCTTTTAGTCGTACTAGATTGTTGTCTACCCAATATAATTTCCTAAAATTATGACAATTGAATAACAATATAAAGTTAAATGAAACCAATTATTAAATTACACTTTCATATTACTTGGAAGAAACTAATTACTAAATCATGAACAAAAAACTTACATCAAATAGGCTTGGCTTAGTTGACATGGTTGAAGAGGTAGGAGTCCTTGAAGCATTGGAAGAAGAAATAGAATATTCTGCAAACAACTTATACAATTTTTGCTTTATGTTTTCCAACTTCAATTCCTAATTTAGTGGATCAATCACTTTATAACAATAGTCCAATGGGTCCAACTTCATTCTTGGATCTAAGACATCCCCAAATGCAAGAACAATAATATATTCATCCCAATACTTATCAAATTTCAAAATCATGCTAGTAGTCATGCTATTTATAACTCCATCTACATATTTTTAGTTGTCTATCAAAAGACAGTGATTTTTCTAAATTTGTAAGAAGTGCAAATTGGAAGTGGGATAGCTTGTTTTGGACATCAAATTGATAATTTTATAAAATGGCAACAAGAACCTGGTCATTTTTTTCAAGTCTCACCAGCTCTTCCTTTGAAAGATTACTTATATAATTTGCATCATAACAATGAAGGTTTCCAAATGCACATTGATACTTAAGAACATTTTTAAGCATCAAATGTGTTGAATTCCATCTTTGTAGATATATCTATAATCAATCCACTTCATACATCAATGTTACAAACCATATCAATACATTACTTAAATTTTACCATCCTACTCTCCGAACCCTTCACATGTTTGATGTTTTCCCTAATCTTTTACAAAGCACCTGAAGCTACTTTATGTCCCTCATACACATTAGATTTAAGATATGTGCAGAACAATGGACATGAAAGAACTCCCATTTACATAACAACAAATTTTGCAAGACTAGTTAACTCTTCAAAGTTTGCTGCATGACATCATTTGCAGAAGCATTGTCCAAAGTAATGCTAAAATATTCTTCTCTACTCCCCAATCAGTCAAAAACTCAGATGTTCTTTTACACGACTCAAAACCAGTTTGAGGAGGAGGCATGTGACAAAAGTTGAGGATTTTACTATTTAACTTTCAATTTTTATCAATATAATGAGCAATTAAAGTAGTATAGCCATCAATATTAAGTGATGTCCATAAATCAGAAGTTAAAGAAATCCTACAATGAGTGTTGGTCATTTCTATCTTAATCTTTTTCTTTTCCCTATTGTATATTCTAGCAACATAAGCCTTGGCGGTATTTTTAGTGATAAGAATGTAATCAGGATTCAAGTACTGAAGTCAAGTTGTAAGCTCATCAAACTCAGCAATATATAAAAGAAAGATCCTGCTTGATAATTAGTCGAGCACACATTCACGAGATATCAAATTATTAACCTTTAATGATTTTAACTTTCCTTACATGTCTAACATCATCTGACCAACATATCCAAAATTAACTTTCTTACAAACATCAAGATGACATTTTAGAGAAGTTGTCCCATATCGTTTTCCTTCACATACATATGATGAAACCACATGCATTGCCTTTTGCTATTTGCCTTCCCTCACTATCCAATCCTTCTATAATAGTAAAATACTTCCACATCTATGATATGATTAGGGATGTGCAAAAAAACCGGTTTACAAGAACCATTTAATAAAATCCGTAAACCAGTTTTAAATAATCCAAATTATTTTTTACAAAACTCAACCATTACCATTTTTCATGTTAAAGTAGTATATGGGTATTTAGTTTTTAAAACCAGTAAAAACCCAAAAAGTCCATATTTATAAAGTTACTTTAAGTTAACTTGTGTGGGCTTGTACCATTATAATTACCTTTTCTTTTAAATTTGTATATGGTTATGTTATAAGTATTGTCCCGCTATCAGACTAATATACAAATTTATAAATTTATTTTATTAAAATTTAAAATTAATTCCATAAAAGAGAAATTTATAAATAAAGATAAAAAGATAAAAAAAAAGAGTACATATTTTACTATTTATTTATTTTTAATTTAAGTTACTTAGTAAATTTAAATTTATGAATTTTTTACAAAACACTTTCTTTTTAAACGTATATAAAACTAATACTTTTAAAAAAAAATTATTTCTTCACCAATTTATTTTTAAGAAAAACTATTACTCCAACCATCCATCTTTGTAATACCGATAGATATGAATTTTATTTAAAACATTAATAATAATAAAATGTAAAGGAGAGTATATTCATTAGATTGAAATTTATTTATGACGCATGTATGTGAGGTATGTGATGTGGAAAAAAATATAATATAATTGAGGTAAGGTGCCAACATAAAATTGAAATCCATTGATAAAAATGTTAAACTTTGAATGTACAAGTAAACAATTGATATTAAGAAGTAATATATCAAATAACAATATTTCTAGAAGAAGAAATATTATTGATATTGAAAAGAAATCCATTCATTTATTGTTAATTTTTTTTTTTACATTACAATATCTTTTTATTGATTTGAGATATATTTTAGTTTTATTAAAAAAAATTGTTTTGATTCATTTAAAGTATTCAATTTATATTGAATCACACCACAATCACACTAAAAAATAATTGTTTCCTCTAAAAATACAAAAATAAATGAATTTTATGAAGAATCCTTTGAAAAACTGATTTATAATTAAAACTGGTTTATGGTTAAAACTGATTTTAAACTGGTTTTGAACCGACTTGGAACCACTTTCAATTATTAAATTGGTTTTTCCTATAAATGATTTGGTTTATAAACCTAAATCATAAAATAAGGTTGGTTCACATGATTTGGTGAACCATGCACACCCCTATATGTGATTTCAGTTTTCTCTTAATGTTTTTTATTTTACTAGGTTTCCCTAATATATTATTATTAGGTTCCACCGATTCACAGTTTTATTCAACAATTAGGTCTAAATCTACACCCTCATCAATTGGAGCTAAGAAATCCATATACAAACTAAGTCCTAAAACACAATAAATTTCACCAATAATATATAATTTCAAGATTTCAAACATATGCATACTTATCAAACAAAAAATATGCAAACTGATAAAAAATATACAAACTAATCAAACTAACCAAACTTTGAAATCAAACATGTCGAAATTGATATATATATATATATATATATATATATATATATATATATATATATTATATATATATATATATATATATATATATATATATATATATATATATATATATATATATATATATATATATATATATATATATATATATATATATATAAACTTTTGATGAGGATGTGCAAAATACAAATTGAAAATAACATTGAAATCATAAACTGATATGCAAACTAACCGAACTTTGAAATCAAAACTAATATGCAAACTAACCAAACTTTGGATTTCAACATATATTTTCACAATGCAGGCTGAAAAAATAAACAAATATTAATAGACATCAACACTTTAAATAAATAAAAAATCTCAAGAATATAAAAGACAAGAAGAACTACATCATAAGGCTTTTGATTTATTTGTGTTTTCAGCCACAAATGATGTTTATATGCAAGGAATTGAATCCATCAAGTTAAATAGAAAAAGAGGTATCTCGAGACTGAGAGAGAGTCGTTGAACACTGAAAAGGAATAAGAGTTTCGTTGTGTGTGATTTTGTCTTGCGTGGTGGCGCCGTCGTGCATAACTTCGTCGTGTTTTGTCTGATTTTATTTGAGAGTGACCATCACGAGCAAGACGTATGCAAGAGTGAATGGACATTGTGAGCAAGACGTCCCCAAGGAGTGAGAGAGAATGAGAGATAGGTCATTGGTTTTTTAATGGATATTGGGCTATTTGTTTTTTTTAAACTTGTCATGGACCATTTTTAAAAAATTATGGACTAAGATGGAAAAGTATTTAAATAATTATAACGAGAATATGAAGTTACAAGTCAAAAATATTAAATAATAATAGAAAAAATTCACTATTGATTCTAATATTTTTTTAAATAATGTCAAAACAAAAATAATATTTATATAAAAATATATATATGATTGATTCAAATATTTTTATATTTGAAAAGAATTATAGGCATTGATTTATTATCTCTTTTAAAAATAATAACCTTTTTTGGTTGAACAATTCAATTTTTTAATTTCATTTTTATTATATTTCGGAAAAAATGACTGTATCATATCCGTGTGAAAGCACGGGTATTCCACTAGTTTTTTTTTTATATTTTTAAATATATTTTTCAATATCTTTAATAAAAAATAATTTGGCTTAATTGCAAATTTAGTCCCCCTATTTTGTCTTTTTTAGTTTTGATCACTTTATTTTAAAAAACACGAATTTTAATTCTTTTTTAATTTTGGGATGAATTTCAGCCCCCTCTCCAATTTGAAATTTAATTTTAATGATGTGGCGCTATGTTTGCTGACGTGTCAATGTCATGTCATTTTCATTAATAATGATTATGCCACATGTATAATTTTTTTTTTAATAATATTATTATTATTTTAAATTTTAAAAAAATTACTTAAATTGAACTACATGAAACAACACCAAATCAAAATCAATTTTCATCTCTTCTATTTTCAGTTCTTTCTTAATTCAAACCTACTCAAAATTAAATCCTCCAACACCTGTAGATTTGTACAAAAAAACCCATTGATTTCTCTTCATCCCACTTTACCCAATTTTTTTTAGATTCTTGTAGTTGTATGATTCTTGATTGGGTTTAGCTTCTTGTTTCCATTGTCTGAAATGAAGAAGAGGGAAAAAGGGTTTATCATGGTGGAACTACAATTGTGTGGGTGGTATCGGAAAGTGAAAGGGAAATCGAAATCTAACCCTACTCCCTCCGCTTCAGATCAAAGAACACCCACATAATGGCGGTGTACGGTGGTGATGGCTATGTGCGTGGTTGAGGAACTTGTGGTGTCCGATTTCACGGTGTTGTTGTGTGGTTGTGCGGCAATCCGATTTTGTGATGGTGTTGTGCAACTGCGCGGTGGCCCGGTTTTACGGTGGTGTTGTGTCGCCGCTGAGGTAAATCAACTTTTATAGAAAGATTCTTGAAACCCAACAAAGGGTTTTTGTTCTAGTTTTTTGATGTAATGTTTCTTCATATTTGGTTGTTACCGTATGTTATTTGAGTCTAAGAAGAAATCATTGAGATGATTTGTATTTCTTTTTGATACTTGTTTTGTTCTCTTGTTTTTCTCCTCTTTATATTTTGTTTGAGATGGTGTGTGTTGTTGATTTGAGATTTTTTATTTTTTTAGATGTGATTGAATTGATGAGGAGGAAGAGAGTAATAATGATGGAGCTGCCATTATATAAATACTATGTGTTTTCTTTGTAGCAACATATGATAGAAAGAATGTACTCCCCTTTCCTCCTTCACATTCCACTTTGTGAAAAAATCAAGGGATTGAAGATTTGATTTATGAAGATTTGTGTAAAAATTTTGGAAAAATAAAGGGATGTGTTGGAAATCCACCATAACCTATGGAGAATTTCTATCAATCTTATTGAACAAGATTGTTATCACCCACACAATGACAATGAAAAGAAAAGAACGATTGAGAAAGAAAAAAAACGTTGGAGAATAATAATATTTCTACAGAGTTTCTCTCTGCCCACCAAAAACTGCAAAATTCTGTGAATACAATGTTATGAGTTTTCTTTTCTCTTCATATAAGAATAAGGGTTACTCCCTCTATTTATAGGTTTATGTTAGCTTACTCCCTAAGTCAAAGCCCAAAACTATTAAAGTCCAAAATAGATAACACTACTAAAAAAATGGCCTAAGTCAAAATCATACATGAAGCAACATGCTTCGACACTTCGACACACTAATACAACTCGACATACTAGGTGATTCGACACTTACTTGCTTCTGTTGAGCAACCTACTTTAAAACAAGGAGTTATAATTCAATACACCACCTAATTCATTGTGTCTAATCTATCTACATTCACCATAGCTCTTAGTCTTCTGAGCACTTTGACTTGTACTCCCTTCGTCATGATGTCTGTAATCCGACTCTTAGTTCTACAGTGTTATAAAATCATCTTCTCATCTGCTACCCGTTCTCGAAGATAATTGAACCTCATTTCGATGTGATTGCTTCGACCATGTGCTATCGGATTCTTCGCTAGATTGATAACTGACATGCTGTCGATCTTCATGGTAATTGCTCCATGACTCATTGTTGTTATCTCTTCGACCAGATTCACCATCCATGTTGCTTTACATGCACAAATGGAAGCAACTATGTATTCTGCTTCGCACGACGATAATGCCACTACTGATTTCTTTCTCGAACTCCAAGAAACTGGTGCACCACCTAGCATAAACACATAGCCAGTTGTGGATTTTCGATCCTCAGCATCACTACACCAACTTGAGTTGATGTATCCCACTAGTTTGCATTCTTTTCCTTCATCAGCTACAGGAAACAAAATGCCATAATCGAGAGTTCCTTTCATATACCTTAGTATCCTCTTCCTCGCTGCTAGATGTGATACCTTTGGCTTCAGCATGAATCTACTCACCATACCTACATTGTATGATAAGTCAAGCCTTGTGTGGCAAAGGTATCGAAATTACCCATTAAGTCTTCTATATTGGGTTAGGTCGACATCATCTGAATATGAATCTTTTGACAGTTGTAATCTGGGCTCAGCTGGAGTCGAAGTTGGGTTGTAATCTAGCATCTCAAATCTCTTGAGTATTTTTCCTGCATACCTTCTTTGATGCATCATCAAACCTCTACCACTCTTGTAGAATTCGATACCAAGGAAATATGAGATGTCACCCAAATCTGACATTTCGAATTCCTTATTGAGATCACCTTTGAAATCTTCGATCTCCTTCTTGCAGCTACCTATTATCAACAAGTCATCGACATGGAGACATAGTATAAGCAATTCACTCTTGTTTCTTCTTACATATACTCCATATTCAGTTGTGCACTTCACAAATTCCTTCTCCCTTAGAAATCCGTCTATCTTCTTGTTCCAAGCTCTTGGAGCTTTTTTAAGTCCGTACAGGATTTTATGGAGCCTGTACACCTTTCTTTCTTCACCTTGTTTCACAAACCCACCTGGTTGTTCAACATAAAATTCTTCTTTTAAGGAGCCATTTAAGAATACACATTTCACATCCATATGACACAGCTGTCAGTTGTTCATATTTGCTAGACTAACAACCAACTTGATTGTTTTAATCCTAGCAACAGGTGCAAAAACTTCGTCGAAGTCGATTCCTTCTTTCTGAAGAATTCCTTTCATCACAAGTCTTGCCTTGTGTTGAGACACTTCTCCTTTGGGATTCAACTTCACCTTGTATACCCACTTCACATTGATTGCCTTCTTGTCTTGGGGCGATTCAACAAATGACCAAGTGTTATTGACTTCGATTGACTTCAGTTCTTCATTCATTACTTTCACCCACTTCGAAACTTTCAATGCCTCAACTGCATTGACCGGTTCGACATCTGGGTAGAAAGCATAGTGTACCAACCCACCTTTTTCATTGACCATATCATCTGATGTAATCACACATTCTTGTAACCTTGAAGTCCCGTGTCTTATTCTTTGAGGTCTGATTATGCCTACTTCACCTCTCACTTCTTGTCGAACTTCTCTTTCGACTTCACTAGCTGGTTCATCATATAAGATTCTCACTGAATCCTTCTTAACATTCCCAGTTCAATCTCATTCCTTAAGCTCATCTATGATCACGTCCCTGCTAATCACCACTTGCTTGTTCACTAGGCCGAACAACTTGTATCCTCTAGTCGAATGATATACTATCAGGATCATCCGACTCGACTTGTCATCAAGTTTTCTTCTCAAATGATCTGACACATGTCTATGTGTTATAGATCCAAACACCTTCAGATGACTCAAGCTAGGCTTGACACCAAACCAACATTCTTCTGGCGTGATTCCTTTTAGCTTCTTCGTTGAACATCTGTTCAGGATATATGTTGCAGTCGACACAACTTCTCCCCATAATTCTTTGGGTAGATGTTTTCCTTTCAACATACTTATCACCATATTCATGATGGTTCTATTCTTCCTTTTTGCGACTCCATTTTGCTGTGAAGTGTAGGGTGACACCACCTCATGCACAATCCATTCTTTCACACATAATGCGTCGAAGTATTTCGACACATATTCTCCACCACCATCAGTCCTCAGAATCTTGAGCTTTTGACTGCTTTGTCTTTCGACTATAAATTTAAACTTGGCAAATACCTCGATCACTTCACTTTTCTTCTTGATCAGGTAAGCCCACAGTTTCCGACTGAAATCATCTATGCATGTAACAAAGTATTTTTCACCTCAAATCGAATCCACCTGGATAAGACCACATACATCAGAGTATATGACTTCAAGATTTGCCTTTGAACTGCTTCCTGCATCCTTACTGAAGTTGTTCTTGTGCTGCTTCGCCTGTACACATTCTTCACACACTTCGTTTGGAATGTCTATTTTTGGTAATCCTGAAACCATATTTCTCCTCTTCAAATCTCTGATGTCTTTGAAATTGAGATGACTAAGTCTATAATGTCATATCCATTCATCTCTATTGGCTGCTGTTGCAAGGAACTTATGTTCCATCACATTTAGCTCAATCTTGAAGGTTCTATTATGAGACATTGGAGCCTTCAAGATCAACATTCCATTTGATTCGAAAACTCTCATCAGCTTGTCTTCGATCGACACCTTGTAATTCTTTTCGACTTACTGCCTTATGTTAAGAAAATTACTTTTCATGCCTGGTATGCACAACACATTTGAAATTACTGACCTCTTGCAATTTTTCCTCATAATCAGAACATCACCAATACCTAGATGTGTGCAAAAAAAACGGTTATTCATAACCAAATTGGTATTCAAATTGTTCCACTTTGAAAAAACCAAACCAAATGCTAAATTTGGATATTCATTTTGTTATCCAAATATAAACTGGTACCCATTATAAAAATTTGGTTTTGTTATTGAATATCTAAATTTTACTATTCGTTAAATTTTTATATTTGTCTATTTTCATGTTTTATCACATTATAAATTAATTTTATATTTTAAAACTTTTTAAATTTCATAAAAAAAATATTTTAAAAATAAAATTCAGAATTTTATTTTTCTTTTCACGAAAATATTATATTCGGAAAAATTATATTTGATATTTTTTTTTCAAATAAAATTATTATTTTCTTCTAAATAAATAAAAAAATTATCAAAAATATTTTGTATTTTTTTCAGTAAAAAAATTTATTTTTGGATAATTTTTTTAATTTTCAAAAAGGTTATTTTTTCAAATTTTCAGAATAAATTTTTTATTTATTTTCAGAAAAAAAAATTATAATTTCATAATAGTAATTATTTTTTACTTTCAAAATTTTTTTATTTTCAATTATTTATTTTTTTTAAATAAATTTTTTTCAGTTATTTTTTATTTTTCGGAATAATTTGTTTTTTAAGATATTTTTTTCATTTTCAGAATATAATTTGATTATTTTCAATTTTTATATATATATATATATTTGAATATTTTTTATTTTTTTTCTTAAAAAAATTATTTTTTGTATGTTTTTTAAATTTTAAAAGAAAAAATATTTTAAAACCTCATAAAATTTGTTTATATTTTTAAATTTAAAAATTAATATTAATTTAAAGAAAATAAAAATTTAAATTAAATTAAATAATTTTGATTAAAATCAATTCCCATTTGAAACCGGTTTTAAACCGGTTCGGAACCAATTTAGAATCGATTTGGAATTTTAAATTGGTTTTTGTGAGAAGTGGTTTGGTTTATAAACCATAACCATAAAAATGGATTGGTTCATATTAAATGGAATCCATGCACATCCCTACCAATACCTTCAACTGCTAGAGTATTGTCATTTGCAAATTTCACTATGTTCTTCATTGAGGGTTTTATGTTGACAAACCAGTCTTTTCTTCTAGACATGTGTGATGAGCATCTTGAGTCCAAGTACCATTGGTCCTTGAATCTTTCTTCATCTCTTACTGTAACCATTAACAACATCTCTTCTTCTTCATGTTTCGTAAGCGTCACATAAGTTTCTTGACTCTTCTGCTTTTCTGGACAATCACTAGAATATTGACCATGCTTATGACAATTGTAATACTGAATGTGACTCTTGTATGACTTTTGACCACCACCTTTTCCTCTACCTACAACACCACCTTTTTGGTTGCCTTGGTTCTAGGGTTTTCTATGATTCAACCAGTTTCCTTCTTGCTGATTTTGACTAGTCGAATTGTTGTAGTCTCCTCTACCTTTGTTGTCATTCCAACTTCCTTTGCTTTTCCTTTCTTTTGTTGATTGCGCCTGAAAAACCATATCACTATACTTTCTTGCAACTCTTTACGCCATTATTTGTTCATGAGATTTAAACGTCCCTCGAAGCTCTTCCTTTGTCAGTTTTGACAAATCTTTTGACTCATCTATATCTACTACCACATGGTCGAACTTTGGAGCCAACGACCTCAAGATCTTTCCAACAATAGATCTTGATGTCAACACTTCTCCACATACCTTGATTTGATTCACCAATTTCGTAACCTTAGTGAATAAATCAATTATGCTTTCATTGTCTTCCATCTGAAGCAATTCATACGTTCTTTTGTGAGTTTCTTTCACCTTCTCCGCACCTCCAAAGGAATTACCCAGAATTTCCCATGCTTCTTTTGTTGACTCTACATCACTAACATTTTCAAAGTTATCTGAATCCACACATTGATGGATTATAAAGAGAGGTTTATAATTTTTTTTCAATTCTTTATGTGCAACCCTTTCTTGATCCTTTACATTTTTTGCAAGCGTTGTTACTCCTTCCTTCACAAGATCCCAAAGATCTTGATAACATAACACAACCTTCATCTGCTTGCACCAATTCTCATAATTATTTTTCTCGAGAATCGAAAGATTCGCTGGAAAATGTTTGTTTGGATGATTCATTGACATCGTGACTTTCTTCCCACAAATCGCTTAAACCGGAGCTCTTGATATCAGATGTTGGAAATCCACTACAACCTATGGAGAATTTCTATCAATCTTGATGAACAAGATTATTATCATCCACACAATGACAATGAAAAGAAAAGAACGATTCAAAAAGAAAGAAAAAAATGTTAAAGAAGAAAAATATTTTCTACAAAGTTTCTCTCTGCCCACAACCTATGAAAATCTTCTTTATTCACTTTGCAACTGCAAAATTCTATGAATACAATATTATGAGTTCTCTATTCTCTTCATACAAGAATAAATCTATTTATAAATTTAGGTTAACTTACTCCCTAAGCCAAAACCCAAAACTATAAAAGTCCAAAATAGTTAATAATACTAAAAAATAAGTCTAAATCGAAATCCTGTGTGAAGTAACATGCTTCGCCACTTCGACACATTAATACAACTTAATACATTAGGTGATTCTACACTTCTTTGTTTCTGTCGAGCAACCTATTTCAACACAAAGAATTACAATTCAACGGGATGAAATATATGAAAAATTGATTTATGAAAATAAAGATATGAAGATTTAATTTATTTATTTAAATTTTTTATATATTATTTAAATAAAAAATAATTATTGATAATGTGAAAATTGTTTTTTTCTATTAATCGATTCATATGTTATGTCATGGAAATTGACACTTATATAGGATGGGGATTAAAATTGAAAAGAAAACTTAAAAAAAAAAAACTAAAGTTTTCAGATTTTAAAAAAAAATCTAAATTGAAAAAAAGAGAAAATAGGAGGACTAAAGGTGTATTAATCCAAATAATTTTCACACTTTATTTTTCTTTGTTCGATATGAAATGTTAAAAAAAAGAAGTAAAAATGATAACTTTGGTGACTTGTTGGGCGAACGTATACTTGTTAAAAATTTGTGGCGTTGTGGAAGATGAGTGATTTCGTGTACAGAATCAGCGTCGCTAAGGAGTGGGAGGAATTGCAGAGAAATGGTTCCACTTTCGGCAGGGAGCTTGACAAGTCTTCTCGATTCATCCATCTCAGCAAACTCCATCAGGTTAATTTCATGTTTTTGAAGCATTTCGATTTCACTGTTTTTCCCGATTCAATTGAGATTCTGAATTGTGAATTTCTTCAATCATTTTTGTGTTTTGATTGCTGCTATGCTAATATCATACGATTCTATCATAACGATTATAACAATATTGCAGGTTCGATCAACACTGGATCGTTTTTTCT
Organism: Lathyrus oleraceus; assembly: GCF_024323335.1. Lineage (NCBI taxonomy): Eukaryota > Viridiplantae > Streptophyta > Magnoliopsida > Fabales > Fabaceae > Lathyrus > Lathyrus oleraceus. The sequence goes on along the minus strand of NC_066581.1, from coordinate 68,221,188 downwards.
TGAATTCTAAAGATGAACTCTACCTGCTTCAAATCGATCCTAACAAGGTTTTTGCAATTACTTTGTTTCAACTCATAAAATCACATTTAGTGAAACTTAGTGCGTATGAAATTTCAATTGTTCATATAATCATTATATAGGCTGGTTCAGCAACTTCGGGCTTCTTTGGATAAACAACTTATCTGCGGCTTATAGCACAAGTGCTTATTAAAATAAGCGCGTTCGCATAAGCTATTCTTATATAGAAAGATAAAATAAATTTAAATTGTTTTTTATACGTTATAAGCTGTTTATAAAATTTTTTTTGAAACAATTTATGAAAAATGTTGTAAGCTGTTTTGATTAATTCTCTCTAATGGCAGTGCAATGGGAACAAGTAAAATAGTAGCAAGGAAGGCTGAGTATGGATAGTGAAATTGAAATATGAATTCCACTGTAAATCTGAGCAGGAAGAAATACAATGGGTAAAAGAGAAATAACGGAAATAGTACAATATTCCAAATGTGTGGTGAATCATACAGATAAGAGAGAGAGAATGTTCTCATACAAATTCACACCACTCTAATAGCTACCCCACTATTAATATTATCTCAATTCCTAACAAACTGGGTCCACATTGGATGCTCTCCCTCGCTTCTCTTGCTGCGTCTCACTGCCTTCTCCTTTGCCACGTCATCATTCCATTCTTCATTCACCTCACTTGTATCAATTGGACTTGTCTCATTCATAACATTACCCTCCCCTTCAAGAGCAATCTTGTCCTCAAGATTGAAGTTCGGGTAACTCTGCAGCATATCTTCTTTGTCTTCCCAAGTTGCTTCATGACTTGGCATATCACTCCATTTCACCAACAATTGTTCCACCACTTGGGCACCTTTAAGAATGCTTCTAGTACTCAACACAACTGCAGGTTGAATGACGGGACCTTCTTCCACTGTAGTTAAGGGTAATGGCAAGTATGGTACAGCAGTGAGTCCTTTGAACACTTTCAATTGCGAGACATGAAAGATAGGATGAATACGGGCTGTCTCAGGTAGTTGAAGTTTATAAGCAACCGCACCAATTTTGTCAATGATGCTGAATGGACCAAAGTACCTCATCCCTAGCTTATTGTTCTTCCGCAATGCTACAGAAGACTGCCTATAGGGTTGCAACTTAACCAAAACTTGATCACCAATCTCCAAAGAAACATTGCTTCGTTTCTTATCAGCATTGACCTTCATCACCTGTTGAGCTCCCCCAAATTCTCTTTCAATTCAGCTAAAATTCTATCTCTTTCCAATAACTGTTGCTGCAGCTCCATTGGATCAACATTGGTAGTGTTGTAACGAGTTAGCCTAGGAGGTTCCCGCCCGTATAAAGCTTTGAATGGAGACATCCCTAAGCTTGAATGCAACGCCGTATTATACCGCAGTTCCGCCCACGTGAGAGCTTTTGACCATGCCTTTGGATTCTTGAAAGAAAAACACCTCAAATATATTTCTAAGCACTTATTGACAGCTTCGGATTGTCCATCCGTTTGGGGGTGATAAGCGGAACTCATCGCTAAAGTTGTGCCCTGTAATTGAAAGAGATGCTGCAAAAATTTACTAGTGAATACCTTATTTCTGTCAGACACTATTGACTTAGGCATTCCATGTAGTTTAACCACATTATGCATAAATGCCTCAGCAACTGTTTTACTAGGGTAATCAGATTTCAAGGGCATGAAATGAGCATACTTACTTAATCTGTCCACTACTACCATGATCAAGACGGAGGTAAGCCCGTAATAAAATCCATTGCGATATCTTCCCAAACCTGTTCAGGAATTGGCAATGGTTGCAACAGGCCTGCATAAGGAGTATTAACAGACTTAGCTTGTTGACAGATGATACAAGCTTCAATGGATTTCTGCACATGTTGTCGCATATTAGGCCAATAAAACTGAGACGCCACCCTTGCAAGAGTTCTGGTCACTCCCGCGTGTCCCCCTATAGGTGTGTCATGATACTCTTTGAGAATGTTTTGAATCAAGCTACTCTCAACAGGAATTACCAATCTGTGTTTCCAATACAATAATCCATCTTTCACCGAATAGTTATCATTGATCACCGAATTATCAAGGCATTGTTGTACTATTAACGGTAAATGTTCATCCTCAGCAATTTCTTGCTTTAATTCCTCTAAAAACTCACACTCCGGTGCTGATAAGGATAACGACATCATTCTGGATAATGCATCAGCTGCTTGATTATCCTTGCCTGGCCTATATTCGATGCGGAAATCAAATCCAATGAATTTATGAAGCCAAGCTTGCTGCTCAGGAGTTTGGAGGGATGGATCTAACAAACTTTTCAAGCTCTTTTGGTCTGTTCGCAGGATGAATTTATGACCCAGTAAATAGTGCCGGAACTTAGCTAATGCTACTGTAATAGCATAAAATTCACGTGTATAGGCTGATTGAAGCTGCATTCGTGAAGTCAATTTCTTCGAAAAGAAGGCGATGGGATGTCCTTTTTGGCTTAGTACTGCTCCCACCCCTGTACCCGAAGCATCTGTCTCAAGGATAAACTCTTGGGAGAAATCTGGTAACACTAACACAGGTGCGGAAGTGATTGCCGTTTTTAATTGCTCAAAAGCTCTTTGAATGTTTTCATCCCACCTAAAGGCGTCTTTCTTTAACAGATTAGTGAGGGGACCGACTATGGTTGCATAAGACTTGATAAATCTTCGATAATAACCGGTGAGGCCAAGAAATCCGCGCAACTGTTTCAAGTTTGTTGGAATAAGCCAATCTAGCACAACTTGATCCTTTGTGCTAACCATTGATACACCAGCCCCAGAAACGATGTGACCGAGGTATTCCACTTCGAATAAACCAAATGAGCATTTGGATAACTTGGCGAACAGCATATTCTGACTTAGAATTTGGAACACAATTTCTACATGTTGCAAATGTGACTGCCATGAAGGGCTATACACTAGAATATCGTCAAAGAAAACGAGAACGCATTTTCTTAACAACGGTTGGAATAGCTGATTCATAAGTCTTTGGAATGTAGCTGGTGTGTTTGTGAGTCCGAAAGGCATCACTAACCACTCGTAATGGCCTTGATGATTTCTAAAAGCCGTTTTCTGCCTGTCCTCTTGCTTGAGAAGAATCTGATGATAACCCGAACGAAGATCAAGTTTCGAAAAAAACTTTGCTCCGTGTAACTCATCAAGTAGTTCATCCATAGTAGGCATGGGAAAACCGTCCTTGATAGTTATGGCATTTAAAGCTCTATAATCCGTACAACATCTCCAAGTGCCATCTTTCTTTTTCACTAAGATAATTGGAGATGAAAATGGACTTAGACTTGGTTGGATTATGCCTTCTTCAAGCATGTCTTGCACCAGTTTTTCAATTTGTTGTTTCTGACTATGAGGATATCTATATGGTCTTACCTTCACAGGTTGTGCTCCCTCTTTCAATAATATGTCATGAGTCAATTCTCTCTTGGGAGGTAATCCTTTAGGTATTTGAAAAATCTCCTTGTATGTATGCAACAATGTACTCATTTCAGGTTCAAGATTAATTGTTCTGTCATTCCAATTGTCCCCTAAAACCGCTGGATCGATCTTTTGAATAGTGAACAACTCACTAATTGCATCCATCTGGTGTAATCTCTTGAAGAGATTCAGCTGAGTTACTATCGGTTTGTTGCTCTCTTCACCTTGCAATGTGACAAACTTCCCATCTAAATAAAATTTTAACATAGATGTAGCATAGTCAGCTACATGCGGTCCTAATAAAGCCAACCATGGTGCTCCTAATATGACATCAGCCCCTGCTATCGGCAAGAGATATGCAGGCACAGTAATCTCAATGCCCTGTATCTTCATAGACAGGCTCTTGACCACACCTTCAGTCTTCATATTTTGTCCATTACCCACCAGGACCTTGCACCCTTTAGTTGGTTCCACAGCTAGATTTAAGCAATGTACAATACGTGGCTGAATAAAGCTGTCGGAACTTCCTCCATCAAGCAAGATAGAAACACTAATAGGACCAATATAACCTTTAAATCTGATAACACCCATTCCTGTAGCTCCATGTAAAGCATTAAGAGATAAATGATGCTCTGTCATTTCTTCATTATCTGCTGTAAGATTTATGGCTGCTGAGCTAGTTGAAATAAGGGTATCGGGATCATCATGCAGCTCTAATAACATCAATTGTTTGTTTGGGCACTTATGTGAGAAAGAGAATTTATCATCGCAAAAGTAACACAAACCTTTCTCTCTTCTTAACTGCATCTCAGCTGGAGAAATCCTTTTGATTGCAGGATTCTTTTGGAGTTGGCTCATAGGTCTAGTAGGAGGTGTTGGAAGTAAGGGTGGGTTGGGGGCTTTTTCGGTAGCTTGTGTTTGGTCATTTCTTGTTGGATTGAAGTGAGTTCTATTTTGGTGGTAAGATGATTTTTGTGGAACAGACACAATATTCTTAGCAGCCAATTTTTCCTCAAATAACTTGGCAATAGACACAGCTTTCACAATTGAAATAGGACAATGCAGCATAACATCTCTACGAATTTCCTCTTTCAATCCACTTACAAACCAATCAATTAATGCATCATTACTTAAGCCATAAACACGATTGGACAATGCAGTAAATTCCAGATAATAATCATTAACAGCTTTTGTTTGTTGCAATTTAAACAAAGATGCTCTCGGACAATCATAAATTGAGGGCCCAAAGTCCAATTCAAGAGCTCTTGTAAAATCGTTCCATGATTGAAATGGTTGAGATCTAGTAACCATTTGGAACCACGGAACAACTTCGTGTTCAAGATGAACTGAAGCAATAATCAATCTCTCCGGGTCTGGGGTATGATAATAGCCAAAAAAATTGTTCAGCCTTGAAAATCCAATCTAAAACATTCTTACCATTAAACCTTGGAAACTCCAGCTTGATGTTGCAAACATGAAAAGGAGGTGGTGTATAAGCATTCCCCGACGATGATAAATGAGTCCCTGAGTTCGTGCTTCCATGGGTGACGACTATAGCTTGCATTTGTTTCAGCATCATCTCCATCGATGTGGATAGCTCTGCAAATCGTGACTCCGATGCCTGCTGCATCGTCTCCATTCGCTCAAAACGAGCAGCATTGATGCTTTCGTTCTGCTCCAGGACTTCACCTTGGCGTCGTACCTCAGCTGCAAGCTCCTTCATTCTGGTGTTGTCGGCCATGGATTCAATGAAAGCACCAGTGTAATGGCAGTGCAATGGGAACAAGTAAAATAGCAGCAAGGAAGGCTGAGTATGGATAGTGAAATTGAAATATGAATTCCACTGCAAATCTGAGCAGGGAAGAAATACAATGGGTAAAAGGGAAATAACGGAAATAGTACAATATTCCAAATGTGTGGTGAATCAGAGAGATAAGAGAGAGAGAATGTTCTCATACAAATTCACACCACTCTAATAGCTACCCCACTATTAATATTATCTCAATTCCTAACAAACTGGGTCCACATTGGATGCTCTCCCTTGCTTCTCTTGCTGCGTCTCACTGCCTTCTCCTTTGCCAAGTCATCATTCCATTCTTCATTCACCTCACTTGTATCAATTGGACTTGTCTCACTCATAACATTCTCCCAACCAGTGTCACAAAACTTATGGAAGTAGATAAGCTTAATTAAGTTCATCCAAACAAACCTTAATGAAGAAACAATTCTAACAATCTATAACAGAAAACGGATTACAGTTGGATTTTCTAATAAAAATTGAAGACGAGTGTTATGGGTGAGAATGAGGAATTGGATGATGACGTGGCAAAGGATAAGAAAATAAGGCGCAGCAATAGAATAAAAAAGAAGCATCCAATGTGGACCCAGTTTGTTAGTGAGTGAGAGCATATTAGTAGTGGGTAGCTCTAAGTGTGTGGGTGTGAATTTGTATGAGATATTCTTTCCCTCTCTCTCTTATTCACCACATGCAAACCCTTCTCTTACCCATTGTATTTCTTTCCCTTTAAGAAAACTTATATGAATCGTACTGCATCTCTTTCTCTATCCATCCATTTTGATATTATTCTCTGACTACTGTTACCTAGATTTTACTGCCATTACACTGGTGCTTTCATTCCATCCATGGCCGACAACACCTGCATGAAGGAGCTTGCAGCTGAGGTTAAACGCCAAGGCAAAGTTCTGGAGAAGAACGAACAATCAAATGCAGCTCGCTTTGCGAGAATGGAGACGATGCAGTTATCATCGGAGTCACGTTTTGCGGAGCTGTCAAAATCAATGGAAATGATGCTGAAACAGATGTAAGCTCTCAATGGTTACCCATGGAAGCACGAACTCAGCGTCTCAGACATCAACCATCTCTCACTCATCATCATCGAGAACTGCTGCTCCACCACCTCCATTTCATGTTCGCAACATCAAGCTGGAATTTCCAAGGCTTAATGGTAAGAATGTACTCGATTGGATTTTTAAGGCTGAACAATTTTTTGGTTATTATCATACTCCAGATCCAGAGAGATTGATTATCGCTTCTGTTCACCTAGAACAAGAAGTTGTTCCGTGGTTCCAAATGGTTACGAGATCTCAACCATTTCAATCATGGCATGATTTTACACGAGCTCTTGAACTAGATTTTGGTCCCTCAATTTATGATTGCCCAAGAGCATCGCTGTTTAAACTGCAACAAACAAAATCTGTTAATGATTATTACCTTGAATTCACTGCTTTGTCCAATCGTGTTTATGGATTAAGTAATGATGCATTAATTGATTGTTTTGTAAGTGGATTGAAAGAGGAAATTCGCAGAGATGTTATGTTGCATTGTCCTATTTCAATTGTGAAGGCCGTGTCTATTGCCAAGTTATTTGAGAAAAAATTGTCTGTTCAGAAATCTGTATCTGCTCCACAGAAATCAGTTTATACCCAAAATAGAACTCACTTCAATCCAACCAGAAATGACCAAACACAAATTACCGAAAAAGCAACCAATCCACCATTACTTCCCCCACCACCTACTAGACCTATGAGCCAATTCCAAAAGAACCCTGCAATCAAAAGAATTTCTCCAGCAGAAATGCAATTGAGAAGGGAGAAAGGATTGTGCTACTTTTGCGATGACAAATTCTCTTTTTCACATAAGTGCCCAAACAAGCATTTGATGTTATTGGAGTTGCATGATGATACTGAATATCTCAATTCATCTTCCTCAGAAGATATAACTAATACAACCGAGTCGGAAGAGGTGACAGAGCATCACTTATCTTTTAATGCTTTCCATGGAGCTACAGGAATGAGTGTTATCCGATTTAAGGGCTATATTGGTCTTATCTGTGTCTCGATTCTGCTTGATGGAGGAAGTTCAGACAACTTTATTCAACCACGTATTGTTAAGTGCTTAAATTTAGATGTGGAACCAACTAAAGGGTGCAAGGTTCTGGTTGGAAATGGACAGAACATGCAGACCGAAGGTGTGGTCAAGAAACTGCCTCTGAAGATACAGGGCATTGAGGTTCCTGTTCCTGCTTATCTCTTGCCTGTAGCAGGGGCGGATGTCATCTTAGGTGCCCCATGGTTAGCTTCATTGGGACCTCATGTAGCTGACTATGCTACATCTATGTTAAAATTTTACCTTGATGGAAAGTTTGTCACATTGCAAGGTGAAATTGGGAACAAACCGGTCATGGCACAACTGCATATTTTCAAGAGACTAAACCAGATGAATGCAATTAGTGAGTTATTTACTATCCAAAAGATCGATCCTGTTGTTATAGAGGATAATTGGGATGGCAGAACCGTTGATCTGGATTCTGAAATGAGTACACTGTTGCATACATACCGAGAGATATTTCAAATACCTAAAGGACTACCTCCCACGAGAGGATTGAGTCATGAGATATTATTGAAAGAGGGAGCACAACCTGTTAAGGTGAGACCCTATAGATATCCACATAGTCAAAAACAACAAATTGAACAGATGATGCAGGACATGCTTGAAGAAGGTATCATCCAACCAAGTCTTAGTCCCTTTTCATCCCCAATTATCCTAGTGAAGAAGAAAGATGGCACTTGGAGATGTTGTACAAATTATAGGGCTTTGAATGCTATAACTATCAAGGACAGTTTTCCCATGCCTACTGTGGATGAATTACTTGATGAGTTATATGGAGCAAAATATTTTTCTAAGCTGGATCTTCGTTCTGGTTATCATCAGATACTTCTTAAGCAAGAGGACAGACAGAAAACAGCTTTTAGAACGCATCAAGGCCATTATGAGTGGTTAGTGATGCCGTTCGGGCTTACCAACGCCCCAGCTACATTCCAAAGGCTTATGAATCAGCTTTTCCAACCATTGTTAAGGAAGTGTGTTCTTGTTTTCTTTGATGACATCCTAATATATAGCCCTCCATGGCATGCACATTTGCAACGTGTAGAAACCGTGTTTCAGATCTTAAGTCAAAATGTGTTCTATGCAAAACTCTCCAAATGTTCATTTGACTTAACTGAAGTAGAGTATCTTGGTCACATAGTTTCTGGTGCTGGAGTATCAATGGATAGAACAAAGGTCCAAGCGGTGTTAGATTGGATGATACCAACAAATTTGAAACAGCTACGAGGTTTCCTTGGGCTCACCGGATATTATAGACGATTTATTAAGTCTTATGCGACCATAGCCGGCCCTCTCACTAATCTTTTGAAGAAGGATGCTTTTATGTGGGATGAAAATACACAAAAAGCTTTTGAGCAGTTAAAAAGAGCAATCACCTCAGCTCCTTAATTAGTGTTGCCATATTTTTCGCAAGTGTTTATCCTTGAGACAGATGCTTCTGGTACAGGAGTGGGAGCAGTCCTAAGTCAAGGAGGGCATCCCATAGCTTTCTTTTCTAAGAAGATGAATCCGCGAATGCAGCTACAATCGGCGTTCGCGAGAATTTTATGCTATCACAGCGGCATTAGCTAAGTTCCGACACTATCTTCTAGGTCACAAATTCATCCTGCGAACAGACCAGAAGAGCTTGAAAAGTCTGTTAGATCAATCTCTTCAAACCCCTGAGCAGCAAGCTTGGCTTCATAAATTCATTGGCTTTGACTTCCAAATCGAATACAAGCCAGGGAAGGATAATCAAGCTGCAGATGCTTTATCTAGAATGATGTCCTTGTCATTATCATCACCACAATGTGAGTTTTTTGATGAATTAAAGAAAGCAATTGTGGAAGATGAGCATTTGCAATTAATTGTTCAACAATGCCTTAACAATACTGTGAACAATGGTAATTATGCGGTGAAAGATGGTTTATTGTATTGGAAACACATATTGGTAGTCCCGGTTGAGAGTAGTTTGATTCACAAAATTCTCACAGAATATCATGACACACCTATAGGGGGACACGCAGGAGTGACCAGAACTCTTGCAAGAGTTGTATCTCAGTTTTATTGGCCTAATATGCGACAACATGTGCAGAAATTCATTGCAGCTTGTATCATCTGTCAACAGGCGAAGTCTGTCAATAAGCCTTATGCTGGTCTGTTGCAACCATTGCCGATTCCGGAACAAGTTTGGGAAGATATCGCAATGGATTTTATTACCGGCTTACCTCCTTCTTCTGGTTTTACTGTTATAATGATGGTAGTTGACAGACGAAGTAAGTATGCTAATTTCATACCCTTGAAATCAGATTATTCTAGTAAGACGGTTGCTGAGACATTTATGCATAATGTGGTTAAATTACATGGAATGCCTAAATCAATAGTGTCTGACAGAGATAAAGTATTCACTAGTCAATTTTGGCAGCAATTATTCCAATTACAGGGCACGACATTAGCGATGAGCTCCGCGTATCATCCTCAAACGGATGGACAATCCGAGGCTGTCAATAAGTGTTTAGAAATGTATTTGTGGTGTTTTTCGTTCAAGAATCCAAAGACATGGTCCAAAGCTCTCTCTTGGGCGGAACTGTGGTATAATACGGCGTTGCATTCAAGTTTAGGAATCTCTCCATTCAAAGCTTTATATGGGAGAGATCCTCCTATGCTAATTCGTTACACCGTTAACACTGCTGATCCGGTAGACCTGCAACAACAGTTAATTGAAAGGGACAAAATTCTACTTGAGTTGAAAGAGAATTTGAGGAGAGCTCAACAGGTGATGAAAGTCAATGCTGATAAGAAAAGAAGCAATGTTTCTTTGGAGATTGGTGATCAAGTTTTAGTCAAGTTGCAACCATATCGACAATCCTCGGTAGCTTTACGAAAGAACAATAAGTTAGGGATGCGGTATTTTGGCCCCTTTACTATCATTGCCAAAATTGGTGCTGTAGCTTATAAGCTCCAATTGCCCGAGACAGCTCGTATACATCCGGTATTTCATGTATCCCAATTGAAAGTGTTCAAAGGCCTCACTGCTGTACCATACTTGCCGTTGCCATTAATTACAGTGGAAGAAGGACCGGTGATTCAACCAGAGGCTGTGTTGCGTACTCGAAGCATTCATAAAGGAGTACAAGTGGTGGACCAAGTGTTGGTGAAATGGAAAGATATTCCAAAGCAGGAAGCAACTTGGGAAGATAGTGAAGAAATGCTACAGAGCTACCCGAACCTCAATCTTGAGGACAAGATTGCTCTTGAAGGGGAGGGTAATGTTATGGGTGAGAATGAGGAATTGGATGATGACGTGGCAAAGGATAAGAAAATAAGGCGCAGCAATAGAATAAAAAAGAAGCATCCAATGTGGACCCAGTTTGTTAGTGAGTGAGAGCATATTAGTAGTGGGTAGCTCTAAGTGTGTGAGTGTGAATTTGTATGAGATATTCTCTCCCTCTCTCTCTTATTCACCTCTTATTCACCACATGCAAACCCTTCTCTTACCCATTGTATTTCTTTCCCTTTAAGAAAACTTATATGAATCGTACTGCATCTATTTCTCTATCCATCCATTTTGATATTATTCTCTGACTACTGTTACCTAGATTTTACTGTCATTACAACGAGGTACCGTGATTATTTGTAGGAAGATATAAATCATAAATTGGTTGGTGGATAATTGTTCTGAGGTGATTATCTAGAAGTGTATATTTTTTTGGTTGTCGCTTGCTACAAGAATCTGATCTGATTAGTAATTACCGTTGGAAAATTGAGGTTTTTTGATGAAAGTACTTTCATTAGTAATTCAATGAAATAGAATCAAATAAATAAACAAAGCATAGTTATTTATTATGAGGTAACTCTATTGTCTTGCTAATAGTAAAGTAATATTTTTTCTTCTGCTTTGATATTTCCTCAGCTTGGCGATGGTTTGGTGTATGAAGTTGTTGACGGTTCAAATAGCTTCCCTCATTTTTATGGACCATCTCGAAGCTTCATCCCTCTGCCTCTAGACATGGTCACAAAAGCGGAGAAGCTATCTCTCTCAAATGGCCGGTTCAGCTGTAGTTTGCTTGATTAAGTATTCTGTTGATCAGCTGTCTGTCATTTTCTTGTTATTTCTTATACTTCTTTGTAACGTGTGTCTGTGGAGTGCCGATTATCTCTGTAATGGCAAACAATGATCATCCTTTCTTAATGAAGGAGGTGGAATGTTGAGTTGTTGACATGCTACTGTTGGAATTTGAAGTATCTTCTCAACCAATGATTATGTTGTAACATTTTTACATATCTCAAATTCTCAATCAACATGTAACTCTTGTTTATACCCTTTCCTACAACACAAATTTCATTGCTTGCAAAAGTGAAGATTTTGACCCTCAAACCATACCATGTTTGGCACTTCAATGACAGGGTGAAGAGTAGTTGGGTACTGCGATATCCTGCCACGATGGTTGCTATCACAAGAGCATTCCTCCGGTGGCAGTTTATTTGTTAAATTGCTAGCACTTTGAATCAAGATTCTCTGTTCAACACGCGCAGGGAATGAAAAGCAGAAATCACCAGGTTCCTATTCTTTTTCTTGGTCTTTATAGGGAGCTTTTCATATAAAACTGTTTCCGGCTACTTTTTCCAAGCATCATGTACTGTCTCCTTGGTTTGCTTGATTGAAAAAAAAACACCATCACTGCAAAGCAATTACACAGAAAATGGTGTTATCATCGAGAGTTTTATTTTCCCTTGTAGAGTTTTTGGATGTAAAAATACTTGTCACATAAGTAGTTGATAGCGACGTGCAAGAATTTTGTACATACACACACAATACTGTATAGAAACATTTTTTTTACTCGACTACACATGCACATAGTCACAATGTTTTTGTATGAAGGAATTAAATTTTGTTTGAGTTATTTTTTATTTAAGAAATTAAACCAGGAAATTTTGTTTAACATTGAGTTGATATGTTAAACAGTATCACAAAAATATTAGTAACTCAATAGAGGGAGGGAAAGAAAGTAAGAAACTAATATTCCCTTTGCCGATAAGAACTATAGGTTTATATATGTTTCCTAGCCTTGGCATTGTTTAATATAACATCCAATTCATTAATTAGAACAAAATAGCAGCACCAGCTCTTTCGTTCTCTTATAAACGGGGACACTGCTATTAACCACCGAAGCATGACAGGTTTGGATTATTAATGCTTCACGATTTCCACTTTTAAAACTCAAAACACATCAATTCGTTAGTATAAGAGTAGCTCATGTTGTGTAAAACTAAAATACAGTCTTTGAGAATTTATTTGCTTGGGGCAAAAAATCTTGATAACTTAACAATCATTTCATGATTTGAACTAGGTTGCAGAACAACAAAATAAATTATCACCAAATAGTGAGGAAAAGTTTTTTTTACCTTACAAAAAGGAGGGAGGCAATAGGCTATGGAGTTTTCAAAAAGTTACTGCCTATCATTAATGTGAAACATAAATGCAAAGAATAAACAATGACAAAACTGAAATTTTCTTTTCAAAGAACACTGCGGAGCATACAAAAAGGCAACTGGTTCATGCTTCTAGTTTCAAGGAAACAAAAGATCTTGGAGAGTACCTTGGAATCCCTTTATCGGGCAGATCGCCTATGAGAGGAGATTATCAATACATTATTGATCAGGTTAAGGCAAAGTTGGAAGCCTGGAAAAGTGATCATCAGTCATTTGCTGGGAGAGTCACTCTAGCTAAAACAGTTATCGAAGCCACCCCCACTTATTCTATGATGACCAGTACCCTGCCAAAAGATAGTCTGAAAGAGATTCAGAAGATTCAAAGGTCCTTTATTTGGGGAGATTTTGAAGCCGATAAGAAAGCTCATACAGTTAGCTGGGACAATATTACTAAGCCTAAGAATATGGGAGGATTAGAAATAAGAAACCTTACTGACATGAACAAGGCGCGTCTCTTCAAACTTGGATGGAGTTTAAGAAGTGGTGATAATTCTGTGTGGTGCCAAGTCCTGCAGGGAAAATATGGAAGAAAAGATGGAAGTCTCATTGATCTGGCAACCAAGGCCTATGATTCTAGCTTATGGAAATCAATAGAAAATATCTGGCCTGAGGTGAACAATATGGTGCAGTGGAGAGTTGGAAACGGACAGAGAGTCAATGTTTGAAAGGATGCTTGGATTCCAACCGAAAATACGTTGGAAGTGTTTGAAACAAGCAACACCGAGGATAACCACATGGAGCATGTTAAGGATCTCCTTGATGATAGGCGTGATTGGAACTTGGAAATGCTTAACAGAACTTTCCCTCAAAATATAGTAGATGTTATCTTGACTGAAAAGCCTCCTAATCAGGAGAGAGGTGTTGATATCTGCATTTGGAAAGGGAACCATTCAAGTTTGTTCTCCATCACAAGTGCTTATGAGTTAATAAGATGTAAAGACCTTGGTGATAACTCAGGATTGGATTAAAATCTGGAAGCTGGATGTTCCTGAGAGAGTTAGAACCTTTGTTTGGTTGGTGAAAAACAATAGCTTAATAACCAACCAATGGCTCTATATAAGGAACTTAAATTCGCAATTCTGCAATGATTGTTATGGTGAAGAGGAATCCGTTATTCACGTGCTTCGTGACATGTGAAAACCATCTGGTGTGAACTAGTGGAGGATCAATACTTGCAAATATTTTTCAACTGTAACCTGCAGGATTGGATTTTTATCAACCTTTCAGGCATAACAGATAAATATTGGAGCAGCCATAAGTTTTGGTACCAGAAGAATCAGAGGAAACACAATAAAGACTATGTAATGCCTTACAACTTGAAGAACAACATCTGTAGAGAAGTGGCTCGGTACAAAGAGAGTTGTTCTCTGTTAAAGAAGGTTACTCAACTGCGGAAAGTCATACAAATGATCAAGTGGACACCTCCCAACGAAGCATGGTTTACGCTGAATACTAATGGAGTTGTCAAGAAGAACAAGGAAGCAGGGTGCAGGGGCTTAACTCAGGAGCTTGGCGTGGAGGTTTTTCCCACAGAATGGGAATAGCTTCAACTCTTGAGTCTGAGCTGAAAGCAATACAAATTGGTCTTCACCTGCCTATGATAGTGGATACTGAAAAATTCACTTGCAAATTGATAACAAGGATGTTTATCATGCTCTCACTAGGAATAAGCCGATCACCATGTTTAACAAAAATATGCTAGTGAACATGGAGCAGAAGCTGAGCAGAGATTGGGATATAAGAGTATCCCATGTTTACAGGGAGGCAAACAAAACTGCGGATGCTTAGCCAACCTAAGTTTCAACCATGACACCGGAATCTTTTTGTATGACAGCTGTCCTATGGAGGTGACTCCGTCCTTTTTGTTGGATTTGGTAGGGGAGGTCTCTCCCCGGGTCGTTCGTGTGTAGTTTCTCTTTGTTCTGGACTTTTATCCCTCCCTTTTATCAAAAAAAGAAATAAATCAAAACACGTACAAAGTATAACTTAACAACTTATGATATCTACGGTTTCTATAGTAATAGAACATTTCTTAACGCACCCTATATGTTTCTACTGCACCATGCAAAATTTAAAAAATGTTCCCAGTTTCTGGAGATGCATCTCCGGACGCATCCAATGCATACAATTCATTCGTTTTTAAATCAAACCCCAATTTTATGGATAAATTAATTTCAGAAATGTATTTTCGGAAAATTTCCGAAAATATATTTCCGAAAATAGCAATGTTAACTTTTTGCACTTGCAAACGAAGCTTGGCAATCCTAGCATTGGAGCTTCTCTTAGACACTACTACTGATGGGAAAATTATCTTCCAAGCCAAATTTAAACGCTCCAATAAACTCATATTAACAGCATCAAGGAGAAAGTTCTCGGCTTTTTGGCTAACTCCACGCATATTGCTTCGTACAATGGCCATGGTAGAATGTTTTGGAGTGAATTCAGATCTGCTGGATCCTCCAGTTAAGAAACAATGAAAATTAAGAGATGAACAGGACGCCATTTTCAAACATTTTATAAATCTTGTAAGGATTTTTATTTGCGAAAACATGAACATTTATCAACAGTGTAACATTTAAGAAGTCAAGCCTCAACTAACTAAAACAATTTCAGCTATAAATATAATTGAATAACATTATATAGAACCTTTTTCACCTATACAAAATATCAGAAAGGAAAACATATGTATTGCATTCTCTTTTAGCAACTGAAGTAAATAGCACAAAATGGCAAAATAGCAAAGTGTAGGTAGAAAGTTAACATTGCTGCTTCCGGAAATATATTTTTGGAAATTTTTCGAAGATGCATTTCTGGAATAAATTTATCCATAAAATTGGGGTTTTATTTAAAAACGAATGAATTGTGTGTCTTGGGTGTGTCCGAAAATGTATCTTCAAAAATTGAGGGTATTTTTGGAAATTCGCGTGATGCAGTAGAAACATATAGGGTGCGTAAAGAAATACTCTAACAGTATACGCAAATAGAGACATAATGGAGGCCCAATCATAACACTCTTTCTTAGTATAGTAGTAAGAAAAGTTTTAAGGGGGTGGCAGGAGTAATAGAAACTGAGAGTAGTGTAGAAAATATAACAGAAAGAGAGAGAAAACGAGGGAAAATGTAATCTCTATATATTTTGTATATTTCATCAAATGTGAGTTAGTTACATAATGCTGAGGAATGAGTATTTTTTTTCCGTGGTTTAATTATTATTTAGTTGTTCGTTTTGTTGCAATTCACAAAGATTCATTCTGCTTTGTAATTTGAAAAATCACAGAAACTACTTTTCTCTTGATTCTGGAATTTGACAGAATAATAAAATAGATCCAACTTTATGAGGCTTATACTTTGCAGCTTTTCCAACCGGATCTGCTTCATTACATTTCAATGGAATCTTAGACAGTTAATGACCCTTTATGTCATTTTAAAGTAAATACATTTCTTCACAAAGAAGCATGAACACTTCACATGGGATCAAGAAACGGATGCATATCTTTGTGATATCATATTCTTGATTCTTAATTTATACATTAAACATTTGACTTTGAATAGGTCATATGTAACCTCCCATACAGTAAGTCAATGTATGCCAGCACATAGCTTCTATTTGTCTGCAAGTTTTATCACCCAACATTGTAGGGTATAGACATGAAAGTTAAGATATGTCAAACAAGTATGCACAGGCCCTGCCCCGCAAAAGTTTGCAAAAAAACGGGGTGGGACGAGATGGACATATTAGAGAGTGCAGATCTAAAACTTTGGTCCGTCCTGTAAAAAAGTTCGGATAAAATAGATATGTCTAACAGGCTGAGTCCATTTTATCACCCTAATAAGGAGTATCTTTTATACAAACATTTCTCCGTCCTCTTAACTAATCAACCACTTACATTCACTTATAGAAAAAGTTATTGACAATTAATGTTAAAAGTTGCATTTGGTCAATGCTCAATAGCAAGTTCTTCTTTGATGAGTTTTAGCTCTTTTTGTAGTCCAATAATTTTGTCTGTTGTTTTAAGTGGAGAATCATATCACCATGAATGAGGCCAAAGTCAATTGGATTGATGGTTCAAATCAATGCACTAGAAGTGAAAGATGATTACTGTGAGTGTGAAGTGCCCTTATCGGCATTACCTTAGTTCATGGAAGGAATATTGATTTGCTACTTCTCAATGTGAATTCTCTTTTCCCTACATAATCATTAGTGGCACTTTTCTCTTTATTACTTGCAATTTAAGCCACACAAACCGTTGCTAAAGCATTTTCATGTGCTAATATGATTAGTTACCATTGTTCTTTTTTACCACATATTTTTTAGGAGGAAGTTGATTCATTTAATTTGAGATTTATTTTGGTTCAGAATTGTTGGCCAATCTAATCACAGATAATGAGAAAGTCGGAAAGGTAAAACAAATTCATGTATATTCGAATATCCATTTTGTTCACATATCACTTCTAGTAGTTGACTCATGCAGGTAGCATGATTATAAATTTCCGTGTGCAAATTTAAATTTGAGCCACAACTTTGAAGTTTTGGAGGTACTCCAAGTGTAAGTTTGGAGTCAAAAACAATTTTGAAAGTGTAAAATTAATTTTGATAGTTTTGAGATGTATGGTTATTCTCTGCCACTAGAATTATTCTATTTGAAATTAGAATTTATAATTTCTAAGTTTAAACATGATTTTTATATTGGAATTTAGTGTTCAACTCAGTTTTGTATAATATTATCAAAACATAAATCACTTTATATTCAACTCAATTTTGCATAATGCTATCCAAACATAAATCACTTTACCTTCAATTCACTTTTAACCATAATCAATTTTATAGAAACAATTCACTCAAAATTAATTTTTTCCACCCTATGAGGTGTGTCCCACACTTCTGAATGAGGTGTGTCTCACACTTTTGAAAACTCGAAAATACATTTCACGTGTCTCGAGATGCATCCAAGGATGTACGTAAAATCAAATCAACCCTCGTAATTCAGTCACACGCCTTAGTTTTGCAAAATCTTGATACAAAGACGCATCTCTGTAAATTTTTTGGAATGAATACGGAGATACAATTCCGTAACCCTCTGAATTTATTTTAAATTATTGGAAGCGCGTTTATTGTATATAACAGAGGATATTTCGTAAATTATTGGAAGCGCGTTTATTGTATATAACAGAGGATATTTCGGAGATACATCTCAGTATATTCTCATGAGTGCATTCTAGGCAACAACGTTGTCTAAAATTTATCATTTTTTAGGCCAATTTATATTTTAGGTAATTTTAAGTCATAAATTAGAAAATTCATACATTAATTGATTAAAATATGTTACACATACATTTTAAAAGTCATTCATTAGTCAAAGTAAATTCACAATGTGTCGACCATACATAACTTGATTCGAAAATACAAAAAAAAATACAATCAAACATAAACTACTCAGTATGTCTAACCCCCCGGTTTCTCCCCCTATACTACAAGGCATTTTGTATCTCGACAATAATGCCTTCTACGAGGGTCAATTGGGGGTTGCCTTCCTAAAAAAGTCCAACCTCTATGCTCAATCTCGCCAAATCATAATATGTCGACAAACACTGCTTACGTCCCGGGTGTGGTCATCTTTATCCTATAGTACCTCTTAATTAGAAGGCCTATGTGGTCTTCTAAGAGCGTCTGATGTCATGATAGGAAGTGACACCATATAGAACCATGTCATGTAGTCGTCTACATTAGCACAATGTGCAAGAGCTGGCACTCTACGATAGTCCTATGGTACCAATGATTATCGAAATCCTCAAGTATGACATCAACCTCTTTGCGATGGACGATGGGAGGTGCAGACTCTGAGAGGTGTCTCAGAATAATCTACAAATACACAAATTGGCGTATCACTCACTTGGGAAGATACATATATATCAGAGCTGACCCGCAAGCCGGTTATTCAGAGTATAATAAAATGACGTAAATCTGACGCGTCTCGCGGTGACCACTGTATGGGTAGCAATGTCAACTGCTACATGTAGGTCAAGATACACCCATAATGGCACAAATATGAACATGTCAACCAGGAACAAGAGGTAACACCTCATTGCATATTGTCGGTGGTACTCAACCCGCATATCATCATTGCCGGCATCCAAAATCATCTATAAATGGTCTTTATACAATTCTGTCAAGAACTTAAATCTAGCATGAGCACCTCTGGTGTCATCTACCTCATTCGTGATCTCAGTTGGGTAAACTCCCAAATGGGTGACCATCATCTTGACGACTTCGTCTCGACTGATCCTTCAATGGTCCAATATTTTCCTCATATGGGAAGATGCAGGAGGCATGAGACGTCATCCAAGGTGATGATCATCTCACCAATTGGAAGGTGGAAAAACGACGTCTCTGAATTCCATCTCTCTACAAATTCCGTCTGCATGCCATGGTTTATGGTAGTGTACGCAAAAACACATAAGTCGGTAAGCACATAGTAGCGGATAACATCTTAAAGCAGTCAGCGTCGGTCTGTTCCACTTCCAAAATCTTTCTTTAGTGGTTTACAAATTTTAAACATGGACACTATTGTAAATATATATATATATATATATATATATATATATATCACCATCAGTCGTGATTAAATTAGTTTAAAACCGATGTAATGCAAAATTAAATAAATATACCTCTCCTTTCTAGAAATTACCTAGCAGCATGGTCTCCATAGAGATGAAGTAAGAAGGTGTCAAATGGACCTCCTGGATAACTATCTATATGAGCATTAGCAGCAGGTTCCTCATAGGCTTCAAGGGTGTCCCGTGAAGCTGATTCTTGAGACCGACAACTACGGGAAGTAAAACCAGATGGTTGTGGACCTCGACCTTGTAAACCATCAAATGAGGTATCATCGACTCGTGGCCCTGCCCATGGCCCTTTCACGTAGATACACATTTTGGGACACACGACCGAGCCTAATTCGGTCTTGGTTGTTTCCAACCATTACACCTGTAATGAAACTAAAAAAATCACATCAAATTGTAACCAAAATGCAGCCAATCTAAATCCTGAGATATATCTTCGAAAACAGTCCATAAAAATTTAGGAGACGCATCTCCGGATGAACTCATAATTTTCAGCAATGGAAGAAACCCCATTGATGCCCTAAATTCCAACCAAATGAAAATGCATGTCTATACCAGCTACCTATTTAAAATGTGCTACTATCTAATGCATCTTAAAGAACCTATGTTATCTATAATTTCATTCAAATCTAAAAAAAAAGATATGAAATGATAAAGTTACCAAATTAGAGTTGTGGATAAGAAATTTGAATGAACCGGGTGACTTTGCAACAAACCAAGTAGAATGGAGTGAGTGAACTTGAAGAATCTTCAAGGAACTTTCTCAAATGGGGTTTGTAAATGACTTTGGATAAAATAAGCTCAAATGAGGATTTTTAGTGTTTGCACAAAATAAAGGAGGAAGAGGGAAAGATCTAACGCGAGGATATGAAACAAATGCGTCCAAAGATGCATCTTTAAAAAATTATTGAATTTTGAATTAAGAGATTTTACGAAGATGCATCTCCGAACTCACCCTATTGTTGAAACGAAGATGCATCTCTGGATTAAATGTTGACAAAATAAGGGTGCCTCACTAATCTGCGTTGATGATTGTGTTAGAAAGGGTGCATCCGGAGATGTCAAGGGAAATTATAACTTTTCACGATGGTAGAGGAGCACCCCATGGGATAGGAAAAGTATTGTTCAAATTATAATTGTGGTAAAGGAGTCTTAGTGATGTTTGTGGTGTTGTTTCAGTTGATTTTAAAGATTTTTTTAATCATATCTAAAAATAAAATTACTCGCTGTTATGAATGATTAATTAAAAAATCGATCTATTCAATATAATTTTATGTAACTTAATTAAAATTAGTTGTTAAATATTTAAATTACAAATTATAATTTATTAATATTTATATTATAAAAATGTATCAAATTATAGATTTGAAGTAATATGTAACATATAATATATTAAAAAATTGGCTGTGTAAGGATAAAAAATAATGATAACTAAAATAAATAGTTTTTAGCAAAAATAATTTCTATATATTAATCTAATTTGGCATAATAAAATAAAAGATAAGAAATACAATAATTTGTTTATCCAGTTCGATCAAACGATTTATTATGGAAAAAATAGTAATTCTCCGATTCACTTTATAAATAAAATAATCATCCAAAATTTTAAAAGAAATTCTATTTTTTACTCAAGTGTTTGACAAACTTTCAAACAATTTATATAAGAATCACACAAATTCAAAAAATTTAGAAGTGTTTTACGATCTACGTAGATATATATTCCAAGGATTTTTCAAATTCCAATAACACACTCTTATGAGTTTATCCTTGTCCACTATCAAACATTTATCTCTATCTTCAACTCTAAAATTTTTAAGGTTGTGAATACAAAGAATATAGAAATACATTTATAATCGATGGAAGTCAATGATTCTATAACAAGTCAAAAACATAACTCATTAACGAATGGATTCACGAACCAAATCAATGAAATCCAATACATTAACGAATGGATTCACGAACCAAATCAATGAAATCCAATACACGCGGATCGAGAAAGCTCGACATGGGCTCTGACAGATCAAACCGAACTGCATCGTCAGACCTAGACCCATTATCGGGTCGCCGCCACCGGCTGCGCCATTATGTAGGCTCCATTGTCGGTCTCCCCGCAGCTGTGCCGTCTTGGTCGACATTCAGATTGATA
Organism: Lathyrus oleraceus; assembly: GCF_024323335.1. NCBI lineage: Eukaryota > Viridiplantae > Streptophyta > Magnoliopsida > Fabales > Fabaceae > Lathyrus > Lathyrus oleraceus. The sequence goes on along the minus strand of NC_066581.1, from coordinate 68,199,568 downwards.
CCTGATTTTTACAATCTCAAAACATATTTTATTTTTATTTTTATTTTTCTTTATCACATGCTTAAAGAATACATTTTGTTTGAAATCTGATTTAATGTTCTAACAATGTTTGAAATATGATTTAATGTTCTAACAAATAAAATGACAAATTCTAACTACCATTTCTTTATTCATAAGGGAAAAAGTGTCAATGAAACTTCATTGTCAACAACACATATTGCATTTTTTTAGAGGTTATATCTAGTAACCTGTTTTTAAACTATCAAGATTAAAAGATAAGAAAGGATAAATTTATACTTTCAACATTAAGGTGAGGCACATAAATTAAGAAAGGATAGTACTAGTATACCCCATCTACCCAATCATTGTCTCCATACAATGCATAAGCCAAGCATAAAAAGGAATATGGTGAGCACTAACCAACCTTTTGCTTGCAATTGGTCGAAGTTTTGACATGTTTATAAATTTTCTAGTTTGTTTTAGACGCATGCTATGTATTGTTCATTCATCAATTCTTTCTTGAGTTTTGTTCCAATTTCTCTAAGTATTTTTATACCTTTCTTTTATTTAATAATATTTTTAGAGTGTGATAATTGATATATTAAAATGTTATAGTTTGTTATGTGTTTGTTACTTTTATACTTTTAAAAAAAAATTGTTTTAAAAATTATAGAATATTCAAGTAACATGCAGCAAGCCAACCTGGCTTTGCAAGGACTTAATAATAAGTCCAAAACTCAATTAAGCTGCCATTCGTGTGGATACATGCCAGTGCCCATCAAACAAAAACTTCAAAGCTTGACTTGTTTGACCATTGAGAGATTAATTCAAAATTTATTTGGTTATTTCGATTGTTTTGGTATAATTTGTCTCTAACCATTCTCGAAAATAGAGCAAATAGTATTAATATATATTGTTGAAAATGACTTTTTATTGAAAATTTTCTTTCGGTTCATTCATTGTGGTCCATCAGGAGTAGAGTAAGACACTTCTTGATGACAACATGAATCCACCAGGCTCATAGATAACAAATGCTATCAGAATAAAGGATAATTTGACACATTTTTTAAGGAATAAAATTCCTTTTACATACATACATACATACATATATATATATATATATATATATATATATATATATATATATATATATATATATATATATATATATATATATATATATATATATATATATATATATATATATATATATATATATATATATAAACCCCACTATCCATTTTGAATGTTAAAGTCAACTATATCTATTACTGTAATTTATAGGACACTATATTAATATTGTTATGGATGGTATTTTAGACTCTTCGTAAAATTAAAACGGTCAAAGACAATAAATATGAATTTATATGGATTGTCAGAACATATTTTTTCATTTTTAACTTCTTGAAGTGGTATTAAAGACGGTTTGTCTCATAGTAAAACGTCTAGACCTCGGTTCCACCAATGGAGAAATCTCAATCAAGTTCACACGCATATGTTTTTCTTCTATCCAACCATATAAAAGAATATTTGTTGACCTAAGCGTCGATCTCCTCTTCTGTGCATCAAAAAATTCACATGCACCTTCTTCTTAACATATAATTATATCTTCCAAAATATATAAAATAATACATCCTAATAAATTCATGTCGGCACTTTAAGTCTCTAAGCTCCTTAAAATGAATAATGTGTTTCTCAAATGTACCCAAATACGTCTTACGACAAAATGACAAACCTCGTCCATAGGAAATAAGGGAATCATAGGACAATATCTAAGGATTTTACGATACTCTACCGATGACATGTGTTGACGTAACCCACCAATAGGAATAGCAAAGGAAAAATCCCGAGCATGTGCGGCTTGCACATAACCAACATCTCCTTTCTATCTTGGAGTCATATCAAACTTTACGTCTATATCTTGAATACTTTTACTAAAAAACACTCGCCAAAATATGTTTTGTTTTAGGAGAGTTGGTGTCTTGCTAATAAAATAGCTAATATCAAAATTTATGGCCTATTTGGATAAACATCATATTTGCAGCTTATAACACAAGTGCTTAGCAAAGTAAGTGCTTATGAATACACTCGCCTAAGTTATTTTTTTAACAAAAGATAAAATAATTTTAAAATGTTTTTATATATTTTATAAGTTGTTTTTATTATCTATCTTGAAGAATTTATAAAAATAAATTAAAGAAAATTATGAAAAATGTCATAAGCTATTTTGATTAAGTCTTCCAAATAGTGTCATAAAATTTATGATAGTAGATAGGCTCAAATAAGCCTATCCAAATAGATCATAATGTTGATAATGTATCAAGTGTGAGTAGTGTGGATAATAATCCTACATTGGTTGAAAATGTGGAGACTTGAGCATTTATAAGTAAGAGAATCCACTCACCTATCACCTTAAGATTTTGGGTGAATATATGGTATGTCTCTCACAAAGGTGTTGCTCTAAGAAAAAGAAGTCTCACAATGTTCAATGCTCCCTAGTGAAAACCCCCCCAACAAATGGGGTATCAGAGCTCCGGTTTAAACGGTTTGTGGAAAGAAAATCACCATGGCAGCGAATCATCCAAATCATCCAAACAGTCATTTTCCAGCAAATCTCTGATTCTCAAGAACAACAATTATGAGAATTGGTGCAAGCAGATAAAAGTTGTGTTCTGTTATCAAGATCTTTGGGATCTTGTGAAGGAAGGAGTAGCAACGCTTGCAGAAGCCGCGACAGATCAAGAAAAGTCTGCACATAAAGAATTGAAGAAGAAAGATTATAAAGCTCTCTTTATAATCCATCAATCTGTTGATGCAGATAACTTTGAAAAAGTTAGTGATGCAGAGTCAGCGAAAGAAACATGGGAAATTATGGAGAAATCGTTTGGAGGCGCGGAAAAGGTGAAAGAGGTGAGGTTACAAACTCACAAAAGAACGTATGAATTGTTTCAGATGGAAGACAATGAAAGCATAAGTGATTTTTTCACCAAGGTTATGAAACTGAACGTATGAATTGTTTCAGATGGAAGACAATGAAAGCATAACTGATTTTTTCACCAAGGTTATGAAACTGAACGTATGAATTGTTTCAGATGGAAGACAATGAAAGCATAACTGATTTTTTCACCAAGGTTATGAAACTGGTGAATCAAATCAAGGTATGTGGAGAAGTGTTGACATCAAGATCCGTTGTTGGAAAGATCTTGAGGTCGTTGACTCCAAAGTTTGACCACGTGGTAGTATCCAGAGAAGAGTCGAAAGATTTGTCAAAACAAAGGAAGAGCTTCAAGGGACGCTTGAATCTCATGAACAAAGAATGGCTGAAAAAGCTGCAGGAAAGTCGAAGACTGATATGACTTTGCAGGCTCAATCAAAAAAAGAAAGAAAAGGAAAAGGAAGTTGGAATGACAACAAAGGTAGAGGAGGTTACAACAATTCTACTGGTCAAAATCAGCAAGAAGGAAACTGGTCAAATCAGAGAAAATCCTGGAACCAAGGCAACCAAAGAGGTGGTGTTGTAGGTAGAGGAAGAGGTGGTGGTTAAAATCCAGACAAGAGTCACATTCAGTGTTACAATTGTCAAAGGTATGGTCACTATTCTAGTGATTGTCCAAAAAAGCAGAAGAATCAAGAAACTTATGCAAAGCTGGCGAAACATGAAGAAGAAGAGACATTGTTGATGGTTACAACAAGAGATGAAGAGAGATTCAAGGACCAATGGTACTTGGACTCAGGATGCTCATCGCACATGTCTGGAAGGAAAGATTGGTTTATCAACATAGATCCCTCAATGAAGAACATGGAAAATTTGCAAATGACAATACTCTAACAGCTGAAGGTGTTGGTGATGTTCTGATTATGAGGAAAGATGGCAAGAAGTCAATAATTTCAAATGTGTTGTACATACCAGGCATGAAGAGCAATTTGCTCAGCATAGGACAGTTATTCGAAAATAACTACAAGGTGTCAATCGAAGACAAGATGATGGGAGTTCTCGACTCAAATGGAAGGTTAATCTTGAAGGCTCCAATGTCTCAGAATAGAAACTTAAAGATTTAGCTTAATGTGATGGAGCATAAGTGCCTTACAACAGCAGTCATCAGATATGAATGGATATGGCATTATACACTTGGTCATCTCTATTTCAAAGACATCAGATATTTGAAGAGAAGAAATATAGTTTCAGGATTACCAGAAATCGATATTCCAAACAAAGTGTGTGAAGAATGTTTGCAGGCGAAGCATCACAAGAACAACTTCAGTAAGGATGCAAGAAGCAGGTCGAAGGAAATTCTTGAAGTCATATACTCTGATGTATGTGGTCCTCTCCAGGTGGATTAGATTGGAGGTAACAAATACTTTGTTATATTCATAGATGATTTCAGTTGAAAACTGTGGTCTTACCTGACTAAGAAGAAAAGTGAAGTGATCGAGGTATTTGCCAAGTTTAAATCTATGGTCGAAAGATCAAGATTTTAAGGACTGATGGTGGTGGAGAATATGTCTCGAAATACTTCAATGCGTTATGTGTGAATGAAGGGATTGTGCATGACGTGGTGCCACCCTACACTCCACAACATAATGGAGTCGCATAAAGGAAGAATATAACCATTATGAATATGGTTAGAAGTATGTTAAAAGACAAGCATTTATCCAAAGAATTATGGGGAGAAGCTGTGTCGATTGTGACATATATCCTGAACAGATGTCCGACGAAGAAGCTAGAAGGAATCACGCCAGAAGAATGTTGGTCTGGTGTCAAGCCTAACTTGAGTCATCTGAAGGTGTTTGGATCTATAGCACATAGACATGTGCCAGATTAGTTGAGAATAAAACTTGATGACAAGTCGAATCAGATGATCCTGATAGGATATCATTCGTCTGGAGGATACAAGTTGTTCGACCCAATGAATAAGCAAGTGGTGATCAGTAGGGACATGATCATAGATGAGCTTAAGGAGTGAGATTGGACTGAGAATGTCAAGAAAGATTCAGTGAGAATCTTTTGTGATGAACTAGCTAGTGAAGTCGAAAGAGAAGTTCGACAGGAAGAAGTCAGAGGTGAAGCATGCCCAAGCAGACCTCAAAGAACAAGACATATGCCTGCAAGGTTGCAATAATGTGTGATTACATCAGATGATATGGTCAACGAAGAAGGTGAGCTGGTACACTATGCTTTCTATGCATATGTTGAACCAATCAATGCAGCTGAGGCATTGAAAGATTCAAATTAGATGAAAGCAATGGACGAAGATTTGAAGTGAATCGAAGTCAACAACACTTGGTCACTTATCGAATTTCCCCAAGACAAGAAGGTAATCAATGTGAAGTGGGTATATAAGGTGCAATTGAATCCCAGAGGAGAAGTGAATCGACACAAAGCAAGACTTGTGGAGAAAGGATTTCTTCAGAAAGAAGGAATCGACTTCGATTAAGTTTTTGCACCTATTGCTAGGATCGAAACAATCAGGTTGGTTGTTGGTCTAGCAAATATGAACAACTGGCAGATGTCTCAGATGGATGTGAAATGTGCATTTCTTAATGGCCCATTAAAAGGAGAAGTTTATGTTGCACGACCAGCCGGGTTTGTGAAACAAGGCGAAGAATAAAAGGTGTACAGGCTGCATAAAGCCCTGTACGGACTTAAACAAGCTCCAAGAGCTTGGAACAAGAAGATAGATGACTTTCTAAGGAAGATGGAATTCGTGAAGTGCAAATCTGAACATTGAGTATATGTAAGAAGAAGCAAGAGTGAATTGCTTATACTATATCTCCATGTCGATGACCTGTTGATAACAGGTTGTTGTAAGAAAGAGATCGAAGACTTCAAAGGTGATATCAACAAGGAATTTGAAATGTCAGATTTGGGTGACATTTCATATTTCCTTGTCATCGAATTATACAAGAGTGGTATAGGTTTGATGATGCATCCAAGAAGGTATGCAAGCGAAATACTTAAGAGATTTAAGATGCAAGATTGCAACCTAACTTCGACTCCATCTGAGCCCAGATTACAACTATCAAAAGATTCAGATTCAGATGATGTCGATCCAACCCAATATAGAAGACTTATTGGGTCACTTTGATACCTTTGTCATACAAGGCATGACTTAGCATACAATGTAGGTATGATGAGGAGGTTCATGCAGAAGCCAAAGGTATCACATGTAGCAGCGACAAAGAGGATACTAAGGTATCTGAAAGGAACTCTCGACTATGGTATTTTGTTTCCTGCAGCTAATGAAGGAAAATAATGCAAACTAGTGGAATACACTGGCTTAAGTTGGTGTAGTGATGCTGAGGATCGAAAATCCACAGCGGGCTATGTGTTTATGCTAGGTGGTGCACCAGCTGCTTGGAGTTCGAGAAAGCAGCCAATAATGGAATTATCATCATGCGAAGCAGAATATATAGTTTCTTCTCTTTGTGCATGTCAAACAACATGGATGGTGAATCTGGTCGAAGAGATAACAACGAAGAGTCATGGAGCAATTACCATGAAGATCGACAACATGTCAGCTATCAATCTGGCGAGGAATCCGATAGCACATGGTCGAAGCAAGCACATCAAGATGAGTTTCCATTATCTTCAAGAGCAGGTAACAAATGGGAAGATGAATGTGGAACACTACAAAACTGAGAATCAGATTGCAGACATCATGACGAAGGGAGTGCAAGTCGAAGTGTTCAGAAGACAAAGAGCTATGATGAATGTAGATAGCTTAGACACAATGAATTAAGTGGTGTGTTGAATTGTAATTCCTTGTGTCGAAGCAGGTTACTCGACAGAAGCAAGGAAATATCGAACCACCTAGTGTGTTGAGTTGTGTTAGTGTGTCGAAGTGTCAAAGCATGTTGCTTCGCACAAGATTTCGACCTAGGCCTATTTTAGTAGTGTTAACTATTTCACGCTTTTATAGTTTTGGGCTTTGGCTTGAGGTCCAAGTTAACCTAAATTTATAAATAGAGGGAGTAACCCTTACTCTTGTAATGAAGTGAATAGAGTATTCATAACATTGTATTCACAGTATTTTGCAGTTGCAAAGTGAATAAGAAGTTTTCCATAATTTGTGGACAGAGAGAAACTCTGTAGAATTTTAATCTTCATCAAGATTGATTGAAATTCTCCATTGTTTTTGGGTGAATATGTGATGTGTCTCTCACAAAGGCGTTTCTCTAAAAAAAAGGAAGTCCCACAATGTTCAATGCTCTCTAGTGAAAAAACTCCCCCAACAAATGGTATCATGAGCATTTGGTTCGAGAAATGGACCGACTTACTTGTATTAAAAATCAATGGTGCCAGTGTGGTGAATAAGAAATGTTCTGTGCGGTACAAGAGTTTGTAGAAGTAAGAAGAACTTTCACTTGATGGAGAGCATTATGGACTCACACTTGAGGGGGAGTGTTGAGAATGTATCAAGTGTGAGTAGTGTGGATAATAGTCCCACATTAGTTAAAAATATGGAGACTCAAGCATTTATAAGTAAGAGAGCCCACCCACCTATCGCCTTAAGATTTTGGATGAATATGTGGTGTGTCTCTCACAAAGAGGTTGCTCTAAGAAAAAGAAGTCTCACAATGTTCAATGCTCCCTAGTGAAAAACTCCCCCAACACATAAGACCATTCAAAGCATTGTCGAAATCAGAGTTTATACCATATATTCCACTATTTCTCAATATATGATATAATAACATCTAATATTGAGTTCTAGAAAAAAAAAGCGTATGAGACATCCTCTAACAACTGACTACAAACCCAATCCCTCATTCTAATGAGTAAAGAAACCACCTTCTATTAAAGGCCTCTGAAGAAAGGACCTTTGTCAACCACAATGTCTTCAACCGCTTTTTGCAACTCTTGATCAAACTAAATAGTTGATTTCTCCATATGATTAGATTGACACATTCTTAGATTGAAAAATAGTTTATCGATACCCATACAAAATCGAAATAGAACAAACTTATTATGAAAATCTCTTAGTTGTGGCAGAAGATACATTAACTTAATAGTCCTAATAATTCTCTTCATAAAAAATCCTTCAATAAAACCTATATCTCGACTAACATGTCATTCAAACAACTTCATCTTAAATATGATTATATAATAAATAAGAATAAGATATAAACTAATTTCCTCACTTTTCCAATTCTAGACAGCTAAAAAGACATGGAAAATTTGCTTTAGAAAAGGCTTCTTAATAAATAACAAATTGAAAACTCAAAAATAAAGATGTAAAGTGAATAAACCATTACATAGTTGAATACGGACCTACCAACCACTATGTCAATGGTTATGAACTTAACATTAAAAAGGGTGCTATCCCTTTATTAGCAGGTATTTTATGTATCTTATTTGCCTTTCAAATCTTCAATCATGACTAAGAATAATGTTTTGTGCTCGACAAAATCATTCTAAGTCTAGCAACATTTTTAATGGAGAAAAACTACTTTGAATAACAAGTTTTGTGTTCATATGAACCTTTCCTAAATACAATGTTTGGTGTGAAAATGAAACAATGATGGAATGCGATTTATCATCTTTAATCATATAGATGAGCTTTAAAATGTATGAACTACAATTAGTTTGAGGAATATAATACTATTGTGGAGGAAAATAATATTTGGGCTTGCATTTTTTATTGCTTTACTAGATGTTCATTATTGCTTCTATTATGTGGTTTTGAAAATATTAAAATCATTCCTTCTTTTTATTTTCATTTTTTAGTTTTTCTTTTGTGCCTATCAAATGCATATTAATCATAGCTATAATTCGGTGTTGGATATCATCTAACGGTTTCTCGTACGTCAAATATGATATGTTTTAACTATAATTTATTCTCACACCATTTTTCATTTAAAATATTGATCTTACAAATTAATTATTTTTTGTCATTTCAAAAACTTGCTCCTTCGCGTAAAAAATCTTACTTCGATCCATTAAGACTTCGTTACACATTTCATGAAAAGTTTCTTTTTGAAACATAAATAAATGTGATTTAGAATTATTATTTTTTGAGTATAGTACTTGCACTTTTAAGCACTAAAACATATAAAAAAATAGTTGGTATCTGAAGTTTTGTTGAATATTGATAACATATAAATAAAAATAATTTAACAAAACTTTAAAATATGAAAGTGATCGTACAAATAAAACATGATTTTTATATTCGGCGGTAGCAAATTACCGGCTTAAATCATCTGTCCTTAAAAATTGTCGTTATGTGAAGTGAATCATGCATCTGCATGAGTCTATTCATGACATATAGATACACCAAAAAAAAACATATAGCTACACCACTATGCTTCTATTAATTAAGACTTCTATGGTCCCATAATTTGGCATGATGCGACATTCTATACATAAAATATTTGTGACTTACTGTTCTATAATACTATCATACTACGTACACCATTAACATCCCTAAAGAGTTTTAAATTATCATCATTTTTTTGCCTTTTCTTTTTCAACTTACACATGTTACTTACTATATATTAGTATTTGTTCAAAATTCAAAGTATGCACCGCATTTTGTTTTTTATATTCAATATTGTTATGTATTAATATAAAATAAGAGGGTCAGACAATTTATAAGGTTTTATTTGAGAGTCAGACAACTTATAAGATTTTATTTGAGAATTTGGAGGGGAATGTAAAGGAGGATTTTTAAAAATATGAGAGAGGGAGGGAGAGACGGAGAGAGGGGGAGAGAGAGAACGGAAAATAAGGACTGTTATTATCGAATCTTATGAAATGCTCTTAAAACTGAATTACAATATACATGTATTTATATATAAAGTTACTTGTACTCTAAGTAACAAACCATAACCCTAATCAACTTGGACTTGGGCTACAACTTGGATTATATCACAACACACCTCCTTATAATCCAAGTTGTCGAACACAAACTAATCATAGTCTATATGAACTATTCCTAATTTCTTTCTCAGAGTTGGGAATTTGTCGATCTTCAGTCCTTTTGTGAAAATGTCAGTCAACTGTGCTTCACTCGAGCAATGTCTCACTTCAAGTTCCCATTGGTTTACCTTCTCCCTTAGTAAATGAAACCTAGCCTCAATTTGCATTCTCCTTCCATGCAAAACTATTTTTTTTGCAAGATTAATGGCTGACTTATTATCGATCTGCAGCACCAAAGGTTTCTTCACTTCGACCTCTATCTCTTCCAGCACAGATATGATCCAAATTGCTTGACAAACATCATAGGATACTTCTATATATTCAGCCTCACATGATGATAATGCCACTTCAGGTTACTTTCTCGAGCACCAAAAGATTGGGGCATCAAATACTTGAAAGAAGTAACTAATTATGCTTTTTCGATCTTCCTTATCTCCACACCAATCGACATCTGAATAGCCATTAATCATAACTTCTTTGCTTTCAGAATCTCATGGAAATAAATTCCATAACTTGTCGGGCCTTTTAAGTATCTCTGGATTCTTCTTGTAGCCTTCATATGTGACGCCCCTAGTTTACTCATGTATCTGCTCACTAATCCAACTGTGCAACATGTATACTTTCCTTGTTTCCTCCTGTATCACAAACCCAGGAGGTTGTGTGACATATACCTCTTCATCTAGAGGACCATTCAAAAATGTCAATTTCACATCTAAGTGAAATGTCAACCAACCTTGCTTACATGCCAAGGCTACCATCAACCGAACAGTCTCCAATCTTGCTACTGATGCATATACTTCAAAGTAGTTGAGTCATACTCTCTAAAGAAATCCTTGAGCTACTAATATTGCCTTATGTCTTGCTATCAACCCATCTCATTATGCTTGAACTTGAACACCCACTTCACTTTGATAGCTTTTGTATGTGTTGATAATTCGACCAACTCCCATGTGTTATTTCTTTCGACCGCTTGTAACTCTTTGACCATACCTGACTTCCATTGTTTATTCTTTAAAGCCTTGCTATAGTTGATTGGTTCAACACCTGCAAGTAAAACAAAATGAACTAATTTTCCATCTGTTGTGACTTCATCATCACCAACCATTTCATAGTCTTGAAGCCTTGCTGAAAGAACTCTGGTTCTTTGAGGTTTTTGGCTTGTGCTAGCCATACCCTCTAGAATGTCCGTTTTGACTTCAACAACGATTGGAACATTATCGACTGTAATTTCTTTGTGCTCACTATTTTCTTCATCAACTTCATAGTCCATCAATGACTTGTTAAACCGAAGGGTAATATGAATTTAGTGTTTAAACCAAGTGTTGTGATAATGTGGTGTTTAAACCAGATGTGATATTGCGGTGTTTGAATCAAGGAAATAATGTTTAAACTAAAGGATGGGATAAAAGTGGTGTCTAAACCGAAGGGTTAGTGTTTGAACTGGCAGAGTGACGTTTAAACTGAATGGTGCAGAATAATGTTGTGTTTGAACCTGAAAAATGGCGTTTAAACCAAGGCAATGTTGTTTAAACCTAAAAAGAGGTGTCTAAACTGAAAGGTCAGTGTTTACACCAGAAAAGGGTTTTATGCCAATGCAATGGTAATCGTGCTCAACCAAAGTAATGGTAATGGTGTTTAAACCATGAAGGCGATAAAACAGAAGTAATGGTAGATGGTGTTTAAACCAAAAAAATGGTGTTTAAACTAAATGGTCGGTGTCTAAACCTGAAAAGTGGTGTTTAAACCAAAGGGACGGTGTTTAAACCTGAAAAGTGGTGTTTAAATCAAAAGGAACGGTGTTTAAACCAAAAAGATGGTGTTTAAACCAAAGGGACTGTGTTTAAACCGGAAAGGAGGTGTTTAAACCAAAAGTTCGGTGTTTAAACCGGAAAGGTGGTGTTTAAACCAGAAAAAATGGTGTTTGAACCAAGGCAAAGGTGTTTAAACCCAAAAAATGGTGAATCAAGGATGCTACCAGAGTTTGTGACTTTACAAGGTAGGAAAAGATGTTTGCCAGGTTCTGCACCCTACAAGGAAGGATGAGAGATAGCTAGAGTTTGTAACTCTACAGGGCGAAATAGATGAATGCCAGAGTCTGTACTCTATAAGGCAAGAGCACAAAGATATGCCATAGTCTATAACTATACAAGGCAGGAAAACACGAATGTCGAAGTCTATAAATCCATAAGGTAAAATGAATGATAGCCAAATTTTGTAATTGTATAAGCATGATGAGAAGAGGTCAGAGTCTGTAACTCTATCGTGAAATGCATGTTTTCCAATGTCTGTAAATTTATAGGGCAAAATGCAATGATATGTGCCATAGTCTGTAACTATATAAGGCGAAAAGAAGTGACTTCCAGAGTCTATAACTCTATAAGGACAAGATAAATGATGCGAAAGTGTGTGACTCCATAAGGAATTGAAATGAATATGTGCCAGAGTGTATAACTCTATAGGCAGAATGGAAGAATGTCAAAGTCTGTAACTTGTATAGGCAGGATGAAAGAGGTTAGAGCCTGTAACTCTACCATGAAATGCATGTTTTCTAAAGTCTGTAACTTTGTAGGGGAAAGTGAAATGATATGTGCCATAGTCTGTAACTATATAAGGCGAAAATAAGTGATTTCCACAGTCTGTAACTCTATAAGGGCAAAGAGAAATGATTCCAAAGTATGTAACTCTATAAGGCATTGAAATGAATGTGTGCCATAGTCTGTAACTCTATAGGCAGAATGGAAGAGTGTCGAAGTTTGTAACCTGTCTAGGCAGAATGAAATGGGGCTTTGCCGAAGTTTGTAACTCTTTTAGGCAAAAAGTAGGGTTGCTAGAGTCTGTAACTCTGTAGGGAAAAAGAGAGCTTGCCATAGTCTGTGACTATACAAGGCAAAGAACAAGAATGCCAAAGCTTGTACTTTATAGGCAAGAAAAAAGGATGCCAAATTATGTAACTGTATAGGCAAAGGAAAGAAGATGCCAAAGTTCTTAACGATATAGGCAAAGAAAAAGGATGACAAAGTCTGTAACTGTAAGGAAAAGGAAAATGATGCCAAAGTCTGTAATTGTAAGGCAAAGGAAAAGGATGCCAAAGTCTGTAATTGTAAGGTAAAGGAAAAGGATGCAAGAGTCTGTAAATGTAAGGCAATGCATGAAGCAAATGATTCAGAGATGGGTGCTTGACCATTGGGTGATTAACTCAAAGGATGTGTAGATATTAATGAGGAGTATGATACTGGATCCAAAGAGGAGAGTGATTAATGAAGCAATGGTATTGCAGTGTTAAAGTGTTGACTGATTAATGTGCTTGCCCGAAGAAGACTTTTCAATGACCTGATTTGAATTGCACTAAAGTCTATGAGTAGAGGTGTATACTTTGAGTAACTAGGTCATTCATCCTGTACCCAAAGATATTCAGAATGAGGATATGAATGCTCCCTCTCACCCCTACTCTAGTGCTTAAGGCTCGTGTCATGTAATCCTCATAATAACTGACAAGTTGCTGATGAAGATTCTGATTGTTGATCTTGATGATGCAATGCTGCTTGTTGTAGGAGGATACTCGACAATCATTTGATTCAAATTATACTAAAGTCTATGAGTAGAGGTGAATACTCTGAGCAACTGAGTCATTTGTCCCGTACCCATAGATATTCATAATGAGGATAAGAATGCTCCCTATGACCCCTTCTGTACTACTTAAATCTCATGGCATACAATTTGAACCATGATTGACAAGTGTTGATACAAGACCTTTGTTGTGCTTGAATAGTTATCCAGTCTATCTGTAATGCCTGACTTGTATTGACTTGAGGTGTGAAGTCTTGAACTTGAATTAAGGTCTTGAGATACATTGCAACTTTAGTACAAGGATAAGCTTTACCAAGTGATCAAAGGTCTTTTGATCACTTGAACAGACTGAGGGAATGATCACAAGTCAAAGGATTTGGTTGGTCATAGTGAACTTTGATCAAATCAATCAATGGGGATGAAAATCAATTATGAACTATGTACAATAGGATGCTGACTAAAAAAACCTAATGAATTAATCAAATTATATGCTAATCTTGATTCTAAACAAAACCCTACAACTAAGGGAACATGGTTGTTATTGATTAGCAATTATCTAAAAAATGAATCTTTAAAAAGATTAACATTCTAACGAAAACAACTAAGTGCGATAAAAATCAAATAATTCCAAAAGAATAAGAGCCCCAAAATATTCCTAATTTCTAATTAAAATATTTCTTCATTTTTTCATCATTTTATCAAACGATTAAAAAAAGATAAGAAGAGAATGTAAAGCAAAAATAAATAAATTGAGGGGGTTCAATGTTGATTATGGGTGAAAACAGCAAATTGACGCAGGGCCCATGGTGAAGGGCCGATTACCAATTGCTTGCTGAGACAGGGGGTGTAATGACAATTCGGGGTGTCAACAATAAAATGCATATGCTCAAGAAGGAATTGGCCCAACGCAACATGAGGGATATGCAATATTCAGAATCTAGTGAAATTTCAAATGAAACAAAAAAACGTGCGCATGCCATTAAACATTCAAATGTAACTCAGCCTTGGAACTGTAACACCCTTCTACCCAAACGACATAATTATATATATTATCAGAGTACAACACTGTAGAAGAGTTTACATTTCATAAAAACATAACACTTATCGCATCACAACATAAATCATATTATTTATTTAATTAAAACTTCGCAGCGGACAACAACATAAATATTATAAAAATGTTTCAACATTATCTCAACAAATTAGTCATCATAAACAACGTAAATAATAATAATAATTTAGCTATCGAATCCCATAATCCCCGGTGTCACATGACCAGAGCATTTGACTCGACTCTGTAGAATAACTCTACACTTATTCTTCGAACCTCAACAATAGCTACTCCACTTTATCTGCACATTGCTCATCATAGATGAACATAAACACATGCAGAAGGGGTGAGAATTACATTATTAAATAATAATATAACGACAGAAATATAAACCTAAATATATTTCACATATACCAACACAATTCATCATTATCATCATAATCAATAACTCATGAACATCAACAACACAACACATCAAATGCAATGCACACACCCATGCATGACTCAACACGACTCGGTATACCCATTTTGTGACCACTACAGGATCACCACTCCCAGATTCATCACCATAGAATCCGAGTTCCCCGTAAGGAACCAAGCCTCTCAACAAGCCCGGAGTCAACAACATCATTGGAACTCATGTCCGTTCATCACTAGGCATCAGCCTTTCATGAATGCATGCACACCAAGCATTCATCATAATCAACATAGCAACAACATCATCATATAGTCATGTTATCATCATCATTAACGCATTCTATCATAAGAGCATATCACCTCATGCCACATAATCAAACACAGTATTATCGCACTCTACTAATATCTATACCACTCAAAGCAACGGGAATTGATCCCTCGTATACTATGCATCAGCTAAGTTACCTCGCTCAGCCTAAACAACCGAAACTGCACAACAACATCCAGGAAAGACCACAAGTCTGCCCATACGCGTATTGCCCATACTCATACGCGTATTGCCCACGCCTGGCCAAATCCATACGCGTATTGGCCATTCCCATACGCGTATGCTACGCGTATCACTTCCCCATACGCGTACCACCAGAGACCATTTCACGTTCAAAATTCCATCTTCCTCCTCCATACGCGTATTGCCTAGCGCCATACGCGTACCAGCCATCTCATACGCGTATTGCCTAGTGCCATACGCGTACCAGGCCATCTCATACGCGTATTGCCTAGTGCCATACGCGTATGACCAGAAACCAGATTTCCAGATCTGCAATGGCTCCATCTGCTACGAGATCTATCCAAATTCATCCCTCCACAGTCCAAATTTCACGCAGAATCACTAATATCATCTAATACAATAGTCCCCTATTCGATTTCACAAATCCTAACATCATTGCATATAATTTCTACGAATTACTTCGATTAAAATCCTAATTTCGTTCATCCAATAATTCACCAATTTCAGCATATTATTGTTTAATAAGGTTCAGACCCCTTACCTCTTTGGATTGAAGGAAGCTCCGAGCAATCTTTGGCCTTTTCCTCTTCCTTCTCTTTCTCTGCAGCTTTTTTCCCTTTTCTCTGACTCTGAAGCACAACACGTGAAAACAACCTAAGTTTCACTTGGACTCTTTTATCCCCTTTCCACTTTTACCCTTCCACTCTTCATATTCCCTTTATTTATTTATTTAATTATTATTAAAATAAATAACATCTTATAATAATAATAAAATATTCCAATAATCCAACTTTATTTAATTAAATTAATAAAATAATATTAACTCAATTAAATAATTCTCTTATTTTAATCGGGGTGTTACAACTCTCCCCCACTAAAAGAGTTTTCGTCCTCGAAAACATACCTCAAGCAAATAGAGTCGGATACGACTCCTTCATCCGATCTTCACGCTCCCAAGTCAAGCTCTCACCAGCTGGACCTCCCCAAACAACTTTCACTAGGGCAATCTTCTTACCTCTCAGGGTCTTCTCTTCTCGGTCATCTATCCGAATTGGCAACACATCAACGGTCAAATTATCCCTCACCTGGATATCATCCAACTGAACAACATGCGAAGGATCCGCAATATATTTTCTCAACTGAGATACATGAAACACATCATGCAGATTAGAAAGCGACGGCGGTAAAGCTATCCGATACGCCACTTCTCCAACCCTCTTCAAAATCTGATACGGACCCACAAACCTCGGAGTAAGCTTTTTAGACTTTAAAGCTCTACCCACACCTGTCGTCGGAGTAACTCTCAAGAACACATGATCTCCCTCTTGGAACTCAAGTGCCTTTCTCCTATTATCATGATAACTCTTCTGACGGCTCTGAGAAATCTTCATTTTCTCTTGAATCATCTTAACCCTTTCAGTCGTCTGCTGCACAATCTCAGGTCCGAGTACAACGCTCTCACCTGATTCATACCAACACAATGGAGTTCTACACCTCCTACCATACAATGCTTCATATGGAGCCATACCGATACTAGCATGAAAACTATTATTATAAGTAAACTCCACCAACGGCAAATAACTATCCCAAGAACCATTCTGCTCCAACACACAAGCCCTCAACAAATCCTCCAAGGATTGGATAGTTCTTTCAGTCTGACCATCAGTCTGAGGATGATAAGCCGAACTCAACCTCAACTTAGTCCCCAACGCTTTCTGCAAACTTTCCCAAAATCTAGAAGTAAATCTGGGATCTCTATCAGACACAATACTGGATGGAATACCATGCAGCCTCACTATCTCTTCAATATACAACTCCGCCAACTTCTCTAAAGAGTGATTAATCTTCATCGGCAAGAAATGCGCCGACTTAGTCAACCGATCCACAATCACCCAAATAGAATCATTACCTTTCACCGTCCTCGGCAATCCCGTCACAAAATCCATGGAAATGCTATCACACTTCCATTCAGGAATCTTCAAAGGTTGCATCATACCTGCCGGTTTCTGATGTTCAATCTTTGACTTCTGACAAGTCAAACAGGCATACACAAACTTAGCAACATCTCTTTTCATACCAGCCCACCAAAACAACTTCTTCAAATCTTGATACATTTTAGTTGCACCTGGATGGATACTCAATCCACTCCTATGACCCTCTTCAAGAATACTCTTTTTCAATTCAGACACCTCAGGAACACAAACTCTACCTTTAAATCGCAGGATGCCATTCTCATCGATCTCAAAATTACCACCATTACCTTGGTTAACCATAGTAATATGATCAACTAGAGCGACATCAACTTGCTGACCATTCCGAATATCTTCCAGAATTCCACTAGTCAACTTCAGCATACCCAACTTTACACTATCAGCGGAAACTTCACAACCCAAACTCATATCACGGAACTGTTCAATTAACTCAAGCTCCCGAACCATCATCATAGACATATGTAGAGACTTCCTACTTAGCGCATCTGCAACTACATTAGCCTTACCGGGATGATAACTCAATTTGAAGTCAAAATCCTTCAGTAATTCTAACCACCTTCTCTGCCTCATATTTAACTCTTTCTGATCAAACAGATACTTCAGACTCTTGTGATCACTGAACACTTCGAATCTGGAACCATACAGATAATGCCTCCACATTTTCAACACAAATACAACAGCTGCAAGTTCTAGATCATGCGTAGGATAATTTCTCTCATGAACTCTCAACTGTCTAGAAGCATAAGCTACAACTTTACCATTCTGCATCAAAACACCACCAAGACCCATCAAAGAAGCATCACAATAAACAACGAAGGACTCACCAGGATTAGGCAAGATCAACACTGGAGCACTGGTCAACCGCCTCTTCAACTCAACAAAACTCGCTTCACAAGCTACATCCCACACATACACTTGACCCTTCTTAGTCAACTGCGTCAACGGCAATGCCAACTTAGAGAAGCCCTCAATAAATCTGCGATAATAACCAGCTAACCCCAGAAAACTGCGTATCTCAGTAGCAGACTTCGGAGTCTCCCACTGTAATACAGCATCCACTTTAGCAGGATCAACAAAAATTCCACCACTCGAAATCACATGGCCAAGGAAACTCACTTCCTTCAACCAGAACTCACATTTAGATAACTTTGCATATAATCTCTTTTCTCTTAACACCTGCAACACAATTCTCAGATGTCCTGCATGCTCTTCTTCCGTCTTAGAATATATCAATATATCATCTATGAACACCACAACAAAATTATCAAGGTACGGATGAAATATACGATTCATATATTCCATAAACACACCTGGAGCATTAGACACACCGAACGGCATCACAGTGTATTCATAATGACCATACCTCGTACGGAAAGCAGTCTTCGCAATATCATCTGACTTCACTCGGATCTGATGATAACCCGACCGCAAATCAATCTTACTGAAAACATGAGCTCCAACCAACTGATCCATCAAATCATCAATCCTCGGCAACGGATACCGATTCTTGATAGTCACCTTATTCAACTGCCGATAATCGACACACAACCTCATCGTACCTTCTTTCTTCTTCACTAACAATACTGGTGCACCCCAAGGAGAAACACTCGGACGCACAAACTTCTTCTCAAGCAATTCTTCAAGTTGCTTCTTCAATTCAACTAATTCAGTTGCCGACATTCTATAAGGAGACATCGACACCGGACTCGTACCTGGTACTAAGTCAATGGTAAATTCGACTTCACGTTCTGGAGGTAAATCACTTACATCCTCCGGGAACACATCCTGAAATTCACAAACGACAGGCAAATCTACACTCACCACTTTCTTATCCGCTTGCAGAGACGCAAATAAAGCGAATATCTGAGCTTCATCTTTCACAAAATCCCCCACCTGCCTAGCAGATAGAAATCTTGCCTCATCATCCTCACCAACTTCAGAAAACCGTACCGTCTTCCTATAGCAGTCGATAAACACGCCATAGAATTCTAGCCAATTCATTCCCAGAATAATATCAATTTGGTGCAAGGGTAAGCACACCAAATCCACCACGAACTCTTTCTCGAAGATCGTCAATTGACAACCTCGACAGACAACAGAAGTTTTCACAGAACCATTAGCAGGAGTATCTATCACCATACTTCCGCCTAGGGACGACATAATCATACCAATCCTGGTCGCACACTCATACGAAATAAACGAATGAGTAGCACCAGTGTCAACAATAGCAAGTAATTCAACGTTATTAATCAAGCAAGTACCTTTAATCAGATTATCTTCTTTAGGAGCTTCAGTCCCACTCAGAGCAAACACCCTACCAGTAGTATGAGCTGCAGTAGCCGCCTTCTTCAGTTTCGAGCACTGCGAACTGATATGGCCCTTCTCGCCACAATTAAAACATGTCGGACCAGCATCCTTACATTCAGTAACTCTATGACCAGCCTGACCGCATCGGAAACATCTCAGCACTTTCTTGGTACAGCTATCAGCACGGTGGCCTGGCTCGCCACACTTGAAACATTTACCAGCTATGGAAGATCCTCCCCCACTTGGCTTCTTCTCATCTACCACTTTCTGTTTACCTTTACCATTCGGAGATGTATAAGGACTACCACGATCCTTATTCTTCTTCTCACTCAGACTCTTGTAGTGAGCAGTCCTAGCCTTGCTATCTTCATCAAATATCCGGCACTTATTAACCAGTGTAGGAAACCTACGAATCTCCTGGTAACCAATGCCTTGTTTGATCTCTGGACGCAACCCATTCTCAAACTTGACACACTTGGATTCCTCAGCATCAGCATTATTATAGTGAGGGCAATACTGCACCAGCTCTTCAAACTTCGAAGCGTAGTCAGCAACAGACATGTTACCCTGCTTCAGTTCTAGGAATTCCATTTCCTTCTTACATCGCACATCAGCAGGAAAATATTTCTCTAGAAAGGCTGTCTTGAACCTTTCCCAAGTCATCTCAGCACCTGGTACTGCAATTCTCTGGCGAGTGTTATCCCACCAGTTTTCAGCCTCTTCAGATAGCATATGCGTACCAAACTGCACCTTCTGTGCTTCAGTACACGTCATCACCCGAAAAATCTTCTCAATTTCCTTCAGCCAAATCTGAGCACCATCTGGATCATAGCGCCCCTTGAATGTAGGAGGGTTATTCTTCAGAAACCTTCCCAAATTCCTAAACTCGTCGACCGGCGGATTCTGCTGCGCCTGCATAGCCTGCGCCATAGCCGTCAAAGCCTCAGCAATCGCACGGTCATTTTCTCCGGCCATACTCTGCACAACACAACCACAACCGTTAAATATCAACAGTGTCATTTACACTAATTGACCAACAGGGAAAACCTCACCTTATGACTCGACTGGACTGACCATGCTCTGATACCACTAATGTAACACCCTTCTACCCAAACGACATAATTATATATATTATCAGAGTACAACACTGTAGAAGAGTTTACATTTCATAAAAACATAACACTTATCGCATCACAACATAAATCATATTATTTATTTAATTAAAACTTCGCAGCGGACAACAACATAAATATTATAAAAATGTTTCAACATTATCTCAACAAATTAGTCATCATAAACAACGTAAATAATAATAATAATTTAGCTATCGAATCCCATAATCCCCGGTGTCACATGACCAGAGCATTTGACTCGACTCTGTAGAATAACTCTACACTTATTCTTCGAACCTCAACAATAGCTACTCCACTTTATCTGCACATTGCTCATCATAGATGAACATAAACACATGCAGAAGGGGTGAGAATTACATTATTAAATAATAATATAACGACAGAAATATAAACCTAAATATATTTCACATATACCAACACAATTCATCATTATCATCATAATCAATAACTCATGAACATCAACAACACAACACATCAAATGCAATGCACACACCCATGCATGACTCAACACGACTCGGTATACCCATTTTGTGACCACTACAGGATCACCACTCCCAGATTCATCACCATAGAATCCGAGTTCCCCGTAAGGAACCAAGCCTCTCAACAAGCCCGGAGTCAACAACATCATTGGAACTCATGTCCGTTCATCACTAGGCATCAGCCTTTCATGAATGCATGCACACCAAGCATTCATCATAATCAACATAGCAACAACAGCATCATATAGTCATGTTATCATCATCATTAACGCATTCTATCATAAGAGCATATCACCTCATGCCACATAATCAAACACAGTATTATCGCACTCTACTAATATCTATACCACTCAAAGCAACGGGAATTGATCCCTCGTATACTATGCATCAGCTAAGTTACCTCGCTCAGCCTAAACAACCGAAACTGCACAACAACATCCAGGAAAGACCACAAGTCTGCCCATACGCGTATTGCCCATACTCATACGCGTATTGCCCACGCCTGGCCAAATCCATACGCGTATTGGCCATTCCCATACGCGTATGCTACGCGTATCACTTCCCCATACGCGTACCACCAGAGACCATTTCACGTTCAAAATTCCATCTTCCTCCTCCATACGCGTATTGCCTAGCGCCATACGCGTACCAGCCATCTCATACGCGTATTGCCTAGTGCCATACGCGTACCAGGCCATCTCATACGCGTATTGCCTAGTGCCATACGCGTATGACCAGAAACCAGATTTCCAGATCTGCAATGGCTCCATCTGCTACGAGATCTATCCAAATTTCCCTCCACAGTCCAAATTTCACGCAGAATCACTAATATCATCTAATACAATAGTCCCCTATTCGATTTCACAAATCCTAACATCATTGCATATAATTTCTACGAATTACTTCGATTAAAATCCTAATTTCGTTCATCCAATAATTCACCAATTTCAGCATATTATTGTTTAATAAGGTTCAGACCCCTTACCTCTTTGGATTGAAGGAAGCTCCGAGCAATCTTTGGCCTTTTCCTCTTCCTTCTCTTTCTCTGCAGCTTTTTTCCCTTTTCTCTGACTCTGAAGCACAACACGTGAAAACAACCTAAGTTTCACTTGGACTCTTTTATCCCCTTTCCACTTTTACCCTTCCACTCTTCATATTCCCTTTATTTATTTATTTAATTATTATTAAAATAAATAACATCTTATAATAATAATAAAATATTCCAATAATCCAACTTTATTTAATTAAATTAATAAAATAATATTAACTCAATTAAATAATTCTCTTATTTTAATCAGGGTGTTACAGGAACCACCACCCTCCACCGATGGTGGAATACCAAAACTTAAATTAGAACCACCACCAAAACCATGACTTCAAGCTCAGTCCAAATATACAATCAATTTAAGTGGAATCCTAACCCAAGTCTCAAACTATGGAGAAAACTTCAAGAACCCTAGAGCTTCAAGGTAAAGTTAAACACTAATGGATCATTTTACCTAGAAATAGTCATGAGGGAATGAATCATAGCAACATGAAGAACAAGATTGTGTGAAGAAATTGGTGACAAGAGAGATGTAGATCCTACCAACAGGGACGCGATTTTCCCTAATAATTGTTGCAATTGAAGCTGATGAAGAATAGTACAAGAAACCCCAGTCCAAGCTGTGAATTCCTCGGGTGCAGATCATTATCCCTTTGCTTTTGATTTCTTATTATTTATCCCTCTTCTTCTCCATTCTTTTTTCCAATTTTGATTCTTGAAATTTTGAAGTAGATTGTTGTTGTTGTTGATGATGGTAAGTAGAATAGAGATAGAATAATAACATCATATATTAGATTGATGTCGTATAATAGGAATTAAGGCTCAATGAATTGATGAAGCCTTGAAGATGACATTGCCTTAGATTATGGTTGAAGAGGAACCATGTTTAAGCTTCAAATGCTTTAGAGCTTGATGAATAACTCTGAAGAGGATGGTTGAAGAAGCTCTAGGTGGGGGTTTGGAGGGATTTATGCATCATAACTTTCGAGAGATTATAAAGAGAGGGAGAGTGAGTTGTTGAGTGATTGAGTTCTTATGAATGAACGATGGATAGTTGATTATATAGGTAGTTGGAATTGAATGGGGATCTGTGAATTTTGTTGTGGAGTTCAGTTATAATGTAATTGATTTTGTGAATATTGAGGCAAAAAATTAGTTATCATTTTCTGTTATAACTGACTTGGTAGTTAGGTTATGATGTTGTTAGTTGGCTTGAGTTAATTTGTTATGGTTATGATGAACTAGGTTGGTTAGATTAGATGTGTTAGGTTAGGTTAGTTCAGTTTAATTTTTGTTTTGCTCAATTTTGCCTACTGCATTGATATTATTCACTGATGTGGTTTAATGATTGTTGAATGGTTAAGTGCAATGTTGTTTTGCTTTGTGTACTGTAGGGTTAATGATGTGTTGTTATGCTAAGCCATTGTTGCATATCCAATATAAGGATTTTGGAAAATTCTCCTAATTCAACATGCATCTCGCCATATCCAATATGAACATGTTTCTTCTTTCTGTTATTCTATTATGTTGAGGTTTGCAAGGAGCAGTTACCTCATGATCGATACCATATTTTGTACATAACTGTTCAAACATCTTGGATGTGTATTCGCCATCTCCATCCGATCGCAGAACCTTGATATTCTTTTCACTTTGGTTTTCGACAAGCATATTGAATCTCTTAAATATTGAAAAAATACTTTGTCTTTGCGCCTTATTACATAGATCTAACTCTTTCGACTATACTAATTGACAAATGTGACAAAATACCTATTTTCACCAATGGTATGATCCTCAAATAAGCCACACACATCTGAATGTACTATTTCTAGTATGAAAGAGGACCTCATTGGCATAGTCGAAACAAAAGACTTTATGGATTGCTTCCCTACTAACTTACTAAGTAACCTTCATAGAGTTTTTTGGGCATCTCAAAATTTGTTATACCAGTTACCAAATCTTGAGTAATCAGTTGATTAAATGACCTAAAATTCAAGTGGTCAAATCTCAAATGCCACAACCAACTATTTTTATGGTCGACAACTGTTTTGAGGCATTGCACCTCAGTCGAACTGATCATGATCGTAAATGTCATGTTCTTCGATAGAGGATATTTTAAGACCAAACTATTTTGGGTGTCGAACAGTTCCAAGGCTCCATTTTTCATAACCACTGAGAAATTTTTTTTGCCCAGTTGTTCAACACTTATCAGGTTGCACTTCATTCCAGGTATATAGTACGTCTTTGATCATAGCTTTTTCTCCATTTCTCCTTTGAATAACTATGCCAACAATACCTTCTGCGTGGGGCGAGCTATTATCAAGAAGTTTGACCTTTCTCTTCTTCGACTCATTGAAATATGTTAACCACACTTTTCGATCAGTCATGTGATTTGAGCAACATGTGTCGAGAAACCAGATCTTGGTGTCGACATTCTCATATACAACTACAACCATAACCACCATATCTTCCTAATCATCTTAATCTTGGTGTGCAAGATTTTATCCTTCATTCTTGCCTTTCCATGTACTAACAGTTCTTGCCCATGTGACCCCATTTTTCATAGTTATAGCACTACACACCTTTTTTATCTTCTTTTTCTTTCTGATAGGAGTTTCTTTCTCCTCTTTTCGAGGATTTAAAAGCCCTATCATCGACCTTATGCTTTTGAGATTTCGATCAGTATTTATTACTCTGAGTTTTGTCTCCTTTTCCTTTGAACTTGTTGGAACCACCATGTTTCTTCCATGTATGAGTCTGTAGTGCTTGTATCGAATCTTGAACACATTTCTTTTTGATAATCCTCATCTCATGTGTTTCCACGAACCAAGTAAATCTTCAAATTTCATGGTTTTAAGATTGTTGGATTCTTGAATGGCTACGATAATATGATAAAAGTGAGAGGTTAATGTAAGCATTACCTTCTTAAATATCATCTTATCAATTGGGTTTTCACCATAACCTTTCATGAGATAGACACGATTATGCACCTTCGAGATATAGCCTGCAATATTTTCTTTTTCTCCCATTTGCAGTAATTCATTCTGCCTTCACAACGTATGCAATTTGATAACTTTAACCTTCTCACCTCCTTTGTAATACTTGACAAGAATATCCCATGCCTCCTTCGTTGATTTAACATGAGAAATCCAATTAAAGTTCTCAGCGTCTACCACCGATTGAATATAAAACATAACCTTGCGGTCTTTTTTCTTGGCCTCCTTGTTCGTGACTCTCTGAGCATTAGTTGCATTCTCAACAAGCTCAGGGATGCCATTAGTAACCACTTTTAGGGTTTCATGAAAGCCAAACAGAGATTGTATTTTTTTCTCCATCGGATCCAATTCTTTCCGTACAGAATTGGAAGAGAATTCAGAATACCATTTTTACCATTCATCTTTGGAGCAAACGCGATTAAGAACCCACGATCCAGAAAACATGATCACCGACATGTGATTCTTGAAAACACGGTCAAGAAACTAACCAGAGCTCTAGATACGAATTTGTTAGTGCACGCGGCACTTTTATTGAGGAGAGAAGAGAGAGAGAGAGAGAGAGAGATAGATAGATAGATAGATAGATAGATAGATAGATAGAGAGAGAGAGAGAGGGTGAGAGAGGGAGAGAGAGAGAGAGAATGAAGAATAATGACTGTTATTATTGAATGTCATGAAAATATCTTAAAACTGAATTACAATATGCATGTATTTATATATAAAGTTACTTGTACTCTGAGTAAAAAACCTTGAACCTTAACCATATTCCCTTCAATATTTTGTCAACCACTATTTTCTGATCGTTGAACACTATAACCAAGACATTTGCTTCAACACCTGATGAAAGCATTCTAGATTCTTCGAAGTGACCAAACCTGCTAGCTCACCCTCTTTCTGAGATGGTGACTTGGTTACCACTCTGAAACTCAAGATGTTTGATATATCCTCCTTGTCACCTATATCATCCTTCATTAGCTTTTCCGGAAATTTAGGATGATATCCAACATCCTCTATCTTGCTTAATTCCAAGTCCAATTGCATCTGATGAACACCATGTTCACCATGTTGTCTGACAAGTCAACAACATCAATGAGAACATTATCATTGTCTTTCATAATGACTTCCTCTGGAACTTAAACATCTTCTCCGGAGAATAAATATCCTTTCAGCATCTTTCCAAGGGCTATCCTCATTTGACCTAAATACTTCAACACATTATCCTCATTAAGAGGAGACATGATACCAAGATCAACATCCTTAGTAACTTCTTTATGAACATCCTTGATCTTAAGAACATCATCCTTAGTAATTCTTAAAACATTTTTAATATTGCTACTCAAATTATTATCCCTGGTTTTCTGCATTATGCTGACAAAACATAGTTCTTCAACTTCCTTATTTAAGTACCAATTGAGACAGGCATTATGCATACCCATCTGATATAGGTTGAACTTTAGAACCCATGACAGTCTTGAACTTAATCTTATGGTTCTAAGAGGAACGAGACAATAATGGATATTTCCATCTTCAGCAGCAAATATCATAAAGTTTCTTGACTTGACAATATCTACATGTTCCAAATCACAAAGCTCTTTAATATGGGCAGACTTATCCTTTGGAGTAGTCAATCTATAGGCATTGCTCTTTGTAGCATATACCCAAGGAATCCTCTCATTATTACTTATCATTAATTCATTTAGAGTCTGATCATGGTCAATTTCAACATGAACACGATCATCATTCTCTTTATGCACTTGAGACTTTCTTAACATGTTGGACATAATGTCTGGCACATCGGTATCACCATCTGGACTACTCAATGTTTATCCTTGTGAATGTTCTTTCAGAATGTATTGGACTGACATGATAAAGGGATACATACTTAAGAGGAACTTCACTCTTGCTTCTATCAGTAACTAGATCAGATTTATCTGATACACCCCTTGTGACCAACTTTTGTATCACTAAACTTCAAATGATGTTGATTATTCACACATCTAGACACATGAGAAGGAATTATGTCATATTCACCACTCTTCTTCAACTTATTCTTATAAAGCATTGTAGGTTGTTCTAGAATGGGAGGACCTCTAACCTGATCATTAGCCTTCTTTATAATGATCCAATGCACATGAAATGAATCAGTTTTCTAATATAGATGTTAAGAAATCTTAGTTGTTCTTCCCTCTTCATACACAAAGGTTTTGTCAATCCCGAGGTCTTGTACACTCTTGAAGTCCTTTTTCATAAGAACTTTTTACCTTTGTTATTGACAAACTATTTATATTTATTGAAGTTCATTTTGGTAGATAATCCATCACATTATTGGCAGTTTCCCCTTCACATTCACTTTTAGAATCAGACCAAGTGATGGTTAATTCCTTTTGATGTTTTCTTAGATAGTTACGGCATTCTAGTCTAATGTGTCCATAGCCTCCACATTCAAAGCACTGAGTGCGCTTCCCACTGTTGGGTTCTTCTTCATTCACGTCTTTCTCATGGGGAATGATGTTCGACCTCTTATCTAGGACATTGGTCCTCCACTTCCTGTCCATAAACTTTAAGGTATTATTGAGTTTTTTCCCCAAGAAGAGCTATTTCATTTGTTAAGATCTCTTCTTTGTCACCTTGAATTCCAACTCCCTTAGTGTTGGATACAAAGGCTATACCTTTGTTCTTCTTTTCTGACATGTCATTGATGGACATCTGAAAGGTTTGTAGGGAACCAATGAGTCTATCAACCTTTATACTACTAAGGTCCTGAGCTACTTCAATAGAAGTCACTTTCATACCAAACCTCTTAGTTAATGATCTGAGAATATTTCTGGAAAGCTTTTCTTCAAACATTTTTTCACCTAAGGAAAATGATGTGTTGGCAATGTCACACAATCTAATGTGAAAATCACTCACAATTTCATCTTCATTAATCCTTAGGTTCTCAAATTGTTCCTTCTTGTGCAGTTTTCAGAATCTCCCATGCTTCTTTAGCTTCTGAACATATGTTTATCAACTTGAACAAGTTCATGTCCACACCATTGAAAATCACATTCAATGCTTTGGAGTTCCCAATGGCTTAATTATCTTCGTCATCAGTCTAATCAGCCTATGGTTTTAGGCTGGTTGTACCATCTTTAGAGGTAATCATTGGATGTTTCCATCCATTGATCATAACTTTCCATGCTTTATTTCATATGGATTTGAGAAAATACACCATGATCACCTTTCAACAATCATAATTTGTGCCATCCAAAATAGGTGGTTTGTTGAGTGATCCTCCATCTTTCATTGTCTCCATTTGAGCATAACTTATCTTCCCCGGAGCTTACCCAACATGCTAGGGTGCCTGCTCTGATGCCGATTGAAATTATGTTCCTCAAGGGACAAATGTCAAACACGATGCTCCAATAACAGGTTCAATAAGATACACCATAGTCACTATAATGACAATTACTAAATGATGTAGTAGAAAAACAATAAAGAACATAATCAATTGTTTACCTAGTTCAATGAAACTACACACATGTCTGGGGGCCCGAGTCCACAACCCAAGAAAGGAAAACCACTATTAGTAGTTTAGTAAAATTAGACTTACAAGCAATAACAAACTATGTGTTGTTCAATGTCTCTTCCTAGCACTACCCAATGACTTTCTATTTAGAGTTTCATCATAAATATGAGAACCTACTCACTTTCTTCTCTGCCACAAAACTATTAACAGAGGCAAACAACTATTAAACCCTAGTGATCAACTTCAATCTTAACAAGATGAAAGAGTGTTGAATATTACAACTCAACTAGACAAACCTTCTATGCTAAGTTACTAAAACATAGAGGTGTACATAGCAATGTTGAACTTACAATTCAACTAGACAAACCTTCTATGCCAAGTTACTGAAACATAGAGGTGTATATAAATATAACAAGGACTCTTGTAAACCCTAACACTCTAAGATCTGTAAGAACAAAAATTGTTCTACAACAGATTCCTTGATTTTGATGATAACAAAGGATGAAACCAAAAATGGCACCCTAACGAAAAGTTTCTAAGTGTGCAGGATTCTAAAGAAAGAAGGAAGAAATCTGATGATGTCATCAGATACAAAACTAGATCAGATACAAATTATCAAATGATCAGAAGCATCTGAAGTGGAGACACGTTCAAGAAAGTCTAACTCTGAGCAAAACAGCAATACATTAGTAGCATCTGAACAAGAATACGCTATAGAAGTTCTGACTCTGAACAACGGTTGTCTAACTCCAGAAACTCTCAGCGCTATCTGAAGAAATCCATCAGAACTCAAAAGAGATTAACATCAGAAGCAAGATTTCAAGATTCTCCAGAAACACAAATACTCTGAGCATGGAATTGCTAATCATGAAAGAGTAACGTTTAAGTCAAGAAAAGATTTGCAAATGGATTTCCTAATTGAGAAAGAGACGTTAATCTCCAACTTCAATAAAGAAAATACTACTTGTGGTAAGTAGTCATTTCAAGAAGAAAAAGTCATCCTGCAGAAGCTATTTATGTGATGGCGTAACCTCATCTCAATATCCACCAGTTTCAACTACTACCTCACTGATCTATATAGAGGATTGCAAATCAACATTCAAAAACACTACACATACAAGGAAAAATATACTGAAACATCAACACAAGAAAACCTTCTTGCTCTCTAAATCTTCACAAAGCTTTTGCTTATAACGTGAATCACTTTGTTCATACTATTGTAATATTTGCTTTCTTAGAAGCACTCTAGATTACATAAATATTTCATTTATTGTTTGTTGATTTCCTCAAGTGACTTAGTGTAGTCTGTAAACTTGAGAGGACTAAGAGATTTTTCTCTTAGACGTTGTTTGTAATCTTTCAAGATTAGTGGATTAAGTCCTTGTTGAAGGCGAAATCACCTTGGCCGGGTGGACTGGAGTAGCTTTGTGTTATAAGCGAACCAGTATAAAATCCTTGTGTGATTTTCATTTTGAAAAGCGCTTATTTTTCCAAACAATTCAAACCCCCCTTTCTTGTTTTTTCTCACCTTCAAGATCTTCAATGGGAATGTTTTCTTTCCAATATAGGTTTGAGCTCCTTATATAGCAAAATAACTCTAGGTTTTTCTCCTTGGATAATATCTTTATTTTTGTTTAGAATTAATGCAGAATTTGTTGGATATTTGATTTGTTCCTTGAAAATATCCAACAAGATATGATTTGTTTTAATTTAAACTCGAATTAATCTTCATCTAACTGTCAAGCAAATCACCTAATTATATTATTAAATCAATAACAATGAAATCTTTAAAAAATCTTCTGAATAACACACTCTTAAGCACATCAGTTTGGCGCTTATTGAACAAGGCCCAGATGTCGTACCAACATGTTGGAGCATCGCGCCCAACATATGCCCCTTTTTAAGTTCCATACAGCTCTAGCAAGCTAGACCAATCTTGAACACTTGGAAACTTTTCCAAGTTTTTGTTTAACTAAAATGGAGTCAACCAAATGATCAATCCACTAGGAACAACCGCAAAAGCTTAGGAAAACTAAAAATTACTTCGATATGCTTTCAATATTTAAAGAAATTCCACATAAGACCAAAATTTCCCCAAAATCAGTAATAAACCTTAGAAATAAGAAAATAAATCTTATATCTCCAGGGACAAAAATGATATGGAACCCTTCAACGAAGAAGCCAACATATATCTCATGGGAGACCATGGAGATAACGAGGTAACTTCTCACTTTTCTTATCATGACATATTTCGGATTTGCAAGAAGCTAAATAAAGAAATGAGTAAGTTAAAACAAATTGTTTCAAACTCCAAAGAGAACATCTTCTTCCTTGAAATTGAAAATTAAAACCTTATGGAAGAATTGTTCCAACTCAAGTCTTTTCCTCTTCCCATGAAGTCTTTTTCAATCTGACAAGTGTAATAAACATGAAGTTTTGAAAAATGAAAATAAAGACTTACAAAACACACTTGAAATATCCATTAAAGGAAGAAATAATTTGAATCTCCTTCTTGGAAATCAAGAGCTTCGTATAATAAGGTCAACTTAGTTTATGAACCTGCTAATAATGCTAAGAAGTTTGATAAAAGTTGCCATGATAATAAAACTTCTAAATGTAAAACTCTTAAATGTAATTATTGCAATCAAAATTCTCATGTTTCTCTTCTCTTCTTTATTAAAGAAAGTCATGAAAGTAAAGATGGTCATCATCCTTCATATTTTTATAGAAATTATGATGAACGCAAAATGAAAATCGTGTTTACTGCATATTTTTGTAATTATGATCCTCATAAAAATCCCAAAGAGGTTTCATGTCAAAATAACATTAAAGGACCCAAAAAGATCTGGGCACCTAAAGTTAAAATCATAGTTGTTTTGTAGGAGTATTTTACAATATCTAACTAAGTGGTACCTCAATAGCGAATTTTCAAAATACATAATCAGAGGCAAAACGTTTTTTTGCTTATTCTCTCCCAAGAAAGGAGATTTTGTTTCATATGGTGACAACAGCTAGGGGAGATCATTGGTATTTTCGGTAATCTCAGTGGTCTAACGATTGGGGAGGTTCTTTTAATTGATGGCTTAAAGTATAATTTACTAAGTATTAGTGACTTATGTGAAAAAAGATAACGATGCAACTTTTGATTCTTCTTTATGCAGGGTTATCAAATCTAAATCAAATCAAATTATTTTCACTACACTAGAAGTCGAAACACCTAAACTGTTAATCTAAATAAGATCTCTTCAATTTTTTTTGTCTTCTTAGTAATGAGGATGAATCTTGGTTGTGGAATAAGAGAATATCCCAATTCCATATGGACCACTTAAACAAGTTGGTCCAAAAGGACTTAGTGAATGACTTTCCAGATATGCACTTTGATAAAAGTCATTTATGTGATGTATGCTAAAAGAGAAATAATTAAGGGATTCTAAATCTAAAAATGTTGTTTCTATAAACAGACCCTTACAACTTCTACTCATGGATCTTTTTGTCCCATCCAAAACCAAGAATTTTGGCGATAATATCTATGTTCTTGTAGTTGTGGATGATTATTCTTGCTATACATGGAAGTTATTCCTACCTCATAAAAGATATGTGTTTTCTTCCTTTGGAAAACTTGTCAGGGTTATCCAGGATGAGAAAGGATTAAACATTGTATCAAGTTGTAGTGATCGTGATGGTGAATTCGAGAACAAGGAATTCGAGATATACTGCAGCGAGTATGGTATTCAACATACTTTTTACACTCCTCGTACTCCCTAAAAAATAATATAATGGAGAGGAAGAATAGATCTATAGAAGAGAAAGCGAGGATAATGCTCAAAAAGACTAATATTCATAAATACTTTTGGGCCGATATTGTTGTTGGTGTAAGCCCTAGAGGCCAATAGTTGTATTAGGACTTGGTAATTGCATACAATAATTTATTAATAATAAAATGAACTTCTTTATTATGTTTTGTTTTTCCAAAATAAAAAAGTCCCTAGAATAACTAGTTTGTTTAATGAAACATTAAGTGTGACTTAATCATGAGATCCCATTAAACATATGGACACTATTCTTAATGTATCAATAGTGAAGTTTTATTATGAAGTGGGATAACATTAAAGCATTGAGACTATTATATGAATAGGATGCTGATCACATCTCATAGATTATGGATAAAGAGTTATCAAGTCTTCACATATGTATGAATGTTAGGAGTACTATTTATATATGATTGACCCACCATGAAAATACTACATAATTTATTATGCAAATTTACATAAGTTATTATCAAGGTGATAATGGTGTATATCGTCCTTCGACCTGAAACCACTATGAATCCTAGATGTGGAGTTGAGTACTTTATGGCCAATCAAACATTGTCCGTGACATGATAACCATAAAAATGGTTGATAGGTATTCCACAAATCATGTTCAGGGTCATGGGTGACTTATATGGATTTTTCCTATCCTAGATAACATGATATATGTCTAAGGTCCCAATACTGAACTAGACAAGGGTGACACAGTCTATGCCTTGTGTTCAATATAGAAATGATAGGAAAATGGCAATTTTACACACATCATTATCACATATAGATTTTGTCAGATTACATGACACTTTTCGTGACTTGGATAACAGTGATGTGTTGTTAGATACAACTATTTGTTCATTATATTAAATGTGAGATTTAGTGTAATTGTCAACATCATGAGAACCTACAAGGTAACACACATAAGGAGAGATTAATGAGAAATAGAATGAATAAGGAACACCATAAGGTACATGTTGGAGAATTGACTTTAAGCACAATAGGGGGTGAATTTTGGTATTGAAAATTCGTGATTAATTTAAACCTTTCTCAATTAAGATCGTATTAGTATTTTTTTTAAGGTGAGTAATCACAACAGAAATAAAACACTGAAAGTAAATTACAAAAAATAAAAGGATATGGTTAGAAAGATTGGACCAGGTATTTGAACAGGTTTGGCCAAACATTGGCCTAGTCATGTCCTTAAGAGGTCTTCTTGAGAGTTTCACTATAAACTTTTAGCTTTTGAAGGTTATGCCTACAAGCCCTTTTAATACAATCTAATGTTGAGATTTTACAGTCTTATCCCTAACCAAATGACAACTTTTAGCCTAGGCTGAGCTATCAATTCGTTTAAAGATTTATGGTTGATCTCAATGACCAAAATAAAGCTTATTTTGGAAAACCTTAATAAACTAAGAACAAAGGTTTTATAAAGTTTGATCTCAAGAACCAAACTCAATCTCTTAAAATTATTCCACCCTTAAGAATATAAAAGACCAATACAACCACTTACAAAAATATTTTCCTTACAAGTAAACTTCACTTAGTAGCACTAAGGCAATCATAAGTGAATAAGAATATTTTCTAAAGAGAGTGGGAGAGATGAACTCAAAAGAAATATGAAAACATTGGAAAGTGGTGTGGTTTTCAGTGAGGGAAAACCTCTCTTATATAGTAGTTGAAAAAACCAAGAAATGAAATAATCCATGGGTCGAATTGATTATCTAATCGATTGGCTAAATGTTCCAACAGATTAGACAACTCAAATATAATAGACTGTAAGACCCAAATAGGAAGGTTTGGATATATAGTCATTGCAAGACATTAATATGATGTTATTTTTGATTTTATTATAAATTAAAACTTTTCTAATCAATTGGAAAAATGTTCCAACAGATTAGAAAACACATTTTTAATTGATTAGCATACCAAAAAGGAATTATTTGAAATACAATAGCTGTAGGCCATTAAGGCGATGTCCCCATCACTTGGTTTAATTGATTATCCATTTTCTAATGGGTTGGTATACGTTATAATGCATTAGATGACATAAAAAGTTTTTCTAATCAATTGGCTTATGTATCCAATCGATTGGTTAGTTCAAAAAGGCTTTAGAAAGATATTGGACAACTTCTTAATCACTTGTCTTGACCTAGAAAACAATTTGCATGATAAAAACATTTGAAAATGATTTTTAGGGTTTGTGTGTGAGTTTCCTTAGTACTCTTAAGCTACTACCTTACATTTACAATACTCAGTTCACTCAGACAGACTAGCATACATAACATGGTAAGCTTTCACACCTTTCCTAGAGAAACTTCAAGACTTGAGTCCTCTTGTCGATGAGTCATAAGATGACTTGGTTATCATCAGGTTTGGAAGTTATTGTCATGCGTTATCTTCTTAAAACTTCAGATGCCGATGTTCATTACCTTCAATCACATAGATCCACATTCTCTCCGTTTTTGATGATTACAACACATCTCTTAGGGGAGGTGGTAAAAGAAATCCAGCACATATATGTTTGTAGTAATTAAACTCCCCCTGAGTTAACTATAGAGTATACCCTACCCCCCTTGACACTATACTTATCCCCCTTTGTCATTATCAAAAAGGAGTATCATAACCAAAGCATATAGATCCCATGGAAAAGGAACAAGTTACCTTATAGAGATGGACAATAGCAGTCCAGAGTAAGGTATAGGATCTAAAATCTTATTTCTTCCCATGGCAAGTAGCATCAATCTTTTAAATCAAATGGCATATGAACTTTGGAGAATTTCTTCCCCTTGAGGGAATTCTTCTTTCTCAGATTTCTCCAAGAGATGATTTTTTCCCTTATGAGTGTTTTGGACATCATTTAGGCTCCTTAGGCTTTTTACTAGAGTTGGGCTCTAGGCGTTTAACATAACTTTGATCCACAAACACTCAAGGTCTCAAGGTAGATTTGAGAAACTTCCTTTGACAAGTCATTATTTGTTTTCCTTCTATATGAATCAGTTGATATGAGTATTGGTTCAACCATAGGACCGTTAAATCAATTACACCTTTATCACCTTAATCTCTCATGATTAGCATAATCATTTTGATCAATTCCGTTAAAAGACACAATCAACATCTTGGTTAAATCCACCAGGGTTGACAATCACTTTTTCCTCCACTCTTAAAAGAGCTTTCCGATATTTTAATCTTGGTAAGAGAGTGTTAAGATTCAATTTCCTTAGAAATATCTCCATGGACATTTTGAATGAAATTGTCCTTAATGATCCTCTATTTTTAAGATAGACTTTATTTAGTTGACTTATTTAACTTGAGTTTCTCTATTTGGACTTTGAACTTCCTCTTGTCTTTGATATTTTTCTTTCCCTTTATTTTATCTTTCGAGGATTTTCTTTAAGGGATGGCTGCAAAACTAACAACATCTACTTTTGTCTACTAGGGGTTAGTTCATCAAAGGTTACATGTATGAGTTCTTCCATAGTCGTGGTCCTTTTGATAAGAAATTAAAAAATGATTTTTCATAAAAATTTATAGACCATGCATATAGAGGAATAATACTTTATTACCTTTGTTACACAACTTGCTAAGTAACTTGTGCAATGATGTTTTATTCAAACAGAACAATTAAAGGGTAAGATTAGAGGTCTTACCAAAAATCAAAGATTCAATGATTTTTCCTTGTCGTTATTAGGTGAATATATTTCTTCCCTTGTAGTAGTGGCACAATGGAACATATTTGTTTCTTCAGTTGTGTCATTTGAGGAGAAACTGTTGGTATCATCATCTGTATCACAATTTGGATTTTCTACCTTTGATACCCATATAATTTTGGGTCTTTTGATGTTAGTAGTAGACATATTTCTATTTTTATGTTTACAATTATCTTTTTAAAAGTACGAAGAAGGATGCCCTTATTTGCTTTTATGACTCTTTTTGATGAAACAGAACATGTCAATATGGTCGTCTTTATTACAGTAATTACATTTTAAGATTTTGCATTTATATGTTGACTGGGCATTATAAATATTTCTAAAGCTTTTACTATTGTTATTAGGTTGATAACCATGACCATCCTTATTGTAAGACACTATTCGGTTTCCTAACAAAAGATTTAAGTTGTTTGTCCCTTTAGTGAATTTATCAAGTGTGTTTTAAAGATCATCAATTTTATTTTTTAAAATGTCACATTGATCACACTTTATAGATTCATATAAGGCTTTATGAGACGAGGAAGAGTTTTGAATTAGATCATATTTCCTCTCTCTAAGACTTTTTATTTCTTCCAACATGTTTTTATTTTTTAATTCAATGGAAGAGATAATATCTTTGGAGGTAGAGATAATCTGTTCTAATTTACTCGTTTCTTTTGTTGGCTTCTTACAAATGTGAAATAGATATTGATAGGAAAAGTGAGAGGCTACCTCATCATCTTGTTGATTTTCCATGAGATAGATTTTTGCTTCTTCTTTATCTAAAGATTACATATTATCGTTATCCCATGATATGTATGCTCTCTTTTTAGATTTCTTGAACTTTCTTTAATTTTGATTTCTTCTCGGGTTTCAATGGCAGTTTGGTCTTATATACCCTTTCTCTCCATATTGATGACATGTAGGAATTTATGATGAACTTTTTACACTTTGCTTATGTAGTCTTGAAGTTTATTTTTCGTGCCTTAGAAACTCCTTGAACTTTTGAAACATTGCCCTCACGAATTTATTAATCTCACTTTGACAGTCCTCATCTTCTGATTCCATGTCTTCGATATTGGTAGATTTAAGTGCAATATTTTTCCTATTCTTTTTGTTATCTTATTTATCATCAGCAAGTCTCTTCAGCTTCATCTCATGTTTCTGCAATTTACCAAAGAGAGTGTGAGTATCCATGGTTACTAAGTTCTTAGATTCACAAACTGTAGTAACTTTAGGTTGCCATCTACGGTTTAGGCATCTAAGAATATTTATAACAAATATTCACTTGAAAATGTTTTTTCCAGAGTTCTCATTTGACTCACAATATGGCTAAATCGTGTTTGCATCTAGTTAATGCTCTATTCAGGTTTCATTCTGAAGAGTTCATACTCATGGGTTAATATGGCAAACTGATAACATGAAAACACATAAGTATTTTGACTCGATTAACATTAATTTTAGTGTCATTTTTATACATTTTTACAGTATTATGTTGGTATTATCTTTGTATTTCAGGAACATGATAGTCGAGGATTTATGTGAGTGAGAACGACAAAAACAAGACAAATTATAGGTGTTTTTGCTATCAAAATGGGCTCTTAACATAGTTGATGCCTGTCAGTCAGTGGCATGACACCTGTCAACTTAAGAAAAAGTAACAAAATCATGTTTTGAAGACTTGACGGTCGTCATCCCCTGCTGACGCCCATCAGCCAATAAAAAATGAGAAACCTGAAGGCCTGACGTCTATCAGCTCCAGCTGACACCCGTCAAGATGGCAAAACCCCGTTTTAGCTCCACTCCCTCAGAATCAGTCTTCCACTTCTCTCTTTTCTCTCATGCAGTTCACCCACG
The DNA here is from genome assembly GCF_024323335.1 of Lathyrus oleraceus. Classification (NCBI taxonomy): domain Eukaryota; kingdom Viridiplantae; phylum Streptophyta; class Magnoliopsida; order Fabales; family Fabaceae; genus Lathyrus; species Lathyrus oleraceus. Next base: position 68,161,298 of record NC_066581.1, on the reverse strand, counting down.
AATTTTGGCGGTTCCAATACGAATATGCCTCTATAATTGGACTTTAATTTTCAGTTTCAATATCCAAATTTATAGAATTTTCATTTTTGGAAGAAATAATCACTTTATAAAAGCAAATATTTGCTTACTGTGTAGTAAGTGCACATTAGAATTAAGTTTTTTCTATCAGTTTATGTACTCTTGGCTTGATCAACATTTAATCTTGCCAGCATAATTTTTCCAAAATTTATTTTAAAACTTTTATTGTATCAGTTTTGTACTACTAATTGGATCTAATTCTATTACAATTTTTTGCACAAATTCTTTAAATTACAAATTTTTTCACTGTCATTTAAATTTCTTTATCATTAATATAGTATTGTTGCTATTATTATTATTACTATTAATATTTAATATGCATAATTGTATAGTATGAATTTAAATAACATAAACTCTTATACTTTTATGTAGTTAGTATGTCCGGCTAAAACTATTAGAGTTCGAAATGTAAGGACCGTCGTTCCGACGATATTCGCATTCAAGTCGTAGTTAATTGATTAAATGGAATTCTTTTAAGGGCTGATTTTTAACTATTTTAAATAAAATAATTTCTGGGAAAGCGTAATTTAGAGATATCGGTTCACGTTCGAAAGAATGAGATTTGTATCGGACTTAGGTGAAAATTCATATTTTTATTAATTGCTCTGCGAAAGTATTTTTATTTAAAATGCAAAAAGTAATGTTTTCAAAAATAGATTTTCAGAGCATAAACTGGCACGCAAAAGTGGACGTCTGTGAGCTTAAAATCTAGTGTTAGGCGAGCGAAAGACGGTGACACCTTTAAACTTTCTTTTTCACCTTAAGCAACTTTTTAATTATTAAGAAGTAATTGATTTTCAAAAACAAGGCTTTGCACTTTAACACGTTGAACACGCAAAAGTCTATGATATAGATTTTAGGCTGAAACTCGATTTTGATTGCGCGAAAGCAAGTGATTCATTTAAATTAATTGTTTTTTACTAAGATAAACTATTATCCCTATTTAATTAATTAGTATGGAACCTTTGCGAGTACTGAATATCGAAGTGAGCTACATTCTGGTCCTCTCTTTAATCGATTCCTTTTTCTAAATTAGCTTATTTCTTTTCGTTTGCAACCCAAAAATAATATATCATAACCTTAAATTTACATAGCAACGATAGATAACGAGACACTTGACCTTTGCTCTCTGTGGGCTCGATCTTTTTATTACTATGTGAAGTTAGCAGAAATATACTCGAACGTATTGCATGCTCGGACATACAACAGAGTCGCCATCGAACTTTATTTATTCCCTAAGGGAAGGAAAAACATCGATAAAACCCGGGGGGAAGAGATATGTTGGGTAAGGAAGTCGGTTATGCAAGGGGAAGGTATTAGCACCCCAAACATCCATGAGCACAAAGAGGTAGTGTATTTGGCTAAAAGATAACTGGTGTATCACATGGAGTGAAGGAAGGTGGCATATGGATGCATCATGGAAATGAATGGAATGAAGTGATCAAAGTCACAGAAATGAATATCTGGTGATAAGTGACTGAAGCAGTATTGTTTGAAATTGAAAGGTGAAATTCATAAAAGAAGTGAAATTCATACCATAGAAGGAAAAGGCTTCGACCGATACGTGGACTAGCAGGACCGCCACTATAGGGTGTTTAGCCAAAAAAGGAAGGAATTAAATGTTTGAGGTTGTAGCCCAAACAACTCTAGGTGGAAAGACGGACTACATTAGGTGTCCTAAAAGGATGTATATGGAATTCCAAAGAAAGTGTATTTCGATGTCAAAGAAATAATATGTCACTGGGTGAATGATTTATGATCGAAGGCAGGTAATGAATAGTGAAAGATATGAATGGTGCCCTAAGGCGAAGGAGGAATAATTAGAAGTATGCTCGCCAAGGATTCGCATCCTCGTGCCTACGTATTCTCATCATGCAATAAGAAAGTCAGAGCAATCGTAGTTCGAAACCACGAGAAATAGAGAGAGACATGCAGTGATGAAGATTGTAATTTGTACCAACAGAATGGTATCAAAAGGTATTTGTCCAAGCAACGGGGACTTACAAGACAAACCCAAATTCAAAAGATTGACTACCATGAAACAAGGAGAGAGAGAGATATTTGTCTAAGAGACGGGGGCTCACAAGACAAACACCAATTCAAGAAATGATTGCAGTACTGAATAGTGTATCACTGGATGGGGAACAAACAATTCAAGATCAACGAAGGATAGTATCTTGGATCCAAGGAGGAGATAAACTCTAAATCAAAGAGCAAGGTAGGCATTTACCAATACATGGACTAGTAAGACCGCCACTACAGGGTAAAGCCAAAAAGAAAGACTGAATTAAGTGTTTGGGAAAAGCCCCTAAACAACTCTCAATCAAGGAGATGGACTATCTTTAAGACATCCCAAAAGGATAGACAAGAAGTCCAAGAAGAAGTATGATTGATCTCAAAAAGATGGTATAAATTGAATGAATGGAGAATGATTGATTGATAAATAGGGTAGCAATAGTTAAGGTAGATTGATAAATAAGATAGCTCACGAAGAATCTGGATTCTCCTGCCTAAGTATCCTTATAGTGCAATAAGGAAATCAGAGCTTTCATAGTTCAACCCACTAGGGCTGAAAGCAAGATGATTGGAGGCAAAAGAATGTGATCGAAAGATTGAATTAAAATTAAATGGAATGGAAAGATGAATGCAAGACTTGACAGTCGATTGATAGGAATCACATTAAAGTCCATGAATAAGGGCGAACACTTTGAATATTTGGGGCATATGCCCCATACGCAAAGTCGCTTTAGACAAGGATAGGAGAGACTCTGTCTCATCATTCCTTATTACTTAAGGCTCTTTTCGTATGATACTTCTCTTGACAGACAAGTTGTTGGTGAAGAATCTTCATTGTTGATCCCTGTGTTGATGTTGACTTTGTATGAAGAAGGCTTGATAGTTTAATCGATTCGTATTGCACTAAAGTCTATGAATAAGGGCAAACATTTTGAATATTTGGGGCATATGCCCCATATGCAAAGTCGCTATAGACAACGATAGGAGAGACTCCATCTTATCATTCCTTATTACTTAAGGCTCATTTCGTACAAATTGAATCGTGTTTACCAAGTGTTGACCTTTGATTCATCTTGTATAATCTGCTGCTTGGTGTGACTGAGGATGCCTTGATTGAAGATCTTGACTTGAGGCTTCGAGCTCCACAAATTAGAATAAAAGTCTTATTAAGTGACCAAGGGTCTTTTGGGTCACTCAATTAGACTGTGAGATTATACAAGTTCAAAGGATTTAATTAATCAAAATTGCTTTTGATCAACTTGAATCATGGATTTATTTTGATTCAAGAAACTAGGTAAGACCTAATCTAGTGGTTAGAATTATTCACAAGCTAATCCTGAGGGAGCATGTAATTGAAAACTCTATGTTAATTCCGAAAGGAACATGTGATTGTAGGGAAAAATGTCCAAAATTACCCCTAAAGGGTAAAATGGTCTTTGACAATTTTAATGGTTATTGAATCAAGAATTCTAATTACGACAATTCTAGTTGTACTCAATCAAATTCTAATTTATCCTATTGCAAAAAGTGCCATTAGGTGCCAAAATATTCCAATTTCTAAATATGTTAATATTCCTAAAAAAATCCTATTAACATCTAATTCAAGAGTTAACAAACCTAACAATATTTCTAATATTTTGGAATTCCTAATTAACTCCTAATTAGTCTAATTAACCTAGATTCTAACAATAGAAATTAATCTAATCAACAAAACCAAATAACAAACAAAGCCAAATAAAATAGAAGGGGCCTTTACAAAATAGGGGGTGTAGGCCTGATTTGGATGTGCACTGGAAAAAGAGGGCAAGACAGGGTCCAAAAGCATGGACTTCAGTTGCCAAAGCCCAATTCTTGACAAGTTCCTTTCAGCCAGGGGGTGCAACAAAGTAATTGGAGTGAGATAGTATTGCACCTTGGGCTTGGATGAATCAAGACTGAACAGAATTAAGCCCAAATATTGGGAAATGGCTTGTAAAAAACAGCAAAAAACTTGAACATGCTCGCGCTCTTTCTCCATGGCAACTCATACCGTCGGCGTCAGAGCTCCACCGCGGGTCACCGTGCCGGAAAGCGCTTCCGGTGGCGGCGGCCACCAAAAATGGACAATAGACCCACCTCCATCTTCTTTTCTATCTCCTGAACAAGAATCCAAACTCCAAAGCCCCTAATTCTTGATCTACATCCATAATTGAAACCAATCCCTAAAGAAACCTAAAAAACCAGATCTAAAATACACCTCCATGAACAAGATTTAAGGTTCCTCATGATGGGATTTTACAACAGCATGATGTAATGTTCAACATAGCAACCAAAATTCAATGAAATGATGAAAAATGGACCTACCTTCGAAGCTGAGACTTGCTCCGGCGAGTGTTGATCGGAGAAGATGAAGACGGAAAATCACTTGTACGAACAGGTAAGATATTGCCTTTATCTTCTTCAGACTTGCTTGTTTTCTAATTCTTCTTCTTCAAAAATTTTGTAGTGTGATGAGGTTGAGCTCACTCTTCTTAAAGCTTCAATGGAGTTTTAGAAATTGAGCTTTAAGTGTGGAGGGAGAGGATTCAGAGAGAATGCAGGAACTTGAGAGTGATGGTTGCAAAAGAGAGAGAGCTTCAAATGATGGCGGGGATTTGGTTTTATAGTGATTAGGCTTGGGATTAATATGGCTTTGAGTTAGTTATTGATAGGTTAGGAGCCAACTTAGGTGTTGGTTGGGGTGAACTCAGTGAGTTTAGTTGGTTAACTCACTGAGTTGGAAGTTAGTTGGTTGGGTTAGTTAATTGGTTAATTGGTTGGTTTTGAGTGATTCCAATAGTGACTGGTTATAGCAGGTTAACCTTAAGTTGGTTTGGCTTTGTAGTTTTTATTCATGACATGTTCTTCATTTGGTTTAGGTGCAAGGTATAACAAGTAATCTTAAGTGTGACTTGCAACTGTAGGTTGATGCAGAGTTTGGGTGCACTTGTTTTGCTGCAGATTTACTGTGTTCACAATATGTTGGGTTGAAGCTTAATTAGGTACTGAACTTATTATTTGAGGTTACATCGAGTGCTTGCACCGGGACCCATGAATGAGGTTATGCATGATGCTTCAGCTGACTCATGGTTTTTTCTGGTGTTTATACAAGTGTGCATTCGGCTTGTACGATGGACTTGCAGGATTTGGTGATCTTCAATGACAGAGTTCATGTTTCCATCCAGAGGTTCAATACTCGCAGCAGTGCAAAAATCCTATAACACAAGCTATGAGTTGACTCAAACAGGGAATGAGTCGACTCAAACAAAGTTATTTCAGGGTTGAGTCGACCTGGGAGTTGACCTGTTCGGACCCGAAGCGAAATGGTTCAAAGGAAATTGGGACATGAGTTGACATAAGGAGTGGGTGAGTCGACTCAAACAGGTTCCCTAGAATTGGGTCGACTGGGGAGTCGACCTCTTCGGACTCGAAGGAACATGGTTCAAAGAAGAAAGGGAAATGAGTCGACGCAAGGAGTGGATGAGTCGACTCAACCAGATTTTCCAGAATTGAGTCGACATGTGACTCGACCTGTTCGGACCCGAAGGTTTTGCATCGACTCATGATTCGACTCATAGAGCTAAAACTTCCAAAAATGAGTTTTGCAAATGTATTACACCTTTTTTGTGCCTTTTTCGTATGTAATGAATATTTTAGGGATGAAAATAAATGGAATTGGCCGATTGATTGAAAATGAGTTGACTTAATACATGAACTTGCTATTCGAAATGGATTGAATTGTGGGCTTCTGTGATCATGATGAATGGAAGTTATGAGACCAAGGACTTGGGTTATGACTAATATACTCAAGCGTAAACGATGGAACCACAACCACGGAGACAAAATGAATGGACCCAGCACAGGAGGCTGAGTGCGATACACTGAGTGAAAGATCCCATGGGCTAGGGTTTCCAACATTACCAGATGAAGAGTCAAGCCTTGATAAAGGTTTAGTGAAGCATAGCTTTCAATCCAGGTCTTTGAATCAATCAAGATACTTCTCAAACAAATCCAAATCTCCATGATCCCCAACCTTAGGAGATTAGGGTTTTGGAGGCCTCTGTGCCTTGGTGCAAGTCCAAACCAAGCATTCCCAGTTATTGTATAAACAAACCAAAGCCCTGCAAGCCAAACACTTGAAATCCATGGTAATGAATGGTGCTTATGCATTAGTTATTAATGTATGCAATTGAATCCTAGTCAAATGGTTAGATGGAAATATGAAGAAAATGGAAGGGAAAATTTTGGAGTACAATAGCTGCCCCTATTTAATCTTCTTGAACCTGAATATAGGAATTGCGATAGCTTTTCAGGTATTCGAGGTGGAAGAGGATTAAATACCGATGTATCCAAAATTTGCTTGAACGGGTCGTCACACTGTTGTCGAACAGGTCTTTGATGTGTGTAGAGTATCATGGTGGAGAGTATGATATGCCTGGTGCATGATGTATGCTTTATTTTAATGATGCATACATGTTTGTTTGTTTGGTTAGATGTAGGTCATTTGTGGGGAATATGATTCTTTATTGTGATGGGAACTCTGACTCGCCATCGAAGATCGGAAGGCGAACATTATGAAATCCAGTTGTCAACATTGCTGCCAAGGGATCATCTACCTCCTGGAGAATACCGGGACATAAAAATCAACGGGGCAGTCAAGATGTCACAGGTGTTCAAGAAAAACACTTTAGGGCCACTAGTCATCTTTCAAGTTTATCGGGATTTTACAGTAATCCATAATGTTTTCCTTTAGTGTAGCTTTTATTATTCTCCGAAATTTTAAGGCATTATGTGAATCAGTTATTTTGCACATAAAACACAGAAGGAGAAAGGTTTTTGATGGCATGAACCGAATTTTATTGGTATGAAATTGTACATATAGTGCGTGCAAAGGTGCAGACACCCTTGATGAAGGTGTTGCAAAAATTGAAAAAATAAATGAAATGGCAATGGGAAATGTTTTTGTATATTATTATTATTTTTATTACAACATTGGCCTTAGACTACTGTAGAATCCAGATCCCGAGGCCTTGCTTCGACCGACGATGATTGGATTGATCTTTGGCCATCTGATATCTAGCTTGTAGCATAATGGGCTCAAGGATCATAGTCAATGCCTTTATCCCTAACTTTGCCTGGACATTTTCGTTCTTTTCGTCCACCGGGATGCTCCTTTTTTCCTAAGTCGCCCTTTCGGGTTTTCGACTTAGTGAGCCTTATATTTGTTCCCTAACTTTTGCATGGACAATTCTTTTTTTGGTCCATCGGGATAGCGATTTTTGCCTAGATCAATCTTGTGAAGATTTATCTAGCAGGCTTTCTTCATTTCTTTTTAGGCATAATCTTTTTTGACTATGTTTGCATTCACTGGCGATGGCAAGTCTTCCCCATCCATTGTTGTGAGGATTAGAGACCCACATGAGATGACCTTCTTGATGACGAAAGGTCCCTCATAGTTAGGAGTCAATTTGCCTCGCGGGTCTGAGTGAATAGCAGAAAACCTTTTGAGCATGAGTTCCCCTACGTGGTACTCGCGAGGAATAACTTTCTTATCAAAAGCTCGTTTGAGACGTCTTTGGTACAACTGACCATGACAGACGCTCGTCAAACGTTTCTCTTCGATCAGGTTCAACTGGTAATACCGTGATTGAACCCATTCAACTTCATCGAGGCCAGCCTCCATGATGACTCTGAGTGAAGGGATCTCGACTTCAATTGGTAGGACAACCTCCATCCCATATACCAACGAGTATGGAGTTTCCCCAGTGGATGTGCGGACCAAGGTTCTGTAACCATACAGAGCAAAGGGTAACATCCCATGCCAGTCCTTGTAAGTCTTAAGCATTTTCTGAACGATTCTCTTGATATTTTTATTAGCTGCTTCTACAACACCGTTCATCTCGGGCCGGTATGGCGAAGAGTTGTGGTGCTCGACCTTAAATTCTTTGCACAACTCATTCATCAAGCTGTTGTTGAGATTACTGGCATTTTCAGTGATGATTTTACTAGGTAACCCATAGCGGCAGATTATCTCTTTCTTGATGAACTGGGTAACCACTTGTCGAGTGACGTTGGCATACGAAGTAGCTTCAACCCATTTCGTGAAGTAGTCAATGGCGACCAGGATGAATCGATGACCGTTGGAAGCTTTAGGCTCTATCATCCCAATCATATCGATACCCCACATAGAAAAAGGCCATGGAGAAGTCAAAACATTCAATGGAGTCGGTGGCATAAAGATCTTGTCACCATATATCTGACATTTGTGACATCTTCTAACAAAGTTGTAACAGTCAACCTCCATTGTCATCCAGTAATACCCAGCCCGAAGGATCTTCTTGGCCATAGTAGGACTGTTTGCATGTACACCCTCTCAACCTTCATGTATGGATTTTATGATCGTACTAGCTTCGTGTCTATCCACGCATCTGAGCAGTACTGAATCGTAACTTCTCTTGTACAACACATCACCATTTAGGAAGAACTTGGAAGAGAGTATTCTCAGAGCCTTCTTATCAGTGATGGATATACCCTCGGAATACTGTTGTTTCTCCAGGAATGTCTTTATGTCATAGAACCAGGGTTTATCATCAGGATCTGCCTTGATTGCTAGACAATGTGATGGTTCATCTAAGTGGTCAATATGGATAGCTAGTGCTTCATTCTTCCATTTGACTTTGAACATAGACGCCAACGTAGCTAGAGCATCTGCTAACTGATTTTCTTCCCTAGGAATATGATTAAAAGAGATTTCATCAAAGTAGGGTATCAGCTTTCTGATATGCTCCTTATAAGGTATCAACTTGTTATCCCGAGTCTCCCAATCACCTTTTACCTGACTTATTACTAGAGCTGAATCATTGTATACTTCTTGAATCTTGATCCTTAAGTCGATGACCGCCTCCAAACCGTAGATACATGCTTCATATTTTGCCATGTTGTTGGTGCAGTCAAAACATAATCTAGCGGTAAATGGAAGGTGGAAACCGGTCGGAGATGTGATAACAACACCTATGCCATGGCCTCGAGCATTGGAAGCACTATTTAACACGAGCATCCATCGTGATCCTGGTTCGGGGCCTTCCTCAGGACTTATCTCAGAGCCTGGCATAATGAAGTCTCTGATGAACATAATGTCTTCGTCTAGAAAGTCAAACCTCAACGGATGATAACCTTTAACAGGCAGGTGAGCAAGGTAGTCACATACTGAATATCATACTCGGTCAACAACATTTACCACCGGGCAATTCTACCAGTGACATCAGGCTTTTCGAAGATATACGTTATCGGATCCATTTTGGATATTAATAAAGTGGTATGGCAAATCATGTATTGTCTCAGGCGTCGAGCAGCCCAAGTCAAAGCACAACAAGTTTTCTCTAAAAGTGAATATATGGTATCACATTCAGTGAATTTCTTACTGAGATAGTAAATAGCATGTTCCTTCTTGCCTGTGTCGTCATGCTGGCCTAAAACGCAACCCATAGATTCATCGAGTACTGTGAGGTACATAATGAGAGGTCTACCAGGAACCGGTGGTATCAGGATTGGTGGTTCTTGCAAATACTTTTTTATTTTGTCGAATGCCGCTTGGCAATCGTCATTCCACACAATCGATTGATTCTTTCTCAATAGTTTGAATATCGGTTCGCAGGTATCCGTTAAGTGTGATATGAATCTGGAGATGTAATTGAGTCGGCCAAGGAAACCTCGGACTTCTATTTCTGTTCAGGGAGATGGCATTTCTTGGATGGCTCGAACTTTGTCGAGATCAACCTCAATATCTTTCTGACTAACTATGAAACCCAAGAGCTTACCGGATCGGACCCCAAAAGTGAATTTAGCTGGATTCAGACGCAACTTAAACTTTCGGAGTCTGACAAACAATTTCCTCAGGTTCACCAAATGATCTTCCTCAGTTCTGGCTTTAGCAATCATGTCATCCACGTAAACCTCAATCTTTTCATGAATTATGTCGTGAAAGAGGGTTACCATGGCACGCTGATATGTTGCCTCTGCATTCTTCAAGCCGAATGGCATTACTTTGTAGCAGTAAGTTCCCCATGGTGTGATGAAAGTTGTCTTCTCCATATCTTATGGAAACATCTTTATCTAATTGTACGCGGAGAACCCATCCATGAAAGAAAAGATCAAAAACTGAGCTGTATTATCAACCAAAACGTCAATATGAGGCAAAGGAAAGTCATCCTTCGGTCTCGCTCTATTGAGGTCTCGGTAATCTACACACATTCTGACTTTACCATCTTTCTTCGGAACTGGAATGATGTTAGTAACCCACTGTGGATACTCGGAAATGGCCAAAAAGCCAGCGTCGAAGTGCTTCTTAACCTCTTCCTTGATCTTGAGTGCCATGTCGGGTCTAGTCCTTCTGAGATTTTGCTTGACGGGAGGATATTCAAGTTTGAGTGGTAAGTGATGTCCAACGATGTTGGTGTCTAACCCTGGCATATCTTGATATGACCAAGCGGAGACGTCAACATACTCGTGCAATAACTCTATCAACTCGGAGTCTACATGCTTGACGAGAGATGCCCCAACTTTTACTTCTTTTTTATCAGTTTCAGAACCCAAATTAATGACATCCACTGGTTCTTTGTATGGCTGAATCTCTTTTTCTTAGTGCTCAAGGAGCCGTGCTAGTTCAGCTAGTAACTCACAATCTTCCTCATTGTCATCTTCGGCTTGGTTGATTGGAAATCCAGATTTACAGTTGATTTTTTCCATATTGTAATCAATAGTTTTGTTTGCTCTGCATATGACGAGCTTATTTTAGTATGCTTTTTAAGAAAGTGGAAAAAAGAAAAAGAAATCTTTTGCCATTTCTTTGTTTTAGTGAAAAAGTAAAAATAATTGAAAGAAAAGGGAACATAAGTTTTGCATGCAAAAAGTACTTCTTATTTATTCACATAATACTTTTAAACATGGAGGCCCTTACAAGCTATCCTCTCGTCTTGGGCGAGGATGAGGGATTGAGAAAACAAAATGCATTACGTTTTTTCTGAGTACACTATGAGAATCACGGTAGCCGTCCAATTGGGAAGCTTGAACCCTGAAGACATCTGCGTATGAGGCTAGGCGTCTCTGGTTTGCTGCCAATAGATTCTCCAATGAATGCCATAATATAATTGTTTTGAAAGCCGACGTTGCTGAATTTGACCGGGTTGAATTGCTTCTTCTTTGGGCTTGCCTTACGTGCTACTGGGTGATAACCGATACCAAATTTATTGCGCTTTTCTGCCACGTCAACAACTTTACCCCAACCGGGAAGCGGGCCTTTCTCCAATGTCTGCTTGTTTCTTCTTATTGAAGATAGAACGGTAGCGGATGATGGTTCATGATTGGCGGTAGCGGAACTGACTTCTTCAAATTCTAAACAGTGGAGAGGAATCTCAACAATCCCTTCATCTGTCTCAACATATCTGAATGATGAGAGTTCGCTAACCAATAGATATTCTTCACCACACACAATTACCAGTTTATCATCAATAAAAAACTTTAGCCTTTGGTGCAACGTAGAGGTGACTTCCCCAGTGGCATGAATCCATGACCTGCCCAACAAACAACTGTAAGTTGGATTTATATCCATGACTTGGAAGGTAATCCTGAACTGGTGAGGCCCAACACAGATGGGCAGATCAACCTCTCCAATAACCTGCCTTCAGGAACCATCAAAAGTTCGGACAATCAGTGCATTGGTCCTTATCTCGGGCCCTTTAAACTATAATTGACTTAATGTAGATTTTGGCAAGACATTAAACGAAGAACCTGTGTCAACAAGGACTTGAGACAGAAGAGAGCCTGTGCACATGACTGAAATGTGTAGTGCTTTATTGTGGGCATTTTCCTCAGGAGGTAGTTCTGCTTCATTAAACCCTAAATACCTACTGGCAGTGATATTAGCAACCATGTCGTCAAACTGATAGACCGTGATATCTTGCATCACATGAGCGACATTCAAAACTTTCAGCAATGCTTTGCGGTGAGCCTCGAAACTCAACAACAAAGACAAAATGGATATTTTGGAGGGAGTCTAGTTCAACTGGTCGACGATTTTGAAGTCACTCTTCTTTATCAATTTGAGGAATTCTTGGCTTTCCTTAAAAGTGATGCTCTTCTTGTGATATTCAACTTGCTCATTCTCAACCATCGGCCTTTTACCTTTAGACACTTCTGATTCTGCAGCTTTGTTGTCAATAATAGTCGTCGACACTGGAACAATTGTCATGTTCGGAGTGGCAGGTACAGTTGCCCCTGCATACGGAGTCGGAGTAGGAATGACCTTCTCCTTAGGCGGGATAACTGTGGGTGATGGAGACACCCTAGGAGTGTATTTTGGAGCAAATACACGACCACTGCGAGTCATGCCCCCTGCTCCAGCAATGTTGTCGACTTCAGTGTCAGGAATACAAATTTCTTTTCCTCCGAAATACGTTGTTGTCTCATAATTCCAAGGTACTGCCTTGGTGTTCTGATACGGAAACGGACTGGGAACACGAAAATGAATTGGCTGAATCCTCTTGGGAGGAGCTTCAAACTTTTTCTTCCTATACATAGTGGTTATTGGTTTAATTACTGCAACTTCTTCTACTGTCCTGGACTTGGAGAACTGTATCAAACCTTGACCTATCAGCTTTTGTACACAATCCCTTAGCTCGTCGCAATTGTCTGGATCATACTCACATATTGTGCAATAATCATGTATACCTGCTAGAAACCCAAACTGCCTAAGTCTCTTTAATACAACTGATAGCAGAGTCTTTACATCGTCGGCTCTCAGTACGAATTTGGTTGTTTCCTCTTTGACTACAATGTTGACTACTGAACTACCATGATTTGGCAAGGGATTCGTCTTCACATTGGGCTTTTCCTCGGAGAAGGTCAGGATCTCCTGGTTGATCAAATCTTGGACCTTGTATTTGAGGGCCCAACAATCCTCTGTAGAGTGCTCTATAAATCTGGCGTGATAAGCGCATGAAGCATTAGGATCATGCTTAGGCCGGAACGGAGGAGAAGCTGCGGGTATTTCTTTTGGCATGATAGCCCCTACGTGGATCAGATATGGCACCAGTTCTGCATATGGTACCAGAATCTTGTCAATCTGGGGACGATTACCAAAACTGTTCTCGTTGTTCTGACCTCGACCTTGTCCTTTGTTGTCACGGTTGTACTGTTGGTTCAAATTTCTCTGAGCAGGTGCTGATTGTTGATTACTTTTATGTGGTTGATACTGACATGACAGTTGTTGATACTGAGTTGAAGCAACACACATATATGGATAGTACGACATAGGGTCCATTGGGAACTGATACTGGGGTGGGCACCTACCGTCACAACATTTGCTTCCCCCTTCTTCTTCTTTGCGAAGCCCCCCTGCGACCTTTTGTTCGTTGTCTACGGAGCGGTTGTATCTGTGATCTTCCCTGATTTCAGCCCATTCTCTACACGTTCAATGATAGTTACCATATCTGCGAAGTTTGTAGACAAACTCCCAATCATCTTCTCATAATACATCCCTTGGAGCGTACCCATGAAGATATATACTAGTTCATTATCAGACAATGTTGGTCGGACCCTAGACGCCATCTCACGCCAACACTGAGCAGACTCTTTAAAGGTTTCATTGGATCTTTGTGCTTGATTCTGTAACTGAAGCCTCGTCGAAGCCATGTTAAGATTATATTTATACCGTTTCATAAATTTCTCGGATAGGTCTCTCCATGACCGGATCTTCGTACGTTCCAAACCCATGTACCAATCTAGAGAAGCTCCGGACAGACTGTCCTGGAAGCAATGGATCAGCTGAACATCATTGTCGATATATGACGTCATCTTCCTGCAGTACATGGTGATATGACTATGAGGACAACTTAGGCCTTTGTATTTTGGGAGGTCTGGCACCTTGAACTTTTGTGGGAGCACCACATTCGGAACTAAGCACAGATCTCGAGCGTCAATACCAAAGGATGAGAAACTCTCAATAGCCCTTATTCTGTCGTCTAACAGCTGGTAATCCGTAAGTCTGGCTAGATCAACAGCGGGAAGAGCGACCTGAATGGCTGGCCGAGAGGTTTCAGGAGCTATCACCTGAGCAGGCACATTCTGCGGGGCGAACAACATCTGTGGCGGGTACGATAAACCAGGAGGCACTATCTGAGCGACATGTACCATGTAAGGATGCTTCTCTCCAGCCTGAGCATTGGGGGCCTGAGGTGCCCCTGTCTGCACATACTGGAGTTCAGGATTGGTGGGTGCATAGGTCAGCATGGGCACAAAAGTTTCCCCAGGATAACTGAACAGAACAACTTGATTGGTGCTCGCAAGTTGAGCAGCTTGAGTAGGAACCTGAAAGTGGAGGCGCGGGCCTCGGTATTCACCTTCAACGTCAGGAGTTTCATGGGGAACCTGACCTTAGTTGTCCTCAGGGTTGGTGACGTCAATCGGAGGAGTCTGAACAGTAGGCACACCCCAAGGGAAAACAGGGTTTCCAGCAGCAGCAGGGGCAGTGAGAGTCGGATGAGGGAAGAAAGCACCCCCATTGGCAAAATGAGAAGCAAAATTTTGAGGCATTCCCCAAGGGTATGCAGTAGCAAGCCTATTCATGTCAACAGGGACCAATTGGCGGTTCCCATCAGTTGGTACTACAGTCTCCACTGGAGTTTTGGTGGTAGCACCAACAGCAGTAGCAAGATTGCTCACCCCAACAGCATGGGTGATGTTGTCATCAGCAGGGTTAGCAGAGGCAGGAGTCCTCTGAGTCTTGAGGAGTTCCAAGATGGTCTCCATGTTCCCTTGGAAGAGGTCCGTTCTGCCCTGGACTTGGGCGAGAAATTCACGGACATCGGGGTTGTCAGCTTTAAAATCAGCCATGATCTTGGATTTGTTTGCTTGGGTGAAATAGTGATGACGAGTCATCATTTTTGCTGTGGAAATGGTGATGGTAAACATTTTTTTCTGGTTATCTATGTGCAATGAATGAATGTAATAAAGGCATGTTAAAAAATAAGAAAAGATTATTTCTAGGGTGCCATTGTGCTAGTGTGCATACATAGTTATACAGTGAGCAGGAATAAGACAACATAAGTATTTCAACAAAATCTCTTTTATTTATTTGAAGGTTAAACATTACAAATTATTACAACTCGAGATCATTTTGATGAGCTAGCATGGAGGTCAGCCTTGATCTTTTCCATGACAACCCTACATACAAATACAAATAAAAAACGGCCCACAGAGTGTTATGAGGGAACATGTCATCATAAGATTTCTTCATCAATCCATGAAGATCCTCGAGTGACTGATTAGCAAATTCGGCTAGGCGGGCATGTCTATCAGTCCAATACTGAGCATCCTTCATGAGGTTGCGCAGTAATGAATGATTAGGTACGCTCAAAATATCTTGTGCAAAATCTTATTTTTGGTCTAGGAGAACTTGCAGGTGACGACTCTGAATCTCCCATTGGGTAGCTTCCTCTTGCAGTTGGTTCCTTTCTTCCAAGTTCTGATGGGCTTGACTGTTCAAAGCTCATATCTCTTCAAACCTTTTGTCGATGTCACTATGGAGTTGTGCGAGAGTTACTTCCCGCTTCTTGGCACGGGCTTGCTCGTCCTTCAACTCTTTCTGACATTTCTCCAATTGGTCTTGCAGAGTCTTGATCTGGCCTTGGTAGTCAATCTCCCTCTTGCAGGCTCAGTGTTGGGTTTCAGCTAACTCATTTTTCTTGTTTGCAATGGTCTCAAAAGATCATTTCATGGCATATCCCACCTTCCTCATTTGTTTTGCTCAACCTAAATATCATTATCTGCTTTGTTGAACCTTTCTCTTTTCTGACTAAGACTGGCTTTCAGAGTTCTTTTCTGAGGTGACCTTTATCAGGCTAGAACGGAGACCAGTGTTCTCTTTTTCCAACTTCTTGATGGTTTCTTTAAGGCGATCTACTTCAAAAACAATGGAGGCAGATGGTTTGATGGTCTTGATACACATGGAAGGTTCCCATGGGTATGGCAGTTTGATCACTTTGGCCCTTGACTTCACCCAATCAGCATATGAAGCTGTCACGGTACACAGTTTTTTGCCTAGTTCTTTCTTCCTAACTCGTTGTATCTTGCCCCACGCTATGTGCACTTTCTTCATCAGCTCTGGATTCTCAACCCCTTCAGCTAACAACAATTCTTCCAATAGATGGTCTTCGGGTTTCTCTTTGAGCGGATATCCCAACTGACGCAATGAGATAACAGGGTTATAGTTGATCAAACCCCCTTTTATGCTGACAAGAGGAACATTTGGGAACTCCCCACATCGGAAGATTAGCTCCACCCTTAAGTAATCGAGACTAAACCAGAGGACGTCCTCAACATCTAATGACATCAACCTTTGTGACCATTTTAGATCACCCACATTATCAACAAACGGCCCTTTCTTCGGTAGGTGGGACATGATCCACTTCTGAAGCAAAGGAATACAACAATTGATAGTCCCTCCTTTCTTCATGTTTCTCCAATGGAAGGAGAAGTATACATCAGCTAGTAAGGTGGGAATTGGGTTCTGGGAGATGAATATGGTGATAGCGGTCTTGTCAATGAAACCTCCAACATTCGAGAATAGTACCAACCCATAGATGAGTAATGCGGAGCTGGCATAAAAGGCATCCCAACTTCCTCTCTTGGCAAACACGGTGGCGTTCTCGAATAAGAACTTAGACGGTAGGCCCTGTGTGTTACCCTTGATTAGGAGAGTGGACTTGATTAGATCCTTCTTCATGCACAAGGCTTGAGCTATATCTGCGGAATCCAAGAAATTATCCTCAATCATGTAGGGCGCTTGGTCTTTGATTGGTAACTGTAGCAGATGGGAAAACTCCTCGAGTGTGGGAGCTAGAAGGAAGTCTTGGAACGTGAAGCAGTGTAGCATGGGATCATAGAACTGTGCGAATGTGAACATCAACCCTGAGTCTTCCTTAGTAGACAAAACTCCCAACAGGTTGCCATAGGCCTGTTTGAAGGCTACTCGGTAATCTTCAGTCAGGAACTCGTTGAGCTTTCTCAATTCATCGACCTTAGAGTCTTTCAATTTGTACTGATATGTTTTTCTTTGGTCTGTCTTATCCATGACTACACTGACAATAGCATATAATCAGAATTCTAGCATGCTCTGGATAAGCTGTACAATCTGTTTGTTGCAAGTTCAAAGGTTCGACGTATACACGAGAACACGGGTTTGAAGGGTCTTGGTTTCCTGCAAAAAAAAACATATTCCCCTTACAGGTATGTACTATCCTCAAAGGGTGGTTGTTGATTCTAAGTGTTGGCAGCAATTTTGGTAAAACAAAGAGTGTTCACAAGATGTCATATGTGATGTCTTAACATGAGATATCATATGTACCTGCTGGAGTTCAAGAACATGTGCAAGCAGGATTGTTTCAGAATGCCACATACAATGCCATGGCTTCTGATATTGGTTGTACCTGCTGGAGCTTAAATGAAAGACATGTTCATGCAGGATTGTTTCAGATGACATACACAAGGTCATGACATCTGATATGGTTGCACCTGTTAAAAGCTATAAAAGGAATTATTGGATTATGCAGGATATTTCCAGGATGTCAGACCCGATGTCATGACATCCTGTACACAGAATATTTAGTATGAATGTCTGGTGTTTTATGATTGCACAATTAATGGCAATCTTTGATTGATTGAAGATATGATTAGCTGGCGCATTCAATCATTGATTACAACCAGATTTACTTATTTTCCAAAGAGATCTAACCAGCTGTTATAAAAAGATTTGATTGGAAAATAGATTTAGGGTTTTCAAGATGTCCAAGCCCAGCAGAATACTTCTATAAAAAGGGACTTAGAAAACCTGTTTGAACACACAACCAAGACTGAGCGAAATACAGAGAGAGAGCTAGGGTTTGTGTCTGTTTAGTTGTAAGACTTGTAGGTCATTCAAGTCATCCATTGATGATTGAATTGGACTGATTTGTGGTTGTAATTTGTCACTCTAAAGCTGTTAAGCAAGAGTGTGTGTCTTCTTGATCAAAGCTATGAAGCAAGATCAAGAGTGTGTCTTCTTGATTGAAACTGTGAAGTAAAATCAAGAGTGTGTAATTGAAAAGTATTTTCTTTTCTCAAGGGATTATTGTTTAAAATCACTGGTGTGTGATTGTAAGGGAAGTGAGTGGGTTCTCATATCTAAGAGTGCGTAGGTAGAAATTGCACGGGTAGAGATTAGGTGAGAAAGACTGTAACTTGTTGAAGTGTACGGAGAGTCTTTGAACTAATTATATTTTAGTGAATTTCCTTCCTGGCTTGGTAGCCCCCAGACGTAGGTGAGTTGCACCGAACTGGGTTAACAATTGCTTGTGTGATTTGCTTTACCATTCTGTTTATTTATCCATTGTGTGTTAGCAGATATCAGTGTCGTAACATTACCTTCGACATCTTATATCTGATACCAGAATTTCAGTGGTCCTAAAAGGTCCCTAGAGTCAACGACCCAATTTTAAATACCATTGTCTTGGACGAATGACTCGTCGGACAATGATGCTCCCAAAAGGATCTACTATAGGTGTGACGTTTCGTGTCAACCATAATCGCAGAATAACTCCACGGAGGTCAAACACGACTCTAGTCACATTACTATCCTATGTGTGTACTCAAGCTCGGGTATAGAGCTTCTCTCTCATGTGTCATCAGCCCAAACCAAACAATAACATATACAAATGTCCAGGATACCAGAATGTAATAATAAAGTAAATAGAGAATAATGTAAAGAGAGTAAGGCATAACGATAAACACCTAAAAACTAGCGAGGAAACAATCTAAACTAGGCTCGACTCCTTTTAGCGACTAGGAAGTACTCTAAGCAGCGAAGCATCCCCAACAGAGCCGCCAACTGAAGCTAGCGGATATATACTCGAACGTATCGCACGCTCGAACCTATAACAGAGTTGCCATTGAACTTTATTTATCCCCTAAGGGAAGGGAAAACATCGATAAAGCCCGGGGGAAAGAGATATGTTGGGTAAGGTAGTCGGTTATGCAATGGGAAGGTATTAGCACCCCAAACATCCATGGTACTCCATGGGAACCGTTTTGATTGTTCTCGCTCGAATAAGTGTGATATCTAAAGTTTACTCGGGAAAGAATGGGAAAAGAAAAGAAATAGATAAAGTGCTCAGTGAGGATTGGGGCCCTCATGCCTACGTATCCTCATAGTGCAATGAGGATTTCAGAGCTTCGTAGTTCAAGGAACTAGAGACAGGAAGTGGAAAGAAGTGTGATCAAAGTATGGTATGAACCAAAGAATAATGTTTTGAGCTCCAACAGGGGTGAAAAGATGAACCCATGAGTAAGGTGGATATTACCAATACGTGGGCTAGTAGGACCGCCGCTATAAGGTAAAGCTGAAAAGACGAAGAAATAGGTGTTTAGGCACAATCCCAAACATCTCTTGGTTCACAAGGTAACACAAGGAGGAGCACAGAGAGGTAGTGTATTTGGATCAAAGATAAGTCCAAGTGATTTTCAAATTACTTTTCAAGTAATGGATATCCACCCGGCCTACAATTGCTTGTTGGGAAGACCATGGATCCATGAGGCAGGAGCTGTTACCTCCACTTTGCACCAGAAACTCAAATTCGTGAAGAATGGAAAGCTTGTGATTGTTAGTGGAGAGAAGGCGTTGTTGGTTAGACACATGTCATCGTTCTCTTATGTTGAAGCTGAGGATGAGGTTGGAACTCCATTCTAGACCTTATCTATTGCTGTTGAAAAGAGAGTTGGGGCACCTATGTCCTCTTTGAAAGATGCTAAGAAGATTGTAGAAGAAGGAAATGTTGATCAGTGGGGGCGCATGGTAGAGGTCTCCGACAACAAAGGCATAACCGGTTTGGGGTTCCAGAAAGGTTCATCAACTGTAAGAAATGAAGATATGCAACTTAGCTTTCGTAGCGGAGGGTTCATTCATGGCAATGAAAAACACTTAGCTGCTGTGCTAGAAGATGACGAAGAGGAAGACTGCACTAATTTTGTGACGCATAGAAAGGCTTGCAACAATTGGACTGCTGTTAATATTCCTGTTATTTTGCATTGATCTAAGTAATTGCTTTTATATGCTTTGAAAAATCCTTCTCTTATGCCTAAGGGAGAAGTGAACATTGTTTGGGCATTTTCAAATTGATCATTAATAAAATTAATTATATTCATCCACATCTATGATGTTTTGTTTTTAATTTTTGCTTTATTTTGAAAATGGTAATCATAAAAAACATAAATAAACAATATAACTGTCCATCTGCATAATATTTGGTCACAAATTCACTTCTCTAAAATCCAAATATCAAATCATTATGCAGGTTGGTTCCTAACCCCGTTGAATACAATGATCCTTCTCCTTCTCCAAATTTTGAATTCCCTGTGTTTGAAGCCGAGGAGGAAAGTGATGTAGAAGTGAGTGATGAATTATCTCGTCTTCTTGAGCAAGATGAAAAGACTATTCATCCGTTCGAAGAGCAGATTGAGTTAGTCAACTTGGGTTCCGAGGATGATGTGAAGGAAGTCAAGATTGGGTCTCGCCTGTGTCTAGATGTCAAGAAGGGGTTGATTGATCTTCTTCGAGAGTATTCAGATGTGTTTGATTGGTCCTATTAAGACATGTCTGGTTTGGATTCTGAGATTATGGAGCATAGATTGCCATTGAAGCCAGAATGCCCTCCAGTCAAGCAGAAGTTGAGAAGAACGCATCCTGATATGGCTATGAAGATCAAAGAGGAAATGCAGAAGCAGATTGACACCGGTTTCCTTGTGACCGCTGAGTATCCGCAATGGGTAGCCAATATTATGCCTGTGCCGAAGAAAGATGGAAAAGTCCGCATGTGTGTTGATTATAGAGATTTGAATAAAGCCAGTCCGAAAGATGATTTCCCTCTGCCACACATTGATATGTTGGTAGACAGTACTGCTAAGTTCAAAGTCTTTTTGTTTATGGATGGATTTTCCGGATATAATCAGATCAAGATGGCACCCGGAGATATGGAGAAGACCACATTCATTACACCTTGGGGAACATTCTGTTATAGAGTGATGCCTTTCGGTTTAAAGAATGCTGGTGCAACTTACCAAAGAGCAAAGACTACTCTTTTTCATGATATGATGCATAAAGAGATTGAAGTTTATGTCGATGACATGATTGCTAAATTAGTTGATGAAGAGGAACATGTTGAGCATTTGTTGAAGCTTTTCCAGCATTTGAGGAAATATAAACTCCGCTTGAATCCCAATAAGTCTACTTTTGGTGTTTGTTCTAGTAAGTTGTTGGGCTTTATTATCAGCGATAAGGGTATTGAAGTTGATCCTGCCAAGGTCAAAGCAATACAAGAAATGTCTGCACCCAAAACTGAGAAGCAAGACAGAGGTTTTCTCGGCCGCTTGAATTATATTTCCAGATTTATTTCACACATGACTGCCACATGTGCACCTATATTCAAGCTTCTTCGGAAAGATCAATCTTGCGTCCATAAGGAGGCTTCTTACTTTTTCTTCCATCATGAATTTTAAGCTATTCCAAATGGATGTAAAGAGTGTGTTCTTGAATGAATACCACCAGGAGGAAGTGTTTGTTGATCAACCTTCAAGTTTTATCAACCCAACCTTCCCTGATCATGTCTTGATGCTTAAAAAGGATTTATACAATTTGAAACAAGCTTCTAGAGCATGGTATGATCGTCTAAGCAAGTTTATGTGGGAGAAAAAAATTCCATAAAGGACAAGTTGATAAAATATTTTTTGTCAAAAAGTATGAGAATGGCATTATACTTGTTCAAATCTATATAGACAATATTAATATTCGGATCTACTAACCAGCCATTGTGTAAGTATTTTTCTGATATAATGTAGAACGAGTTTAAGATGTTCATGATTGAGGAACTCTGTTACTCCGTAGGACATCAAATCCATCGATCAAAAGAAGGAACTTTCATAAAACAAGACAAGTATTGTAAAAAACTTCTAAAAAGGTTGCATATGGAGAAGTCAAAGGTAATTGATACTCCAATGGATACTTCATGCAATTTGGACAAAGATGTAGGAGGAAAGCCAGTTGAAAAAAGAAAATACTGAGATATGATTGTCTCTCTTCTTTATCTTGTTACGTCGTCCTGATATTATGTTTGTTGTGTTTGTGTGCTTGCTTTCAAGCATCCTCGAAAGAATCACATCTCTGTATGGTAAAACTCATTATGAGATATCTCGTTGGCTTACGTAAATGGGATTATCGTACCCTAAAAGGGAGGGATTGTGTCTTAGTTGGATACTCTGAATTTGATATTTCCAGGTTTAAATTAGTTTGAAAGAGTACCAGTGGTACATGTCACTTACTTTGTAACTTGCAAGGCTCATGGCATAACAAGTGATAGGCCACAAATATAAAGATATATCAGAGTAGTATGGATGATTGTCTAATCCAGGAAGACTAACTACAATTATCATTATCTATCGTTCCTATGTTTAGCTAAGGCGACTCAAATTGGTTGGTTTTACACAAAAAGTGAAAATAATTGATTTAAATCAATATTAATAACGAGAGACTGAAACAAGGCTCATATTTACCAGTTCTATTCATATAAATTATAGAATTTAATTATAATGTGAACTATATTATCTGTAGAAAATGTTAACTAGTGATAAGGCAACTTTCTTCGGCACGTGTCCGAACTTTAAACTTGCATAATACCGTCTTTCGCAATGTAAAAATTAGATTTAAAAATTTCTCTTACAAGTTAAAATAGTTTTGGGTTAGTCTAAAAATGATTTCTCTATCTTTGAATTAAAAATTTGAATAACGAGGTCGAATACCGTTTTTCGCCCTTTCAGTACGTAAACGATATCTCTTCATTCCTACTTTCGTAGTAAGTCTTTTCTTCTCAGCACAAAAAATTTAAAATGAAAACTTATGTGTTCTCTCGATCGATTGTGAACCTGCTGTCGCATGCTGTCAGAATCTATCGTTTGAATTTCTATGTCAGATACCTTTTCCGCCCTTTCAGTGCGAAACTGGTATCTCGACGTTTCTACTTTCATAGAAAACATTATCTATTTTAAAAGTGAAGATTACAAAGCAACATTTATTTATTACAATTAAATATTTTAGTAACTCATATAAAAAACTAGTAAAGTACTCATCCTGTTTCGAACTCAATAGACTACTTAGACATGGTAAAATAAACAACTAAAAAACATGTATTTGATGAAAACATAATAAAATTCAGCA
Source organism: Lathyrus oleraceus (assembly GCF_024323335.1). Classification (NCBI taxonomy): domain Eukaryota; kingdom Viridiplantae; phylum Streptophyta; class Magnoliopsida; order Fabales; family Fabaceae; genus Lathyrus; species Lathyrus oleraceus. Next base: position 68,137,894 of record NC_066581.1, on the reverse strand, counting down.
AATAAAAAGAATATGAAAAAGTGAATAAAAATTAAAAATCGCATAAAATAATTACTCCGAAGAGAGACTTTTGATTCGATACATCAATAGAATTGAAATAACAAAGTTGGAAATTGAAATAATAAAGCTGGAAATTGAAAATAAAGCAGCAGCAACTTCAAAGAATGAAGAAAAATAACTTTGCATAAACACCCTAATATGGGATCTTGATGCTCTAATATAGTAATTATAGTTAAAAGTGAAGCTTGGACCATTGTCTCCAGTGTTACGATACTTTTTATAGGTAAATTCGGATCCTAAAATGGCTAAAATCGTACAAAATCATTTATAAAATCATGGAGAAAGTGGGGTTGAATGCAACTGGCAACACAAAAAGTCTGGGTTTGGACGTCATGATGGGCGCCATGGCTATGAGGGTGTTCCTGTCATGATGCGCTGAAGATGAGTCTTGATCGTGGCTCCATGATGGGCGCCATGGCTATGACGAGCAACCTGTCATGGTTTTTGAACACACACTTCTTTTATTCCTCATGATTGGCTGATGGTCACTCAAGGCTGGAGCATGACGGGCGTCACACCTTGTGTACCCGTCATGACAGTCTAAAACTTATACTTTCATGCCATTTTTGTTTTTTTTTATCGCAAACGTTGTAGAATGATCAGTACTTGAAATACACAGTGAAAACTAGCATAACATAGAAAAAGTACACGAATCAACACTAAAATATATAAAAGTAGAGCTCAATACATGATGAACAATGGGTGTTATTAGCAAACAACAAGCAAGTCTAGCGTTATCCACAGCTGAGGAAAAATATGATGTTGTGGTTAGCTATTACATACAAATTATCTGGATGATACACCAGCTAAGTGATTACGAAGTTCATCTCAGTGTTATCCCTATAAAATGTGACAACACTTGATCCATAAACCTTACAAAGAATGACATACTTCACTCTCAGATGAAACACATATGAGGTTAGGCATCATTTATTAAGGATCTTGTTTAAAAATGGGATTGCTTAATTGAGCATGTGTCTTCATATAATCAACTTGCATATAATTTTACGAAACCTCTTCCTAAAGAAAATTTCTTTTTCATAGAGTTGAGTTAGGGATATTTAAACAATCATACATGGGTTAATATCTACTAATTGTCTCTTCTTCTTCTTCTTCTTCTTCTTCTTCCCCGTCTCTATGATAATTACATGATCCATGTGTTTGCTTGTGTTTATTTTTCTGCCTTTTTTATTATGCCAAAGGGGGAGTAAAGTATACTCTCTACATTTTCCAGAGGGAGTTTAACCAATCCAATTTATCACCTTTGTTTTTTTTGTTTGTCCACTTCCCAAAGAGATGCGTTGTCATCATAAAAAAATGGGTGAGAATACATATTTATATGATTGCATTTGCTTTAACTGATGATGCCTTGATCCTTTGAGTGGTCAGAATGGTTTTGATTAGGACCCCAATGTTCGGTGGAATCATGGCGATTGATCATTTGCATGAAGGTGTTGATCCCTGATGATAACTTTCGAGTTGTCTATGCTGATGTTCTTCATCCTAAAGTTATCTCAAACTTCATTTAAGATAATTTTCAAGATTCCAATGAAATGCTAAAGTCAAAGATAATGTAGCAAGGATCTTGAAGCTTCAAAGTTATGAAAGAGAGGAAGTGTGAAAGCTCGTATTGTCGGTCATACGCTTATTGTAGTGTCTGAGTGACCAAAGTATTGTAAAATGTTAGAGTAACTCATAATTTGCTAAGGAAACTCTCACATACATACAAAATAATTTTAAGGACATTTTATCTTTGATAAAATCACCAGAAAATATTTTTCTAATGTAGCTAATTGATTACAAGTTCAAATAATCAATTCTGAGTGAAAATTGCACTTAATAGTCAATTATCCAATTGACCTAGTCAATTATATCGATTATAACACCTCATAATCGATTATTAGGGCTTTTAGTCGATTAGTAATGACCTAATTTGAAAACTTTTCATTTTACACTGCATAATCGATTATACTTATGTATAATTGATTCTGAGCATTAAAAATCCCATGGATCATTTTTCTTTTTGAGATACATTTTCTCCTATATAAGAAGGGCACCTCCTTACTATTTCTCACACCAGAATTTGATTTCAGATCACTCTTCTCTAGTTTAAACTCTCTCTATATTTCTTTCTTTCACTAAAAGTTGATTTAGTGCCTTTGTGAGTGAAATACATTTGTGAGGTTTTAGTTGTACTATTGTCCAACTATTTTATCAAAAGTGTGATTCTCTTGAAGTCTCTCTTATTTAGTTGTGAAGGTTATCTTGGTAAAACCTTTTCTTTGTTTTTGAGATCAGTCGGTAAAAATATCGCTCTTGGTTGGTGAGCTTACCTCGTGAGAAGTTCCACTTTTGGTTTGAGGGATCTGCCTTGTAAAATCTCTTAGTTGACTATAATAAGGTTTATGGGAATAACATCGTAAACTATCCACAAATATTATAAGTGAAACTCTTAAGGTGCTTGTTTCTTACAAAGAGGATTAGGCCTAGAGATCGACTTGACATCTCTCTCTCTCTCTCTCTCTCTCTCTCTCTCTCTCTCTCTCTCTCTCTCTCTCTCTCTCTCTCTCTCTCTCTCTCTCTCTCTCTCCTCTCTCTTCTCTCTCTCTCTCTCTCTCCTCTCTCTCTCTCTCTCTCTCTCTCCTCTCTCTCTCTCTCTCTCTCTCTCTCTCTCTCTCTCTCTCTCTCTCTCTTCTCTCTCTCTCTCTCTCTCTCTCTCTCTCTCTCTCTCTCTCTCTCTCTCTCTCTCTCTCTCTATATTATATATATATATATATATATATATATATATATATATATATATATATATATATATATATATATATATATATATATATATATATATAATTTTTTTACTTTCATCTTTATTTATTCCTATACTAACACAAACTACCGTTTTTAGTAATTAAGGACGGCCTCGAGGTAGTCTTTCTTTGGACGGTCTCGAGCCCTTCTTAGGGCATCATCGAGGAGGTAGCCCTTCTTCGGACTAACTCGAAACCTTTTTGGACACTCATCTAGTGTGAGGCAGGTAATTTGTATCGCACAATCATAAACTCTTTTTCTTGAGGCCCAACAAAATTAAACCAATACAAACTTCTCATCATTGTCGAGTAAAATACAATATAGATGGTGTTGGACATGGTTCCGCTCGTTAAACGTTATGTGGTGAAATTTTCAAGAAAAATGATGACTCTTCTATCAGTTGACTTGCAACAAACATTGGTGTTACTTATGCTCTTCATGTTAAAATCATAGGGGTTATGACAATAATTTAATTTGCTTATGATAAATGATGGAACAAACTTACTTAGAATTTGATTTAAAATTTGTAACATTAGCTTTTAAAAAATTTAATTTAATTTTTCGATCTCTTACAAATATGTGGCTAAATTGCATATATTTGATAAAATAAATATTTTTATTTTGTTTTTCATTTATGTAGAAAAGATTTCATTAAAATAAAATCTCTCCTTTTACGGATGACTTGATTAGAAATAAACTAGGTTTTCCTATTACTATTTTTCTTTTGTTAATTTTATTAAGGCTTATGGTTCTTGTCTCTTCTTTTTGTACACTTTTTCTTTTATATATATCATTGCCCTTAAAAAACTTAGAGCATTATAAAGAATTCAAAAGTAATTGTATTAAATAATAAATAGAACAAGTGTGTTTAATTTCATGTCCCCCTTAGACTTTTCATTTTTAAAATAGCCCCCTCCCCCTTAAACCTGTTTTCTATCATATCAACTATGAACTTTATTTTTGTCCTTTTTCTAAATTTTCTTTCGATGTTTTTGCTTCATCACCAAGTTGTGCTGTATTATTCAATCCAATGATTTCATCTTATGACCCCATTTTTTTTGTTTCTAAACCAACTATGAAACGAAAACTAGGACTATTGATAAGACAAATTATATTTAAATACTTTGCAGTATGGGGAGGCTATACCTCGGAATAAACCTCTATGTACATGTCCTGTCAATTTTTATAATTTTATTTTATAAAATGCTGTCAATTTTTCGAAGGGCACATGGGCAATGTATAGCATGTTTTTAAAAAGTTTTGTAAAAATAAAATAAAATTATACTAATTGTTAATAACCAAACATACTAAAATGTTCTATGTACAGTTTATATAAAAAAGAAAAAAATACTTACTATTGAATAAACGCTGGTTTTAAGAAAAGGTACAAAAGGACAGACTATTTAATTAGGAAAAAAATTATAAATTTTACTTTTATATAGAGTGACAAGTATAAATTTAACTTTTATATATAGAGTGACAACTTATTTTAATTCCAATTATGAAATTATGTCTAAAAATTCAATTGATGAGGATAATTTATTTCAATGTAGTTGACTTTATCAAAAAGTTCTCATTAATTGACTAGTCAAATGTCAATTGATTGATTTGGTCAGCAGTCATTGGTTAACTAAGTTAACGATTAATGAGTTGATTAGTCAAAAATTCAACTAACACAAGGGTAAGATGGTTTGCGGGTCGATCGAGTTTGAATATTTGGTCCGTTAGGGTTATAGCGTATTATAAATATAGTTATTTATCACTTTTGTTAAGAAGAGAAGAAAACAATGGGAAAATGTAGTAATCGTAATTATAGAGACAATGTTAGAATTTTTTTGAAGTTTTTGAATTTAGAGAAATCTTTGGAGGTATTCAAGAGAATTGATAAACACTTCTAAATTATCAGGTTTGTGTAATTCATGAATAAAGAGTTAAAGAGGCCGGAAACACTTGAGTAGAAAATAAAGTTTGTTCTTAGAAATATGAAAGTTTATTCTCTTGTAACTCATTTGTAATGTTTTTTATAATTTTTGAAGAATATTGAATCAGAGAGTTGTTCTCCCCTAGAGAGTATATTCGTTTGATCGAAATGGATAAAAATAATAATTATATTCTCATCTTTTATCTTCCTTTTCTTGTTGTGGATTTACTTACACTATTTGACATGTTATTTTGCTGTTTAAGATCAATTAGTTTAATTTCCATTTCTCTATGTTCCATACATTATTATTCTTGGTGTGATGCTAAGTTAATATTATTATTATATTTCAATAATGAGAAGGTCTTGGTGTAGTTGAACATTTCCAATTTAACAATAAGTGACACCCACCATGTGTCAATGAGGTTAGGTTTACAAGTGATCACCATGAATTCTAAATGGGAGATCATAAATTTTTCTCGAGACAACAATTTTAGATTGTGGAGATGAAGATGCAAGCAATATTAACTCATGAGAAGTGTGTTGAAGCATTGAAGAATGATGTGACACCCTAAAACCCTAATAATTTTTTTCTTCATAATATAACATACATTACGAAATAAGTAAATATTAAATCTAAAAGGTGTCACATTAACATAGATAACATGAAAATTTCTCATAAATAAGTACTTTGGTCAAAAACATAATGTCAATATAATAATTCCAAAATATGAATCCCAACTCAGATGTCACAATATTAGAGTCTTATTACAAATTTAATCAACTAGTTGACTTAATAGTTCAGCAAAGCATAAGCATAAATGAAAGCTAATAAAGTGGTCTTCTCAACCATCTTCCATAAGGCACTACAACAACTTCTCCTCGGTCTTAGCCTAAGAATACTTTGCATATAGGTTCACATTAGAAAACATGGAAATAGAGGGGTGAGAATACATTATACAAATTAAATGGTATAATAACAACAGAGGGAAGCAATATCATAATATGTCACATTTACACAATTCATATCACATCACATAGATTCATATAATATTATATAACATATACATGAATGCTTATGAACTGCATTACTCATATACTCCAATTCATGTGGTACCATCACTGAACTCATAGCTTATTTTCCTAAGTTCTAATAGTTTAGGAGGATAGATGAGCTATGTTTCACATTACAATACTCTCTTAGATGTTCGTAGACATGCAATATCTAGAAGTGCATGCGAGCTACATACGTAATACAACATCCTTCGTTAAACTCTACTTCTAAAAGTACATGTGAGCTACACTTATACTACGACATTCACCTAGATTTTTGTAGATATGCAATATCTAGAAGTACATGCAAGTTACGTTGTACTACACACTCTCGTTAGGCAATACCTACTCCGGTATATATGATGCATGACAAGCAACCAAACATGAATTCCATTTGAACCTTCAAACCATAGCTAATACACTGGCTCTTATCGAACCTCCAACAGAATTCAACATTGGTTCTATTGAACCTACAACATAATTCAAAACTGGTTCTTCTTGAACCTCCAACACAATGAAACGTTGGTTCTTGTCGAACCTTCAACATAATCGCCACATTAGGGCTTCACAATTCTTTTACCAAACGCTAGACTCGTGTTCTAAGTATATTCACACAATTCATTCATCATTTACAACCTAATTTATAACAAACATTTCATCAAAATATTGAACTCGTGTTCTAAAACATATACAACTTTACACAAATATTCATTATTTCCAACATGATTCATACATATTAACATCATGAAGCCTTTACGACAAGATATATCGTTGCATTAACTTTCTAACATATTTGACCGCACCTCAATCTGAGTTTCTAAACTCAAGATATGACTAAAACAGGATTCTAGACATAATCATCCTTCATGGTTCGAGTCACAGAACTCGTTATTCAAATCATGGCAAACATAACTGATTTTTTCGCCTAGTTTTACCCTTTGATTCGAATCATATGTCTCTTGAATCGAATCAAACCACGCATAATTTTTATTTTCACTTGTTTCTCTTGTTTTTCTCAATCCAAACACATGGTAAACTCATATTAATTATGTAATTAATAACATATGATAAATATTAGAAACACTTCAAACATCACAACAAAGCAAAAATTCACAAATATTCATGGCAAGATTGAAAATGGATAGAACCAATCATGCAATAATCCTAAAAAATTAGATGATAATGAGAGAGATTCATAACCTAATGTTTATGAATAATCATCTCGTAGGGGATATTCACATGGAAACTCAAATAATTCAGGGTTCAAGGGATATCCCACTACCCTAAACGCTGAAATATCAAAGTTATAGAACAATCTACCCCTTACCTTGTTAGTGCAAAATTTCTTTGTGAAGCTCTTAACAATGGTTGAAATTCTTCCTTGCATAATCTCTAACGTTCCTCTCTTGGTGCATTGATGTTTTTCTTTTATTTATTTTTTTGAGAGGAAATATTTCTTTGGAGAAGAAGAGAATGCCTAAGATTTTTCTTTTTCTTAGAGAAATACATGTTTCTCTTTTTTCTTCCAAAAGAAGACGTACTCTCTTTTTCTCCATAATTCTCCCTTTTTATTTTATAATTAAAATTCTAAAATTAATCCCCTTAAAAAATTTGATTTTATTTATTTGACTTCTCCTACTAATTTTTATTTTTTCAACTTCCCTCTTCCACTAACTCTATTTATTTATAATCTTCTTAGGTAATTCCCATAATTATTTTCCCTGATAATAACAAAATAATTCATAACACAGATAAAAATAAAATACGGGGTATTACAACTCTCCCCCGCTTATTAAATTTTTATCCATGAAAATTTACCTAAAACGAACAAGTATGGCTAAGACCAGGAATTTAAAAAACGGACAGCGACCGCAAAAACGGTCACGAAAAAACGGAAATATCGTTGTTACTGTTTTATATATTAAAGAAAAAATTATTTTTAATTCATACCGCAACGACCGTAATCAGTGTTGCGACACCTGTATCGACCAAAATTGTGAAAGCCTTTATGTGTCCACGACCATTTTTTAAAACCCTAGGTAATACTCTGTTATTTCATTTTCTAGCTTCCAAGTCACACTAACGTCAACAGTTCCACCCTATATCACCTTAACCAAATGAATCTCCATTCCCCTCCAGTGTTTTACCTTTTGATCCTCAGTTCTCAAGGGAGGTATTTCATAAGTCAAGTTATCTCTTATTTGCACATCATCCGACTTAATCACATGTGATAGATCGGGAATATACTTACAAAGTTAAGAGACATGAAAAACAATATGGAGAATTGAAAGGTATGGGGGTAATTCAACTTGGTAGGCGACTTCACCGACTCTTTTAAGAATCTGATAAGGACCAATAAAATGAGAAGTAAGCTATCATGACTTTAATGCCCGACCGACCCCGGTCATTAGTGTGACTCTCAAGAATACACGATCTCCTTCCCTAAATTTGAAGGCTTTTCTTCTTTTATCATGATAATCTTTTTGTTGGCTTTACAGCATCCTCATCTTTTCCTAAATCATTTAAACCTTTTTCGTAGTCTACTGAACTACTTCGGGTCATAACACAACACATTCACCAGATTCATACCAACACAAAGGTGTCATGCATCTCCTATCATATAATGCTTTAAAAGGAAACATTATAATACTAGAAAGGAAACTCTTTTTATAGGAAAACTCAATCAGTGGTAAATAACTATCCCAACTACCTCCTATCTCCAAAACACATGCTCTCAGCAGATCTTCCAAGGATTGGATAGTCCTCTCCGTCTGACCGTTTGTTTGCGAATGGTAGGAAGAAATCAATCTCAATTTGGTTCTCATAGATTTATGCAGGATTTCCCAAAACCTTGATGTGACTCTAAGATATCTACATGAAACTATGCTAGATGGAATCTCATGCAATCTCATTATTTCACTTATATAAATATAAAAAAAACTTCTTTAATGGGTAAGTGATATTGATCGGGATAAAGTGAGCTGATTTCGTCAACCTATACATTATAACCCTTATTCAATCATACCCTCTAGTCGTTCTAGGGAAACCCACCACGAAATCCATAGAAAAACTATCCGGCTTCTATTCGGGAATACTAAAAAGGCTGCATCAATCTAGATGGCTTCTGATGTTCTATCTTCGACTTATGACACACTAAGAAAGAGTACATAAACTTAGAAACATCCTTCTTCATACATGGCCACCAAAACATTCTCTTGCCTCTTGATACATATTCGTAGCACCCAGATGAATATTCAAATTACTCCTATGACTTTCTTCCAAAATCAACTTCTTAAGTTTTGATATATACGGTACACAAATGCTATTCTAAAATCTCACAATCTTATCATCACCTACTTTAAAATCCATTTATTTTCCTTGATTATTAGTGCCAACTAGTCCAATAAGTGTAAATCTAACTTCTGACCTTCTTTAATCTCTTCTAACACATTTTTATTTACCTCCAACATACCAAATTTCACACTTTTTGGTGTGAGCTCATACACCAAGCTTAGATCTCTAAACTTCTCGATTAAATATGTTTCCTTGACCATCAATGCCAATATATGAAACGGTTTCCTACTCAAAGCACATGTGAGTACATTATGTTTACATGGATGATAACTCAATTCAAAGTCATAATATTTTAAAAGTTCCAGCCATCTAATATGCCTCATGTTTAATTCCTTCTGATCAAACAAATACTTTTAACTCTTATGATCACTGAAAAATCTGAATCTTGATCCATAAAGATAGTGCCTCAACATCTTAAGCATAAAAACCATAACCGCTAATTTTAAATCATGGGTAGGATAATTCTTTTCATGAGTCTTAAGTTGTCTAGAAGCATAAACAACAACTTGACCTTTCTGTATAAGCAGACCACCTAGACTCAACTTAGATGCATCCAATGCACCATAAAAGATTCGCTCAGGCTTGGAAAAATTAAGATTGGCACTGACATCAATCTCTTCTTAAGATCTTGAAAACCCTCTTCACACCGAGCATCCCACATAAAAGCTTGTCCCTTATGGGTTAACTTGGTTAAAGGTAATGCTAACCTTGAGAAAACTTCTATAAATCTTCTATAATAACCTGCTAATCCAAAAAACTTATAATATTCGTTATCAATTTAGGTGTTTCCCATTGTAATACCGCATCTACCTTAGATGGATCTACAACTATTCCACCATTGGAAATTACATGTATGAGGAAACTAATGTCTTTCAACAAAAACTCACACTTTGATAACTTAGCATACGACTTCTTATATTTTAAGGTTTTCAATACTATTCTCAAATGATTGGCATGCTATTCTATCGAATTAAGATATACCAAAATACCATCTATAAACACTACGACAAACTTATCCAAATAAGGATTCAAAATCTTGTTCATATACTCCATGAACACTCCCGACTTTACTCAATTCTAATGGTAACCTGATCTTCAATCTGTCTTACTAAACATGCAAGTTCCCACCAACTAATCCATAAGATCATCAATTCAAGGAAGAGGCTACATATTCTTAATAGTAAACTTATTCAACTATCAATAATACATGCACAACCTCATGGTTCCATCTTTCTTCTTAACCAACAAAACAGGTGCACCCCACGATGATACACTAGGTCTTAAAAATTTCTTCTCCAATAGCTCTTCTAACTGCTTCTTAAGCTCATTCAATTTAGATGCAAAAATTTTATACGGGGCCATGGATATAGGTCTAGTACCAGGTACTAAATCCATTGAAACCTAAACTTCACGTTCGGGTGGAAAACAATAAATGTACTACGGAAATACTTCAAGAAAGGCGCACACCACAGAAATATCACTGATTAGAGTTTTGCTCTCTACTTTCATAGATGCTAGCGTCATGTAAACTTGAGCATCCTGAAAAGCATGACTTGCTTGAGAGCAGTCATTTCTTCCTGCGCAAACCAAACCTAAGAATCTAAATTGGTTGTAAACAATAAAGCAAACAGTGCCTAAGAAAATATAGTACTAAAAAACACATGTTATTTACAAGGACATAATACACTCATAACACACAAGGCCGGATGGATAGGCCGGGCTCTGATACCAACTATGTGGCACCCTAAAACCCTATATAAAATTTCCTTCATAATATAACATGCATTGTGGAATAAGTAAATATTAAATCTAAAGAGTATCACATTAACATAGATAACATAGAAATTTCTCATAAATAAGTACTTTGGTAAAAAAAACATAATGTCAACATAATAATTCCAAAATATGAATCTCAATCCCGATGTCACAATATCAGAGTCTTATTACAAACCTAACCAACTAGATGACTTAATAGTTTATCAAAATATAAACATAAAGGAACACTAATGAAGTGGTCTTCTACACCATCTTCTATAAGGCACCACAACGACCTCTCCTCAGTCTCAGTATGAGAATACTCTGCATATAGATTCACATTGGACAATATAGAAATATACGAGAATACATTTTATAAATTAAATGGTATAATAACAACAAATGGCAGCAATGTCATAATATATCACATTTACACAATTCATACAACATCACATAGATTCATACAATATTACACAAGATATACATGAATGCTTATGAAATGTATTACTCCTATTTTATAATGCATGTGATACCATCACTAATCTCTAAGATTATTTTCTTGATTTCGAATAGTTTAAGAGAATGTTAAGCTATGTTCCATACTACAACACTCTCCTAGACGTCCATGGACATGAGACGTCTAGAAGTACATGAGTGTTATATACACACTACAACATCCTTTGCTAAACTCTACTTCTAAGAGTACATGGAAGTTATACTCGTACTACGACACTCTCCTAGACGTCCGTGGACATGCAATGTCTAGAAGTACTTGTGAGTTATGTTGTACTACACATTATCGCTAGATGATACTTACTCTGATATATATGATGCATGAAAAACAACTAAACATGAATTACATCTAAACCTCTAAACCATAATTATTAACTTGGTTCTTATCGAACCTCTAACAGAACTTAAGATTGGTTATGATTCATTCTAGAACAAGAAATGTGAAGTGTTACGGAAGTTGCGGCTAAGGAGAACTTTCTATGCAATAGAGTGGGGGTGTACCTATAAGGTTAGCACTCTGATGCTCAAGTCAGATAGTATTCAAATTATGTTTGAAACTTGTTACATGCAATAGCGTCATTCCCTAATATAGGATAAATGAATAACTTCCTCACTATCTTTTAGGCATGAAAAGTGGAAAACGGTTGGATCTACTTAGGGCTTGGATCTCCCGAAATTGGGTACACAATATTCGAATGGTCAAGAGAATGTTCTAAAAGTCTATTGAGTGACTGATTGGTACATTTGAACTCGGGGTGTTTCGTCCTAGGATGACTGGACAAATAGAGAAGTGGCCGAATCGGGGGAGATATTCCTGGCTTAGAATAATTTCCCCTAAGACTTATCGGTGCTCCTAGGGAACTGGGAAGTCTATAGTAGCTTTTTCTAGTCATATCGAAGACTTTCTCTTGGTTACTTTGAAAATTTAAATGTTTGGAGTACTTCGTAGAAATAATGAGTGTATTTAATGTTTTCCTTGCCATCGATTCATTGTCTTTCTTACTTACAAACACGTCTCCTAGGCACATGGGTTAAGAACTTATTACCCTACTTAGGGAACTCGAGTTTTTCTCCATTATCGTGTGGGTTGATGGGGTGAAAAGTGTGTTACTCTTTAGTTGCTTGATATGGACCGTTGATCCCTATTTTTCCTTTTCCTATAAGAGTTTTAGGTGTTGCTTTCTAATTTCTTTTTATGTTGTTACCATATACAAACTTGTTTTGTATTTAGTTCTTTACTTTCCTTCCTTCTTTTCAATTAAATACAAGAAGAATTTGACCCAGTTATAGTCTGGGGTTACCCGTATTGCACCGACCCCTTTTGAGGATCGGCCTAAGAAGAAACATGTTAGAAACATTGTAGTTATAGCCTATAAATATCAGGTGAAGAGGATAAAGCGAGGAAAGTTAACTCTGTGAACAATATTATTGGGTCAAAAGGTTCTCTTCTTTGTTTTCCCTCCCTATTGGTTAGCCCTGGCTTTCCACACTCAATGGGAGCTTCTGTCTTAATCTTGTTAGAATTATGGTAGATTTTTAATTCTTGATTTTTGTTAATTAGGATTATCAGTAGATATGATTAATTAGGTTTAATTAGGAATTGTAGTTTAATTAGATTGATTAGATTCCTTCTGCTCGACTTGAGTTGATAAAGGAGATATCCATATGTGTGATAAAGGAAGTACCACCTTTTAACTATGTATACGTTGATCCTAAAAAGTTTCTACTGCCTTCTATCCCACCCCAAGAGGTACAATCGTTAAAGACTCGATTCGATCTTGTTGGGCTGAAGAAAAAGGGTCTTGAGAAAGAATGCCTAGAGATGCAGAGTCACACAAGAGGTTCTTCTACCAATTGGAATCTTTTGCCATGGATCTTCTTGCTTTCAGTGCCTCCTTCTGAATTCTTTAGTTATTTTATAGTGTATTAAGTCACCGAGTACCTACATGTATAATGTTATACGCAATTATTTTTTATATACCTTGTTGTATTTAGCATTTTGATCGCATGTGTTTTATCTGTGTTTTATCCTCGTCTAGAGAGATGCAATCATGCCTCAATATTTGTAATGTGCTCTGCGTTACAGATGATCATACCGACCAAGAGTAGAGGATCCCTGTTCCTGCCTCTAAGGTATAACTCGAATCGAGGTAGACGTCTCCAGGCTTAAGCATTCACTCCCTTGGATTGGCTAGGTCCGAAGGAGGTGTGTCAGCTACACATAAACATGTGTATTTCTTTAATAGGGGATATCTGAATGATGTATTAGGACATACAAAGCGTCTTCGATAGAATCCCTATGGGAATTGGTTGCTATAGTCTGACGCATAAAGCATCGTTGACAGTTCTCCTGAATTCTGAAATCGTGCAAGGTGTTGTGGGGAATTGATTATTATAGTCGGGCATATAAAGTGTATCTGACAACACCCATGATTGTTACAGTTCTAATGCCATGAAGAGGGGAAAACAAAACAAACAAATGAAAAATAATAGAGAAGGATTTTATTTAAGCACCTGTTAGTTTCATATCGTCAAGGTTATACAAACAAAAGCATTGGACTTTATTTTTTAACAATAATGTCGTTTGAGTTTGGTTATGTTCCATGTCCTTAGTATATGCTCTCCTTCTAGAGATTCTAACTGATATGCTCCTCGTTCGGTGCTTTCTTTTTCCATGTAAGGTCCTTCCTAGTTTGCTGCTAGTTTGCCATCACGAGCATTTTTGCCTCCGATGTCGGCCTTTCATAATACTAGATTGCCCTACTGAAATTCTTTATAGTGTACGTGGCGGTTATATTTGGCAGTCGTAGTTTGTTGGACAATGGCTCTTGTGAGGACATATGACAATCTCCTTTCTTCCAAGAAATCTACATCTTCTCCGAGGTCGATGCCATTTGTTTCTTCGGGAAGGGGATTACTTTCTCCATGTCAACTCTTTAATTTCGACTAGGATAACTACGTCCACACCATACATGAGTCGATATGTAGTCTCCCCTACTGTGCATTGGGGGATTGTACGGTATACCTATAGAACGTGCGACCGTTGATCTTCCCAATTGCCTTTGGCTTCCTCTAGTCTCCTTTTCAATCCTCTAATAATGACTCAGTTTATGACTTCTTTTTAGTCGTTGGTTTGTGAGTGTTCGACCGACGAGAGGTGTTACTTGATTCTTAGTTCCTCAATCAAGCTTTGAAATTTCCCATCTATGAACTGTGTCCCATTGTCTGTTACACTAGATTGGGGAACCACAAACTGCAACAATATGTTCTTCTTAAAAAACATCAAAATAATCACCATTATAATCTTCGTCAGAGCTTCGACTTCAATCAATTTGATAAAATAGTCCACAAATATGATTAATTGCCTGAATTGGTTGAGTGCTGGAGTGAAGGGACCAAGAAGGTTCATTCCCCATTGCATGAAGTGCCATGACAAAGTAAGAACATTTAGCTCAACGAATAGGGTGTTGAATACTTCCCTGTTCCGTTGGTATTGGTTGCATTTCTTAACATACTCTCGGGCATCTTGGGCCATAGTCGGCCATAAATATCCTGCCCTCGGGACTTTTTTGGCTATAAAAATAACTCCTAAGTGTTTCCCAACTATCCCCCCGTGTACTTCCAATAGGGCGTAACTTGCCTTCTCCTTTTCTAGATATCTCAGTAGGGGTAGAAATTCCTATTTTGTATAGGGTTCCCCCGACCACTGTATACCAGCTGAACCTTTTTCTTTACAAGTGTCACTTCTGATGGATTCAGATGTAGATTTTCGTGTTTTGATGTACTCGTTGATATGAGTGATTCAAGCCAGAGAAGTTAGTGAACTTACCGTTATTACGGTTTCTTATACTTGATTTACGCTTGGTATTCGTAGTCTCCTTGATGAATGTGTGATTGATTCTAGGACTTTGTGTACTGGTTAGTCGGGATATCACATTAGCTCGGGTGTTTTCTTCATGAGAACACGGGATATTTCAAATTCTTTGAAGTTATCTAATTTTTCCTTGGCCAACTTAAGATATTTTTGCAACAATGGATCTTTGGATTGCGCTTCACCCCAGATCTGAGAGACAACTAACTAAGAATTTTTTTCTCAACTTGTGGCATTCTGCCCCTATTTCCTTGACTAATGATATTCCTGCAATGACTGTGTCATATTCAGCATGGTTGTTGGTAGTCAAAAATTAGAATCTTAGTGAAACTTTTATCATGAGCCCATAATTGTTTTTTAAAATTACCCCTGCCCCGCTCCCACGGCAGTCATATGACCCGTCTGCGAAAACCACCAAAGTATTATCCAACATCGAGGGTGTTGTGCTCATCTCTTCTAGGAAGTCGGCGAATAGTTGAGCTTTTAGTGCCTTTATAGCTTCAAAATATATCTCAAAGTTGGATAATTCACTTCACATTTCGTCATTCTCCCAGCCAAGTATGGTCAGTAAAACACTTGTCTTAATGGTAAATCTGTTTGAACCACGATGGAGTATTCCAGGAAATAACTCTTGTGTTTTCGTGATGCTACTGCCACGGCTAGGGAAACTTTCTATTTCTTTTGGTACCGCGTCTCTGCTCTAGCTATGGCTTTTGATACAAAATATACTAGACTTTTACTGATATTTGTTTCTCTTATGAGGGTGGTACTCACCGCCTCATTGGTGACCACCAGGTAGAGATATAACATCTCTTCCAGAGAAGATCTGGTGAGTACTGGAATAGGTAGTTAGGATCATTTTCAAGGATTCGAATGCGTCGCCATATTCGATGTTCCACTCAAACTCTATTTTCTTCCTCATCAACTTGTAAAAGGGTAATGTTTGTTGGGCGGATCTTGAAATAAATCTATTTAGGCGGCCATGATTCCATTTAGTTTTTAATATCCTTATTTAAAGTTGGTGTTTTCATTTGGATAATCGTTTCACTCTTGTCAGGATTGACTTCGATTCCTTGTCTTGTCAAATAGAAACCTAAGAATTTACCAGCCCTTACGACAAAAGTGCATTTCTTAGGGCTAAGCCTCATGTTGTATTTCCAAACTGTTTTAAACACCTGGTTAAGATGGTGATCATAGAGGGTATCCACGTTGGACTTCACTATCATAACGTCTATGTATACTTCTAGTGTTTCTCCTATTTCTTCATAAAATATTTTGTTCATCATCCATTGGTATGTTACCCGTCTTTTTTTATCCTGAATGACATGACATTGCATTAATAATTGCTTACTCGGTCATGAACATAGTTTTTACTCGATCGGGTCTGAGCATTGGTATTTTGTTGTGTCATGAGTATGAGCCCATGAAAGAAATCAGTTGGTAACTAACTAAATTATTGAGAAGTTGGTCAATATTCGGGAGCGGATATGAATATTTCAAACATGCTCGATTTAGGTCAGTATAATCGACGCACGCCCTCCATTTTCCTGACACATTCTTGACTAGAACCAAATTAGATAGACATTTGGTGTAATTTACTTTTGAGAAAAACTTGGAATCTAAAAGACCTTTCATTGTGTTATCGATAGCCTCGACTTTTTCAAGGGACTGTTTTCTCTTCCGCTGGGATACGTATCAGGAACTAGCATCCAGGTTCAGGGATCTATGAATGGCATCTCGTGCAGAGAGATAACAGAGAGATCGACATTCTCTTAGAGACATTCGATTAAAATAGACCTTACCTCAGGTGAGAGCATAAACTTGATCTTAACTAACCTTGCCGAATTATCTCCTACTTACACGATTTTGAAATTATCGTCCGGTATGCCAAATTTGCATTCGTGCATGTCGGGATATATAATATCGTTATTCTTAGATGATGATGTTAGAATTCCTTCGCGAATTTCCTTCTTGATTCTTCTAGATTTATGTAAATCTACCTTTATAGTGATTAGTATTCCCCTCTCGTCATGATAGGTTATCTTCAAATGGTACATAGAAGCAATTGCGTCCAGTTTCACCAAGAAGAACCTCCATATGATGCCATGTAAGAACAAGATTTGGTTCTGCATCTAGCCTTATGTTTTGATGATAACAATTTTGTACCCTTAATAGTTTTGTTTAGTGTGTAGGTACTAAATACCAAGTTCTGAATCTGATAAAATGACGTGTGATGTCATCAGATTATGAACCTAGTGCACTCTGACTCTAAGATGTGTGTCTTACAAGATAATCAAGCTCTGGATTTTGTACTCATCACTTCTGAACTCTGATCATAAAAGCTTTATGACTCTGAAGCTTCTGACGTTGTTATGCTCTGAAGCTCTATGCTCAAACAACTATGAATTGTGTAACCAGACTCTAAAGACCATGTTCTGATGAACTGGTTCAAGACTCTGAAGACCATGTTTATGAAGATTCTCTTAACTTGACTATTACACTTATTTTATGCATGCTTCATGATCTATCTATCAAAAGCCCCTGAATATTGAAGATTAGATCAAAAAGATTTTACGTGAAAAAATAATACACAATACAAGATCAAATATGCCTTACACTGCACTGATTTTATGGACTAAGGACAATACTATTGTACAATTTGTCTCCCATTTTCATAGACTGTTATGAAAGGATAGAGTTGCATTTTAGTATTCCAATTCTACCCTCCAACATATCTCTTAAATGCCTATATAAAGAAGACTTGGAAGAATGGAACAGTGCTACACTCTAAGAGATTATCATATACGTGAACAATGCATTTTGTGAAATATTTGAGAGAAAAGAAACACACGCACACACACAAGGAACTTTTGTTCATATTTTTAATAGGATATATTTTATGTGATATACTTGTAATTTATTTGTGTATTCTGCTTTCTTAGAAGCATTCTGTAAACACACTTTGTATCTCAATCTTCGTGATTGTATTCCCTGGAGTGACTAGGGTTTATTCATAATTACTCAAGAAGACATTAACAGTTGGTCTTTGTGTTGTAATCTATTTTGATTATAGTGAATTAAGTCCTTGTGATAAGTCGAAATCACATTGGCGGGTGGACTGGAGGTAGCTTTGTTAATAGTGAACCAGGATAAAAGTAATTGTGTTCATTATTTTTGTTCTTAGTGTTCTGATTGTTTTCTTGGGTTGCAAAAGTTTTATTTCTAGAAACCCAATTCAACCCCTGCCCCCCCCTTGGGTTTCTATTACCTTCAATTGGCATAAGAGCTCCGGTTTTGGTATTGATTATGTATCAAACACTTCACCCTGTGAGATAAAGATCCAGGCTTGTGAAACACTAAGGTAGGAATACCTCCACCAGATGCACCCGCTAGTAACAATGAAAGAGGCCACTATAGTGAAAAACCCCTAGTCTTTTATTGAGAAAATTTTGACTATTAGAAAGATAGAATATAAAAAAAAATCTCGGTCATGATGTGGATCTAAGGGATATGGTAGTTAATGACTACATTTATCTTGTACATGGCAGTGGTAATAAGGTGGAAAGAATAATGATGATTGATTAACAAAAGAAAGATTATAAGAATCATTGTAAAGTAAGAACCATCATGTTAAATGCTATATCATACTATGAGTATGAAAAGATCACAAATAGAGACACAACAAAGTCTATATTTAATTCTCTAATGATTACTCATGAAGGAAACACTCAAGTAAAAGAAACCAAGGCACTTGCCTTGATACAAAAGTATGAAGCCTTCAAGATTGAAGATAATGAAACTCTTGAGAACATATTATCAAGGTTTCAGACTCTTGTTGCAGGACTGGAGGTTTTGGACAAAGGTTATTCAACTGGAGATCATGTTAAGAAAATTATCAAAAGCTTACCCAAGATATGAAGGCCTATGGTAATTGAGCTGAAACTATCTAAGGATTTGAATAACATAACCCTTAAAGAACTTGTGAGTTCTTTGAGAAGTCATGAGATAGAGCTTGAAGAGGATAAGCCTCAAAGAAAAGTTAAACATGTGGCTCTGAAATCCATGGGAAAGTCTAAAAAGACTAAAGCCTTTCAAGATGAAGAAGAAGAGGATTCTAAATAAGACTCTGAAGAAGAAGATGATTTGTCTCTTCTTTCCAGATGAGATAATCAACTCTGGAAGAAAAGACAAGGCAAGTTCAGAGGCTCTAGAAGGACAAATGGTCACACTTATTCTACATTTGGACCAAAGAAGTCAGGTGTTGGCAAAGATATTATCTACTTGTAGTGCAAGGAGCCAGGTCACTACAAAAATGAGTGTCCTAGGATGAGGAAGAGAAGAAATACTTCAGAGGGAAGAAGAAAGAACTAATGATACCTGGGATAACTCTGAATCCTCAAAAGATGACTCTGAGGAAGAGTAAGCTAATGTGGCACTGATGGCAAGCACAATGGCATATGATGAAAAGATCCAATTAGAATCAGAATTTGAATTAGACTTTGAAAACGTATTTCTTAACTTATCTCTCTCTGAATTAGAATCTTGTCTTTTTGAAATTCTAGAAAAATATCAAAAGCTTTAGAGCAAATACAAGGATTTGAAACAAGTCCAAGTATGTGAGTCTAAAGCACATAGTAAGCTTATGAAATATTTTTCCACTTTGAATGAAGAGAATTTTATTCTGAAAAATAAAAACTCTTCTCTTCAAAGTAAAAGTTCTAAACTTGAGGAAGAAATTATTTTAGAAGCTTCTGTGGATTCTAAAGATATCATATAGAAATATGACAAATCTTTTCAGGCATTCCTGGCTAGAAACATAGATAGAAGAAATATGGATTCAATGATCTATGGAGTTAGCAGAAATGGAAGAATACGAATTGGTTATGTGCCTAAAGAAAAACCTACTTCAAAACCTAAGGCAAAACCAAAGGCTCTGCACTCCCATTTCTCTTACGCTTATACTCAAAATGATTATTCTGCACCAAGACCTAAGTTCTCTAAAAACTATGAGAGAACTAACCAGAAAGGACCCAAAAAGATGTGGGTACCTAAGGATAAGATAATATATGTTGCAGACATCCTTAACAACTCAATTGAAACACCAATCATGGTACCCAAACTATGTGTGCTCATGACACATGATGGGAAGAAGGCATATGTTCCAAGATTTGGAACTTAAGCCGGATGGCTTCGTGGGTTTCAGAGGTGATCAGAAAGGGAAGATCATAAGCTTCGGAAAAGTTGGTAACAACTCTCTCCCTTCTATTACTAAGGTTTTATTAGTCGATGGATTAATGCATAACTTATTATCCATAAGTTAATTAAGTGACAATGGTTATGATATAATCTTTAATAAAAAATATTGTAAAGCTCTTAGTCAGAAGGATGGCTTCATTCTTTTCAATGGCAAGAGGAAAAATAACATTTATAAAATTAGACTTTTTGATCTTAAAAATCAGAATGTAAAATGCCTTATGTATGTTAATAAAGATAAATGGGTATGGATTAGGCCATGTTAGTATGAGAAGGATTTCTCAGCCAAATAAGCTTGATTTAGTCAGAGGCCTTCCAAATCTGAAGTTTGATTCATATGCTCTTTATGAAGCATGTCAGAAACACAAGTTTTCAAAAAATTCTTTCAAAGCAAAGAATGTTATTTCTACCTCGAGGCCTTTGGAACTCTTGCACATTGACCTTTTTGGACAATTGAAAATTGCTTTTGTTAATGGCAAGAAACATGGTTTATTTATAAGACCCCAATTTTGACCCTAAGATCCCTCATGCAATTCCATCACAAGCATTAGCATTGGGATCATACCTTGGCATCCTCCTTACCCCTCTTTCATTGGATTTGTTTTGGGAGAGATCACCAAGACCATGTGATTGTATCATACTTGTATTTTATCATTTTACTAACCAAAATACCAAAAATATATCTTTGTATTTGCCTAACTCTTTTGTAGGTAAGGCATGATCTCATTAATCTATCAAGTTCATATCTAGGGTTTGAGACCCTCATGACAAAGAGCACAACCATGAATTGATCCAATAATGGTTATGAGCATCACATATGAGTTCCATTGATATCTACATGTTATATTGATCAAGTGTTCTTCAAGAGTTTGGAAGTGATTTGCCTTGGAAACCCTAGTTTGACTAGGTATCTTGAGTAACTTCTCCAACAAGCTATCTCACCAATTGATCAAATTTCTCAAGGGACAATTTAAAATTCATCATCTTATGCATATATGATCTACCATGAGCCAAGAAAGTCAAGAGAATTGAAGGTTAGCAAGTTGGTCGATGGTGGTTGGCCAGATGATTTCATCTAATCAAAAATGGGTCTCCCTAGACCCTATATCCTACAATTTTCACCATATGAAAATAAATCCAAGATCAAAGTTACTCTAAATGACATTACAAACAACTTTTATGTTGAGACCTAGAGCTAGTTTTGCTTGTAAAATCATTTTCTATGTTGAAACATTATAGGTCATTTTGTCTAAACCCTAATTTGAAAGTCAACTTCCCAAGGCCATAACTTGCTCAATTTGTATGAGATGAAAGATTTCCAAGTTTCACAATCAAATTTAAGATGTCTACTTCAATTTTTATGTTTGGAGTGAAAGCAAATTCAACTTTTATGAGCATGTGATATGAGGTTACATTATAGGTCATTTTTGACCTATACCATTGAACAAGTGATTTTTCCAAACTTCAAAAATGCATAACTCTATCATTCTAAATCCAAATGACATGAAAACCGTTACCATTTTGAAGGTATTTGAAAGAGCTATAACTTTGATGAAGACATTTTTCTCATTTGAAGCTCACATAAAAAGTTAAGTAAGGTGGAATGTTGAGGTATATGGCTTGACACTTAGAAAAAATTTCAACATGTTGAAATTTCCAAACTTCCACCTCAAAATTATCCATGTCACAAGCTCCAAATAAAAAATTGTTAAATATCAAACTTATTCCCCTTGATCCAAGCTTTCTAAAGAACCCAAGTTCATACATTTTGGATGAGGTTTGCTAGGTATGCGCATGGCTTTAACAGGGCTGCATAATTGGAAGGAATCAAACTTCAAAACTTCAGTTCACTTTGCCTTGCCAATCAAGCTTCCATTCAGACTTCAATTGGAATCATTTTAGACCTTTTTGCATTGCATTATGGGCCTGCACATGCCCATGCACTCGTTCCATCAACATTGCTAATTTTGGATAGATTTTTGAAGTGTGCAAATATCATTCATCCCTGCTATAAATACATGACCTATGTGCTCATTTGAATAACACCTTGCGCGCCAGCTTTTCCCCCATTGAAACCCTCTCATTCTAAAGGAAAACCTGAGAAATTTCACTTTGAAATTTGAGTTTGAATCTCAGCTGTTGGAGATTCAAGAACTCCAGGATCCAAAGCCTTGCAACCTCTCTAATCACTTCCTGCTAGCTTCTCAAGTGTGATCATATCGTGTTTGGAGCAAGCAACATCAAGAATTGCATATCATTGAAGGTAATTTTCAGAAAACTTCATCTCTTCGATTCTCTCTCAATTCTACTCAATTCTTTTGGATCTTTGGTTGTCTGAAGTCCTACCAATGTAGGCAAGAAGATTGAGTTGCTTAGAGGTCAAATCGAAGAAACTCAGTTGACATACCTTAAAATTCAACTCCTCATATCTTTCTATATATGTGGAGTTAGTTAAAGTTGAGGTCAGATTCGTGCTATACGCCATTTTTTCTTTCAGATCATGTCCTCCTTTTTCATTTTCTTGATGGTGATCAGTGAACCAGTCCGGCCAGGGTCACCGGAGAAGATGAACGGCCTTTGGACTCCAGCGATACGCTGGAAGTGTTCAGAGCCATTGATCTATTTTAAAATGTTTTAATCTCATGCGTCCATTGTAATTACCAAGCCTATGCCGTGTTGACTGCAGTGCATCATGGAACGCGCGTTCTAGGCCACTTGGTTTGCCACCTCAATTAATGAGGGAGATCAAGTGGCTCACGTTTTTTCATATTTTCTTATTTTTGTTTTAATCCTTTTATTTTCATTAATTCATATTAATTTTAATATTGATCCAAAAAAATATGAGAGTTTCACCCAAAAAATTCAAATAATTTCCTCTTTCATATTCTGAATTAAAATTATTTTTTGGATCATTATTAATATTTTTCATGATTTAATTGATTTTGTGATTATTTTTAATTGTTTAAAAATACTTTTAAGTCTTTAAAAATTCTGAATTTTTTTCTCCAAGGTCCTTTGACCTTGTTTGACCTATGATAAATCTCATGGCCATTTATTTGGTGTTTTGATGAGGTTTTAGGAATTTGACAAACCATATTTAATTTAAATGTATTATTTTAGTCTTTTTAATTTGAATAAATGCCAATTAATTGTGTTGACCAATTGAGATGACTTGTTTGAGTTTGACTCTTGTTGTTGGGCCTTGGTCAAGGTTGATTTGACTTTGTCAAATTAATATCATTGGATTTAGGGGATTGATGGAATGTACATTCCATCTCCCAAAATGAACGGATGATATTAATTTGGTAAAAATCCTCCTTTGACCAATTGGAGTTTTGATCCATTCCCCTCCCTCTTCATCTCATTCCCCTTATTTATGCATTCATCTCATTTGGTCTATGATATCTCAAAGTCCTAAAGCTAGTTGTTTGAAAAATCAACATGAGTATGGATGAGATTAGGCCACCTCTTTTTCATATTCTTTTTGTGTATGGTATGTTTCATGAGCATAGTCCATTATACTATGTCTCAAACATGCATTAACACCAAAATACTATTGCACGGCCTCAAATAGTTGTGGCTTCTACATAAGTCCAATTACGATTGCTTAATATAGCGCTAAATTTGTGACACAAAAGGCATAGCATTCTAGTTAGTGAGATTGTAAGTCTCCCCTCTTCCATGATATTGCGTGGAAACTTGGCCTTTTTTCCTTCCTTTGGAAGATGTCTTGGCTCAAGTATTCATGCTTGTGATAAGTGGGTTGAGTGTTCTCCAAAGAATGACTTAAACATGAAAAGCAAAAGCAAAATAATACTAACTTCTAACTCATTAACAACTAATTTTAATTTCAAGTCATTTACTTTAATGTCATTTAATTTTAGCCTTTATTAATTTACCATTAGTCATACCATTATATTTTTTTATGTTAAAGCAATTTTCACTTTGTCCATTTGGACCATATTATGTGATATATCTTGTTTGTGTATACTTTGCTTGTTTGTGTGGTCTTTGACCATTAATGTACATAATAATAACAAAACCCCTAAAAAACTTTTGTGTGGGTTGTTGACTTGATCTTGGACAAATGGACTTAGAACTTAGGCAACATTCCTATGCTAAAGGACTTGGCCAATGCCAACATTTGTGGAACCAAGTGCTTGCAATTTGAAACTTCATCTGATACATCATTGAAGATCCATCTGAGTTCATCTGCGACATGATCATTGTGAAGCTGTTATTTTGAACCTGTGACTTATGGAATTCATCTATTTCATGGGCTAATTTGAAGAAGATCATGGAGTGGCTAAAGCTTGGATGTGGCTATCTTTATTTGATGCCTTTGCTCTTCAAGATTGATATGATTGTGCATTTGTGTGTTGCTTAATTCTAAATGTCCAAGGAAATTTGGGTTTCTATATGGTATTCTTTCCCATTGGATTGCTACCCATCAGTCACATCTTTTCAACCCTTAACTTTTAATTTTTATGCATAGGATTAGTCTTTTCATCTTCTCCCCATTTCTTTAATTTCAAAATCTTTCCCTCCTTTCAAAGTTTTCTTTGTTTGAACTTATTTTATTCTAAACTTTGACCACTTTGCAAAAAAGATAGAAACTTTGGCCTTATGCCATTGCATTTTCAAACTTCTTTTCATAAATCAAACCTGTAAATAGACTTAACTATACCTGACCTAAACTTTCAAAAGCCCAAAAAATCAACTCATTCAAAATATTTTTAGGCCTTTGTGCCTTTCAAACTTAATTTTGTTAAAAGCAATGCATCCACTTTGAAATTTGTATCACGAACTACGAGGTTTTGATCCCTCATTTTTATATTGGTACGTAGGCACAAATCTGAAGGTCTTGTCAAACACAAAAAATATAATTAATGAATTCTTTTCTCATCCCCCCCACTCTGTTTGTTTGTAAACATTATTTTATACAAAATACATATGCACACAAAAAGGGCTCCCTATGAGTACCTAGGACACTTTGGGTGCTAACACATTCCCTCGTACTTTTTCACTTTTCCCTTGGAAACAATAAAAGCGCAGTGGCGACTCTTGTTAATTGATGTCTAGCTTATCCATAGCTTGATGATCATTAATTTACCGCTACATTAGTCACTATTGATGACTACAGTGGATGGACATGGATAAAATTCTTAAGACATAAGGATGAGTCACACTTTGTGTTCTCCACCTTCTACTCACAAGTGCTAAATGAGAAAGACTTTAGAACTATTAAAGTCAGAAGTGATCATGGTGGTGAATTTGAAAATAAAGATTTTGAAAAAATCTTTGATGAAAATGGAATTTCCCATGATTTCTCCTTCCCTAGAACTCCAAAATAAAATGGACTTGTGGAGAGGAAGAATAGGACCTTGCAAGAAATGGCCAAAATCGTGATTAGTGATACTAATGTGGCTGAGTACTTCTGGGCAGAGGAAGTAAACACAATGTGCTATATTCATAACAAGACCTCTATAAGACTTATTCTGGGTAAAACTCCTTATGAGTTATGGAATAATAGAAAACCCAACATTTCATATTTTCATCCTTTTGGATGTACTTGTTTTATTATGAACACTAAGGAAAACATGAACAAGTTTGATTCTAAAGCACAAAAGTGTATAATGTTAGGATACTCTGAATGTTCTAAAGGATATAAAGTATATAACACTGAAACAAAAATTGTTGAGGAATCGATTCATGTCAGATTTGATGATATGCTTGACCTTGAAAAGTCAAAGCTAGTTGAGAAGTTTGCAAATCTGGGGATCACTTATTTAGGCTCTGAAGGAAAAACTTCAGAAGCTAAATATGCTGAGACAAAAGACTCTGAAACTGTTCAACCAGAAGTTGTTGAAGTTCACACTCCACTGAGGAAGCACATAAAAATATCCTCACACTCTGAAGAATTGATTTTGGGAGATAAAACAGAACCAGATCCTTATTCAAACCTTCTGAAAAAACACTTATGGGTTTGGTGTCCCTCATAGAATCGACATTTTTGGATGAAAAACTTTTGGGCACTGAGTGGATTCTGGAAATGCAAGAAGAACTGAACCAATTCTCCATAAATCATATGTGGACTTTGGTGCCTATACCCAAAGGAAATCTTTCCACTGGGACAATGTAGGTCTTTAGAAACAAGCTGAATGAAAAAGGAGAAGTGGTAAGGAATAAGGCCAAACTGGTTGCACAAGGCTATAGTTAGCAAGTGGGGATCAACTATACTTAGACCTTTGTACTAGTTTCCAGGTTAGAGTATATTCTTCTCTTAGTCTCTTTTAATGTTAATCATAACATCATCTTGTATCAGATAGATGTTAAGAGTGCATTTCTAAATGGTTAAATAATTGAAGAAGTATATGTACACCAACCTCCTTATTTTGAAGATCATAAAAATTCAGATTTTAATTTCAAACTTAAGAAATCTTTGTATGGTCTGAAATAAGCTCCTAGAGCATGGTATGAAAGACTAAGAAATTTTCTTTTAGAAAATGATTTTACCAGAGGGAAGGTTGATACAACTTTGTTCTGTAAAACATTCAAAAATGATATTCTTGTTGTTTAAATTTATGTGGACGATATCATATTTGGTTTTGCTAATGCTACTTTGTGTAAGGAATTTGCTAAGTCAATGCTGGTAAAGTTTGAGAAGAGTCTCATGGGAGAATTCAATTTCTTTTTCGGTATCCAGATTAATAAAAGTTTAGAAGGAACATATATTAATTTGAGCAAATATACCAAATAACTTGTGAAGAAGTTTGACATGTCAAAATGCAAGTGTAAGACCCCAATTTTGACCCTAAGATCCCTCATGCTATCTCATCATATGCATTGACTTTGGGATCACAACTTAGCATCCTCCTTACCCCTCATTCATTGGTTTTTCATTGGGAGAGATCACCAAGCACATTTGATTGTATCATACTTTTTTTTTTATTATTTACTAACCAAAATACCAAAAATATGCCAATGTATAGTTTGTTGCTTTTATAGGTAGTGTGTGCATCCACCAATGCCTCATCAAGCTCATCCTAGGGTTTGAGACCCTCAATGCAAGGAAACTAATCAAGAGATGGTTTAAATTGATTATATACATCATATATGGATCCCTATGGTCTTCACATATCATTTTCATCAAGAAAACATCAAGTGTTTTAAGCTTGTTTGTCTTGGAAGCCCTAATTCATCTGGGTATCTTGTGTGACTTCCTCAACAAGTTTCTTCAATATTTGATCAAATATTTCAAGGTATACTTCATATTACATCATACTACACATATATGATCCTCCATGAGTCCCAAATATCAAGATAATGTCAAGTTTTCAAGTTGGTTCATGGTGGTTGACCAGATAAAGTCAACTGGTCAAAACTGGGGTTCCCTAGACCCTACCTCCTACAAATTTTGTCATAAGAAAATGATTCCAAGATAAATGTTACTCCTTATGTCATTCCAAACAAATTTCATGTTTAATTAAATATCTAGTTTTTCTTGGAAAGTTATTTTTTATGGTGAACGATTATAGGTCATTTTGTTTGAACCCTAGTTAGGAGGTCAACTTACAAGGACCATAACTTGCTCAATTGATATGAGATGAAATACATTAAAGTTCCATGATAAAATTAAATATGTCATTTTCAACTTTGATGTTCGGAAGAATTTAAAATTCAACTTTCAAATACATGTGCCAAGAGGAAACATTATAGGCCATTTTGGGCCATTACCATTAAACAACTAGTTTTCCTCAACTTCTAAAATGCATACCTCCTTCATGCCAAATCCAAATATGGTCAAATTTGTGACCAACTTGAATAGGTTTGGAAGTTCTACAACTTTTATGAATTAACTTTTCCCATTTGAAGTCCATAGCAAACGTTATTCAAGGTGGAAGAAGTGAACATTTGACTTTGTACTTAGAAAATTTTCAAACATGTTTGATTTTCCAAACTTCCACCTCAAAATTCATCATGATAAAAGCTTAAAATGGAAAAGTGTTTAACATTAAAGTTTTTCCCCTTGATCTCACCTTTCCAAAAAGTCCAAGATCACCTTATTTGGCCAAGGAATGAAGGATTTGCGCATGGGTTCTTTTCAAAGGACCATTTGGATGGATTTCACCTTCACATTTCAAATTCAAAGGCATGGCACATGACATGATTTCAGAATTGTACACGAGAATTTTTGGACCTGAATATATCACTTGATCAGCCTATCACACGCCCATGCAAGCATGCAATACAAATTGCTAAATTTGGCAAATTTTAGAAGTGCGTGGAAATGAATCACATTGGCTATAAATACAACCCTCATAGCTCAGAATTGAGGACCTCATGCCCAAGCTTTGAACCTGCAATGCAAACCCTCACCATTAAAGGATAATCTTGGAGGTTTTCATTTGAAAATCGAGCTTCAAATCTCATTCTGTTTTGAGATTGAAACTCCAAGAGTCTGAGCTTTTCTTTGATCCTAATCACTTCCTACAAGCTTCTGAACCCAAGCCAAGGATAATTAGAATCAAGGTCAAGCAAGGTTGAAGCTCCTTCGAAGGTAATTTTTCCGAATTTTCATCTCTTTGATTCTCTCTCAATTCTTCAATATTCTTTGTGATTTTTGGTTGGCTGAAGTCCTTCCAATGTATGCAACAAGTTTGAGTTGCTTTGAGGTCAAATAGAAGCAACTCAGTTCATGATCCTCAAAATTCAAATCCCTGTATCTTTTTATATACTTGGAATTGGAGAAAATTGAGGTCAGATTCGAGCTCTTGAGCATTTTTTTTATTTTAATCCATATCCTTGTTTTTCATTTTCATGGTGGTTGGTGGTGGACCAGTCCGGTGAGGTTCACCAGAGAAGACAACCGGAGACCTAGCTCCGGTGGTATGGTGGCTTGCTCCAATCCATCAGATCTTCCCTCCACGTTTTAATCCTCATCATCCAATGTGATTACCACGTATGCCACGCGTTTGACTCAAGTGTTGGTGAAATGCGCGCTTCTGGCCATCTGATTTGCCACCTCAATTAATAAGGGAGATCTGATGGCCCTTGTTTTTTAGTTTTTCTTTTTAATTTCTGATTTTGGTGCTTAATTGTTTTATTTTGTTTAATTCATAATAATTTCCTTTTTAAACCAAAAAATATGTGACTTTCACCAAAAATCTTTAAATATTTTTCTCTTTCATTTTCTAAATTTAAATTATTTTTTGGATTAATTTTGATATTTTTCATGAATTAAATGTTTTTGTACATATTTTGAGTTGTTTAAAAATACTTCTGACTTTTCAAAAATCATGAAATTTTTTGTCTAAGGTCCTTTGACCTTGTTTGACCTAGGATAAATGTATTGGCCATTTATTTGGTGTTTTGAAGAGATTTTAGGTTTTGACCAAATTAAATTGAATTTTAATGCATTCTTTAAATTGATTTTTAATTGATTAATTGTGCAAAAATTATGTTGAGCCATTTTTATGGTCTTGTGATGTTTGACTATTTGTTTGGGCCTTGGTCAAGGTTGATTTTACTTTTGTTGGATTAAAATCATTGGATTTAGGGGATTGATGAAATGTATATTTCATCTCCTAAAATGAATGAATAACTTTAATTTGACAAAATTCCTCCCATGACCAATTTGTGTTTCTCTCATTCCCCTCCCTCTTCATCTTCATCCCTATTCTTTCCCATTCTTTTCATTGACCAATGAAATCTCAAATGTCCTAAGGATAATTGGTTCATCAATGACCTTGTGTCAGGTGAATCAATACAAGTATGGATGAGATAGGTTCATCCCTCTTGATATTTTCTTTTAGCGTGTGGTATATTTTAGGAGTTTGGTTCATCATACCAAATCTCTAACATGCATTAACACCTAAATTTATATTGCCCGGTCTTAGATAGTTGTGACTTCTACATAAGTCCAATTACGATTGCTTAACATAGAGCTAAATTTGACCCTAAAGGCATAACATTCTAGTAAGTGAGATTGTAAGTCTCCCATCCTTCATGGTATTGTGTGGAAACTTGGCCTTTTTTCCTTCCTATGGAAGATGTCTTGGTTCAAGGATCCATGCTTGTGAATGGATGGTTGAGTGTTCTCCAAAGAATGACTTAATCAATTAAAAAGCAAAACACCACTAACACTTAACTAACATTTGACTAACTCTTATTAATATTGCTTTACTTTCAAGTCATTTACTTTATGCAATTTAATTTTCAGTCATTTATCATTCATTTCCATTTACATTTCATTTAATTTGTTTAAGTTTATGCCATTTTCACTTTGCTCATTTGAGCCATATCTTGTGATTGTATATATTTGTTTGGGCATTTTGATTTTGTTTGTGGTCTTAGGACCTCAAAACACTTAATAAAAACCAAAAACCCTAAAAAATGTTTGGTGGACTGTTGATCTTGATATGAACTTTTGGACTTAGAACTAGGCAACATTCCATATGCAAAAGGACTTGGCCAATGCCAACATTTTTGAGATCAAGTTATTGTGAACTAAGCCTTCATCTGATGCAAGTCTTGGATTGGTTTGAATTCATCTGCTACTTTGTCTTGGTGCTAATTGTTATTTTGATCTTGTGTCTGATGCTTTCTTTTGAGTTGATCAAGGAATATTTCATCTGATACATGAGAAGACAAAGAAGACTACTAGCTATGGGAATTGCTTGCTTGGATGTGGCTATCTTTATTTGATGTCTTGATCTTCATGATGTCTGATATAGCTAATTGCTTGTTGATTATTGCTTGATTCAAAGTCCAAAGGAAAATGGGTTTCTATATGACATTCTTGTCTGTTGGATTGCATCTCATTGCTCAGATCTTTTCAACCCTTAAATTTTAAATTTATGCTTAGGATAGCCTCTTCATCTCCTCCCACTTATTAAATTTCAAAATTTGTCCCCCTTTTCAAAAACTTTCTTTGCTTGTGATTTCAAACGTAAACCTTATTTCAAGTAGAAACTTTGGCCTTATGCCATTGAATTTTTGAACTTCTTTTTCTTAAATCAAACTTGTAAATAAACCTAATCATATTGACTTCAAATTTTAAAAGACAAAAAGAACTAACAACATCATTCAAATTCTTGGCCTTTCGAGCCTTTCCATTTAAACCTTTATTAAAAGCAATTCACCCACTTTGAAATTTTTACCACGAACTACGAGGTTTTGATCCCTCATTTTTATGTTGGTACATAGGCACAAGTCTGAAGGTCTTGTCAAACACAAAAATATAATCAATGAATTCTTTCCTCATCCCCACACTCTATTTTTCTCAAACATCTTTTATACCAAAAACACATACACACATAAAAAAAAGGGCTCCCTAGGAGTACCTAGGATACTTTGGGTGCTAACACCTTCCCTTTGTGTAACCAACCCCCTTACTTGTAATCTCTGGCATTTTATTAGTTTTGATTTGAAAACTTCTTAACTTTGGGTTTTGTTCGTACTTTTTCCTTTTCCTTTAGAAATAATAAAAGTGCGGTGGTGACTCTGGTTTTATTGACGTTAAACTTATCCATAGTTTAATGGTCATGAATTTAACGCTACAGCAAGATAGCAAAAACTCCAATGCATCCTACATGTATTCTTGAGAAATATGAGGTGAGCACAAAGGTAGAGCAAAAGGTATATAGATGTATGATAGGTTCTCTTCTATACTTAAATTCTTATAGACCTGACATCTTATTTAGTGTCTTTTTATGTGCTCACTTGCAATCAGATCCTAGATAATCCCACTTAACAGATGTTAAGAGGATCTTCAGGTATCTAAAAGGTACTAATAACCTTGACTTGTGTTATAGAAAATCAAAAGAGTACAAGTTAGTATGCTATTATGATGTTGATTACGCTGGAGATAGACTTGAAAGAAAAAGCACTTCTAGAAGTTGTCAGTTTCTAGGAAACAACTTGATCTTATGGTCCAACAAGAGCCAATCAACTATTACACTATCAACAACAGAATCTGAATATATTGCATCTTCTAGATGCAACACTCAGATGTTCTAGATGAAAAGTCAGCTGGAAGATTTTCAGATATATGAGAGTAACATTCCTATTCTTTGTGATAATACTTATGCTATTTGTTTATATAAGAATCCCATTTTACATTCTAGAGCTAGAAATATTGAGATTAAACATCACTTTACACATGACTATGTTTAGAAGGAAATTTTAAACATAAAATTTATTGATACAGACAATCAATGGGTTGATATCTTTACAAAA
Organism: Lathyrus oleraceus; assembly: GCF_024323335.1. NCBI lineage: Eukaryota > Viridiplantae > Streptophyta > Magnoliopsida > Fabales > Fabaceae > Lathyrus > Lathyrus oleraceus. The sequence goes on along the minus strand of NC_066581.1, from coordinate 68,105,072 downwards.
CCCCTTGTTGAAGATATATTTGTTTTCATTCTGAAGAATTTGAAAATGGATTTATGTCCATATGAAAAAGATAAATATCTCATACTGTTTAATTTCTCATAATGATTTAATGAGACTCTGAGATTTGGTGACTCTGAACATTGAGTCTTCTGAAGTGAGAAGGTTTCATGGGTTCAGAAGTATCCAGTCAGAACCTTTTTGTTAAACATTCCATCTTCTGGATACTGAATAGTTGCTACATTAATTAATTGTCAATCAACCTTGGTTTGTGGATCGGTTTAAATACAATTGTCTTAAAAACTAAAACGCTTTTAACGGCTGAGTGACGTATTAGGTGAAGAGATTTCTTGGGAATAAGTAAAGTTTCTCTATGTCTTCCCCCTTGTTCGAATTGTTGCACTATTCAACTTTTTGTCATAATTGTAAAACCTTTATAAAACCCACTTCACTCACATTTCACACACTTACACTACTCATATCCTACACTTTATCCCTTTCAAACCATTCTCTCTGCAACCCTAAAACCCTTGTTCATCACCATGGTTGATTCTTAACAACAAGTTCAACAACAGTCTACTCAATCTACTCAAGAACAACAATCTACTCAACAACAAGATCAATTGAAGGAAGGAATTCAAGAACTCATTCTTTCTACTCCTGTTATGCAGTTAGAAGTTCTCTGTGAACTGATTATTTATTTTGAAAACCTAAAGACAAATGGGTTTGATCTTACTGAAGGGGTGAAATCTCAAGGTTGGGAAGGATTATTTGATTGTCTAAAAGCACCAGTTTACCCTAAAATGGTAAAACAATTTTGGATTTTTGCAAAATCTTAAAACCTACAAATTACCTTTTACATGCTAGGGAACAAAATCAACATTTCTGAGAAGTCCATATCTAATCTTCTAAATTATGATGGTACTAGGAAGAGATATTTTGATATGCTTGTTAAGTAGGACAAGATGGATGAGATTTCTAGAGTGATTTTCAAAGATGGAAAGAACTCCTCTAATGACAAGAATCTTCACAACCATCTCAAAGTATGATTCAAGATTATTATGGGTTGTGTTCATCACAGACCCTCAACAAACTCTTCTGACTACATCAACACATATCAAAAGTATATGATGTACTATCTCTCGTCTGAAACCAAAATGAATCTACCTTATATTCTATTCAAGTATCTAAGGAAGCTATTCAAGGAAACCATAAATGGAACTCCAAAACCCATAAAATGGATACCTCTTGAAAGACTTATTTATAACATTCTTTTTTAGATCAAGCTGGTTCAAACCCTAATAGAGTTGGGTTTGACAAAGGAAGTTGAATCTGACATTAGGAAGACCTTTAATGGAAGGAATATGAAGAACATGTCATTTCACTATTGTCATTGATCCTTCAGAGACTCTGGATAGAAGAACTTTTTCCTCCAAATATTAAGGACTACCCTCTCTTCACCAACGAAGATCCTCAAGAAGTTTTGGAGTCATACATTGTTGACTGTTTGGCAACAGGTGTTACTCCAGTTGCTTACTCGTATGATGAACTTCGAGAAAATGCTATAGAAGTCTACTCTCTCAAGAGAAAGAGGAAGTCCAAGTCAAGTGGTAATGGACCTTCTAGAACAGCCAAGCCCTCAACCAAGATAGTCAGAACTTTTGACATCTTGAGAAATACAATGGGACCAAAAGTAGAAGTTGTTGGTTCTGGAAGTCCTAGATCAATTGAAGTGTGTACTGATAGACCTCATAGTAAGTCTCCCTTAGCTGATACTCCTTTTAATTTTGCTCGTTATGTCATTTCTAATTCATCTACTCCTCTCCAACCCACTCCAACATCAACATCATCTGTTTTAATTCCTTTTGGTACCATCTCAAATCCCAAATAAAAACAACTTATTGTATCTGAAACAACCACTAATCATGTACCAATAACATTTGGACCTACTGTAACTGAACCACCATATATGCCACCAACATTTCTCTTTCAAATTCTAAATCCAACTGAAAATACTACATCTAAACAACCCCCCAATATAACCACTAAACTACCATCTGAATCAACACAACTACCACCAACTGAAACAATCCCCACAGTCTCTCAACCAATTCAACAAGAAAACCCTCTTCTGAACCATCCACTCCATTCAGACTTCCTTTATAATCCCCATTCCTGAAGCCCATGCCTTACCAGAAGACACACCAACACCACCAACTCCACCCCCTCAACCTAACAAAATAGATGAACCAGTCATTGACGCTTTCATGGAAAACATCAAAAACAGTGAACCTTCAACCTCTGATTCCTCAAACTAAACCATAGATATCTCATCTGATACTGAGATAGAACCTGAACCTGAAACTCAACATATCACTGACCTTGAGGATATTAATGATCTAGTTAGGAAGTTAGAGTCAGATGCAAATGAGTATCTACACTCTGTGACACAAGATTGCACAAGATGTGTCAATCCTACTTAAAGTGATGTTGTCTGGGATGATTTCAGAAGATAGATGAACTCACATTCCTGGGAGCTGAAAGAACTTTACTACACATTTTCTTAGAAGAGATTCCATGACAAGATTTCTGAGGTCTTAGAGCCTCTTGTGGAGTTGTTTACTCCCAAATCTCGTCCAAAAGCTATTCCTCCTCCAGAAACTCTCACTTCTTAAGCATATGCTAAAGTTGAGGCAAAAGTCACTTTTACTCCTCCAGCAACTGAGATTGCAACTGTATTTGGAACTAATTCAGTGGTGGAAGCCGAACCCATTCCTCTTGTGTTGAAGACTTTGGAAGAACTTAAGCAAGAGAATATGGTTGTTAGGACTCACATGGATAAGCAAGATGACATGTTCAAGGAACAAACTTATACTAACACCAAGATTGAAGGACTGCTTCAAGTTATTTTGTCTAGATTTCCTTCCCATACTTAGACACCAAATTGCTTGTTAAAATGTTGCTTTTTTATTATTATTTAAGTGCTTATGCTTTATTTATGTATCATTATCTTTTTGAATGAAATGAAGTTTGTTTTGTGTTAACCTTTGTCTTTATTTTATTTTTTTGATTGATGACAAAGGGGGAGAAGAGTGGACACGCTTTTGATATACTTGTTTCCCATCTGAATCCCAAACATCTGACTATGATACTTCTTACTTTTCTGACTCTGGTCACTAATATGGGAACTTTGATAAAGTTCACCAATATTTCTAAAAAGATTTTTCCAGTCAAGTTAATTAGGTTATTCAGAAGATAAGTTGTCCAATCAAGTTATGATATGAGTCTAAACAAGACTCTGACTCATGACACATTTCTGATAACCAGACTTTCTGATACACGAAGTCAAGAAAGATCAGAAGAAGTTTAAACCAGGCTTCCTTATTCAGGGAAGTTATTTCTTTCATGTTGATTGAAATATTTTATGTGTTAAAATTATTTTAAGCCTTAAACTCAGGGAGAGCTTGCAAATCTAACTCTGAAGTTTTAAGTTGAGAAATAATTTTAATAGTATAAAACTCACAGGGAGCTTATAAACCTCACTCTGATGCTTTTTATGTGATTAAACCAAGTACAAATTGTTCATAAAAATTCATGGTTTTGTCATCATAAAAAAGGGGGAGATTGTAAGAACAAGATTTTATTCTGCATCTAGCCTTATATTTTGATGATAACAATACATTGACTCTTAGAGAAGAATTTTGTACCCTAAATGATTTTGTTTAGTATGCAGATACTAGATACAAGTTCTGACTCAGATAGAATGACATGTGACGTCATCAGATTCTGAACCTAGTGCACTCTGACTCTGAGATGTATGTTTTACAAGATAATAAAGCTCTGGATTCTGTACTCGTTGCTTCTGAACTTTGATCATCCAAAGCTTTGTGACTCTGAAACTTCTAACATTGTTATGCTCTGAAGCCCTGCGCTCAAACAACTATGTATTGTGTAACCAGACTCTAGGTTCTGATGAACTGGTTCAAGACTCTAAAGACCATGTTTCTGAAGATTCTCTCAACCAGACTCTTACTCTTCTCTTATGCATGCTTCATCACCTCTCTATCATTAGCCCCTGAATATTGAAGATAAGATCAAAAAGGTGTTAAGTGAGAAAATAGTACACAGTACAAGATCAAATATTCCTTTCACTATACTGATTTTGTGGATAAGGACAATACTATTGTACCATTTTGTCTCCCATTTTCATAGACTGTTATGCAAAGATACAACTGCATTTTAGTATTCCAATTCTACCCTCCAACGGATCTCTTCATTGCCTATATAAAGAAGACTTGGACGAATGGAACAATGCTACACTCTAAGATATTATCATATATGTGAACAATGCGTTTTGTGAAATATCTGTGAGAAAAGAAACACACACACAAGGAACTTTTGTTCATACTCTTCATAGAATATATATTGTGTGATACATTTGTAATTCATTTGTGTATTCTAATTTCTTATAAGCATTTTGTAAACATACTTTGTATCTCAATCTTTGTGATTGTATTTCCTTGAGTGACTAGGGTTTAGTCAGAATTATTCAAGAAGATATTAACAATTGGTCTTTATGTTGTAATCAAGTTTGATTATAGTGGATTAAGTCCTTGTGATAAGGCGAAATCACCTTGGAAGGTGAGGCAGTTTTGTCAACAGCAAACCAGGATAAAAATAATTGTGTTTATTATTTTTGTTCTTAGTTCTCTGATTGTTTTCTTGGGTTGCAAAAGTTTTATTTCTTGAAATCCAATTCAAACCCCCAATTTCTTGTGTTTCCATTAACGTCATGCCTTTGAAGGAGCTTTCACACTGTACTACGAGGAGTAAGAGAGTTATTATTCTCTTCCTCGTTCCCTCTCTATTTGATAGTGTCAAATTGATCACTTCACAAGGATGAGTGGTTGAATCGTTGAAGGCTAACAAACCTTCTCCGCCGGATGGACTCAGATTCATTCGTTGGAGGCCTAATGATTCCAATGCATCTTCGTAAAGGACGTTACAAGAGTTTTCATCGTCCCTTAAGAATCATGTTAGGATTAAATCATCGATACCAACCGCGATAACTAAAGGTAAATCAAAGTTTGTGATTTTGTTGATCTTTTCACTATCTAGGAATTCTAACTCTAATATATTAATTTGTTGAACTCTTGAATCTCTGTTTAGTAAGAAACAATCGGAGAATGTAAAATCATCCAACGAAGTGACGTTTCGAAATGCGTTGATTGATGATGATTCAGAAAAACTATATCTGAAGCGGAGTTAGGTTTTTCAATAATTTTCTTGATTGTTACTACTCATGCTCGAATGGGTTATGGTAGAGATCTTTCTTGAAGTAAAAAATGAGTTGCTTTTGATGAAGCACGTAGGAACCGAAAGTCGTTTCCCATAGACGATGCCACTGTTTCATTCTAGAACCAGAAATGTGATGTGTTATGGAAGTTGTGATGGAGGATAACTTTCGATGCGATGAAGCGGAGGGTGTACCTGAAAGGTTATCTCTCTGACGTTCAAGTAAGTATGTGAGTAATGAGAGAGTATTCAAATTGCGTTAGAAACTTGTTACCTTAAATGTCGCAATTCCCTATATATAGGGGAGATGAATAACTACATCGCTATCTTTCAGGCATGAAAAGAGAAAACTGTTGGATCTGCTTAGGGCATGGATCTCCTGCAGCTGGGTACATAATATTCTATTGGTCATGAGAATGTTCTAGAAGTCGATTGAATGACTAACTGGTACATTTGAACCCAGGGTGTTTCGTCCCAAGATGACCAAACCAACTGATAAGTGGCTGGATCGAGGGAGATATGCTCGACCTAGAACAGGTTCTATCGAACCTACAACATAACAAATTTGATCTAATCCTCTCTCCAAAATTTGATCTTGCGAGTATCTAGTAATGCTTGAGTGATTTTAGTATGTTAAACTCTAGAACCCCCTTATACAAAGAAAAATAAAGTTTTATGATAATTTCCAACCAAACAACGAACAACAGAAGGAAGCCGATAGCCTTCTTTTCAAACAAAAAATTTACAGAGAGAAGTAATTAGTCTTCCTTTCAAATGACTTGTTGAAGCGATTAGTCTCATTTACAAACAACAACTTGAAGTGGTTTATAATTAGAAAAACAACATAATTATGTAGAAATTTGACAAGAGAAAAAATAAAATAAAATATGTAGAAATGAATATGTGTGTTTATAAAGTAACAAAAATCCCCCCAAAAATTTAGGAGTTAGTTTAGTGGTAAAAATATGAGAGAGAGAGAGAGAGAGAGAGAGAGAGAGAGAGAGAGAGAGAGAGAGGAGAGAGAGAGAGAGAAGAGAGAGAATAGAAGAGAGAGAGAGAGAGAGAGAAGAAGGAGAGAGAGAGAGAGAGAGAGAGAGAGAGAGAGAGAGAGAAGAGAGGAAGAGAGAAGAGAGAGAAGAGAGAGAGAGGGAGAGAGAGAGAGAGAGAGAGAGAGAGAGAGAGAGAGAGAGAGAGAGAGAGAGAGAGATTTTTTTCAAGAAAAATTAAATATTAAAATATTTCAAAATTTTTAATAACTTGCTGTTGACAAAATAAAGAATAAAAATTCATGTTCCATGTCATATGTTTTGTTCCATCCTATGATAACTTTCTATATTAGATAGGATACATGAAAAATTGTCATATTTAATCCTTTATTTTTAAGCAAATCAAACACATCCTTAATGTTATATTACTTAATATTTTTTTCTATAAGAAAAGTGATAAAATAAATAAAAATGAGTATTTCATTAAAATACAAAAAAAAATACAAAAAAAGATTCTATAGTTACTAAAGATTTTGTTTTCTAAATTACAATTATATTTACTTAGTAAATAATAATAAAAAACGGTACAATTTAGAGAAGAAGGAAAAAATGTATTTCCATAAATTATTTGTCATTTTCCAAATGTATTTTATTGTGAAGTGTTTAAAAATATACAGGGAATCCATAATAAAAAATACTCCTCTGTTTTTTATAAGTGGTTTTGAAGAAAAATATATGTTAAAATATAATTCCTTTTATAATAAAAAAAACTAATGATATTTTTTTAATTATATATTAAATATTTTATTATACTCTTTTTCCAATTTTTCCAATTTATTTTTCTCATATAATTAATAAAATAATTTTATAAAATCTTCCATAATTTTTTTATACAATAGTTATTATATATTTTTAATATGTGGAGAAGTAGATAATAACTTATAAAAAAGATGGAGGGAGTATGTTTTTTATTTGGGAAGGAAATAATGAAATATATTTAATTTTTTTAATATGATATTTTTTAACTTAAATTTTTTTGTTGATTGTAGAAAAATTGTTATTTTAAATTTTTAAACTAATTTTTATCATATCTTTTTTTTAATTATTTATGTATAGGTATCCAAAACTTGTTTAGAAAAAATACAAAAACTAAATGTTATTGTAAAAAAATTAATTTTGTATCAACAGTTTGTAGCATTTAATTCAATTAACACACGCTAATTGAGTTATTCCAGCAAATTATAATATTTATCATACTTAATATTTGCTTAAACATATTTTTATCATCTTATTTTTAAATATTTATTTTTTCTCATATCAAACTATTAAGTAATTTTATTTACTAATTTGTTTATTCTATATATTTACTTTATCAAATAAACAAAATATAAATAAGATAGAGATTAATTTGTCTCAATTTATTTGTCTTAAATACTAAAATTTGTCCTTTTTTAGGATTAAATTGAATTTCATTTTTTTGGAGACTATTTTTGCTTGGGTTTCAACATGTAGCTATGTCGCTTGATGGTGTGACGAGGTCCTTCCTCTGCGCCACCGTATTTTTCGGGAGTTGTCCAATGATGGGTTTCATATGGTTGTCGTCGTGTGGTTTCACTCAGCGCCGTCGGCAAGTCGTTGTTTCGTTCCTCTCACACAGTTAGCTTGCTAATCTCGTCGGATTCAGATCACCTGAAAATAGATACTGCATTTCTGGAGGTTGTTAAAGCTTACTTGCGTGAAAAATTGTGGTTGTTTTTCTGAATTTGAATAGTTCATCGATTCTGGTTCTGTTTTCGTGGTTAGAGGTGGTGTGTCTTGCTTTGATTTCTGATTTATTTCAGATTTGTTAAGATCTGCACTTATCAATGTGTTTGGGTTGACGCTACCACAACAACGATTTTGTTTTGTTTCACAACCTTGTCGTCGTCGTTCCTTGTTATGGTTCAAAGTGATTTTGGTTTGTTTAGCTTGAAAGAGCAATTATGCTTGCTATGATTTTCATAGTGACTTATTGGTACGTGAATTGATTTGTGTTGGGGTCGATTCATTCATCACTAATTAAAGTTTCTGAAGACTCAGACAACACATTTCTTTTACTATCTAGTTTCGTTCTTGTACGCAGTTTCATTAAGTAGCGTCTTGTTGTGTGTGTTTTTACTTCTTTGAGATCATTATTGTAACAATTGCATTTATTTAAAATGCTAACTAGTTTTGATATGGTTTAACTGAATCACATTTTACTCCCTCTGTATTTTATATTATTTTTATTTTTTCTTTAACATATCAGTGATTTATTAAAAAAATGAATTTTACAAATTTCTCAATCATTAAAATAAGTGTTTACTCTTTTTTATAGTATATTCCTAAATCTCTAATAATGATGTTGTGTCAAGTCCCCGGTGGATAAGCATTCTTCATCACGACGCAAACAATGATCTATCTACTAGGCCAAATGGGAAGAAAGTGGCGGATCAATAATTAAAATTCGTCAAATAAGATAATTATACATTAAAAATTTAATAAGATAGTCAACTAAATAAGTTGCTATACGTATATACTCAACGAGACCTATTATGGAGAGGGAGGTATATATTAATATATATATTTTACAAGATGACGGTTATGATAATGTTGTAAATAAATCAAATAAACTATGGTTGACTACTCGTTTTTAAACATTTTCTTTTCATTTTTTTACAATATCTTGTTTAGTTAGGTCGACATGGTAAGTTACTTTGTCTAAAGTAACGCACACGCGTGTATACATATAAAAAGTTAATTTATATTTAAAAAATTTGGATTAAATATATTTGTCCTAATAAATATCTCATCTTTCATTTTTAATCTTTTAAAAAAATTCTTTAAAAAAATAGTTTTTACAAAAATATTATTCACACTTTTGATAACGACGATTTTTAAAATTTAACGATAAATTTATCGACGATTTTAATAAAAGTTTATTAATTAACAAAGTATAATTTGAGCAGATAAATATTCTAAGAGTATTATTTTTTTAAAGAATTTTTTTAAAAAAATTAAAATTAAATATGAAATATTTAGGAGGATCAAAAATCTATTTCATTCAATTTTTTTAAATGATTATTCTATCTTATTATTTTTTATCAAAAAAATTAATTTTCTTTTTATCAAATAATCTGATGGTTATAATTTATCTTCAAAGATAATAAATAAAATATCGCAAATTCAAACTCATATTCGTGATGTCACGGCACAGCTATCAATTAAATTAAATTTATTAATGTATGAAGTTAAAGGGTTTTAAAAGATAAATCATATTAAAAAATAATTTAAATACAGAGATTGCTTGAATATCTAAACGTATTTAATTTAAGGATATGAATTAATTATTAATCAATATCAAAGATAGGAGTCGAGATCATAGAAATTTTACTACAAAGTTGAATTTAAAGAAAAAAGAACATTGCATATACCATCATGGGAGAGTTTGAATTAGTTGAACCATAACTCTTTTACGGTTTTAGAGTGAGGAATAATAGATTAAACTCGCCTATCAATTGAATTTATAATTAAAAATATTTAAAATTTTTATTTAGTTTAAAAAAATAAAAAAATAAAAGTTAAATGAATGTGAGTGTTAGTTAAAAGTTGTAGTTGGTTAAAATTTATTTTGATGAAAATGTTAGATTTTTATTCTCTAAAAATGTGAATAATTTGAATAATTATGAGAAAAATAATGTGTAACTTTATTACTAAAAATAAAAAGTATTTGAGAATAACTTTTAAAAATTTGAATCTAATTGTTGTATTTTCAATGTCACATTTTTGAGAATATATTTTCAATCCTTGAAACAAATACAACAAAAAAAAAATATGTTTATCCTCTATATTCCACATTGTTGTTACCTTTGAATTCTTTGGACATGCTTAACTTAAATGTCCATCATTTGCCATTTCTATGAGACTAACTTCAATCAAATATTTTACTTTATATAATTTCACCATCCTCGTCAAGCTTGATGTTGTTGGAATTAAACTTCAATCTTAAAGATAATCCGAATCAATATTGATGAACAAGAATTAATCTTTTTGATTAATCACGCTTGTTCTTCATCCTTTGCTTGAATGAAACAATCATACATTGGTTGCAAGATGATTTTACTTTGCCCTTAGATTTGAAGGGATGAAAGAAAAATAAATTCAGGTTTTAGAGAATACAAAAATTTGGAGGAAGAAGAAGAATGTATTACATTGTACAACTGCACTGAACTGTCTCTTAAAGTGATTACAAATTGACGAGTTATTGAACTACATATAGTCTCTTTCTATTTATAATGAAATAACTTACATTCCAAGTGATCTCAAAATAACTAACTCAATTGTTACACAAAAATACTAAATTAAACTTTGTCGAATTCTAGCTGATTCGACTCTGTCGAACATACGCATTATTAGACTATATTGAAGTAAACATCTTCGACAACTTCATACATACTTCGACACTGTCAAATACATTCTTACTTAACACAAAGAATTACATATTTAACACACCACCAAATTCATTGTGTGCAAGCTATCTACATTTATTATTATTCTCAATATCTTGAACAATTCGACCTGCACAACCTTCGTCATTATGTTTGCAATTTGATTCTTTGATCTGCAGTGTTCCAGGCTAAAAATTCCATTGCTACTTGTTCTCTTAGATAACGGAATCTCATTTCGATGTGTTTAATTCTTCCACGTATTATTGGATTCTTTGTCAGGTTGATAGTAGACATGTTGTTGATCTTTATGGTCATTGCTCCATGATTCTTTCCTATAATTTCTTCGATCAAATTCACGATCCATGTTGCTTGGCATTTACATAGAGATCCAACTGTGTATTCAGCCTCACATTATGATAATGCTACAACAAGTTCCTTTCTTGAACTCCAGACAACTGGTGCACCATCTAACATGAATACATAACTAGCTATGAATTTTCTATCCTCAACATCATCACACCAACTAGAGTCAGTGTATCCCACAAGTTTGAATTATTTTCCTTCATCTAATGCAGAAAACAAAATGTCATAATCTAGTGTTCCTCTAAGGTACCTTAGTATCCTCTTGGTGGCTGCAAGATGAGATGTCTTTAGATTCTGCATGAATATACTTACTATGCATACTCTATAGGTTAAATCAGTCCTTATGTGATAGAGGTATCTTAATGATCCAATAAATCTTTTGTATTGTGTTGGATTGACTCCGTCTTCGTCTGGATCCTTCGTCAACTACAACATTGTTTCAGCTGATATCGAAGTTGCATTGCATTTCTCCATCTAAAATCTCTTTATTATCTCACTTGCATATCTACTTTGGTACAACATCAATCCTCTACTACTATTATAAAATTTGATGCTAAGGAAATATGAAATGTTATCCAGGTCAGACAGTTCAAATTCCTTGCTCAAGTCACTTTTGAAATCTTTGATTTCCTTCTTGCAATTGCCTATTATCAACAATTAATTTACGCAGAGACATAACATAAGCAGTATACTCCTGTTTCTTCTAACATATACTCCATGCTCCATTGTGCATTTTATAAACTCTTTATCTTGTAGAAAACTATTTATCTTCTTGTTCCAAGATCTTAGAGCTTGCTTGAGTCCATATAGAGCTTTATACAACATGTATACTTTTCCTTCTTAGCCTTGCTTCACAAAACCAACTGGTTGTGATACATAAACTTCCTAATCTAAGGGGCCATTCAGAAATGTACATTTCACATCCATATGTTACATGGACCACTTATTCATGTTTGCTAGACCAACAACCAACCTGATTGTTTCGATCCTAGCAACTGGTGCAAAAACTTCATGATAATCAATTCCTTCTTTTTGAAGAAATCCATTTGCTACAAGTCTTGCCTTGTGTCTGATTACTTCTCCCTTTGGGTTGAGCTTCACCTTGTACACCCATTCACATCAATTACCTTCTTACCTTGTGGCATTTCAACCAATGACCATGTTTTGTTGTCTTCTAGGGATTTTAACTCCTCAACCATAACGGGTATCCACTTTGAGTCTTTCAATTCCTCGGCTACATTGGCTAGCTCAGTATCTGCATAGAAGGAAAAATGTACTAGCTCAACTTTATCATCTATCACATCATTTGATGTGATTACACATTCCTGCAACCTTGAAGACATGTTTCTTGTTCTTTGAGGTATGCTTGTGCCTGCTTGACCTCTGATTTTTTATTGTCGAACTTCTTTGTCAGCTTCACTAGTTGGTTTATCATATAAGATTCTCACTGAATCCTTCTTGAATTTTTCAGTCCAGTCCCATTCCTTAAGCTCATCTATGATCATATCCCAGCTGATCACAACTTGTTTGTTCACTAGGTCGAATAATTTGTATCCACCAGTTGAGTGATATCCTATCAGGATCACCCGACTTGACTTGTTATCAAGTTTTCTTCTCAATTGATCAGGCACATGTCTATGTTTTATGGATCAAAACACCTTCAAGTGGCTTAGGCTAGGTTTGACACCAGACAACTTTCTTCTGGTGTGATACCTTCTAGCCTTTTTTTATTGGACACCTGTTTAGTATTTAAGTTGCATTGGACACTGCCTCATCCCATAACTCATTTGGTAAGTGCTTTCCCTTTAACATACTTCTCACCATATTAATAATGGTTATGTTCTTCCTTTCACTAATACCATTTTTTGTGTGGAGTGTAGGGTGGTACCACCTCATGCATAATCCCATATCTTCAACATAATGCATCCAAATCTCTCTACATATATTCTCCATCACCATTCGTTCGCAAAGTCTTGATCTTGTGGCCACTTTGTCTATCTACCATAACTTTGAACCTGGAAAATACCTCAATCACATCACTTTTCTTCTTGATTAGACATGTCCATAATTTCCGACTGAAATCATCTATGAACGTGACAAAGCACTTGTTGCCTTCAATCGAATCTACCTGAAGAGGACCACATACATCTGAGTATATAATCGCAAGGGTTGCTTTTGACTTACTTCCTGCATCTTTGCTAAATTTATTCTTGTGTTTCTTTGTATGTAGACATTCTTCACATACTTCATTTGGAATGTCAATTTCTAGTAAACCTGAAACCATATTTCTTCTCTTCAGATTTATGATTTCTTTGAAGTTGAGATGGTTAAGTGTGTAGTGCCATAGCCATTCATCCCTGTTAGCTACAGTTGTCAGACACTTGTGTTCCAACAAATCAAGTTCAATCCTGAAGGTTCTATTATGAGACATATGAGCCTTCGAGATTAACTTGTCACCTGAGTCTAGTTCAACTGACGTATACTTAGCAAATTTCTTTTCATGCTAGGTATGTACAACACATTGGAGATCTCTAATTGTTTTCCATCCTTCCTCATGATTCGAAAATCACCAATACCTTTGGCACTTAGGGTATTGTCATTAGCAAATTTCACCTTGTTCTTCATCGAGGGACTAATGTTAATGAACAAATCTCTTCTTCCAATCATGTGTGATGAGCAGCTTGAGTCAAAATACTATTGATTTTTGAATCTTTCTTCTTCTTTTGTTGTGACCATCAACAACACTTCATTTTCTTCTTTTTTGCAAGTCTTGCATGACTTTCTTGGTTTTCTTTCTTGCATCCTCGACATTGACTTTCATAATATCTATACTTCTAATAGTTATAACATTGAATATGACTTTTGTCAGGTTTTTTTCCATCAGCTCTTCCTCTACCTGCACCACCACCTCTGTGATTGCTTTGGTTTAAAGATTGACTCTGATTTGATGAACTACCTTCTTGTTGGTTTCCTCTACCAGTCGAACTATTGTAGCCTCTTCTACCTTTGTTTATATTTAATTTTACTTTGCCTTTCTTATCTTTAGATGGTTGTGCCTGCATAGCCACATCACTTTTTTTCTTTCTTGCAAATCTTTCGGCCATTATTTGTTCATGAGATTCAAGTGTCCCTTGAAGCTTTTCTTCTGTCATGCTTGACATGTCATTCAATTCTTCTATGGCTACTACCACATGATCAGATTTTGGAAGCAATGACCTCAAGATCTTTGGAACTATTGATCTTATTATTAACACTTCTCCACACATCTTGATTTGATTCACGAGTCTCATTACTCTGGCGAAGAAATCAGTAACACTTTCGTTTTCTTCCATCTGAAGCAATTCATACACTCTTTTGTGAGTTTGTAACCTCACATCTTTCACCTTCTCAACACCTCTGAAAGATTTCTCCAGGACGTCTCATGCTTCCTTTGACGAGTCTACATCAATTTTTTTTATCAAATTATTTGGATCAACGCATTGATGGATTATAAAGAGAGTTTTATAATCTTTCTTCTTCAAATCTTTATGTGTATCCTTTTGTTCATCAGTTCGCCAATTGATGTTACTCCATTCTTCACAAGATCTCAAACGTGTTGTTAGTAGAAGACAACCTTCATCTGCCTACACTAATTATCACAATTTTTGCCATTCAAGATGGAAAGATTTGCTGGAAAATGCCCATTCGGATGAGAAGTAGTTCTTCTATGCTTCCCAAGAATCACATTCAATGCTCTATATACCAAATGTTGGACAAGTGGAATCCTGCAATTTGATTCTCTGATCTGCAGTGTTCCAGGCTAAAAAATCCATTGCTACTTATTCTCTTAGATAACAGAATCTCATTTCGATGTGTTTAATTCTTCCACGTGCTATTGGATTCTTTGTCAGGTTGATAACAAACATGTTGTTGATCTTCATGGCCATTGCTCCATGATTCTTCCCTATAATTTCTTCGATCAAATTCACCATCCATATTGCTTGGCATTCACATAGAGATCCAAATGTGTATTCAGCCTCACACGATGATAATGCTACAACAAGTTCCTTTATTGAACTCCAGACAACTGGTGCACCATCTAACATGAATACATAACTAGCTATGAATTTTCTATCCTTAACATCACCACACCAACTAGAGTCAGTGTATCCCACAAGTTTGAATTATTTTCCTTCATCTAATGCAGGAAACAAAATGCCATAATCTAGTGTTCCTCTAAGGTACCTTAGTATCCTCTTGGTGGCTGCAAGAACAAATGTCTTTAAATTCTTCATGAATCTACTTACTATGTATAAGCTATAGGTTAAATCAGGCCTTATGTGATAAATGTATCTTAATGATCCAATAAATCTTCTGTATTGTGTTGGATTGACTTCGTCTTTGTCTGGATCCTTTGTCAACTACAACATTGTTTCAGCTGGTGTCGAAGTTGCATTGCATTCCTCCATCTTAAATCTCTTTACTATCTCACTTGTATATCTTCTTTGGTATAACATCAATCCTCTACTACTATTGTAGAATTTGATGCTAAGGAAATATGAAATGTTATCCGGGTCAAACAATTCAAATTCCTTGCTCAAGTCACTTTTGAAATCTTCTATTTCCTTCTTGCAAATGCCTGATATCAACAATTAATTTACGCAGAGACATAGTATAAGCAGTATACTCCCGTTTCTCCTAACATATACTCCATGCTCCATTGTGCATTTTATAAACTCTTTTATCCTTTAGAAAACTATCTATCTTCTTGTTCCAAGATCTTAGAGCTTGCTTGAGTCCATATAAAGCTTTATGCAACCTGTATACTTTTACTTCTTGGCCTTGCTTCACAAAACCAACTGGTTGTCATACATAAACTTCTTCATCTAAAGGGTCATTCAGAAATGTATATTTCACATCCATATGTTACATGGATCAATTATTCATGTTTTCTAGATCAACAATCAACCTGATTGTTTTGATCCTAGCAATTGGTGCAAAAACTTCATCATAGTCAATTCCTTCTTTTTGAATAAATCCCTTTGCTACAAGTCTTGCCTTGTGACTGATTACTTCTACCATTGGGTTGAGCTCCATCATGTACACCTAATTCACATCAATTACCTTCTTACCTTGTGGCATTTCAACCAATGACCATGTTTTATTGTCTTATATGGATTTTAACTCCTCAACCATAACAGACATCCACTTTGAGTCTTTCAATTCCTCGGTTACATTGGCTAGCTCAGTATATGCATAGAAGGAAAAATGTACTAGCTCAACTTTATCATCTACCAGATCATCTGATGTGATTACACATTCCTGCAACCTTGAAGACATGTTTCTTATTTTTTGAGGTCTGCTTGTGCCTGCTTGACCTCTGATTTATTATTGTCGAACTTCTTTGTCAGCTTCACTAGTTGTTTTATCACATAAGATTCCCAATGAATCCTTCTTGAATTTTTCAGTCCAGTCCCATTCCTTAATCTTATCTATGATCACATCCCTGTTGATCATAACTTGCTTGTTCACTAGGTTGAATAGTTTGTATCCACTAGTTGAGTGATATCCTATCAGGATCACCCGACTTGACTTGTTATCAAGTTTTATTCTCAATTGAGCAGGCACATGTCTATGTTTTATGGATCAAAACACCTTCAAGTGTCTTAGGCTAGGTTTGACACCAAACCAACTTTCTTATGGTGTGATACCTTCTAGCCTTTTTATTGGACATCTGTTTAGTATTTAAGTTGCAGTGGACACTACCTCACCCCATAACTCATTTGGTAAGTGTTTCCCCTTTAACATACTTCTCACCATATTCATAATGGTTATGTTCTTCCTTTCACTAGTACCATTTTTAGTGTGGAGTTTAGGGTGGCACCATCTCATGCAAAACCCCATATCTTTAACATAATGCATCCAAATCTCTCGAAAAATATTCTCCATCACCATCAGTCCTAAAGTCTTGATCTTGTGGCCACTTTGTCTATCTACCATAGCTTTGAACTTGGAAAATACCTCAATCACATCATTTTTCTTCTTGATTAGGTATGTCTGTAATTTCCGTCTAAAATCATTTGTGAACGCAACAAAGTACTTGTTACCTTCAATCGAATCTACCTGAAGAGGGCCACATACATCTGAGTATATAATCGCAAGGGTTGCTTTCGACTTACTTCCTGCATCTTTGCTGAATATATTCTTGTGTTTCTTTGTCTAAACAAATTATTCACATACTTCATTTGGAATGTCGATTTCTAGTAAACCTGAAACCATATTTCTTCTCTTCAGATTTATGATGTCTTTGAAGTTGAGATGGTCAAGTGTGTAGTGCCAAAGTCATTCATCCCTGCAAGCTGCAGTTGTCAAACACTTGTGTTCCAACAAATCAAGTTCAATCCCGAAGGTTCTATTATGAGACATATGAGCCTTCGAGATTAACTTGTCACTTGAGTCTAGTTCAACTGACCTATACTTAGCAGATTACTTTTAATGCTAGGTATGTACAACACATCGGAGATCACTGATTGTTTGCCATCCTTCCTCATGATTAGAAAATCATCAATACCTTCGGCACTTAGGGTATTGTCATTAGTAAATTCCACCTAGTTCTTCGTCGAGGGACTAATGTTAATGAACATATCTCTTCTTCCAGTCATGTGTGATGAGAAGCCTGAGTCAAAATACCATTGATCTTTGAATCTTTCTTCTTCTTTTGTTGTGACCATCAACAACACTTCATTTTCTTCTTTTTTGCAAGTCTTGCATCACTTTCTTGGTTTTATTTTTTGTCTTCTTGACATTGACTTTTATAATATTCATACTTTTAACAATTATAACACTAAATATGACTTTTGTCAGGTTTTCTTCCACCAACTCTTCCTTTACCTGCACCACCACCTTTGTGATTGCTTTGGCTTGAAGATTGACTCTGATTTGATGAACTACCTTCTTGTTGGTTTCCTCTACCAGTCGAATCATTGTAGTCTCTTCTACCTTTGTTTCTATTTCATTTTCCTTTGCCTTTCTTATCTTTAGCTGGTTGTGCCTGCAGAGCCACATCACTCTTTTTCTTTCTTGCAAATCTTCCGGCCATTCTTTGTTCATGAGATTCAAGCGTCCCTTGAAGCTCTTCTTTTGTCATGCTTGACATGTCGTTCGATTCTTCTATGGGTACTACCACATGTTCGAATTTTGGAAGCAATGACCTCAAGGTGTTTGGAACATTGATCTTGTTGTTAGCACTTCTCCGCACATATTGATTTGATTCATGAGTCTCATCACTCTGGTGAAGAAATCAGTAACACTTTCGTTTTCTTCCATCTGAAGTAATTCATACATTCTTTTGTGAGTTTGTAACCTCACATCTTTCCCCTTCTCAACACCTCTGAAAGATTTCTCCAGGATGTCTCATGCTTCCTTTGATGAGTCAACATCATTTTTTTCCAAATTGTCTGGATCAACACATTGATGTATTGTAAAGAAAATTTTATAATCTTTCTTCTTAAAATATTTATATATAGCCTTTTGTTCATCAGTTCGCCAATTGATGTTACTCCATTCTTCACAAGATCTCAAACGTGTTGTTAGTAGAAGACAACCTTCATCTGCCTACACTAATTATCACAATTTTTGCCATTCAAGATGGAAAGATTTGCTGGAAAATGCCCATTCGGATGAGAAGTAGTTCTTCTATGCTTCCCAAGAATCACATTCAATGCTCTATATACCAAATGTTGGAATTAAACCCCATTCTTGGAGATAATCCGAATCAATCTTGATGAACAAGAATCAATCTTTTTGATTGATCATGTCTCTTGTTCTCCACCCTTTGATTGAATGAAACAACCACACCTTGATTGCAAGATGATTCTACTTTGCACTTAGATTGACAGAGATGAAAGAAAAGATAAATTCAAATTTTAGAGAATACAATATTTTGGAGAAATAAGAAGAATGTATTACACTATGCAACTGCACTGAATTGTCTCTTAAATTGATTACATACTGATGAGTTATTTAACTACATAGAGTCTTCTTCTATTTATAATGAGATAACTTACACTCTAAGTAATCTCAAAATAACTAACTCAACTATTACACGAAAATACTAAATTCAACTATATCAAATTTTAGTTGATTTGACTACGTTTAATATACATATTCTTAAACTCTATTGAAGTAAATTTTTTCGACACTGTCGAATACAATCTTACTTAACACAAAGAATTACATATTTAATAGATGTGAGTGAGTTTTGTGAAAGTAGTAACGAAATCGATAATGAGCTTCTTAGAACTACCTTCGACATTATTTTCAACATCTATCAACATTATTTAACCAACAATACAACAACACACACAATTTGAACTCAAAATCTCACAAAGTATACTATATCAATGTAGAAGACTACCAAAATGTCACAAATAACCACTGAATCTACCAAGCTTTTATCAACTAAAAAAAAAACACCTCAGTCATTTCGAAAACCACAAACCGTCTATCGAAAACGCGCATTTCAAATCGTGCATAAAAAACGTTTAAAGACTACGATTTCGCAAATCTATAAACTTCTCCATGATTCGACCACCAATTTTTTTCATCCCTCCATCATGTTTAATCGATCTTCTCTAAAAATGCTCGTAGGATTATGTTTTTTCTGTTATTTATAATTAAAATCAATTTCAATATCAAATAAAAAAAACACTTAAACTAAAGATCCCACACATTATTAAGTGGGTCCATAGTATAGAGGATGCAGACATTTTGGCATAAAAAAAAATGAAACCCTATTGATGATGAAGCTGGAAAGACACATTATACATACATTTTGTATTGTATTTACATTTTACAAGCTAGTGTCATTATACAATATACTTCCAAATCAAATCTACCATCATCATTTCATGCCTTTTTTTTAAGCTTATAAATACTCTGCAAACACATTCATCTTATTAGGAACCACTTAAGAAGGTCACAACCATTTCATACAGCTGTCATTTCACTTCATTGAAATTCTCTTATTCTCCCATATGTCTTTGAACCTAACCTGCAACATTCATGCTATTTACACCCCCTTGTTAACTCTAACACCACATTCCTCAATCCTAATTCCACACTTTGTTTCTGATTAAAACCTTGTTGAGATACAAACCAATACAAAAAATCATGTAAATTACACTTTTTGTGATTTTATTGGAATTTTTACTCTTTTCCTAACCTTATTTGGTGGGGAAAAAATCAAAAACTATGGAGGAAACTTTTGTGCCTCTTGAAGGTATTAAGAATGATCTAAGAGGAAGGTTAATGTGCTACAAACAAGATTGGACAAGTGGAATCAAAGCAGGTGTAAGGTATATTCTTAAAAGCAAGATTCAGAATTTAGATTATAGAAAAAGTTTTTTTTTTCTCATAAATTTTGATTTTTTTATTCTTTTCAGGATTTTGGCTCCTACAACATACATATTTTTTGCTTCTGCAATACCTGTAATTTCATTTGGCGAACAGCTTGAAAGAAACACTGGTATTGAAATTAAATGAATTTTCAGTTTTTTTTAAAAATTTTTTTTTTTGGAATTTGGTTTGAATGAAGGAAAAGGAAAGAACTTTGGAAATGGGTCGGTGTTAAAATGTGTTGTTGTTTTGAATTTTCAGAGGGTGTTTTAACAGCTGTTCAAACGTTGGTGTCAACTTCAATATGTGGCATTATACACTCAATCATTGGTGGTCAACCTTTGCTGATTTTAGGAGTGGCAGAACCTACTGTGATCATGTACACATTCATGTTCAATTTTGCTAAAGAAAGACCTGAGTTGGGTAGGAATCTGTTTCTTGGATGGACTGGATGGTAAATTACTTGTTCCTTTTTGTTTTTGTTTTTCGGACTTTGGCGCAATTAAGTCCTGTTTGGATAAAAAACTGAATTAAGTGTTTATAGCATAAGCGCTTATTATATAAGTTCTTATGAATATGCTATGTTCCTAACGAAAGATGAATAATAGTCAAAATAGTATTCTCTCTGGTTTTATTTATAAAAAAAAGTTTATTTAATATGTAATGTATCTGGTGTATATCTAATAGGACCTGTGAGAGTATGACAG
Source organism: Lathyrus oleraceus (assembly GCF_024323335.1). Lineage (NCBI taxonomy): Eukaryota > Viridiplantae > Streptophyta > Magnoliopsida > Fabales > Fabaceae > Lathyrus > Lathyrus oleraceus. The sequence continues at coordinate 68,083,883 of NC_066581.1, read as the reverse complement.
AAGTGCTTATGCCAGTAATCCAAACAGGCCCTTATTTATGTTCTGTACTGTTACTGTCATTGTCATGTGGCTTACCATTTTCTTGTTTTCTTTTTTATAACTTGATTTTGTAGGGTATGTGTATGGACTGCATTGATACTGTTCTTGCTGGCCATCTTAGGAGCATGTTCCATCATCAACAGGTTTACCCGAATTGCTGGCGAGTTGTTTGGCATGCTTATTGCGATGCTTTTCATGCAGCAAGCTATCAAAGTAAGGCAATTAATTACGTCGGTCGTTTATTCTATTTATCTATCTGTCTATCTGCTAAGGTGTTACTTAATGCATGTTTAAACGATATACTCGTTGTTGTGTAGGGACTCGTGGATGAGTTCCGCATACCAAAGAGAGAAGATACGAAATCGGTTGAGTTTTTACCGTCGTGGAGGTTTGCTAATGGGATGTTTGCTTTGGTCCTTTCATTTGGCCTTCTCCTCACCGCATTAAAAAGCAGAAAAGCGAGATCATGGCGCTATGGCAGTGGTAAGTCTCACATATCTGTTACTCTCACTATAGCGTTAAATTTCTGAATCCGTCACTGCTTGTAGTCATTTGATTTTCTGAAAAACGTTTTTGTTTAAATACAGGTTGGCTTCGTAGTCTTATAGCCGACTACGGTGTGCCGCTTATGGTCCTAGTTTGGACAGGTGTGTCCTACATGCCAACTGCAAGTGTTCCGAACGGTATCCCGAGACGCCTCTTTAGTCCGAACCCATGGTCGCCCGGTGCCTATGACAATTGGACGGTTGTTAAGGCATGTAACCGACAAACTCTCTTCTTGTTCGTCGAAACATTGTTTTATTAACTAGATGGCTTTGTTCTGAACAGGATATGGTTCAAGTTCCTGTTGTTTTCATAATCGGAGCATTTATACCAGCAACTATGATCGCCGTGCTTTATTACTTCGATCATAGTGTCGCATCTCAGCTTTCTCAGCAGAAAGAGTTCAATTTGCGAAAACCATCTTCTTACCATTATGATTTACTTCTTTTGGGATTTTTGGTATGGAAGTTCATTATGTTAATTCTTAGCTCATTAAACTTTAATTTGCTTAATTCTGTTCTAATAGTAACATTTATGTTTTTTAATCGAAGACGTTATTGTGTGGCCTTATTGGAATTCCTCCCGCAAATGGAGTCATACCGCAGTCTCCGATGCATACGAAAAGCCTCGCAACTCTTAAACATCAGGTAAGTCGCGAGTTAAATATGTATCGACAAAACGGTATCAATTCTTAGTAACATGAACATGTCTAACTAAGAATGAGTTGTGTTGGTACAGTTGCTTCGTAACAAACTCGTGATAACTGCTCGAAAAAGCATCGGTAAGAATGCTAGTTTAGGACAGTTATATGGTAACATGCAAGAAGTATACCATCAAATGCAGACACCTCTTATTTACCAGGACCCTTCCGCTCGAGTAAGTTGACGCGCGGAACTTTCTTTTCACGAATTTCTCCCCATGCATTGCACGAGTTCTTAATACTAATACATGACATGCGTTGGTATTGTGTAAAACAATTAGGTTCAAGGACTAAAAGAACTAAAAGAAACAACCATTCAAGCAGCTACTAGTATGGGAAGCGTGGACGCTCCGGTCGACGAGTCTATATTTGACGTCGAGAAAGAAATAGACGACCTGCTACCTGTTGAGGTAAAAGAACAACGTGTCAGTAACTTGCTTCAATCGGTAATGGTTGGAGGATGTGTTGCAGCCATGCCAATTCTCAAGAAAATCCCAACTTCAGTACTTTGGGGTTACTTCGCTTTCATGGCAATCGAAAGTTTACCTGGAAACCAGTTTTGGGAAAGGATCTTGTTACTATTCACCGCACCGAGCCGAAGATTCAAGTAATTATTAAACAAAATTCTATATATTTAATCCATCTAATATATATGTTTAATCACATTCTATCTATGTGCAGGGTTCTTGAAGATTACCATGCTACTTTTGTTGAAACAGTTCCTTTCAAGACAATAGCAACATTCACAATTTTCCAAACCATTTATCTACTGATATGTTTTGGACTAACTTGGGTACCTATTGCCGGAGTCATGTTTCCGTTGATGATCATGCTCTTAGTTCCGGTTCGACAATACTTTCTTCCCAAGTTTTTTAAAGGTGCACATCTTCAAGACTTGGATGCAGCTGAGTACGAAGAGCAAACCGCTTTACCCTTCAACCTTGCATCGGTAAGATTTCTTGTCCAACAAGTCTCAATCACTTATACGCGTGACTTTAGAAGTATTTATGGTTAAAACTGAACGTTTTTTTTTATGATCCGACGATTATGATTGATTGATTAACAGCAATCGGAGTTTGGAGCTGGTGTTTCTCATATTGGAGATGGTGAGATATTCGATGAAGTTATCACTAGAAGCCGTGGCGAGTTTAGGCATACTATCAACAGTCCAAAGATTAATAGCTCAACTCCAACACCAAGAAATGATCCTAAGAGCCGTCTTAGCCCGCGCCTCTCTTTTAATTCTCGTGTGGGGGAGCTCACGACGGAGCAAAGTCCTCGGTCGGGTGCAAGAGGACCTAATAGTCCGATAATGCCTAGAGAAATGAGATTGTCGAATAGGGGAATAAGTCCTCTCAAACCTGACTCAAAACAGCAAGACAAAAAATAATTTATGTGGTTAAATACTTGTTAATTGTGTTTGTTAATGTGATTATATTTGTGCAAATGTATATCATCATCAAGTTTGTTTTAAATTTCAATTCAATAAATGATGACTAGTTTGAGTCTTGTAATAGTTTGGAACATGTAAATCACTTCTTATGAGTTTATCCAGCTATTGTAATTTTCATACTTACTTGATAGTTTCTCATCACATAATAAACATCTATGAATCCGGGTTCTGTTATTCTTACTTAATTCTTATGATTATGGCCCATACGTAATGGACTTCCAAATTAGAGGCCCAACACGACTCGCGAATCACAAATAGAGATCAATGACTACAAGATATCAATCAGAAGTTGATTTGTTCAGAAGATGAGACTCACGTTAGATAATGTTTGAAACAGACTTTTCCCGCCATTATAAGTCCATAGTATCTCTATATATAAAGCTTCATTTCTCTAAAAATATATTATGCACGGTTTCAACTCGCATCTCATTTGTCTCAATCTTCCACAACCTCACAATATTTGCAAGTACTCTACTATAACATAAACCCTCAACAACTTTCGCTCATCGTTCGAGATCCACCTCCGACCACACATGTTATTCTAATGGAATTAATATAAGAAGCTTCATTCCTCTAATAGCATATTATATCCTATTTCAATTAACATCTCATTTGTCTCATCCTTCCACAATATCAGAGTATTTGCAGATATTTCACCACATCATTAAATTCTCTAGTTGTCGTCCTTCGTCACGTATCAACATCTTCATCGACCGTTCAAGATTCACCTCGGACCACCTATGTTATTCTAATGGAATTAATATAATCTCCAAATCCATGGCAGGCAACAAAAGATTGCCACTTTCTTTAGAATTGTTTATTTGCTTATAAATGATAAACTTTAGGGACAACCTTTTTCTTGATAGTGTCGTGTGGGAGATTCACCCCTTAATCATCAATGGTCAAAATGATTATCATTACAACATGAAAGCAATACCACACTCAATTGGCTATAAGCTTACTTGAAAAAGTGGACATAAAAAAAGTGGAAAAAAGTATATAAGCAATTACACCAACAAAAGAGAGTGAGTGTGTTAGTGGTAATAGTAATGGTGTGTGATATTCTACTATTTCTTAAAGAGGTTACATCGTTATCTAATTATTCCAAGATCTTTGTCTTTTTTGAGTAAAAAAAACAAAAGATCCAAAACAATAGTGTAAGGTAATATGATATTATTTAAAACAATAGTAGTAGGTTTACATCATCTATTAGGTGAGGAATTGAGCACAAAAAGTTGCATTCAAGAATTGACACATTAGTTGACCATGTCACCACTACCAATGGCTTTGTGTAGATTGTGAATTTTTCAATAATCATTTGAAAATAACATTATCAACAACTTTGACCACAACAATACCTATGCTAGGTATCTTCAAAATTACTAACATAATGTAATAATTGAAGGCTAGAGCATGCTCACCCACATAACAAATAAACCGGCCTCATGATGTAACTAAAGCAATAAATAATGATTTTAGTAACTTATTTAATAAGAAATTATTTTTTTACTCAACACATTTCATTTATCAACTGATGATCAATATAAGAAAGAATCACATTTAAAATACTACGCATAGTTTAAGAATTGACCACTATGAAGTGGGCAGTCGAATTCCTTGATGTTTTATAAATTTTATCTCAAAGTTGAGAATACAATACAATAAACTCTTAATGGACTTAATGATAACACTAAAATTAGAGTTGTCACCATAATTGGTATGGATTGCTTGAACCACTGTTAGAGTCACTTTCAAATATTATATAATCCAAATGTATATGGAAGGCTACTTTAATCGCTTCTTTCATGGCCATGACTTCTGCTTCTATGATCGAAAAATGCCCAACATCCCACGATGTACCACTACCGATGTATTTACCCAAGAAATCTCTAAGGCACCAACCCCTATTAATCGTCTCTCTTTGCCTATTGAAACTCGCATCAACATTGAACTTCCTCCATCCTTCATTCGACGGATTCCACATAGCTTGGACGTTATGGATATCATTATTCCTACCCTTACAATCTTGAGCCGTAAACTAATCATGCCATGTATGATAGACTTGCATACCTAGCTTCGACAACCCATCTTTTTCATTGTTCCATATCACATTATTTCTATTATTACAAAGCATCCAAATCAAAGCCGCATCTCTCCCCAGAATCCTCCTATCTTCTTTACTACAAATATCAAGAATAAGAGCCTTAGATAACTAAAATTCTGTAAACGAGATACAATAGTAGATGACAAACCTGCTATCCTCCAACTTTGATTAGTAGTTAGACACTCAAAAAATATGTGTCATTCATCTTCCTCAATATTTTCACACATTTAGTATTTTGGAGGACACTTAACAAAATATTGACGAAGCTTCGTTCGAGTTAGTAGGCAGCCCCTATAAATCCTCCAAAACAAATGTTTGGCTCCAGGTGACACTATAGTGTTCCACAAGCTGCCTCAATCCCCCTCCACTCTAGAGTTTATCCAATTAGTTTGGACACTCCTCAACATCCTATAAACAGTTTTGACGTGGTACATTTCATTTTGTTCTTCTTTTCAAATTATACAATCTTCTAGCACATCTTCCACAAGTGGTACCTTAAGGATTTTATTGACAACTTCATGCGAAAACAAGTGCCTTATTATCTGAACATCCAACTGATTCACATTTGCTAACATAAGATCATTACAGTAATATCGTATACTACTTGATCCCGTGGGCCTCACAAGCATCCTTCTTCTATACCCCTTAGCCATGGTCCAGTCATTACCTTAATCTTACTCCCATCCTCAATACTCCATCTACACCCCATATTTAAGACTTTATCCTAACTTTCCATAAGCTTCTTTACACAAAACTCGAATTATTACCCATATTTACTTCAAAAAAAGAAGATCTATTAAATATATAAATGTGTTTGGATATTATTAAATCCCGAAACTATTAAATATATAAATGTGTTTGGATATTCACATCTTTTGAGTTAAATCAAAATAAATCTATAATTTATCATAAATTTATTTTTAAATTTGAATATGATCTATATATAAGCTCATATTTATATGAACTATTCTCATCTTTAATGTGTTACATAATCTAATTTTTTTAAGCACCAATATAATAGTTATAATCATTTTATAGTTTCAATATATTTATATGTTAAAATCTAAAACCACTTGATAACAAAACTAATCCTCAAATCGGATTAGTCGATCAAATAGTTCAGATATTATACTGAAAATAAAAAAATCGTAAGGTTTATCTTAAAAATATTTTAAGAAAAAAATTCAGGTTACTCAAAATTACGAATTTTTTAAGCTTTATTATTTAAAAAGAAAGTTGGGTTTATTTCTCTCTAACCCTATGATTAGGGGCACCCAACTTTAATTTATTTTTTAAAAGCTTTTTTCTCACTTTTTCCTTATGACCTGATTTCCATTAAAAAAACATCCAACCCTTCTTTCCCTTTACAATATATTTAATTATTTTTAATCACTTCATCTAACTTGTAGAATAACCTATCAACTATCTGTTTCATTGTGGTGTCTGATAAAAGAAGTGTTTCTTTTTAAGTTAAATTATTCCAATCATATTTGTAACGTATAGCCATGTTATTACTTTTTTCTCTTTACTATTTGCTATATCATCTAATTTGTATAGTGAAGAAATCATTTTTTTTTACAAAACTTTGTATGTTAAAACTTTTGAGCAACTTAGTATGATCATAATTAAATTATAAGTTCTATTATAAGTCTCGGGTTCTAATCCAATAGTCTCTATATTGTTATGCATGAGTGATATTTTGCTAAAAAATCAAATTATTTATGAGATATTGTTTTTTAGTTTGAATATAACACCTAAAATCTTAGAAACCACACATCACTC